>NC_087472.1:92346915-93546915 GCF_036321535.1 Camelus dromedarius | reverse complement strand
AGAGACTAAAATCTCAGGCGAAGTGTCTCAGATTGAGAGACTAAAGCCTAGAAAGCTGCTTTAGCACTTACTTTAAGATCATGTATAAAGCAGAGAGAAATCTTCACCTGGGGCATGAGTGGAAGAGGTCCTGTGCTCTTGTTCCAGTGCAGAAGAACACAGTCCACAAACTAGGTGATTTCTGCACATCATAAAAAGAGAGTGTCTGAGAAATAAAGGTGATACTCACATGAGATGAAATGCTCAGAAGCCACTGTGCTGGCAGTCTTTGCCTTGGGCTGGGAGAGACATAGTCCATCCAATAAATAGGCATTTTAATTAGGTTATCTGGAATGTAATTTGGTAAATCTAAACTAGAACTAGATTTGTGATAAAAGTAAAATAATTGCAAATACAAGTGTTTTGGATGGAAGAGAAGATATAAGGAAGGGATGGAAAGAGGCTCTGACATAAATTTCAGTAAGTTTTGAGTTGCATCAAACAGGGCAGAATCACCCACACTAATAACAAATTACATATCCTCAGAAAATTAATACAGCAAGTAACTTAGTTTAACATGCTGAGCAACACACTGGCTGATTTCTTCTGCCATATCCTAGAGAGCTACAAATTCTACAATTTGTGGTTTAAAAAAAAACAGAGGGGAGGTTAGTAGGTTTTAGAGTGAAAACAATTACAGTAATAACTAAAATTTAGTAAAACCTAGTACATGCCAGATACTGTGCCAGTGTCTTGCATAAGTTGCAGTCCAACTTTCCTACTAACAAGATATATATGAGCCAAAAGCAAGAGGACTACTTGTCAAATTCATTTCAGAGATGAAGAGTGTGAGGCTCACAGAATTTTGTAATTGTCCTGAGTTCACCTGGCTTGTAAGTGACAGAGCTGGGACTAGAATCCCGGTCTGAATTCCTCTAGAGCCCACACTGTTCCCTCCCAATCTGAGGCTGACTTTCTATCTTTTAATTCATTTCTCTTCGCATTACTCCACAATGTCTCCTGGTAAATAAAAAGAAGGAATCTGCAGCCAATGTACTAAACCCAGGTGTGTTAATGAGGTGAAAATGGGGACTATCTACGGCCTGCATTTGCCTAAAGTCCACCTGCTCCTATCCACAGGGTTCTTTTAGAGCTGAATGCCCGGTGCTGGTACATGGGACCAGACCCAGCACTCTCCAAATTACACTGTTCCTCCCATGGGTCTTCCCCAGTGTGCTCTCATGTCCAAATCTGGATCCTGACCTGCTGTCTAGCTCTCCCCTACTTCTTTTAATAAGGCTGCACTCTGCTGCCAGTGGAACAGAAAGCCCAGAATCTCCCACCTTTCCCCTGACTTAGAGGCTTCCAACTCCCTGCAGACGTCCTCTCTGTCTGTCCCATCCCTGACTATGGAATCCCTCTGATAGCAACAGCCCCAACCACTGTTGTTTACGTTGGAAGTGAAGTTTAGACATTTGCTCATCTGCTCTGGGTTCTTCCACCGCACTCAAAGTTTTTTTTTTTTTTTTTCCAAATTGCTTTGTGAGTAGATTTGGCACAGGATCTACTGGTTCTTGCAAGATAACACTGAGTTAGGAGGTTTTAGAAAACAGATAAGGTTAGAAAGAAAAGAGAATTTAATCTCCTGACTTATTTGAGACTGGACACTGAATCTGTACACTGATCAGTGAACTTAACTAAGTGTCCAAGAACCAAAGCCTCCTTCCTAAGTGGTAGATGGGGAAGTACCAAGGAAATCACTATGGAACAACCATCTGCAGAGGCTGGATTCGAACAGACCCTTTAGCCCTTTAAGGAGGTTATGCTAGTATTCCACAGCTGCTATAACAAATTACCACAAATTTAGCAGTTTACGAAAACACATTTATTATCTCAAATGTCTCTGGGTGAGAAACCCAAATTTCTTCTGCTGGTTTATCTGTTCTGGGTTTCACAAGACCCAAGTCAAGCTTTCAGCTGGCAGGTCTCTTATAAGTCTGGGAAGGATTTCCTTCCAAAATCATTCCAGTTTTGGGCAGAATCCAGTTCTTTGTGGTAATAAGGCTGAGGCCCTATTTCCTTGCTGACAGTCAGCTGGAGCTGCCATAGTTTCCCCAGTCCTCAAACGCAGGCCCATATACTTTGAGTCAGCAACTGAACGTTGAAGTCTCCTCACACTTGGCACTTTCCAACCTCCCTGTCTGCTGCATCTCTCTTCTACATCCAGCCAGAGAAAGTTCTCTGCTTGTACAGGGTCATGTCATTAGATTGGGCCCACCCAGGTCATCCAATAGAATATCTTTATTTTAAAGTCGGCTTCATAACCTAACTACATTTGCAAAGTACCTTTGGCCGTGTAACATAACTAATTCACAGGTTTCAGGGATAAGGTATGGGCGTCTTCATGGAGCAATTATTCAGTCTACCGGTGACACAGAAAATGTCTCCCTGGAGGACCACATCAGCTTTGATAAGGAAAAAAAGTCACCATCATTTTCCTGATTGTTGTCTGTATCTGCCCCAGTGGTTTTCCAGTGTGCCTAAAGACACCTGTACAAGTGTTCGGGTATACTCATCAAATGATGGGTAACCGAGATTCACAAGTTGTGATTTAGACCATGCAGCAAAAAGAAGAAAGAAATTCTCAGTGTACTGAGACTACTGTAAAGGTAAGTGCAGAAAGGTGTTATTTAGTGACAAAAGGTGACCCTTTCCTGCTGAGGTTTACAGTGTCCTGTAGAAAACTGGTGTGAGCCTGTGTCTGAAAACACTTGTCACATAGTGGGCACCACAAAAAGGTGGAGTGTTGCAAGACAATTTTGGCTTTCTCAGAAACTTCTTCAAGAATGAAGAGGGCTTCTGTATACAAATTATGAGTGTCGCACTTTGTCGACGACCTCCTACTCTGTAGCTGTTTGTGGAGAGACTGCAAGTGCTCAAACACGTGTGCCTTGCTCTGCTCCCTGGGCACGTGGGGACCCTGTATTGTGCAGTCAGTCCACTTGTATTAGAAAGGGTTTTGTGACCACCCTTGCCACTGAAATATGAACAGAAACGATGTTTGTCATTTCCAGACCATGGCACTTGACAGTCAGTGTGCTACCTCCATGCTTTCTGTTCAATTCAGCTGCAAACATGCAGAGCCTGTGTTGAGCTGTGGATCCACATGGTGGAAGCAGCCTGGACCCCTGGATCACCTGACAGCAGAGACCCCCACCTGCCCATGGCAAGCTTTCTGTGTAGGCGAGAGAAACTTTTGTAGTGGTAAGTCATTCAGGTTTCAGCCTTCTTCCATCACATCCGCTGGCAGGTATTTTATCTGAATAACACATGGCTACCATTTCTGTTGTCAGTCTTACTTAAACATGCCAATTATAAAAGAAATACTGCATATATTCTTGATGCTAAAAATTTCTAAAAACATGGATAAAAATAATCAGTCTCATTCCTTATTTCATCCTCCAAAATTCAAACTTTCTCAGAATTAACCAGAATTTTAAGATGTATATATTATATTAAAATGTATTCTGAGATTTTTCTTACATAAATGTAGTAGAAAATTTAATGTGAGTTTTTAATATACATGGATAATGCTGTACATGTTGTTTTGCCTCTTGCTCTTGTCACTTAATGAAATGAATGCTGGATCTTTTTCCATGAGAGTACATATAGACCCATCTCACTCTTTTTAACTACTCCCAAGGATTCTTAAGTGTGTATGTGCCATAATTAATTTAACCATTGTCCTGATGGACACATAAGTTGTTTTCCATTTGTTGCTATAACTAGTAGAACTGGTGTCAACATTATTAAGTATAAATTATTGGGCAAATGTGGATATTTTCTTATAAGAAAGACATAGAAGTGAACATTTGGTTATAGTGTAAATAGTGTGTTGATCATAAATTTTTATGAATATTGCTGATATTCTGTTTCAATAATTCTGTACCAGTTTATATTCTCACATATTAATTTATGTGAATATCTTAAACTCACAAGTACTTTATTTGGTCAATTTTAAATGTTGCTCAATTTTTATGTAAATATATATCTTCACTGTTATTTTATTTTGTATTTCTATGTTTTCTAATTTTCTTCAAAAAATAGTTCCTCATTAATTAATTCCTCATCTACACAGAGCAGAATTTTTGCAAGATATCTTGAGTACTGGGATATCTTTGGATTGTGTTATAAAATTCTATGTCAATAAGATTTCTTCCAATTACTTTAAGAAGCAAGGATTTGGTCAGAATGACTAGATCCCAGGGAAGAGTCTAGACAGAAACCTTCCACTCGTGAGGCACATCAGGAAGGCTGGAGGATAAAGAAATTCCCAGAGTCCATGAGAAAGGCCACATACTAAACCAAGTTCAGACAGCCCAGGGCAGGCTGGCAGGCAGGGTTCTGAGTTCAGAGCTCAGCAGATAATGGAAAAGGAACCAGAAGGAGAGAACATGTGGAATCCTGGAGGGTCCTGGACAACTTCCATGAAAGGACTTGGAAAATCTATGAATCATTATTACCAGCCTGAAGTTGCAGAGTGATATGACTGGGATGATCTACTGGACGAAGGGACCAGAGGCATGCCTGATACTCCTCCTTCCCTTAGAATGCCCCTACCCACTGTCAGGCAGAGTGGAGCTAGCTCCCCTGTGTCACTCAGTGATATTACTGAATTCTGGAAAAACTGTATCTCTTCATCCTTGCCACTGTACCTGTTATTACAAGTTATTATTGTAATAAATCTGGCTTGATTGGATTAAATATTTAAAACATTCTGTGCAAGCTATTCTTAACATTTTCAATAGTTTTATCTTTACAGAAAAGTTGCAAACATAGTACAAAGGATTGCCTTATACCCACCAGTCTCCCCTATTGTTAATGTTTACATTATTTTGATAAATTTGTCACTACTAATGAACCAATATTGATACATTATTATTATTAACTAAAGTCCATACTTAATTCAGCTTTCCTTATTTTTTTCCCCCTAATGTCCTTTTTCTGGCCCAGGGTCCCATCCACAATACTATATTACATTTAGATATCACTTCTCCTAGGCTCCTCTAGACTGTGAGTTTATCAGATTTTCCTTACTTTTGATGACCTTAACAGTTTAGGGGAGTATTTGTCAGGTATTTTGTAGAAGGTCCCTCTCTTGAGATGTCTGATATTCTTCTCATGATTAGACTGGCACTACAGGTTCTTGTGAGGAGAGCCTCAGGAGTAAAGTGCCATTTTCATCACATTATATTAAGGGCACACTATCAACATGACTTAACAACTGATGATATCACCTTGTTCACCAACCTAAGGTGGTGTTTGTCAAGTTTCTCCACTGTACAGTTACTCTTTCCCCCTCACTATGTTTAGCCCACACTTCAAGGGTGGGGAGTTAAGCCCCATCTCCTTGAGGGTGGAGTAGCTACATAAATTATTTGGAATTGTTCTCATACATAAGATTTGTCTATTCTCTCTAATTTATTTATTCAGTCAGTCATTTATTTATAGCAACATGGACTCATGGATATTTATTTTACACTTTGGGTTATAATCCAATATTAGGTTATTTATTTTCCTGATCAAATTGTTCCATTGCTACAAGAGTCTGTTACTTCTAAGCCTTCTCGGAAGACAGAGCTCGGAAAATGTGTACTAGCCCATTCATGCACATAAATCTATATTTATATATTTGTCCACCTGTATCTATATTAAGCTAAACATGAGTCATACTGATGTCTCCATGCTAATCTAGTATCATGTGATTCACTCTAAGCTTCCCTCTTTGCTTAACTCTGTGAGAAAATTGGCTCTAACTCTCCATCTACTTAGTCAGTCCGAGTATTCTTGAATATTGATGTCAGATTATTAGCCCATTACCCTTCTGAGAACAACTTTACCAACCAGAATACAGTATCTATATATACTCCCTTTTTTCTGTAGTCTTACAGTATCCATTCATTTCCAAAGTTACTTAGCACCCTTTTTCCCCATCTTCTTTACTGATGATACTTCATATATTTGTAATACAACTAGATTTTTTTTGTCATAGTCTGCATTCCATCCTGGGATACTTAATCTCTGAATTGATTTTTTTAAATTTGTGTACATTAAGGTTCACTCTGTGAGCGAATGTTCTATGGGATTTGAAAAATGTGTAATGTCTCATATCCATCATTACACTATCATACAGGGTAGTTTCACCATCCTAAAACATCCCCTGTGCTTCATTTTATCAACCACTTGCCCCAAAGAAAACCCCTAGAAACTGCTGATGTGTTTTGTCTCTGTTGTGTCTTTTTCAGAATATCTTACAAATGGAATCATATAGTATGTAGCATTTTCAGACTGGCCTCTTTTGTTTAGCAACATGCATTTAAGGTTCATCCATGTTATCTTGTGAATTGATAGTAGATGGTTCATTACTGTTTATTGCTGAATAGTATTCCATTGTATGTATGTACCACAGATTATTTATTGGCTTACCTATTAAAGGCATCTTAGGTTCTGGTGATTACAAATAATGCAACTATAAGAATTTATGTGCAGTTATTTGTGTTGATTTAAGTTTCAATTCAGTTGGATAAATATCTAGGAACACAATTTCTGGACTGTATCATAGAACATGTTTAGTTTTTTAAGAAACTGCTAATCTGTTTCCAAAATGGCTGCACCATTTTGCATTTTCACCATAAATGTGTGAGAGATCCAATTATGTCCCTGCTAGCAATTGGTATTTTAGCCTTTGAGTAGGTGTGCACTGATAACTAACTGTTGTTTTAATTTGCATTTCCTTAGTGCCAAATTACATCATACATCCTTTCATATGCCTATTTATCATCTGTCTATCTTCTTTTGTGAGATACTTGTTGAGATCTTTTGCACACTTTAAAAATAAGGTAATGTATTATTTTTCTAAGACAACTGTAATAAACTGGGAGGCTTACAACAATAAAAGAAATTTATTCTCTCACAATTATGGGAGGCTAGAATTCTGAAATCAAGCTTTCAAAAGCGTTGGTTCCTTCTGGAGGGTCTGAGGGAGAATCCATTTCCAGACCTTTCTTCTACCGTTTGGTAACAACCCAGCAATTCTTGGTGTTCCTTGCTTTGTAAATGCATCACTCCAACCCGTGCCTCCACCTCCATCTTCACATGACCTTCCCCTCTGTGCGTCTATGTCTCAGTTCTTTCTCTGTCTTTCTCTTGTGAAACCTGTCTTTGGGCAGATCATCCTAAATCCAGGATGACCACTTCTTGAGATCCTTAAGTTAATTACATATGCAAAAACTTTCCAAATCAAGTCACATTCACAGGTTTCAAGGGTCTCTTTTTAGAGACACCATTCAGACTGCTACTGTTTCCTTGTTTTATTACTGTTGAGTTTTAAAAGTTCTCTGTGCATTCAGATTCAAGTCATTTATCAGATATGGGATTTGCAAATGTTTTCTCTGTTTTTCGCTTCTTTTTTCATTCTCTTAACAGTGTCCTTTACAGAGCAAAGCTTTTTAATTTTAACAAAGCCCAACTTATCAGTTGTTTCTTTTTTTATAGATTGTACTTTTGGTATTGTATATAAAACTCATCATCACATCCTAAGTCATAGATTTTCTCCTGTATTTTCTTCTAGAAGTTACATAGTTTTGCATTTTAAATTTAAATCTGTGATCTATCTTGAATTAATTTTTGTGTAAGGTATGACGCTTGGGTCTAAGTTAATTTTTTCCCATATAGATGTCCAATTGTTCTAGCACTATTTGGTGGAAAAATATTTTTTTCATTTATTTGCCTTTGCACCTCTGTCAAAAGTTAGTTGACTATATTTGTGTGGGTCTATTTCTGGGTTCTCGATTCTCTGTTACAATTATTTGTCTGTTTCACCAATACTATGCTGTCTTGATTACTACAGCTTTATATTAAGCCTTGAAATAGGGTAGTGTGAGTCTTCAAATGTCATTCTTCTTTTTCAATATTGTGTTGGCTATTCTAGGACTTTTGCCACTCCATATAAATGTTAGAACCAATTTTTCCATATCTACAAAAAAAGTTGCTGGGATTTTGATTGGGATTGCATTAGATCTATAGATCAAGTTAGAAATAATTCATATCTTGGTAGTAGTGAGTCTACCAATTCATTAACAGGGAATATTTCTCCCTTTATTTAGATCTTCTTGATAAGTGTTTTTTAGTTTTCTGCAAATGGATTTGGTATATGTCTTGTTAGATTTACATTTAGGTATTTCATTTTTGTGCAATTGTAAATGTTTTTGCTTTACAAAAGTTCTCATTTCAACTGTTAATTGCTGGTATATAATAAAGCAATTATACTCAGTTATTAGTTCCAAGAGATTTTCTTTGTAGATTCTTTGAGGTTTTCTACATAGACAATCATTTCCTCCAGAAAAATATATAATTTTACTTTACCCCTTTGTTATCTGTATACCTTTTATCTATTTGTTATTGCTTGTCTTGCACTGGATTGGACTTACATTATGATATTGAATTGGCATAGTAAGAGGACATCCTTGTTTCATTTCTAATCTTAGAGGGAAAGCATTCACTCTCTCATCATTAGGTATAAGGTTAGCTACAGGTTTTCTTATGTACCCTTTATCAGGTTAAGGAAGTTCCCTTGTAATCTTACTTTTTAAAGTTTTTATCATAAATGAGTATTAAAGTTTTCAAATTATTTTTCTGTATCTATTGATATAACATTTATTTTCTTATTCAGTCTATTACATGATGAAATGACTAACTGATTTACAAATGTTATATTATGCTTGAATTCTGGAAATAAGCCCCACTTGGTAATGATGTATTATTCCTTTCACATATTGCTGAATTCCATTTGCTATTACATTGTTAAGGATTTTTTTGTCTATGTTCCTAAGAGGTATTTGTCTGTAGTTTTATTTTCCAGTAATGTATTTATCTGGCTTTGGGCTTAGGGTGATGCTAGCCTCATAAAAAGAACTGAGGATGCTTCTCTCTTCTTCTGTTTTCTGAAAAAGATTGCAGATGATTTGTATTATTTCATCCTTAAATATTTAATGGAATTCACTAATGAAACTATCTAGGCCTAGTGATTCCTTCATCTGGAAGGTTCTGAACTATTACTTAAATGTCCTTCATAGATGTAAGGCTATTCAGATTTATTTATTTCAACTTGAATGGGTTTAGGTAGTTTGTGCCTTTCAGGGAATGGATCTATCTCATCTTTATTAAGTTTGTAAACATAATTGTTCATAGCATTCCATTTTGATAACAATCCTTTTAATGTCTCTAGGGTCAGTAGCAGTGATCTCTCTTTCATTCTTGATATTGGTAGTTTATATCTTCTCTATTTTCTCTCTTGGTTATCTTGGCTAGAGACTTACCAATTTTATTGATGTTACTGAGCATTTTATTGATTTTCTCTATTGTTTTCCTGTTTTAAAATTTCATTTATTTATGATCTATATTTCATTATTTCCTTTCTTCTGCTCATTTTAGGTTTAATTTGCTCTTCTTTCTTGAGTTTCCTAAAGGTGAGAACTTAGATTATTTGCTTTAGATCTTTCCTTTTTTCTAATATTTGCATTTAAATATTAGATTTAAATATTGAATTTCTCTCTATGTAATAGTTTATCAGCAATCCACAAATTTTGGTAATTTGCATTTTCATTTTCACTTATTTCAAAAAAAATTAAATTTCAAGATAAATTTAAGTTTTAAAGAAAAAATCTTTGACTTACAAGTTATTTAGAACTATGTCATTTAATTCACAAATACTTGGGAACTTTCCAGCTCTCCTTCTGTTATTGATCTCCAATGTAATTCTATTTTGATCTGAGAACATACTTTGTATGATTTCTATTCTTTTATATTTATTAAGGTGTGTTTAATGGTGTTTTATGGACAAAGATATGGACAAAAATGTGGTCTGTCTCAGTGAATGTCACGTGTGAGCTTGAAAAGAATGTGTAATCTGTTGTTGTTGGATGGCATACTCTATAGTGTCAATTAGGTCAAGTTCATTGTTAGCGTTGTTCATGCCATCTACATATTTGCAATGATGTTCTGACTGCTTCATCTATCAATTACTGACAGAGGAGTGTTGATGCCTGCAACTATGATTGTATGTTTCTCCTTTCCATTTCAGTTTTTGCCTCATGTATTGTGGTACTTTGTTAGGTGCATACATGTTTGAGATTTTAAGACCTTTTTGGATAACTGATCCTTTTATTATTACATAATGTCTCTCCATATCCCTGATACTATTCCTTGTTTTGAAATCTGCTTTGACTGAAATTTATATAGCTACTTTAGCTTTTTTTGTCTACTGTTATCATGGTGTATCTGTCTTCATTCCTCTACTTTTTTTAAACTGGTCTACTCTAAGTGAATTTTGTTAAATTCAAAGGTGAAATACCTATATGAGATATAAGAAACTAAACTAAAATATAAGCATTCATCATGAGGCAAACCAGTGATAAGGGCTACTCAAAGTGAGAGCAGACACTAGTTTATACTATAGTCCCCGTGAATGTGTTTCTATTTAATAGAACATAATGGCCACAGAATGAGCCACAACACAATGGCCACAGAATGAGACCACGAGTGCACTTAAACTTTCCGTGAGTTCTGGCTAGGCTCTGATAAGTCTACCATTCGTTTTTCACCAGCCAAGGAAACAACAGAATTTATCTGTTAATGTTAGAATCCTTAAAGTTCTTTATTCAGCTGGAAATGACCACGTGTGAGGATCAATTTTCTAGGTATCTACTTCCTGAATACAGATTTGCCTAACAGGTTAATTTCAACATAACAGATGGTGTCATCTGGCTGGCTGCACCATGCATTGGTGAAAGGGATAAGTTTAATATGTTTTGTGCTCAGGTTGCTAGGCCCTGTTTCTCCCTGCACGTTGGTCTTAAACATTCTGAGACTTGGTCAGCTACGGATAAAAGAAACCTACCAGACAGTTGAGAGGTATGTTCTTAACAAGATAATCCATCACATCATCTAAAGACTCCTTCATTTTCTGCAGCTGACCCTTGCTTGAATGTTTTAGTTCAATTACAATAAAGATTTAGTTCAATTACACTAAGCTGGTTATGTGTCCACCACATATGTGAATTTTCCTTCTTCTCTTTTAAATTAATAGATATTATTATTTTTTAGAGTAGTTTTAGACTTGCAGAAAAATTGAGCCTAAAGTACTAGTTTCCATTTACTTCCACCCTGATACATACACATAGTTTCCCCTATTACTGACATCTTGCATTAGTGTGGTGCATTTGTTACAATTAATAAACTAATATTAATATATTATTATTAAATAGGCTCCATAGTTTACACTGGGGTTCACTCTCTGTGTTATATAAACCCTATAGATTTTGACAGATGCATAATGCTATGTCCACCATTATAGGATCACACAGAAGAGTTTCACTGTCCTAAAATCCCTTGACCTTTTACTTTTAGCCAAAGTATTGATACATAAAGTGGGTTTTTTATAGATAGCATATAGTTGAATCTTTTTTTAAATTTATTTTTTTATCCAGTCTGACAATTTTTGCTTTAGCTGGTGTACTTATTCACATTTAAAGTGATTAGGGAGTTGGTTTTACTAAAGTCTACTATTTGTGTAACTGTTTTCTACTTGTTGCATTTGTTCTTTTTTTATATCCCTTTTTTGTGCTCTCTGGTATTAACTGAGCATTTTGTATGATTTTATGTTCTGTTAATTTTTTTGTTCTTTGTTTCTCTTTTTGATTCTGTTGGGGAGGCTGCAATTCACCATCTTCAGGTTTACTGATTGTTTCTTCAACTGTGTCACATCTACTAATGAGCCTGTCAAAGGTGTTTTCTCATTTCTCTTACTATACTTTTGATTTCTAGCATTTAGTTTTGATTCTTTCTTATAGTTTCCTTCTCTCTGATGACATTACTTATTTAGTTTTGCATGTTGTCTATTTTTTTCCATTAGAACAATTAAAATAGCAATCAAATTCATTTATATTTCTTGTCTAGTAATTTCTAGAAGTAAAAATCTAACAAATGTTAATAGGATCAACATTTACCTCTGACTATTACTTTTAAGCTTTAACTACTGATAATTGTTGATGCTGAGTGTCAGATATATTGAGATCATTATATTCTTCTTTCTACTGCTGTATACCATTGATAATTTCTCTAGTTAAAATGATCATTATAAATATCATATCTTTATTTCACATTTTCATTAGCTAGTAATCTATTGATGAGAAATTACTAACTCATTTTAACAGGTGTGCTGACCTTGATACAAAGACCAAATAAGGACACCCCAAGAAAGAAATCACTTGAGCTTAGCTTACTTACATAGAGACATGTATCCTAAGTAAACCTGTTGCATATCCAATATAGCAGTGAATAAACAGACTGAATTCAAGAAATGCAAAGATATTATAACATTACAAAGAACTGTCAACTGGAATTTCTCTGCACTGATAGATTAGAGGGTAAAATGCATTTGATCATGTCCAGGGATATAGAAAAATCCTTTGAAAAAAAATATTTGCCACCCATTCATGGTAAAAAAACTTGAGTAAAATAACATTTGAAGAGAATTTCCATTTCATAAAATCTACAGCAAATTTAGATAAATGTGAAATGTTAGAAGCATGCCCATCAAAGTCAGGACAAAAACATAGATGTTATGGTACTATATCTACTGTTTAAAAGTGGACTAGAATATATAACTAGAGGAATAAGAGTATAAGAATAAATATGAGGAGGAATATTGAAAAGACAGAGGTAATAAATGCCAACAATATGATCTTCTAGGAAAATCCAAAGGAACCAGTGCACAAAATACTGAAATGAATAAGAGACTCCAAAAGCCATTGTATATAAGATGACTATACCAAAATCAGGAGCAAGCCACATAAAATCAATAGCTAATTAAGATAATTAATAGAAAATATCCCAGTAAAAACAGCAGCAATAACCAAATTTTACCTAAAAAGAAACTTAACAAAAATATACACAATCTTTTTGGAGGCAACTATAAAAATGTACTGATAGAGAAAGAAATCCCAAATAAATACAGGAGTACACTATGTTTATTTATTCATGGGGAAAAGAATATTGTAAATATATGAGTTCTCCTTAAATTATTTACTGATTTACTACCTGCTATGGACTGAATTGTGTCCCCTCCATCCCCAATTCATATGTTGAAGCTCTAGTCCCCAGTGTGACTGTATTTAGAGATAGGGTCTTTAGGGAGGTTATTAAGGCTAAATGAGGTCATAAGAGTGGGGCCCTAATCCAATAGGGCTGATGTCCTTATAAGAGAAAGACACACCAGCTATCACCCTCTGTGTGTGAGTGTGTGTATTTACAGAAAAGAGTCCATGTGAGGACACAGCAAGAAGCCAGGAAGAGAGCTCTTACCAGAAACTGAATCTCCTGGTGCCTTTATCAGGGACTACTAGCCTCTAGAACTGTGATAAAATAAAATGCTGTTGTTAAGACACCCAGTCTGTGGTATTTTGTTATGGCAGCCTGAGCGTACTAATACATAGCCTCATATGCAGCTTTCAAGATGGCTACCAGATGCGGGCTTCTGTTTCCTAAGCTTAATCGTGGAGAAACTATAAAAGGGAGAATGAAAGATGATGAAAGAGAACAATATCTGCAATGGCAAAACAACATAAATGAGGATCCCCTGGAACAGAGTAAGTCCGTGTTGAACTAGAACCTGAGTGTGGGCAGGTAAGGGCATGCCTTTACGTTGAGACTAGTTTGTGGCTGCAAGAGAGGCAGATGACAGGGTTGGTTGGAGGAAAGATTTTTAAAGTTCAGCCCTTGATTCTTCCAGAGAGCCCTGGGACAATGAATTTCTACTGCTTCACTGAAGGAACTTGAGGCAGCTCTTCAGAGCCATGTGCCAGGACCATGGGGTAATATCAGGATGGCACCAGAGTTTGGTGGGGTTTTTTTTGAAACAGTATGACTCCAAAAGCTGGTAGTAATAACCCAAAACCTCTTTAAAGGGTGAGGACTGATTTTTTAAAAAGTAATATTATAATCAAATACAAGGAATGAAAAGAGTGAACCACACTTAACAAGGGTAGGTGTTCTTTCATGAAAAAATACACACACTTGTTAGGGATGTAAATATATTTCTTAGTATGAATGAGGGTCAGAAAATAAAAATGACTGCACTGGACTGAGCAACGTTAGATAATATCAAAAGGTCTGGGTCTCACAAAATCATGCAGTACAGCTTCTTCCGCTCAGAAAGTACATCTTTTAGAGTAGAGTTTTCCCCAAAGTCTAAGTCTGGCTGGCAAACAAATGCAATGGACCGGTGTGTTTTTTCTCTTCACAGCCCACCACTCGTCCTGGGACCCTGCCTTGTGCTGCAACTTTCCCATCTCCTATCTAGCCTGAGAATTTTATCCATTTTCTGCAAGGTCTGTAATAGGGAAACAGCTCAGAGCTTTCAAAGTTAGTATTACCCAGGAAGTCTTTAAAGAAGCAGCCAAAAGGAGGACACCTGACTCCCTGCCTCAACCCTGAAAACAGAGGGGATAACCCACCCCAGAATAGAGGGACCCGCACAGAGCCCACCCTTGCTTTTCACTCCTGGGAAGCCCAGGGCAGAGCTGTCGCCATGAGGTACTGACTGACTTCCACCCTCAGGGTCTCAGGTCTGAGGAGGGCAGCCTCAGGTCTCTGGAGGGGAGAGGCGATGCTGAGAGTCAAGGTGAGGACACTTAGAATTGCGGGAACACACCTCACTAGAACAAAGGAGACCTCACGGAACCCCGCTCCGATCTGCCCCACACCAAGAGGCCCGTGGCATGGCTGTTAGGCCCAACGCCCCCTCAACTCTGCCTCGAGGTCTCAAGGAATGAAGACTTTGATCTGAGGCTGGTAGAGTCAGATCAACAGAGGGAAACATCCCAGGGTTTGTTCAGAGGCAAGGAGAGGAGCCTGAGCAAGGACTGAAGGTATTCTCAACTCTGAACACACCCTTGCTGTCCCTGCGGTCTACCCTGGGAGGCCCAGGGCAGAGCGGTCCAACTCCAGGAGGTGGGGGTCTTGGTCTGGTGGGGGAGGTGACTTGAGTGATGACTAAAAACCCTAATCAAGACAAAGGGGATTGCATAAAGCCCTGCTCCTTTTGTCAGCTCTGGAAGTCCCCAGCAGAGGCAGGCAGCTAAGGCTCTCCCTCATTTTCTCCTCAGGGGTCTCAGAGGGAAGGCCATTGGTGGAAGGAGTTTAGCTTCAGAGCCGCAGAAGGGAGGAGGAGTGGGCCCTGCCAACAATTGACAGAACGATCCTTAATGTGAACTGAGAGGATTCTCCACCTCAGAACAGAGGGGATCCCACAGAGCCTAGACCTGCCAATCCAAAGTACACTCTTAACTTCCTCTGCACGGTTCTCAGGAAACTGATTGATCAGAAAAGGAGCCCTGTCGGGTATGAGAGCAGTGCCCTCACAGAAACCTGCAGAGGCAACTGTGGTTACAGCCAGGGAGGAATCTCCCTGCTGAAGGTGCTCACAGCATCCTCTCCCTCCTCCAGGTGCCCTCATTGCCTGCTATGCTGCCCACACTCCTAACTGCTGCTCCTGACTTGTGCCATCATGCCTCGGGGACAAAAGAGTAAGCTCCACACCTGTGAGAAATGCCGTCAGGCCAGGAGTGAGACTCAGCGTCTCCAAGATGTTCAGGTCACTGCAGCAGCAGCAGAAGGGCCCCCTCCCCCCAATGCCTTCCTTTTGGTGGTAATCTCCAGAGTTCCCCTGCTGCTGGGTCAGGTAGAAAATACCAGGGGTCTCAGAGAGCCCCATCCACTACCACTACTTCTGCAGGTGTTTCATGCACAAGATATGATGAAGGTGCCAAGAGCCAGGATGAAGAAAAACCAAGCATCTCCCAGGCATCACCCAGCACTGATTATTCCTGCAGAACCCCTCTAGACCAGAAGGCAATTCTGTTGGTGCAATTCCTGCTGCACAAGTATAACGTGAGAGAGCCCATTACAAAGGAAGATATTATGAAGCATGTCATCAAAAGGTACAAGGAGCACCTCCATGAGATCCTCAGAAAAGCCTCTGATGCTGCTGGCCTTTGGCATTGATGTGAAGGAAGTCGACCCCACCAGGCACTGCTATGCCCTTGTCAGCAAATTCCAGCGCACCAGTGATGAGAGGCTGAGGGGTGAGGAGATCACGCCCAAGACCGGCCTCCTTATGACGATCCTCTGTGTGATCTTCATGAAAGGCAACTGTGCCACTGAGGAGGATATCTGGGAAGTACTCAATGTGATGGGGATATATGCTGCAAAGAAGCACCTCATGTATGGGGACCCCAAGAAGCTCATCACTGAAGATTTGGTGCAGGAAAGATACCTGGAGTACCGCCAGGTGCCCAACAGTGATCCTCCCCACTATGAGTTCCTGTGGGGTCCAAGAGCCTGTGCGGAAACCAGCAAGATGAAAGTCCTTGAGTTCTTGGCTAAGATCCACAATACAGTCCCCAGTGCCTTCCCATCCTGGTATGAAGAGGCTTTGAGAGATAAGGAAGAGAGAGCCCGAGCCAGAGCTGCAGCTATGATTCGCACTGGTGCCTTGGTCAGTGTACGTTCCGGGGCCAATTTTCAGGGCAGCTTCTCCCACCTGTAGTGAAATCTGAAGCATTTTCCTGAAGTAGTGTGGGAGCTTTGGTGGTGCTGGAGGGATCACAGTGCATAACATATTTGAGTAACATAGATTTATGTTTTGTTGCTGTTGAGGAAAGTTTTCAAATGTTGCTTCTTTTTAAAAAATTAGCTTCAGAATCTAAGTGCATGAATGATGTTGCTTACATACTTAATGCTGTTTATGAGGTTTAAGAGTAAGAGTTTTTCTATTTTATTAAACAAATTGGATAACAGTCTAGCTTGTTTAGTGATCTGGAATAGCATTGGTATAGGCATTTCCTTAGAAATGTGAAAGAAATTAGCAGTAAAACAGTTGAGATTAAAAATAGAGAAAAAAGTAAAAGATGGTTCATTCTTGGTTTCCCTTATTCCTTGTATTCTGCTTTTCTGTAAAATAAAAGTTATATACTTGAACTTGTTTCATTTATTCAATAATTTAGGAAAAATTAAATCATAATAAATTGTTCACTGTTTTTTTTCCCTCTCAAATATTAATTGAGTATCCTCTTTAGAAGGCTCCATGGTAGTATGGGGGATGGTAGAAAAAGAAGACTGAGCCTTTGCCCATTGAATTATAGAGTCTAAAAACAGCCATTATATAAGGAAGGTGGTGAAATACCCTCTAAGACAAAAAAAAAAAAAAAAAGGAGTGAAAAGAAGGATGAGTTGGGGGAGGTGAGAGAGGTCCAGATGAGAGCACGCAAGTGTGAATGTCCTGAGGCAAGAAAACTTGGAGCTCTGGAAAACCTCAAGTCCTTCAATGAGAGGTAATTTTAAGTTAAGATGGGCAGTGGGTCAGAGGCGGGTGTGAGGGTGGTGAGCAAGGACCAGACCCTTGGGTGGTGTGTCTCAGAGTTGTGAAATCAAGCTTTCAATGGAGAACTGCTTTCAGCAGTTACTTTGGGATCATGGATTAACCAGAGAGAACCTTCCACCTGCGGCAGGGGTGGAAGGTACCCTGTGCTCTTGTCCCAGTGCAGGAGAACACAGTGCACAAACTAGGTGACTTATCCACATCATCACCAGGGAGTTTCTGATAAATAAGGGTATAATTTCTTGAGGTGGAGTGCCAAGAAGCCACAGTGCTGTCACTCTTTGCCCTGGACCAGGAGAAGCAGAGCCTGCTCTGTTAATAGGGCATTTTAATTAGGTTATCTTGAGTAAAATCTAGCAAACTCTAAGGGAGAGCTTGATTTTGGGAGAGGGTAAATGAATGAAAATAGGGGTTATTTGGATCCAGGGGAGGGAGGAAAGAAGTTGGTTCCTGACACATATTTTAGGAGCTATGAGTTACATCCAGATGGGGAGGATTCCCCAACACCCAATTAAATAATACATCCTCTAAGGGGGATGATTTACCAAGGTATATTTTCTCATTAAGTAGAATTTTTGGCTGACTTGGTGCTCAGCATCCTACAGTACTGCATATTCTCAGACATTTCCTGGATTAAAACAATAGCAAAACAAAACAAAAATCTCGGCAAGAGGGTTGGTATTATCTGGAGTCAAAAAAATCACAGCAATAATTGCCATTTTTTTAAGTTTTAATGCACACTGGTCACTGTGCCAGGTGATCACATATATTTACATATTCCAACAGTCCTAGAAGACAAGGCTTATCAAACACACTTAATTGATGAAGCATCTGAGACTCACAGAATTTGGTAATGTGCTGAGTTCACATAGCTAGTGACAGGGCTGGGACTTCAGCCCTGATCTGAATTCCTCTACAGCCCACACTGTTCCACTTCTCCCAGCCTGAGACAGACCTTGTGTCCATTAATTCATTTGTCTTTTCACTGCTTCACAATGAAAAGAAGGACTCTGTGGCCAAAATACTAAAAGGAGGCCTAAAGAAGGAGGGTGAAAACGAGAACCAAACACAATTTGGGGACTGTCTGGGGGCTTCATTTACCCAGGATCCTCCCGCTCTTCACCCCAGGGTTCCTTGAGAGCTGACTGCCCTGGTCCCAGCCTGAGTGATCAGTCCAAGCATTTTCCCACATGACAGCGCCCTTCCCCTGGGTTTTCCCCAGTGTGCCCACGTGTCCAAACTGGAAGCTGACCCGCTGGTCAGCTCTTCTGTGCAACTTCCTCAGGAAGCTGCCCTCTGCTCCCAGAGGAACAGATGGCCCACATCCCCTGGCTTCCCCTGACTTAGAGCATCCCACCTCCCTACGGATCCCGTTTCTCACTGTGGACTCTCTGATAGCGGCTGCCCTTTCCATGTAATTGTTCACTTCAGACAGCGGGTGCCTCCATCACGTTCTTAAAGTGTTTTTCAAATCTGCTGATGACTGATTTGGCATAGAATCTACTGGTTCTTAGGATAATAACCCTGGAGTTAGGAGGTTTTGGAAACCACCCTGACAATTGCAGTAGAATTTTAATGGGCTGATTTGAGATTGGCCATTGACCACTTAAACCAGTAAGTGAGTTCACCTTGTTGTTCAAATCCAAAGGTTCCTCCATAAGCAGCAGATGAGAAAAGATCATGGAAATCACGGTGTAAGCAAACATCTACAAAGACAGAATTCCTAAAAACTCAGGTGTCCTTCTAGGAGGTGAAAAATGGTTCCAGGGTAGACTGCTATTCTTGACAAGAAAAGAAAAAGTGAACATTCTTCCACTGCATCTTGTCTCTATATTTGCCCCTAAAGAAAATTTTGGTTTTAAGTAATAGTGCAAATGCTCTTATTGCCCCAAAATTCTAACAATGTGAATGGATCGCAATTCCCCTTCCTTATCAAATTCCTCTAAAATTCACCCCTCTCCTCAGAAGCAACCAGAATTTAAAAATTGTTATTTAAAAACTTATTCTAGATTTTTTCTTACATAGATGTGTTGTAAAAATACATTGTCAGTTTTTTAATACACATGAATAACAGCATACACATTGTTCTGCCTCTTACACTTGCCACTTACTAAAATGAATGCAGGATCTTTCCCTGAGAGCACATATAGATTCATCTCACTCTCTTAACTATTCCCAGTATTCTAAGGTGGGTATGTACCAAAATTAATTTAACCATTCTTCTCCTGATGGACATATAAACTGTTTTCATTTGTTGCTATGATTAAAGAACTTATGTCAACATATCATTGAGCACGAATTCTTGGGTAAATATGTAAGTTTTCTTATAAGATATACATAGCAAAGTGCAAATTGGACTGAAGTGGAAAGCATGTGATGATTGTAATTTTTTATGAATATTGCTGATAGTCTGTTCAAATAAAGCTGTACTGATTCATATTCTTGCATATTCATATATGTAATTTACACTCTCAGAGGCATTTTATCAGCCTTTTAAATTTTGGTCAAACTTTAAGGTGAAAATATATTTTCTCACAGTTATTTTAATTTCCCCGTTTTCTAAGTAGATTGAGCAGAAAATTAACTTAATCTCTCATCCATAGAAAGCGGGATTTCTTCAGTGGTACCAGAATTCTTCTCGACATACTTTAAAAATTCTGAAATGTAAATAAGATTTTTCTCTTTACTTTAAGAAATAAGAATTTGATCAGAGTGACCAGGTTTCAGGGAGTGGGTTCAGACAGAAGCCCCTCAGCTAGTGAGGAACATCAGGAAGACCTGGGGAGAGAGCAATGACCAGATTCCATAAGAGGGACTATGAAGTCCAGAGAGCACAGGTCCTTGAAGGCCAGGACTCCACGACACAACTTGTATTTAACTGGTATACAGTGGCTGTATACATTTTAGACTTGGGGGG
Source organism: Camelus dromedarius (assembly GCF_036321535.1). Taxonomy (NCBI): domain Eukaryota; kingdom Metazoa; phylum Chordata; class Mammalia; order Artiodactyla; family Camelidae; genus Camelus; species Camelus dromedarius. The sequence continues at coordinate 93,526,522 of NC_087472.1, read as the reverse complement.
CTCTTATTCCAGCTTAAGCCTTCCCCAGAAATCCAACCCATGATTTGAAGGCAGTTATGATGGTGTATGGTAGCCATTATTTTTGGACTACATTCATCCTATTTCTACAGCTTAGACTTGTCTGAGACTCTACTGAATTATTTTAGGTATAAGAGGATTTCCCCCTCTGGCTAGTCAATATTTAAAAGTCTCCCAACCATGTGTGCCTTCCAATAGTTGTTCAGCTCACCACTCTCCAGTATTTTTTTTAACTCCTCTTTGACCAGTCCCATGGAGTCCTGCCCTTCATGTGAGCAGTTTAATGTTCAATGAAAGACCCAGGGGGACCCTTCTACACACTTCTAGAGCATTAACTCTACCTAGCAATCTTCCCTCCAACAACTTGCCAGGCAAACTTCAACAGCTTTACTCTTCCCAAACTCTGATCACTACGTCCTCAGTTCAGTGAGTCCACTGTGCTCCGTTTTGGTTTATCCTCCTTGCACTACAGTCTAGACATTGCCTCTAAGCAGAAACACAGGGTCACTTGGGGAACCTACTTCATTTGTTTTCCTATTTTCCAGAATAGTAATCTTGTTCTGACTCTTTCCGGGTCACATCATATTCTGCCTATTTGAAAAGTTGTTTACAGCAACTAACATGGAAGTCTTCCTGAATTTTTTTATAACGGCAATTTAAAAAAATGTTTTCTCTCAGACTACTTTCAGATGTACAGAAAAGCTGCAAATATAGTACAGAGAATTTCAATATATCCGTCACCCAGCCTCCTCCAATGTTAAAATCTTAGATAACCATCATACAAGTGCTAGAACCAGGAAGTTAACATTGTCCTAATAGCATTAACCAAATTAACTTCACAACTTTTTCCACTATTATGCCTTTTAAAGATCCTAATCAGTGTCCCACATTGCATTCAGTTGTTATTTCTCCCCAGACTCCTACAATCTACAATAGTTCCCTAGTCTTTCCTGTTTGGTTTTTTTTTTTTTTTTTTCATGACACTATCAATCCCAAAGGATACTGATTGGTTATTTTGCTGAATGTCCATCACCTTAGGCCTATCTGGTCTCTTATTATTAGACTTGGAAAGAGAACCACAGAATGGTGCCATGTCTTTCAGCACTGCACCATATCACAGGGTTTCTGATTTCAATATATCTTATTCCTGGCAACACTGATCTGAATCACCTTGTCAAGGTCGTCTCTGCTGGGAGTTTCCACTGTAAAGTTACGATGATTTCTCCTGTAGTCAACAAGTGTCTTGGGGGCAGATACTTTGAGACGGTGCAAACCTCTCTCCTCAAACCCTCTAATTCTAGTGCCCATTAGTAGATCAAGTACTCAATGATCACCACTATAGTATTTACTTATAGTGACTCATGAATTTTTTTTTAACTCTTTGGGTTATAATCCAACACCAGCATTACTTATTTTGTTGCTCAAAGCTTTGGCCATTAGGAACTCTTTCTCCTAATACTGTATTCTTTCAACAATGCTCTCCTCCCCCGTATCTTTTGAGAGTATTATTTTTTCTGGTACCACACAATGTTCCAAGCTCATTTTGACTTTTCCCATCTCAGCCCGGAAGAACCACTTCTGCAAGAATCCATGGTTCTTTTTATAGAAGAACGATGCTTAAGAAACCAATGTCTTGTGACTAGGTATACTAATTACTACTGGGGTGTCATTGTTTCTAGGCCCTCTCAGAAGCCAGGGCTAGGAAATATTTGTATATTAACCCATGTATATACACATCTATTTTTATATCTGTGAATGTGTGTGTAACAAGTATGTACTAATAGCTCAGATTGTAATTTCACACCATAGGAATCATTTTAATCTTCTCATTTTATCTGTAATTTCTTTCTCCAATAGTGAGAAATCTTAGTTTTATTAATTACAACCTATTTACTTATTTGTTCAATTCCAGTATGCACATAAATTAGTTTCAGAATGTCTTATCAATGCCTCTAGAGAAACAAATTTACTGACTACATAAAAGCATTTGTGCATAGTTCTTTTTGTCTTTATCTAAAGCATCCAGTCAAGTTACTGTTTCCTAAAGTTATTTAGGTTAGTTGTTTACCCCTTACCTTCAGTATAGTCACGTTATTGATTTTTATTACAGGTATTTTCATTTGTTAGTGTTTGTATCTCAGGTTGAATTTCCTCTACATCCTGATTGATTTTAACTATTCATTTATTAATGGCAACACTTTTAAATCAAGTGTTTATTTCTATTTATTAATTATTTACCAACAGACGTCATCACATATGCAGTAGATGGCCTCATATTATCAGCTGGCCACAATCACAAGGATGTGCCAAAAATATGCATCCTGATATTTAAATTAGAAAAATCTGTGTCTGTGCATTCCAAGAATGCTTTATTTATTCAGGTGAATGTCTAATATTTATTCACCTTTTCCCATGTTCTAATTCACATACAACAGTAAAAATGTTTTAGATTGCTACACATACAGGGCTCAACCTGATCACATGTATTGGGTTTAATTCTTGAAAGCAAGAAATGTAATATCTCCATATGGCCATTAAAACCAGCTGAGGAACTACTATTTGTCATGATGTTGGCGATGGGTCCTTTACAGCTTGTGTCTTTTTTTTTTTCATTATTGTTGCCAAGTAACTGAAAAACTCATGCAGCATTGCTGAGGATAAGACCTTTTCCTATTAAGAAGAAAAAGATGACAGCCTGCTGTGTGAACAATAGGGAAACTACCCTTATCATTCCCGGCACAAACACTTCATCACTAGGGGTGCATCTTTACAAAAAATATCTCTTTGAAATTTTTCTGTAAAATATTCTGTACCTGTTCATTGACATGAAACTTTTAGAGCTTTTAAAGAAAAAAATAATATACTAACTGGCAGAAAAAAAAATGGAGATAAAATCCAGAAAATGTATTACACACCTGCCTTTACCAAACAGGTACCTTAAAACTTCACATTAGGAGAAATAGAAGTAGTTATTACTATCACATGGCATCTTGCCCTACTTAATTCCAGCAAAATAAACCTCCTCCCAATGTGTTGTAGAGAAGGATAAAGAGCCTCAAGTCAGATCAAAGGCCAAGTTGTGATTATTGTGAAAAGAGGATTGCATATTCTTTTTTTTTAGCTATCTATATTCTCAAGATATAATTTCCCATTTGAAATATTTCCTGCATAGAAGTATCAGTTGGTAAAATAGTATCAATAGCTCAACTCTATAAAAAATAGCCTTTAAAAATGGAGGCCCATGGAAGCATTTACTAAGCTCTTTCAAAACATATCTTCTAAGCATTCCACAGTGATTTCTCCTAAAATAAAATTACTGATTTAAACTTTCATCTGACATTTAACCCCTTTTTATAAGGAAGAATCCATTTTTTCACATAACATGGACATGTAGAAAATTCATGCTTTACCCCTGTGCAAGGATGACATGCAAATTCGTGAAGTGTTCCATATTTTTTTATGGTTACTTGAGGGAAAGGGGGTGGGAAGGGATAAATTGGGAGTTCAAGATTTACAGATAATAATTAATATATATATATAAAAAACAGATAAACAACAAATTCATACTGTATAGCACAGGGAACTATATTCAGTATCATGTAGTAACCCTATGGTGAAAAAGAATATGAAAACGAATATATGTATGTTCATGTAAAAAAAAATATATATATATACAAAAAAGAAAAAAGAAAATTCATGCTTTTAGATTTCTCTTCATGACTTGGATTTTGTTAAAAGTTAGAGACAATCTTGCTCTATTCTTGAATGGACCATATGATGCATATATTTTAGTATATTATAAACAAGTAAAGAATACTATAGGAATTTAATATGTACAGCAAAATTGATATGTTCCTCTTTAAAGCACATATTCACCTTCAAATGTTTCTATGTGCTGAAAAGTATTGACATCTTTATTCATACAGCTCTTCCCAGGAATAGCTAAAATTCTCCCTTTCCATCCCCTTTAAAGAGGCAGTTGAATACCACATGCTGGTTTATCAAATATGTGATACCATATTGCCAAAAGTAACTCAAACTATTTACTGTAGGTATGATGAATACAAATTAATACTCCACTCCCTCTGGGTATTTAAGTTCACATTCTTTTACATAAATCACACATTAAAATACAAGATAAATTTCTTTGAAAAGTTCAAACCTCAAATATACAAAAATAAAATAAATCCAGTATTAAGACCAGTAACAAAACACATTTAAGTCATATGATCAAGGACAGTAGACTAAATGAGCTTATACTCATTTCTGATCCAATATTTCATTTCTCCAAGCCAATGGTTTAAACCAAGAACTGGAATTTTTAAAAGCACTTTATTGCGGTATGACTGACATAAAAAACTGTATATATTGAATGTATACAACTTGTTGAGTTAAGATAAGTACACATTCATGAAACCATCACCATGATTTATACCATAAATGTATCCATCATATCTAAAAGTTTCCTACAACTTTTATTTGTAATAATTATGTTAAGTATGTTTTATCAGAAAACAATGATTTATCCTCTTAGCAAATTTATAAGTATACAATACAGTATTGTTATCCACACTGTACAGTAGATCTCTAGGTCTTATTTATCTTATAAACAAAATGTTGTACTCTTTGACTAATACCTCCCAGATTCCCCCTCTCCCATGGCCCTGGCAACCACCATGCTTCTCTCTGCTTATGTTAGTTTGACTATTTTAGATTCCTCATATAAGTAGTATCATGCAGTATTTGTCCTTTTTTTATTTTTGTTTTTTTTTTTTTGTTTTTTATTGAAGAATAGTTTACAATGTTGTGTCAATTTCTGGTGTATAGCATAATAGTCATAAATATACATACATATATTCACTTTCATATTCTTTTTCATTATAGGCTACTACAAGGTATTGAATATAGTTCCCTGTGCTATACAATATAAACTTGTTCTTTATCTATTTTATATATAACAGTTAGTATCTATAAATCTCAAACTGCCAGTTTATCCCTTCCCACCCCCTTTCCCCCCTGGTAACCATGAGTTTGTTTTCTATGTCTATAAGTCTGTTTCTGTTTTGTACGTAAGTTCATTTGTGTCTGTTTTTTTAGATTCCACATGTAAGTGATATATGGTATTTTTCTTTCTCTTTCTGGCTTACTTCACTTAGAATGACAATCTCCAGGGCCACCCAAGTTGCTGCAAATGGTGTTATTTTATTATTTTTTGTGGCTGAGTAGTATTCCATCATAACTTCTTTATCCAGTCATCTGTTGATGGACATTTAGGTTACTTCCTTGTCTTGGCTATTGTAAATAGTGCTGCTGTGAACACTGGGGTGCATGTGTCTTTTTGAATTAGGGTTCCCTCTAGATACATGCCCAAGAGTGGGATTGCTGGATCATATGTTAAGCCTATTTTTACTTTTTTAAGGAATATTCATACTGTTAGGAAATACAGTTTTGAAGGATATAAATACATATTTGTTATATTGCTATACATAGCATATATAGTGTTTTCTCAGGTTCAATATTATTAGAATATGAATATTTATATATGTGGTACTATTTGACATGCACATGACCTTATTTTATAGCTTTGAAAACTAAAGAAGATAAGGCAAAAGAGATGAAAAACAAAATTACTTTTCTATCCCTAAATGTTGTATTAATACAACAGAAAATGATCTTTTCAAAAGCACAAATACTTGATTGAGATATTTGAAGTATCTAATATACCTTTTAATTCTCCTTTATAAAAATATTTTCTAATATATGCAAATATCTAGACCTCCTAATGTCAATTCTCTATTTTATTCGTTGCTTTGATAAATCGTCCATGCCTTACAAATCAGTTTAAACCTTTTCTTGTTTTAGTGCATGTCAATATTCCTCAAAGGAGTGTTGCATGGATTATCTGAGCTGTTCTGTTGTGTTTTTTTTTGAGTAGAATCTTTTTATTGAACTTTTTTTTTATTGAGTTATAGTCATTTTACAATGTTGTATCAAATTCCAGTGTAGAGCACAATTTTTCAGTTATACATGAACATACATATATTCATTGTCACATTTTTTTTCGCTATGAGCTACCATAAGATCTTGAACATATTTCCCTGTGCTATACAGTATAATCTTGTTTATCTATTCTACATTTTGAAATCCCAGTCTGTCCCTTCCCACCCCCAACTCCCTTGGCAACCACAAGTTTGTATTCTATGTCTATGAGTCTATTTCTGTTTTGTATTTATGTTTTTTTGTTTGTTTGTTTTTAGATTCCACATATGAGTGATCTCATATGGTATTTTTCTTTCTCTTTCTGGCTTACTTCACTTAGAATGACATTCTCCAGGAGCATCCATGTTGCTACAAATGGCATTATGTTGTCGGTTTCTATGGCTGAATAGTATTCAATTGTATAAATATACCACCTCTTCTTTATCCAGTCATCTGTTGATGGACATTTAGGCTGTCCCCATGTCTTGGCTATTGTAAATAGTGCTGCTATGAACATTGGGGTGCAGATGTCATTCTGAAGTAGGGTTCCTTCTGGATATATGCCCAGGAGTGGGATTCCTGGGTCATATGGTAAGCCTATTCCTAGTCTTTTGAGGAATCTCCAAAGATTCCTTTGATTTGATTTGCATTTCTCTGATAATTAGTGACATTGACCATTTTTTCATGTGCCTATTGACCATTTGTATGTCTTCCTTGGAGAATTGCTTGTTTAGGTCTTCTGCCCACTTTTGGATTGGGTTGTTTGTTTTCTTCTTATTAAGTTGTATGAGCTGCTTATATATTCTGGAGATCAAGCCTTTGTCGGTTTCATTTGCAAAAATTTTCTCCCATTCTGTAGGTTGTCATTTTGTTTTACTTCTGGTTTCCTTTGCTGTGCAGAAGCTTGTAAGTTTCATTAGGTCCCATTTGTTTATTCTTGCTTTTATTTGCTATTGCTTGGGTAGACTGCCCTAGGAGAACATCTTTTAGATGTATGTCAGATAATGTTTTGCCTATATTTTCTTCTAGGAGGTTTATTGTATCTTGTCTTATATTTAAGTCTTTGATCCATTTTGATTTTATTTTTGTGTATGGTGTAACGGACTGATATGTAGTATTTCTCCTTCTATGTCTGACTTATTTCACTTAGCATAATGTCTTCCAGATCTATCCATGTTATCATAAATGGCAGGAATTCCTTCTTTTTTAAAGCCAAATAATATATATACCATTTTATGTGTATATCACATTTTTCAAATCAAGCACTTGAAAATAGATTCTCCCTCAAGAATAGGGATATCTGTTAGACCTATGTAAAATTGTGTAAACCATATGCATTAACACTGGTGGTTTTTTTTCTTTAACTGTATCTTGCTATTGCATAAATGATACCCTATTGCAGAGACTGATACCACTCACTTTGAGAAATCAGTAGAGTATGTGCAAGTTTTTGTATGTATTGATGCACTGCATAGTGTTCCTCCATGGGAGGGATTCAGTGCCTTTCATTTTATTTTTAAAAAGAGTCAGTGATTCCAAGAGAGTTGAGAACTTCTTCTCTAGTATCTATCATACTAATGGAATTTTAAGTTACATTCTAAAATTTATTAAAATTTTATTTTGTTAATGGTTCTGCAAGCAGAAGTTGACTCATTTGTATATGGTTAGGACAACTGATAAAGAGGGAGAAGGGGTCAATTCAAGTGTAAAGACATATTTGATTTTAGATATTAAAATATGAAATGAAAGAATGCAAATACTTTTATTGAGTTAAAATTATTAATTTCAAAAAATTAATATGTCAGATATAATTATTACCTGATGTGATGAACAGATATACTATATAGATCATTATATGGGGACTTAAAAATATTTATAAGTATTTGAAATGTTAAAAATTACATATATATGAATATACATGAATAGAATATATATAAGAATAAAGTATAAATATAGTAAGGTTAGGAACTAATATATATGTATATATGTGTATTTATATAAACACAACCAACACTTTATAAATTGATTTAAGATGTTTCTGGGAGCCAGTGAAAGAAAACACAACTTAAACTGACCTAAATAATAAAGAATTTTATTTGCCCATATAACTGGCAGTGAAATTGTAAGTCAGGCTTCAGGTGTGATTTATGCCAATAATTTTTGCTTCATTTTCTTGAAAAAATCTTGACACTAGTCAATTCCTTTCTCCTTCTTTAGTCTGGTAGCAAGGTAGTTAATAACAGTTATGGGCTCCACAACAGCAGAGGATAAGAAAGTGTTCCAGTACTACAGGAGATCTTTTTATCTGGCAACCCCCGTTACCCATTTATGTCATTTGTCCACTTCTGTCCAATTTCTAGGAGGTAGTATGTGCTAATCAGCTTATGCCAATCAGACTCACACCAATGAGATTTGCAGGGTCAGATTCCTCTGAGGCACATGGAATGAGAGTACTGAATGTTTCACCTACATCAAGATTCTGGTGGGGAGAGTATAGCTCAGGTTTAGAGTGCATGCTTAGCATGCAGGAGGTCCTGAGTTCAAACCTCCATTAAAAACAAACAAACAAACAAACAAACAAACCTAATTACCTCCCTCCCAAAACAAACAAACAAAAAAACAAAAAAAGATTCTGTTAAAATTCAAAAGAGGGGACTGGATGTTGTGAGAACTTCAGCAATGCCCACCGCTATTGTATACTGCTGTATATTTTACTAGATTGATAATATTTAACATTTCGATGGACAAGTATCTATAATAATATAAAATTATATTTTACCTGCTGTTCTGTCTTATGGCTCTGGTTGAATTTTTAAGTGCATCTCATTTTATTACTACTCCATATCTTAAAAAAATGAAAAATTCACTGAATCAAAAAAGGAAATATTTAATTAGAAATAAAATGAATTCTAAACCTTTCATGAGTGTATTCTGTGCAGGCAATTCTTGATGATTTCCTGTATTATGAGAGATAATGTCAAGCTCAGTTATTTCAGATCAGACTAAATCTTTCTACATTATAAGTGCTGAGATAAAAGCTCTTCAGTCTTTGAAACATTTTAAGTGAAGTTCATTTTTCATTTTGCATTAAAGTTCTACAAAGTTTTTCATGTGGGGTTTCTAATTTGGTTTGTCTTTAAGAGGTTGACAAGTTAAAAAAAAAGTGTCAGCTGTTCCTTTGTTTGTTCTCAAATATATTCTTCTTTTTTTTCCATTTTGTATCATTGGGGATGACACCAGGAAAAATATTTCTCTTAGACTCCTGGGTCAGCTGTCTTCATCTGCAGTCTGCCAATGGGAGCCACTGTCAGAAGAGAGAGAATAAAGGGTATTTCTCACTCTCTCTGTCTGCCAATGGGGCATTTTGGGCATCAGCTGCTTCTCCTCTGTGGCTCCAGTTCTCACAAGAATTGATTTCAACTTCCTCCAGGAGCCCCTGGTTTCTGGGCTTCAGTAACCCCACCTCCGCCCTTTGTCCTTTCAGCAAAAGTGTTGCAGCAGTTTTTGAGATTGCCTCATCATCTCCTGTTAGGTTTTTCAGCAACTCCATCACCTCTGTAATCATTCTGAATATTAAATTCTCTCTGTCTTAAAAATTCTGAAGGGTTTCTGTCTCCAGAATGGATCATAACTTGTACATAATTAAGCATAGTTATTTAATTTACCTGTACCTAACCCTCTGTTATACATTTTCTGCTTCCATGCTCCCACACTTGAAATAGCTCTGGCAACATCATTAGTGGCATAAATATTGCTAAATCCAATGAACATATTTTAGCTCACTGGATACTTCTGCTTTGTTTGACAATGCTGACTATTCACTTTTTTAAACTATTTATTTCCTTTATTTCTACAGTGGTAATCTTAATTATTTCTACCTGTCTGATCATTTTGCTTAATCTCTTTCATGACCTTCTACTCCTTTGCTCATTTTTTAAAAACACTGTTGTTTCCTTTCATCTCATTTTTATGCTCTACTTGGATGAACTTTCCTAATCTTAAGATTTAAATTACCATTTAAATGCTGATGGTTTTCAAATCTGTTTCTCCATCACTAAATGTATTAATGTACTTCAGAAGCATATTATCTAGCACTTGCTGATAATTTTCAAAATTGAACTTATTACCTTCTAACTTTCTAGAAACATACACACTAAACCAACCAACCAATCAACCACAATAAATAACTCAGCTCCTCTTCTATGGCTTATCTTGTAGATGTCACTGTTAGTTAACTAAACACTGAAGACAAAAAAGTGGAATCCATTATTGACCACCATATCTGCAATGAGTCTTGTCTCATGCTATTCACACACATATATAGACATATTGCACCTAAACAACCAATAGGATATTGCACAAATGACTGTATTTGACTTCAAACACAGAAAGGTTTGTGGCTTATATCTTTTCTTTTTTCTTGGATAACTGGTTGTAAGGAAAGCTAGCTGCCATTTCATGAAGATACTCAAGTAACCCTATGGAGATTTTCACTGGCAAGGAAATTAGTCCTCCTGCCAGAACCATCAAGAAACAGGCTTCCTGCCAATAGCCATGTGAGTGAGCTATATTGGAAGCAGATCCCCCAACCCCAGTCAGGCTAGCTGATATGCAGCACTATCTGACATCATGATTGCAAGCACATGAGAAAACCCAAGCCAGAACCATGAAAGTAAAGCTGCTCTAGACCCCGGCCCACAGAAACTGTATGAAATAGTAAATGTTTATTGTTGTTTCTAGCTGCTAAATTTTGGAGTAATTTGCTGCATGGTACTGAACTACTCTGTACAACTATTCTGTATACAACTATTCTGTCTCTTGTACTCCTTACTAATCACCAAGTTATATCAATATCATTGCCCTAATATTTCTGGAATCCACCTTTTCACCTTCTAATACTATTGTTCTAGTCAAGTCCTCATCAACTCTGGCTTGCATTTAGCCCTCAAAATGATCTCTTCTCCTAGCATGGTATTTTTCAAATCCATTTTCAAATCCACTTTCTAAATGATTTACACAGACTTCAAACTAACCTTTCCACTATTATACTTAAAAGCCTCCAATGGTTCTTCTTCATTGATATGAAAGTAAACTATCTTCCATGATGTCAAAAGTTTTAGGTAACCTGACACCTTTCATTTTCCTCTCCAGCTTTGTTTCTCACTACTTCTCAAAACTCACTTTGCACAACAGAAATAAATATTGACCTGTTTTTAGACCTTTATAGCCTGAAGCTATATACCTCTCTCATTTCTTCCAAGTTTCTTCTTTTTGCAAACTCTTCTGTGTGGGAGCACAAACTAGGGTTAACAAACTTTGATATTGTAATAATTGCTATTACCAAATCATATTCTCACCTTTATGTACTCTCACCTTTATGTAAGCACATTAGAAGTGTATAATCAAAATCCATGTTTTCTATATTTGTCATTATACTGCTACTTCAAAGCAAAATGTCCAAAAGCACAAAAGACTAAACTCTCAATACCAGTCACCACTATCTATGGAACTTAGCTTAGTTGCCTTAAAGCTGCTTTGCTAGCAGGAATCTGCTACAAACTGTCTCCTTGACGTAAAAAGCAGAGACATGCTTCACTTACCAGGCGTAGGTGGATAGTGTAGGCTGCTCTTGCTCACAGAAAACTGTGACTTAGCCCTTAGCTGGGAACATCTGGGCTGCTTCGCATGCTTAGATGATTTCTGACCATTGTATAGAGACCCTGCAGTGGTCTGGGTTTTCATTATCAATTATTCGGAACACTGTAACCTTGCTCATGATTATTTGAGGTTTAAAATAACAAGTCTATACTATCAATATTGTAATCTCTCTAAGTATAAATTAAGATTATAATGTTTCTGTTTTTCACGAACTGAAACTGCTGACCTGCATGCCTGCATATATACCATGCCCTTTACTCATTCCTATGACTTATTTCACTTTGACTCTTTGTTTGACTATTCTCAATTAATACAAGAGCTTTGGAGGAACTCGGGGAGTCGGTCTCTGGCTCCCTCTCACTCTCCTGACCTGATAAAGTCTTGAGTAATTTCGTTCTTCCGTGGTGGGATTTTTGCTGGGCAAAACCCACGACGAACAGAACCCACACTTCTGTAATCTTTTTCCTGACTAATTATCAACTTTTGAGAGTTAACTCAAAAATCATTTCCTCCAGGTAAACTTCCACAACTCCTGGAGGTCAGACTAAAAACAGTTTTTTTGTTAATCTATAGGACTATTTAAATCCCTTTATCATAGCACTTACTATGTTATAATAAAATTCTTTAAGCATCTGTTTCTCCCACTACTATGTATGTGCAATGAACGGAACGCTTGTGTCCCTCTAAAATTCATGTCAAAATCCTAACCCCCAATGTAATGGTATTAGGTGGGGGGACATTTGGGAGGTAATTAGGTCATGAGGATGGTCATCCCTCATGAATGGGATTAGTGTGCTCATAAGATACCCGAGTGAACTCTCTAGCTTTCTTTCCACCATATGAGAATAAAAGGAGAAGTCAGGAATCTGCAACCTAGAAGAGCATCCTCACCAGAACCCAACCTTACTGGTACCCTGATCCCAAACTCCCATCCTCCAAGAATGTAAGAAATAAATGTATGTTTTTTAAGACACCCAATTTATGGTATTTTTGTTATAGCAAACCAAACTGACTAAGACAGTGTGGAAGAACAAATCTTCACATCAGTTTTGAATAGAAATCTATTGGTTACATGCTTTATTTACTTATAATTTGCATGCAAGTCTGCAAATGGAACAAAGAGACTCAGGATTGAGGTTTTCTGACTAGCAGTAAGAGTTATATGAGGGGGAGGGGGGAGAGAGAATAGACAGATTTAGATAGAAACAGCAGTGGGTCAAATCAATACAAAGCCAGTGGGTTATTTTATGTGCTAAGTGATTAATTAAAATTTCTAAAAGAAATATTTAATAATGTAAGTAAACAAATAATATTTCCTATTACAAACATGATTTACAAGGTTGCATATAAACTGTTACATTTATAAATCTTGCCTCTCTGTAGTACTTGTGCATAAGGAGAGGTTTTCATAGCTAAGACAATAGATTATGCAGTTTGATCTTAAATAGATTTTTCTAACACAGTCCTTTCTTTACAGTATTCTGAGTTAATCAAAATATGTTATCTAAAATTTACTTCCTTAGTTTTAATAAGTAGTAACAATTTCAGCATTTTAAGTGAAACAATAAATATAACTGTAATTTCCAATTTCTGTAATTACCAGTTTAAAATAAATGCAGTTTATAATACTTAACATCCAAAATAGAAAATATCTGAATTTCAGGGATTATCTCAATTATTTCTGTACATTCAGTACCTAAATAATGCCTAGCTTATATCAGACACTCCATAAATACTGTTTATACAAGAGTGAATTATATCAAAAGGACAATGATATCACTAATATATTAACATATAATATATGGGCTAATAATAGATTATCATTTATTTAAGGTTTGATTTCTAATCCAAGTATCTGAAAAATGAACATTAAAGACTAAAATATATTTTAATAAGTAGTACACTGTAGCTTAGTTAGATTTGCAAAATTTTTTAATAATATTGATCAGGATCACAAATAAGGTGGTTATCGATACCAATGTCTAAGAGGAAAGAGAGTAAGTGTAACTAATCCTATGAAACTCTTTTCCAGGGTGGGGGAGGGAAGAAAGATATATGCAGGGACAGTAGGGCCATTAGCTTAGAATGATGTTGAAAATATTAAGTAGGATTGTTGCTCTGTTTATTTTCTATCAACCTTAATATCTTGCTATAATAAGGAGGGCATTATAGGTGTGGATGAAAGAGAAATAAGAGAAGCCTCCCACCAAGAGTGACAGCTGACAGGAATAGAGAAAGCAGATATCAACAACTATGTCAAAAAACATTACAATTGGGAACATTCAGAGAGTAATTTAAACTCTGAAAAATTTAATAATGTCAGGGAATATTATCGATTTCTAGCACAACAAAATAAATCAATTTCATAATATTTTCTTCAGTCATTAATAAAAAGTAAAATTAGGTTTAGGGTACTGTTATAAAGTAATTGAAAATCAAGAGAATGCACTGTAAAAAGTTTATTTCTAGAAAAGGGTGGAGACTTAATTATGCAATGAATTCATCAAAGAATGTATTGTGTCTAAATTACATAATAATGTACCTCTAAAACAAATATAACATTATATAATAATTTTAAATAGATACATAATATAAAACATGTAAGACAAAGATAAAATATATTCACTTGATTTTTAAAAATAAAATTTAAATTTGTAAATCATATATCCACATAACAAGATAAAGAATAACTAAAATCAATATTTTTCTACTGAATACTTGCCATATTTGCTTTATGTCTATTATTTTTTAAAGATATAAAATATGCACAACCAAAGTTTTACTTTCATCTCATTACCATTTCTACCCCTAAAAGTAGCTCTTATACTGCAGTTGGTTTGTATCCAATCCAGACAAGTTTTTAAATTTTTCATAAGCATAAACATACATAAAACCATAATAATTGTAGTAAATAAAGCTCACATTTATTGAGCATAAATCTTTGAGAAGCACTGTTCTATGTACTTTACAAGCATTAATTTATTTAAGCTATGTAAGAAACTCCTTATGAGGTAAATTTTATCTATTTATATATTTATTGATGTCTAGTTGATTTACAATATTATATTAGTTTCAGGCATACAACATAGTGATTTGATATTTTTATATACATTACAAAATGATCACCACTATGAGTCTAGTTGCCATCTGTTTACCACACAAAATATTACAACATTATTGACTATACTGCCTATTTTGTACAATACATCCCCATGACTTAGTTCATAACTGGAAGTTTATACTTCTTAATTCCCTTCATCTATTTCACCCACCATTATTCCTATTTTAAACATGAGGAAAGTAAGATAAAAAGAGGATAAATAAACTTACCCAAGATGACAGGATGTAGTCTCAGGAATTGAACCCAGATAGTCTGTCTCTAAAGCCTGAAATTTTAAACATTAATTCTATTAATTTTTTTAATTAAAATTTTTATTTTGAGATAATTTTAGGTTCATATGCAGCTATAAGAAACAATACAGAGACATCACATGTATCCTTTACCCAGTTTTCCCCAATGGTAACTCTTATAAAACATTACTACTATATCAAACAAGATACTGATATTAATACAGTCAAGATACAGAATAATTTCATCACCACAAGGATCCCTCATGTTGCCTTTTGTAGTTAACACCCACTTGTCCCTGTCCAATTGAAACCATCAGTCTCATCTTCATTTCTATAATTTTGTCACTTCAAGAGTGTAATATAGGTGGAATAAAACTGTTTGCAATCTTTGTGGGGATTGTTTTTTGTCACTCAGCATAATTCCCTGGAGATCATCCAGTTGCATATCAACATTTCATTCTTTTTTATGCTGAATGGTATACCATGATATGGATTATCACAGTCTGTGGGTCCCACTGAGGGACATCTGGGTTGTTCCTAGTTTGGGCTATTACAAATAAAGCTGCTATGAGCAGTTAATTAATATACAGGTTTTCATGTAAACATAAGTTTTCACTTCTCTGGGATATATATTGCTGGGTTGTAAGGTAGTTGCATATTTAGTTTTATAAGAAACTGTCAAAATGTTATCCAGAATGACTGCACCATTTTTACATCCCCACCAGCAATGAGTGATCTAGGTTTTCCACATCCATGCCAGCATTCGGTGTTGTCATTATTTTTTAATTTTAGCTATTCTGACAGTTGTGTAGTGATATCTCATCATGATTTTAATTTGCATTCCCCTAATGGCTAATGAGATTGAACATCTTTTCATCTGACTATTCACCATCCATATATCCTCCTCAGTGAAATGTCACTTCTTATCTTTTGCCCATTTTCTTATTGGATCTATTGGTTTTTTGCTGTTGAGTTTTGAGAGTTCTTTATACAGTATATATAGTATCCTAAATACTAGCCCTTTGTTGGATAGCTTGTCTTTTCATCCTCTGAACAGGATCTTTCAAAGAGCAAGTTTTTAATTTGGATAAGATCCAATTTATCAGTCTTTCCTTTTATGGATCATGGTTTTGGTCTAAAGTCTAAGAACTCTTATCTAGCCCAAAGGTTCCAAAGATTTTTATCCTATATTCCAAAGATTTTTCTCCTATTTTTTCCCAAAAAGTTTTATAGTTTTCATTTAACATTTCAGTATGTGATCTGTTTTTAGATTAATTTTTGTATAAGGTGTGAAATTTAGGTCAAGATTGTTTGTTGCTGTTATTGTTTTGCCTAGGGATATCCAACTGCTATTGCACTATTTGTTGAAAAGGTTACACTTCCTCCATTGAATTCCTTTTGTACCTCTGTAAAAAAAAAAAAAATCAGTTGGGCATATTATATAGGCCTACCTCTGGGTTCTCTATTCTGTTCCTCTGATAATACAACACTGTCTTGATTACTGTAGTTACATAGTAGGTGTTAATATTGGGTAGAAAGATTTCTCTCATTTTATTCTTTTTCATTGATTTAGGTATTCGAAGGCCTACACCTTTCTACATAAGTTTTAGAATAAGCTTTTCTATATCTACAAAATCCTTGCTGTGATTTTAATAGTAACCACACTAAACCTATAGATTAATTCGGAGAGAACTGACATCTTTACTATATGGAGTTTTCTAATCCACAGAGACAGTATGTATCTCCATTTATTGAAGTCTTCTTTGATTTATTTAATCAGTAAGGTATTGTAACAATTTTGTGAAGACAATGGTCACTGCTCCCCTCTGTCTCATCTGAACAATCTCAGTGTCCAGTAAGCTGGTCACTCTGCAATCACCATGCTAAATAACAACTGAAACAGCACCTATAGCTGGCTATTGACTCAAAAAGAGAACATGTTTCATAAAGCTTCACACACACACACAGTACACTAAGAAATATCCAAACACCTATCAAGGGGATCATGATCATCATGAAACACACAAACACTCTCATCCAGTAGGAAGGAGGCCTTGACAAGGAGGGATCACAGAGGTGACAATGAGACTGGCATTTTATCTGCCCAGGCAGGGCTACTGACCTGGATGAATGCAGTCTTCTCACTGGAATTTTCAGCATACATATTCTGAACGTGATTTATTAGATTTATACCTAAATATTTCATTTTCTGTGTAGTTGTAAATGGTATTGTCCTTTTAATTTCATTTTCCACATGTTGATAGACAATATATAGATATGCAATTGATTTTTGTGTTAATTTTGTATTCTAAAACATTGCTAACCTCATTTATTAGTGCTAGGTTTTTATTTTTTTTTTTCTTTTAGGTTCTTTGGTATTTTCTATGCAGACAGAATGTCATCTGAAAATAGGAAAATCTTTATTTCTTCCTTTCCAACCAATCCATATGCCTTTTATTTATTAATTATCATCATCATCATGCCTTATTTCAGTGGTAAGAATGCCTAGTACTATGTTGATTAAGAGTGGTGAGAACGAGCATCCTTGTCTTGTTCCAGATATTAGGGGAAAAACTTTCTCTTTCAGTGTTAAAGATGATGTTAGCTATAGGTCTTCTGTAGATGTTATTTACCAAATTGAAGAAGTTCCACTCTATTCTTAGTCTGCTGAAAGTTTTCATCATGAATAGATGTTGGATTTTGTCATATCCCTTATGTGTCAATTGATATGATGATATATTTATTCTTTAACCTGTTGAATGGTGCATTACATTAATTTTCAAATGTTGAACCAAAGTAGTTGCATCAATATGCATGTCCATTAATGTCCTTAACCAATACTAGGCCTTCCACACTTAATGGTTTTTGGCCCTCAAAGGTGAGTGAAATAGTATCTAATTATGCCAATTTGTGTTTTCCAAATTTCTAGTGAGAATATATTTTTATGCTAAATTCAAGTTTCCTATTCTGTGAAATTCCTGTCCATATCCTTATTTGTATTAGGATTTTACCATTGATTTATAGGAGTTATTTATTTTGGTAACCCTAACATATATATATATGTGTGTGTGTGTGTGTGTATGTTTTGCATATAATATGTTGTATATGATACTGTATTTTATAAATTCTGCTATAACTGGCAACTTTTCAGCATTATATTTCTGAGATTCATCCATATTGAAACAGTTGGCTTAATTTCACCCTTCACATTTTTTGAAAATAATACATTCCATGTATCTATTACCTTGTTGATAAGTATTTACAGTAAGGTTGTTTCCATTTTGTCCATTTTTATAAACATTTTTCTACATGGCTTTTGAGGAATATTTGTAAGAGTTCCTCTAGGAGAAAAAATATTGACCTGTAAACTAAAGACATTGTGATAGAATACTAAGATGTCTCCCCAAGACTCTCATCCCCTGGTATACACACACCTTCTCCCAGTTACTCAATAAAACACTAATCTAGGTAGTGCTGTGAAGATATTTTGCAGGTGTCAAATAGTTCCCAAATCATTTGACCAAGTGTTCTCTTGAAAATCAGTCAGTTGAGCATGATATAATTGACTGTGGTCTCTGCAATTTCTATCCCAAGGGTAGTGATTCTAAACTTTTTCCTCCTCATCTTCACTGTATCAGGCATTCCAGTTGGTGCATTAGCCTCTAAACTCCCTTTAACAGAAGGCATTTTGGTTTTCTAATTAATTATAAATATACACGTTTTTCTTGCAGTATTTGTCTTTTTTAAATGTTCATACAGTGTCTCATTCTTGCACAGGATGTGATGTGGCTCTGTTTATTTCCATTGTTACAGAAAAAAAAGTTTTTCCATTTCCTTTGTCTCTTTCTTGTACGTCATATGCCACCTATTTTTAAATCAATAGCATACAAACAAAAATAGTGTACTTTTTTAGAGGTACAGAAATAAAATGACTTTGAGAAAAGCTCACTAGGTATCACTCCTATTGTTACTAAATTGGCATACTGCCTAATGCCAGGGGACATAACACTTTTCTTCACTGTATGTGTAGCTTCGCTTATGTATAGCTTTAAGAAAACTGGAAACTGAGAGAACTTGATCCAACTTGCTGGGACGTATTACGTTTAAAGTACCTGATTTTTTAAGAAAAAACTAAAATCCTTATATAAATCAATTCATCGTTGAATTCTTCCTCCTTCTTTTCCTTCTCCTTATCTCTTGTCTTCACCTTCATCTTCCCTTTCTTCTTCTTAAATGTCCCATCCCAATTATGCAAATATGAAGAAAGGAGGCACCTGTAGCCTTGGGAGATGTATACATCTGCAGTATAACTAGCCTAACAAAGAAGGCGCCTCTCAATATCCCTTGATTGCAGTCTTGTTTACTGGGAGGAGGTAAGATAAATGTGCCTGAGAGACAATGAGCCACATGGGAGGAAAGAATTGAAACTCATGCGACATCCTTTTGGAGGTCAAACTGTACCAGAAACTCAATGATGTTTTGTGATGGTTCTAGATAAGATTTACTAAGAGGAAAGGCCACCAAGTACAAGGTCGTATGTGTCATGTAAAAAGGGGTAAAGGAGTTAAAGATCTAGATTCGTTATTAAGAGAAGGGATGTTCAACTCAAGAAACAGAAATTGAGTTCCTGCTGACAAAATCATTTGAGGACAAGAACATTTAAGTACAAAAAGCATAAGTTTGTTTACTATTTCTGTGAGTCTGTTTCTGTTTTGTAGATAAGTTCATTAGTGTCTTCTTTTTTCTTTTTCTTTTTTTTAGATTCCATATATGAGTGATATCATATGGTATTTTTCTTTCTCTTTCTGGCTTACTTCTTTGGGATGACGGCTCCACATTTAAAAAATTTTTTTTTTAATTTTTAAAAAAGCAGATCACACCTGCTACATAAACTTTAAATAAAGCAGTGCATGTAAAGTACCTCTATAGTCTCTGACAGAAAGTGGCTACTCAGTTAAGTATCAATTATTTATCCTATAATTCTTCTTCCACCCACACCAGGGGGGACAATAGAATTTCTGTCATTTGGTTGGAATTTGCAGATTACTTTTTCTTCTATTCACTGCAAAGCACGAACTCCCAAATGATCCCCCCTCCATTTCTAGACAGACCTGTTATCATTAACAGCCCTTCTATAAAACGGCCACAATTCAAGTAACTTTGTATCTTAGAGCTATTTTCTGTCCTCACAACATATGAAATACTTCCTGAGGCTAATCAACATTTATTGATCCAAATATTTGGTGTCCTCCAATAGCACTGAAATAAAATTATTCTTAATTATTTCAATCCCAGAATTTTGGGATTATATGCCATTATAGATGTACTTTATTGAATTTAAATAATATAATCGAAGTATTTATATATTAGGATTTCTAAATTCTTGTAACATTAATAAATATTAACACTGTTGGAAATATTTCATTTTCTGACAATGTTTATTAGCAGACTCAGTTTGTGTGTGCATCACAGTAGCACACTTAATCAAGCCAAATTTTTTTAATCCAAATAAATGGAGAAAGTAATTAGGCCAACTCTTTTCCTTAGTAAATCTCCACTCTCAAAAATTATTCATGAAGATCCCCACCATATACATGATGCCAACATTATCAATAAAAAAAAGTGCCATTTTTGAAGTGGCAGTCATATAAACTTATTTTCCACATTTTCTTAAAAGTAACTTATCTTTTAAAGATTGAATACATGTATTTTATTTCAAATACCATGTTTCACTACTGTAACAATTTGATCTATAATGCACAATTCCTTGCCTACTCCACCAAAACTTGAGTTCTTGATTTTATTAAACTCATCACATTTTTTACATTCCCTGCTCCCTCTCCAAAAATCAGCATTCTTGTTTTTTTTAAATTGCATATATTTAAGGTGTAAAACATGATGTTTGATACACATATACACAGTGAAAAGATTACTACAGTCAAGTTAATCAACATATCCAGCATTCTTGTTTTTATTTAAAAGCATCACAATTTTTAAAATGGTATTCCTCAACTTGCCGTAGAGTGAAAATCTCCTTTTTGCTTAAGTTATGGTTGTTTTCTTACCTCATATTTTGTTCTGGAAATAGAGGAACAACTAATTTTAAATCTAAAACATATTTATAAATACATCAAGAATTTAAAAATCCTTTGAGTAAAACTGTGGCATGTTTTATACTGTTTTATTAACAATAACTTGCAAATAAAAGGCATTTGGTAATTGTTAAATAGAATTATATTCTCCTTATTATCATATGTAGAACTACATCTGTGATAAGCCCCAACAAAACATAGAGGCATCTTGGTACTCTCAGTAGGAATAAATGTAATGAAATGTTTGTTCAAGTTATTAGTAAACACATGCTGATTTGTTTCCAAAAAAGCTTCAAATGTTGTATTTAAAAATGGCCAGAGGTATTTTATACTTTAGCTTAAAAAATAAAAATAAAAACACTAATGCATTGATAAATGGTAGTCTTTGCAATCACTTCTGATTTGGTAGACAGGGGTAGAAATTTTCAGAAAAGCGAGAAATATGTTACTGAAAACGAGCATGTACTACGTATTCTGAAAAAGTACAGGTAGTAATAATATTGCTGTAGGCCTTCATTATGAATATAAGTTATTGCAGCCCAGACTACATCTGGAAGCTTGTAAAGAGATATCTATTTAGCTGTATCACAGTACTGCTAAAAACCAAACACTCATAGCATTTCGTTTCATTCTCAATGCTAAATCAAACATGAAGTACTTGGATTGGATATGCCTTTGTACAATTAATTAAATGAGAACATTCAAGATGAAGAAGCATAGTTGCTGAGGGTCACACAGTTTAAATATGGCAGACTAGAAACTAGAACTTACATCTTCTGAGCCCAGAGACTCTTTTTTCTAAGTCTATACATGACCGCTGCTTCTAGAATATCTGTATCCAGGACTACATCCATAGTTCACAGGTGATGTGGTGATGTCCTCCTCCCCTTCCCCCAGTTGCTGCTGTACACATCCCTTATTCACCTGTACAGGGCTAATTTGCTTCCATTTGAGGTGGGGAATGTGACTCTGACCCTTGACAGATTTAGAATGGATTTTTATTTCTATTCTTGTTTCACAGGGGTGAGATTTAAGAATGCTATTTAAGTACTTCTTAAATTAAATGTGACAAAATAATATGAGTTAAGAAACTCTTTAAATGTGAGTAATTCTAAGTATTCAAACACATTAGGAAATATAGATGAGGTCATTTTGCAAAGTTAAAAGTGCAAGAACTCAAAGTATCTAATTCAAAAATTAATATTTTCAAAAAAATAAATAATAAATAAATAATAAATAAAAATTAATATTTTCTTGTGTCTGTAGGAATTAGTTCTCTTCCTTTTTTTCCTGTACTGTTTTCTCTCCACCTCTTACTTCACAGGCACATATTCAGATATACAGCCCAGGGGACATGTCAATGAGCCTCCTTAATTGACCAGGTGGTCTCAGAGGCAGAATGCCTGAAGAAGTGGCCAGCATTCCACCAGGAATAATCAGGTTTAAAGCTAGTGCTTATGTGGATGCTCCTTAAAGCCCCAGAGGACATTTAGCAATGTCTGAAGACATTTTTGGTTGTCATAACTAGAGCAGAGGTGCATCTGTCATCTAGGGGTTAGAGGCCAGGGATGCTGCTAAACATTTTCTCTGCACAAGACATCTCCCCAGCACACACACACACACACAAACACACACCCCAAAGAATTTATCTGACCCAAAATGCCAAAAGTGCTGAGATTGAGAAACTGACCTAGCTAGCATAGATCTCATTTTCTATTATAAGAACTTTGTAAAAATCTTTTTATGATTAACTTCCTAGCAAGCTCTCCCTAACACATTGACAATGAGATAGATTTATGATTGATATGATCTAGTGCACTATCCAATATAGTAGTCACTAGCCATGTGTGATTATTTACATTTAAATTAAATTTGTCACTGAATAAAGTTAAAATTTCAGTTCCCTGGTCACACTAGCCAGATTGCAAGTGCTCAATAAGCACATGTGGTTAAAGGTTACTTTATTGAAACATTTCCATCATTGCAGAAAGTTCTATTGCACAATGCTAATCTAGAGACTCCACATATGAACCACAGTGAAAGTGAAATACATGGTAGACATCATAAGTGACATATCATGGGTATGAGGGAAATGGGAGTGGGAAATGTTATCTATTCTGAAGTTTATATTTTTACTTTTAGTGATCAATTATGTACCTATAGCAATATTTAAGGAGGTTAAGAAATTGAGCAAGGTAACAAAAAATAAAGTAAAATAATAATAAATTTTTCTTGAGAATGATTGAGGCCAAGCTCTAGAATTTAAATTATATAGAATGTAACATATACATATGTATTAAACAGCCTATAAAGAATCTACCATGGGTTTTGAATATCAATTTCCATTTCTTTTTCAGTCAATAAATTAGAATAATTGTTAAGCAATTGTTTTCCTCTTCTGTGTCAAAAGCTGCCTTGGCTCACCTCATACTATTTGCACTGCTTCATAGCTCTGATTGTGTAAACCTTACTGGGTTTTCTAAGAATAGACTGTAATCATAAAGTCTGTGTAATTTCCCTCTAAAAAATGATTGTATCCCTCTGATGTGTTTGATTTAACCCAGGTTGTGGTCCTTAGTATAGCTGCAATATCTGATCTTATTCCACATAAAATTAGAAGGAAACAGCATTCTCTATGCTGAAAAAGAAAAATTTCACCAGATTAGTTAAACAGCCAAAAGAGAATATATTCAAGGCCATTGCAATAGGGGAGAGAGATGTAACTCAACTTCATGGAAACAAAAAAGCAGAGGATTTTAAAGGCTGGGGTGAGCTAATGGAAATATACTAGAGGACACTGGAGAAAAGTGTGTCAATGTGATTAGGCTATCTGTGTTTGCTAATTGGTGCTGATTTAAATTAGTCTGCAACTATCACAGAGTCTGGGAAACATTTCTAATAATTACATTTCAGAGGTATAGCTCCTAGGTCTGAGAAAGACATTCCTCAGTTGCAGAATATTTACATCTCAAAAGGGCAGAGAAAAAAATTTACAATTGCCAGTTTTCTTAAATAAATGTTCTACAATAAGGAAGTCAGGGGTCTATAGTTAGGAAGAAGCTTGTCTAAAGTTTAGTCAAGCTGAGGGGAACGTTAAGGCTGTCTTGGTCAGTGCACAGTGCACGGTGACATTTTAAGCCTAAATTTCTGGGAAAAATAATTTCTGATTTGAATTTAAGTCAGAAAATGGAATCTCCCATTGAGCAATATCATGCCACCCTCATATAACCCAATTACACATTTTATGTCCCTAACTGAGACCTAAGATAGTGCTATGCAGGTTGGGTTTGTTTTGTTTTGTTTTTGGTTTTGTTTTCAGGTAAGCAGCTTCAAAAAAACCCAATAGTGATTAATGGAGAGAAGAAAAGTAGAAAGCAGTAAGGGCAATTGTACCTAATTATCATATCGATGACAAACTGAAATTATAATGGAGTAATTACAGTTAAAGCATACAAAATCAGAGTCGGGTAGCCACTGAGGATCAGGTCCCAGACATGTCTCTGCACCACTGAGAACCTGAACTTTCTTGAACTGTACCAGACCCGAGGACAGTACCAGCCAGCTGCAACCTTATGGTCTCAAGGTCTCCACTTATACTTAGGCAACCATTTTGGACCCCAACCAATCGCTACTTAACAAGCACCCTTACCTCTTGCCAGCTCCAATTATAATTCTTGATTAACAACTTATATAACTAACTGTAACCTTGTGGTTTTTTTCCTTTATAAGCCTCCCCCATTTTGTAGTCTGGCAGAACACAATTCAAGTGTTTTCTTGAATCTGTGTCTCCTGGGCTGTAGTCCTAACAAACCCCAAATAAACAGTCATTTATAAATTTCAATCAGGTCTCTCTATTTCTGAAATTTTGGTTAACAAACTCAGCAGAATTAGGACAAAAACATTCATTCATTTTCAGATTTTTCTAAGAGTATCTTCTGAGTGCACAGCTATATTATAGTAAATCAGATTTGAGGACAGAATCTCCATTTTAGAAACTCACAGAGTAGACAAACTGGTCATCTCAAAGAAAATTTGCATGAGGCAGACATGCAGCATTTCCTTGTTTCTGAAAAACTATTTTTATTTTAACCTCATGTGACTATTATGTTACTCTTCTCTTACCCCCAACACCGTGGGTTCTAACTTCTCCTTTATCTCCAGAATAAGGCAGTTTGGCCATAACACTGCATTTGAAAGCATTTATCACAATTGCAACTATTTAACTACTTGTATAATTACTTATTTCAAAAATTACCTGCCCTAGTAGCCTATGAACTCCACAAGAGCATGGATACTCATAGCTTACTTCTCCATTGCTGTGTCTCTGGCCTCTAGCTTAGCACATGGCCAAGAGTTGGTATTAAATGATTATTTTCAATGTATTGACATTGTGTAATAAACTCTTTGCTTCTTAAGAAACTGACAGGTAAATTCCTTTTATTCTTCATGTTCCTTAAGGAAATTTTCTAAACTACACTTTTTGAGCCTTTAAAATAATATTATATATTCAAAATAAG
The DNA here is from genome assembly GCF_036321535.1 of Camelus dromedarius. Classification (NCBI taxonomy): domain Eukaryota; kingdom Metazoa; phylum Chordata; class Mammalia; order Artiodactyla; family Camelidae; genus Camelus; species Camelus dromedarius. The sequence continues at coordinate 93,500,907 of NC_087472.1, read as the reverse complement.
CCACAGCACAATGGAGCATTTCATAAGTTGTAAACATGGATTTTTCTCCATATGTTATGAGAATTATAACATACATGTTATTAATTTTCAAGATAGGGAGAAACCCAATCCCCCCATATACTTCAAAATAAAACATTTTATAGAATAAAAGTAGCATAACCTAAACGCACCATGTCAGTTTAAAAGAATGCTCAAAATATATGTGGTCAGTAGGGTTAATGTGTATTTCCACTGATGGTCAGAAACAACTTTTAGATTAAAATATAATGATGTAATTATGAAAATATAATGATGAAATTATGATGTAGAAAACAATATAATGATGTAATTATGAAAGGATAGAAATGAGACACAATAAGAACAATGAGATTATGCTATTAAATATAACTATCCTATTGTATGTCTAATACATCAGATATTTATAAGTTGTGTTTAATAAATTGAAAGAAGAAATTTGTTAACGAAATATTACTCTAAGAAGGTTAGCTAGAAAATATTAACAGAAACTAAAAGAATGAAAAAATGACAGTTCAAACTTTATCCCTAAAACCTAACTCCAGTATTTAAGTTGGAATTAGATGATTTTCCCAACTAAGATTCTCCATGTATTTAATTAGTAAGCTTGATCTGACTGTCTCTAATTCATTTTCACATTCAATGAGAGCTGCTCTTTGGAAGCTTTACACTATGTAATGTTTCACATCACTTTTACATCTTTAAATAGTTAACTGCCTACCAACATTTGCTTATAGGAGTTCAATACAAATGATGATGATATAAAGAATAAATGACATTTTAACCTTGTTCTTTTCTCTTCCCACTGGATATACTATATTGTCACAGTGTTCAAATCTGCATTAAATCTTATAACCTGGGTTATCTGTCTGAAAATGTTTTGGAGATACTTGAATATTTTCAAAAAAGCATTTCAAATTAAATTTTATTATTTAATTTTCTGATATACAGTCAGAGGCTTTTTACCTAAAATTATTCCTGAATTGCCTTGTATGAAAAGTGATTTAAGAACAAACAATTTCTCATACATAAAATATTTCCCCAGCTTTACTGAGATATAACTGACACAAACATTGCATAAGTTTAAGGTATACAATGTGATGATTTGATACATTTATATATTGTAAACTGGCTACCACAATAAAGTTCACCTCACATAATTACTATTTTTAAACTATTCTGGATGATGAATAACTTTTCCAATTACATATATAATATAAAAGATACATATAAAGAGAGAGAGTTTATTCCTGAAAAGTCCTACTTTTTGGTGAATATTATTTCTGTTATATAGCATACTGTATTATATGTTAGGGTTAATTTTTCTAAAACAAAAATGAATGCTTAATATTTTGTTCTTAATAAAGTATATAACATGTTGATTTTAAATACTGCGGGAAACCATGATATTCTTATATTAACCAACTACCTCTCTTCTGCCCCCCCTTCTCTTTCTCCTTTTCTTGCCCTATATCCAAATGTGTAGAACTTCTAACCAACTTCCAAAAGCTTTGCATTTTTCCTGTCTTGAAAATTTTCCTCATTATCATTTTCATTCCTATGATTATATTTGCTTACTACATACTATTAAATGTCTTTCATGTTGTCTAGGGCTCAGTAAACTACCTCCCATTGGACAAATCCAGCCCACCACCCGATTTCGTTAATAAAACTTTATTGAAACAAAAACATGCCCATTCATTTGCATGTTATCTTGGGCTAATTTTATACTACAAGGACAAAGTTGAATTGCTTGTGACAAAGATCATATGGCTTGCAGAGCCTAAAGTATTTACTATCTGGCCCTTTACAGCAAAAGTCTGAGGTCTCCTATCTATTGCTTGATATACAGGAGGTACTGAATATATACTCATATCTTAACTTAAGAGATGGATAGATGGCAAATGATAGGAAGATGAAGTCTTTATGTAAGAGCAGACCACTTCACTTCATTCAGGGTGTTGAGATCCAAATTGATTTCTGGAGTCCGAGTGGGTTTTATAAATATTGGGACAAGGCGATGAAGTGAATTAAAAGATTTAGTTCTTTTCTTTTTTGAAGCACAGTTGATTTACAATGTTGTGTTAGTTTCTGGTGTACAACATAGTGATTCAGTTATACATACATATATATATTCTTTTTCATATAAAGATTTAGTTCTCGACTGTTGTAAAAAACATATAATTTCAAATCAGAAGAGGGTACTAATTTCTGATTGCCTCCAGTTCTCAAAAAATGGATGCTCAGTAAGGTCACTAAGTGTGGTAGAGTTCACTATTACCTAACTTAAGAATTTTCACATCCCACTATGCTATTTATCTTGAGGTAATTTAAATTGCTACTTCTACCTTCACTGTGGAACTGCTGACTAGTCAAAAGTGGAAATAAACACTCTTAATGAATTTCTTTCTAAAGATTGCTATAAAATGTTTAAAGTAGGAAAGCTTGTGATACTTAGGATTTTTAATTATCAGAATTGTATTAACAGTCCTTTGAAATATAGATAAATGAGAGCTGGCTTAAATAAAAAGTTTAAGGAAATTATTCAGCAGCAATTCAGAGAAGGAGAAAGAATATAATTTCTTCAGTTAGTGAAATGATTTCTTAGATTTCTCAAGTAGGTACTGGACCATGGAATCTTCAGAGAAATGACCGAACACCAGAAATTTTCATGATTGATAGGAATACATTTTCTTTGGTCATCTATGAAGCGATCTTGAAGATAAGCAAATGTACTATATAATGAGAATGTCAACCTTAATGTTTAAATTGTACTACTTTTGTGGGTTTAAAGCAGGTTTATAATTTTATATTATAATATATCCAGTATAAAAATAGAATGTATAATTGGATTCTTCAAAACACAGAAATGACATTTACGTCTCATTTCCACTTTCAAAATTCCTTATTTATTTTTTCCATTTTAATTATCCCTGTCATGCTATTTTACATTCTTTTTATCTGCTGTTTTATTTATATTTATACTTGTCTATGAAGATAGAAAATGCATAATAAAGGATGTAGTTGGCAATAAATAAGCTGTGAGACTGCATATTTTGTAACAGTGGAAGCTTGGGACATGAAACAGAAGCCCTGAGAGTTAAACTTTCCCTCTCCCTGGCCACAGGGGACCATGGTATTACCTCCTGAATAAAAAGAGACCTGGCTGTGGAGCTGTGAGGACTAGAAAAATCTCCCTTTGCAAGCATGGTGCCCAATTTGCAAGTTAAAGTGGAATATGGCTGGACAATAAGTTTAAGAAGCAAATCTACCTGCCATAAAAAGCATTCCTGCTTTTCAATCAAGAGACCAGAGAAAAGTAATAGTTGGGGAAGTCCTAATCTTAGAAATCGGTGTTTTGAATAAAACTTATTAACACTGGAGAAAGAACTGCCATATATAATGCTTGTATCAAACTATCTGGTTTGATGGATGATGTAATCTGGCATATCGAGGGATGAGATATTTGTGGGACAAAAAGCAAAATATCAACCCACTGTTAGAGTATCTTCCACCCTTCTCCAAATGGTAGAATTCAAGAATGAAAAAGATACATTACAAATGAAGAAAAAGAGACTGAGATGTCAATAATGGTCTACAAAAGAACTTACTCTTTTTCCTTTTCTTTCCTTTTTCTCCTTTCTTTTTTTCATTTATCAATGAATTGACAGTGGGAATGGGGACAGGAAAGAGGTGAGTTAGAGACTGGGCAGAAGATACACTTGGCCATTAGTGAGTTATAAGAAAGTTTTTGAAAAGCAAAACTACATAGTGTATAAAGGAAATACGTACCATTCTGGGTTACTGAAGCCTGAAATTTAGGGCAAGGAAATGGTCAGTAATAGGAAATAGGGTCAGGGCATAGAGAGCCTTGTACAAGTCTTTTAGAAGTTTTGGAATCTATTCTGTAAGTAACTAGGACCCATGAAATCATTTTAAGCAGCTGAATTATTTGAAATACTGCTTTTTAAATAGATCATTTTGGTGGCTTTTTACAGGGAGGGTTTCCACAGTTTTAAGTGGGGGTGGCACTGAATATTGATTACTCACCGAACGAGCAGATTTAGGAAGTTGTAATAGTGAGGGGTTAAATTAAAACTTGAAATACAGAAGTTGTTATGAGAATGAATATAAAGGAACTTAATAAAATATTTAGAGGGTAAAATTGAAAGACTATTATAACAAATCTGATGTCAGGTTTGAGGAAAAAAAAGAGATCTAAAGACAAGCCTTAGATAACTAGCTGGGATGGTTAGGTGAATGGTAGGTAGTTTAACTAAATAAGATATAAAATACCCTAGAAGGAAACAAATTTGGCTGGGGAAAGAATAGTGCAAAATTCATATATGCTACATTTAAGGTGCCTGCAGATAGCTGGATTTAGTGTGTAGCTCCAGGAGAGATATGGATAGCATAATGGTAAGGATGAAACAATGACAATGAATGGGATCTCACATGTAGAGCAGCAGGTGAGGGGTAGACCATTACTAATTTTCAATGTTTAACAGATATATCCAGAATTAGAAAAACAATGGGTGAAAAGTGGGAACCAATATTAGAGGTACAGGTCTAAGGAAGTAGATCACTAAAATGAGGAAACAGAACATTTGCAGCAATGTGTAGGTCAGTCCAGGCTAGCTCCACCATGTCATGCTCTGTCTGCTTCTAAACCAAAACTTGGCTGACTAACGTAGAAGGTTCACTTTTCAATTCATTTCTCTTTACTTTCTCACTTTTATCTTGAATTTAAATATTTGCTATATTCCCCTATGTACGTATGTATATATGTATGTATGTGTATGTATGTATATGTGTATATATGTGTATATACACATATATTTGTATATATATATAATTTTTATCTTTATTCTAGAAAATTACTCTTTGGTTTATTTAAAGCTTTTCATAACCATGCCAATATCCCGGCAGTCTCATTGTGAGGTGATTTTGTTATTGCTTTTGTTGTTTACTTGGCTTTACCATATTTGTGCCAAACAATATGACAGACATTGAATAAACAAAAATAAGAGGGTGTTAATTCCAGTTCTTTGGGGTTTATAATCTAGGTATTTAGATTTGCTTAAAAATTGCTATCATTTGCTGTAGGAATTAGAGTGAGAAAAGTAAAAAAAAAAATATATATATATATATATATATATATATATATATATATATATATATATATATATATATATATAAAATATGATCCCAGTACTTTTAGTTTCCTTCCTCTTTCCCATTTTAGAAATGTTAAAACTGAAACCCAGAAAGCTGATCTTGACTTTCCCAAGATCATGATACTGGTTAATGTTTAAAGACATATAGTTCTTTGGTGAATAAATGGATGCTGTGGGAGCTAAAACTTCAGATTTAGGAGATGGCTTCAAGATTAATTATGATACCACCAAAAGTGCATACTGTCATAGAGAGGTAACTATTTGTGTTTTCTGGAAAAAGTATATTACTTAATGGAAAATTCAAAATACATGACAGATTCATTTCCATTCAGTATACCTTGGTACAATAATTTCACATGCTTAATAAAAGGAAATCAAGCTATTTTAAAAACAGCAAGTCACAGTCTTTCTTTGTCAAAAACCCTCACTCTTCTTTCAGTTTATAGAGCATATCACCCTGGCTGATGTAGAGCTGCACACAAAGAAGTAGGTTGTTCCTGCTGGGCTTCACAAGGAGGAGGTGACAGAAGCCCAAATGGAAGCACACAGCCATGGTCTCTGACATGGTAGGATACAGCAGTCCCTCCATTCTGCACAGAGCCATATTTTGACTGTATATCTGTTGAAATATTGCTCCCTCCAGTCCTGATCTACAGAACACTGTGATGAGAGCTCCAGGGAAGCCCTGCTCCATAACCAAGGAATTTTTTACAGCAGTGATGTATGAAGATGAAAATATCTCATCCACAGCTTCCATTAAGTTGGCTACAGTGACCAGGCCAGGCTTCTTAGGCTTCTGGTGGGAGAACTCACAGAGCTTTGTGGCATGCCTATAAATGTCCAGGTAGTCATCATGGATCCTCAGAGGGAGCTACTACCTTCTTGGCTACCAAGCAGATGGCACCATTCTCAAAGGCTTTTAAATACTTGAGTCAGGACACTAAAACATGCAGTAATTGGCAATTAAGTATAGCACTGAAAGGACATCTTTGGAAGACACAGTTGGCTAGACACTGGTTCATAATGATTTGCTCTGGCAGATTAATTGTGTTGGCAAAAGCCAGAATCACAAACTGGGCCTTCTTGTGATTGTACCAAAGAAATGTATATTATATCTTATTTTGAGTCCACAGTTTCACAGTTTGAATTCATCCACAAGCAGCATGATAATCTCCATAACTAAATCTCAGTACTTCTCAAATCTGGTTTCATTTTAGAACCATATGGGAAACTTTAAAAAAATAAAGATATCTAGGTCCTATTACATACCAATTAAATAATACCCTCTGGGGCTTGGTCTTCTGCACTGGTAGTTTATAAGCTACCCAGGTGATTGTAATATGGAAGAGTTGAGAACTACTATATCCTGAGTTTGTTAGGCTGAGCAAACCCAGGCAGGGACATAAGCATTCTAGCTATTTCTTTACAATAGGCTTTTTCCACAAGCCATCTCCCAGGAGCAAAGCTCACTGGTGGCAATAAAAAGATGCCTGCATGTTCCAAACCTAGTTAAAGTGAAATGCATTAGTTTAGCACAGCATTTCTCAAACATGGGTTTTTATAAGAATCACCTGAGAAGCGTGTTAAGCATACATTAAAGGGCTCACCCAAAACCTACTGCATCAAAATCTTTAGGGATCCCCAGGAGAGAAGCCCAAAGCTTGCATTTTTAACAAACACCCTAGGTAAATCTTACAGTGAGGGAAATTTCCTAAATACTGCTTTAGAAGAATCACTATAATATTAGGGTCTTGGACTTTCAATATCTGTCTTTCCAAGAATGCATCCTGTTATCACATATGAATATGGATACAGTCTACCCGCCAGTTCTGATTACTTATGCAGGGGATGATCCCCAATTGGATGTTCTACATCATTTTACTGTATGTCATAGCCTTACCTCAGAAAGTTACCAGATTTAAGGGTAACTTTCTGAGGTAAGGCTATGACATACAGTCAAAAGGCAAATGGGATGCCACAATCTGATAGACTTTAGCAATCTCTGAAGGACTAGGATAACAAATATGACTAATTCCTTTTAGGGGATCTATTCTAAAGAGAAAGATCAAGCTAATTTCATTTTTAAACACTACTGAAAATTTTATGTATATACTTATGATTTATGCCCTGTCTGTATCAATTAATAGTTAAAAACAACAGTGCCAGGATAATCCCAACAATAATCAATTTTTCCTAATTCCCCAAAATAAAAGTAGGGTGATTTGCATAGTCGCCCATCCTGAAAACTTCCTTCAATGTTGAAGCTTTAAATAGGTCTAATTTCACATAAATATGTGAGACCTGAGCTGGGGAAGAAATGATGCTGATTATCCAATTAGGGATCATCCCTTGCATGAGTAATTAGAACTGGCCAATGGGCAGACTCATCTAGGGGCAGTTTTAAATATACAGATAGCTGAGCTATGAAAGAATAAGCGAAGTTCAACAGTAACAACAAGAACAACAAAACCAAAATTAAGAAGGCAAAATCAATATTACAAGTTTACTATAAAAAATTTTCAGGCATACACAAAGTTAGAGAAACTAGTATACTAAACCCAGTCCCAGGATTAGTAATGACCACTTTTTGGTCTTTTCCAAAATTTTAAGAAGTAGAAATTTACAAATACCAGACATTATGTCATTTTATACATAAATACTTCATTATAATGCACAAATATAGATATTTTTATTTTTAACATAACAATTATTATGTTATTTGCATAGATATCAGAATTCACAATATCTTAATGCTATCTAATAACCAGACAATATTCAGATGCTCTGATTCTCTCGAAGACTATTTTTATAGTTAGTTTCTCTTTAATTAGGTTTCAAACAAGATCTGGTTATCATGTTTGGCTCTTTTGTCCTTTAAATCTCTTTTATTCTGTAAAAGCTGCACATTCCCACTTCTTTTTCCCCTTGCAATTGATTTCCTGGAAAAACTAGGTCATTTGTCTTATAAAGCTTCTTACATTTTTTTTTTCAGTTCCATGCTTTCTAGTAGGATCATTTAACTTGTTTCTTAAAGCCATCTATTTCCTATAAACTCTAAATTAAATCTAGAAGCTGATTTGATTTAGATTCAATTTTTTTAAGCAAGGATACTTCATTACATCACATCATAAGGCACATGATGTCTAGCTGGACTACTTATAGTGATGTTAAGATTGATCTTAGTGGGTCCAGGTGAAGCAATGAAGGAAATAATGTGAGAATTTATTCCATTATAAATGTGGAATGTATTCCATCTCATTCCTTTATAAAAGTGAGTCAAATAATAGAGAAGGAAGAGATTTCTTTGGAGGTTTGTGATTCATCACCTTCCCCTCCTTTGTCATGGGTCTAGTAGAGGGAACTTCCATATGGGCATTCAGTCTATGTCTATAGTCCTGAGATACAGGACCTGTGCTTGATTCCTGCTTGAGAAAGCTTAAAGTGTCTGTAACCACAGGATTTTGGTGGCTGCGTAGGGATTAGCCTATAATCTTTGGGAGCATAAAATGTTCAAGATTGTCCTGTGGACTACATATAAGAAAGAGCCAATATGACGTTGTATTGAGCCCTGTTCAGGGGTAGCACTAAATTATCCAACTGAATAAAATGGGCAAGGTGAGGAAAAACAAAACTGTACTGTGCTCACATCCCCTGAGTTGTGCATTCTACATTCTAGTAACACATGAAGATACAGATTGAATAGAAATGCAGCTATTGAAGATGACTGACAGATGATTAAGTGTAGACAAAGTGGAGAGACACTTTTCAGAAATTTGGCAGTGACAGGGCCAGAATAATGGCATACTCACTGGAGGAAAATTCAAGGAGGATTTTTTTTAATGTAGTAAAGAGATTGGAATAAAGTAAAGGGGTCAAGAAACTATCCAATAGGGCCATCTAGAGGGAGGCAGATAACCATCATCAAGTAACCTGATGTACCTTGGATATTGTGGCTTTGAAAAGAGCTACAGGGGCTGATTTGGAAGAGAGAGAAATTCGCTTGGATCAAGGGAAATGCAGGAGTGATCCCTAATAATAGGAATTTCCAAAGAACTCAAGAAATTGTCTCGAGAGAAGTTAAAGTTTTAAAAGGTAGGCAATCTGATGATAATATGTTTGGATACATGCAGAGAGTATTATCAGTCATCGTTCTGTAAGGCTGCATATTGGAATTACTTGATCCACAATCCAGAATAATTCAATCAAAATCTCTGGGGCAACCCAGACATTGCTATTGTATTAAAGATCCCCAGTGATTCCAATAGGCAGTGAAGTTTGAGAACTATTTTCATTAACTGATCTGCTCACTTTCAAGGAGAATCAAGTTTCAGTAAAGACATGATATAGTGATTGCAGAGGATGGAGTAGAAGGGGTAGAAGATGAAGGCTGGGGTGACAAAAAGTTTCAAAGATCATAATGAGCGTAACAGCAAGGGAATGATGCCAGGCTTAAAGCTTGGGCTGTGAGGTACCATAATCTTAAATTCCAATCCAGGTTCTACCACCTTTTAGCTTTGTGATCTTGAGCAAATTACATGCCTTATTTCAAATTAAATTTCTTCATTTATAAAATGATTTTGTTACTAGAATCTATCTTGTTTATCTGTTTACTGTTTGTCATCTCTCACTGAAATGTCAAGTTCTTACCTTGTCTGTCTTTTTCAAAATTGAATTCCCAGTCCCTGGATCAGTGCTTGAGCATGCAGCAGATGTGTTTATTACATATTTTTTCAATGTATGAATGGAAATACTTTGTATATTTTTTATTGTTTCCTAGATGCTGCATGCTTTTTTCTAAGCAGTTTACACACATCATTTTATTCAATTCCTAAAACAACTCCAGGAGATGGGTACTATGATCATTTCCAATTTTCAGATGAAGACAATTAAGCAGAAATCAGCTAACTGGTAGACAGTACATGTGGCATGATGAATGGAAAGAACTTAGCTAATCTAAAAAATTCTCAGTAAATGCTAGCTAATAATGAGAAAAGGATAAAAGGCACAGTGGAATTAAGGGCCCTGAAGATTCTGAGAGGAATTCAGGTGTTAGGTTGTGTCCATGAGGTCTTATACCAGGAACTAAACACTGGAATATCAAAGGCAAGATGATATTTAGAAGTATGCAACCTTTGTTTACATTCTAGATGGAGGATGAGTTAAAAAGGCATTTCATGCTTCTCCAAAGCTAGGAAAGGGATAGGGTAGCAAGTCCTAAATACCAAGAGAGAGATTATTGCCCATCTTGGATTTTTGCTCAGCCTCTTATATCGATCATTGAAACCAGTGGGTCTCTATAAATATTTACCTTTGATTATTATTACGTAAACAGAAGCACTGAAGGAAGTGATGGTGTTTTGAGCCAAGAAATATAAAATTCTTTGGAAAAGCTTGTTAATAAGCAGTTATTCTTCTGTTAATAGAGTACAAAAAATGATACAAAAAACTCAAGTCTACAGGTTCCTGTAGAAGGTGTGATGTGATCTCTCAGTACTTTCTAGCTTTACTATTACTAACTATAGGAGTGAAAAGTATTTCTGTCGCCAAACTCATCTTAAATCTAGCCATTCTGTTGAGATTGTCAACAACACGGATAATTATTCCTTAGAACATTTTCATGGGCACAATTTATTAAGTGAAGTATTCATATTATTTTTAAAGTGTCAAACTTCATTATAAATCACAACCTATTTTATTCTGAATTGTAGTATTTTTCCTTTGTACAGATACTGTACCTTGACAGTTTAGTCAGATGATCTCTTTGCAGTTCATCCATGTAATCACAGCATAACAGATGACCATTAGAGGATCAGAGCTGAAATGCACAGGAACGCACAAGCAATCTCTAGACAGGATTAAAATCAAATTGCTTGCCAACTGGGTACCAATAGGGAGAGCTTTGCTTTATGCACTGTCCAGTAAACTGCATGCCCTATTTAGCAAAGGAAATATGTAAAACTAAATTAAAAATTATCTGTCTACTCATACAATCCCTTGGCTTCTGTAAGATTTCTATTTTGTGAAATAATGTAAATAAAACAACAATGTTGAGGAAATGAATAATTAACGCTACCAGAGCCTCAAAGTATATATTTAAAATTTAATCCTCTAAAAGCAAACATATTTTTCTAATGCAAGTTTTTTCACTAGCCTATAAACATACCATAATTCTACTAAAGGATCCTTACATATGCACATCATTTCTAAAGCTACATGTAGATATATAGCACCTTAAAGTTGGTTGGAACAGTCTTGTATAACAAAGCACAGCTACGTATCTGATGACTAAAGAGGAATGGGGTAGATTTAATTATTGTTCCTAACTCTTGACTCCCTCCCCCAACAGAATTCTGTACACATTCCCTTTGCTGTGCAACTTTGTTGAGCCTATTAATACAAAAAGTGGATTTCACATCTCTGCCCCATAGCCTTTGAGCTTCACCATATGACTAGCTTGGACAATGAACAGTTAGTAGATATGAAGTGAGTGGAAGCTTTAACTGTGCTGGTGTCGTTTGGCTTGGCCTCTTGCCCTTCTGTGCACAGGCCACAAAAGTAACTGCTTCTCTCAGAAAGAAAGGTGTGTGGAGCAGACCTAGACCCAACCCACTGCCTGAAACAAAGTCACCCTGACTGACCTGCAAACCTGTCAGCAAGAAAAAAGAATGTTTATTGTATTAAACCACTGAGATTGAGGAGTTATCTGTTTTGCAGCGTCACTGCAACAGAGACCTGAAGAATACAAGGAGAAATGAGGAAACTGAGGCACAAAGGAAGAAAAAGGCCTTTCTCAAGATTATATAGCAAGTCACAAGACACTCAAAGTAAAATGTAGCTAGTCTCATTTAATCCAAGTACTTTAACGCCTTGACTAATATATTTCTGCTCGAGAGTAATTTATTTTCATATATATCTGCATATATACGGCATCCACAAATTACGACCAACTTAAAGTTTTGGGAAGAAAGAATAGTTAAAATTTGAACATCCATTGAAAAGAACAGAGGCAGTGCTGAGTATACCAGAACTCAGAAACTCTGGGTTAGCTATCCACATAGTATTTTACCATGTGTTTGATCACTGTTCTGCTCCTTATTTTCTCTGAACTTCAGGTGATTTAATTGCTAAAAAGAATTAAGTTTTTTCAAAGGGTTTGTGAAAAAACATATTTTAAGTTAACAGCCTAAGAAGTGACAGGTATGTAATCAATATTTTATATTAAATACAAATTTATTTTTAACATACTAAGATATTGTGAGTTAAAATAATATTTTATTGCTCATTTATGCTTAGCACATTGTTGATTTCAGTACATCACAGTTGATCACATCTTCCTTCCTAGAGCTTGTAATCTAAGGACTGTGTCATCAATTTAGAAGTGGATTTGATAAAATTTTGTATTCCCAAATATCCATCTACTGTTACCAGAAAGAGAAAAAAGTCTCTTGAAAATGCTTTGACATTACAAAACAATTGTGTAGAAAGGAGAACAGTGAAATATACCTTAAAAAAAAAAAAACTGTAAAGAATTTATCCTTTAAAGCATTTTCAGAGTTTTTCTATTCCTGGAATCAATGATAGAAATAGTAAAGTTGCAACTGTTCCTTAACAATTTCTGAAAGGAAAATTTTCTTTATTTACCATATTTAAACATAATTAATAAAAAGTGGCACAAAAAGGTTGGTTTTCATGGTGAACTGAATTGATACAACTCAGTATGAAATACTTTCACAATTATTTAAAGGGATCTTCTAGTGAGGTGCAAATTCAAAACTGATACAACTTGTAGCCTACAATACAAATGTCTTTCTTAAAACTAAATTTATGAGAACTTATTATTAGGTAGAATACTTAGAGTTGTTTAACATTACTGTCAGTACACTGAAAATTAGAAATAATTGGTAGTGGATATTTTCCTAATAGAGTCTTCAGGTACACATAATTCCTCTCCAACACAAACTCAGGAGTCAATTGATGTTGTTGACCAGCCAATAAAAAGATTAGGGCAATTTAAGTCTTAATCTTATTATTACTATGTACTTTGTAGTTAAGTTTCTAAGCTCAGCGGTCTACAACCAGTGAAGGGGAAAAAGAGGGAAATGTAATGGTGTTTCTTATACTAGTTAGGGTCTGGCAGAAGAAAGTTAACCATCCAGTGCTCTTATGCCTTGAATAAACTCAAGAATTTCAGATGAGGAGGCAATATGTTCTTAAGGAAATACTTGTTTCTAGTGAGATCATTTAAACATATCATCTGCATTGAAATTTCCCTGATTTTCACAATATTTTTCTTTATCAAAAAAACTCTGGCAAAAAATAATAGCATCTATGTTTACTCAGATAAAACTATTAAATTAATTAATTTAATGGTAATTAATAAAACTAATAGGTTAATAAAATTATGCTGAATAATAGTTATACTTTATTGATATATACTGGAATATTTATTGGTATCATAAACATTCAACCATTTTCCTTGAATATAATAAGAAAATACTGTAGAAAAATAATAATTTTACCTTCCTCTCCTGAGAAAAATCAAGGTTATAGTCCCCAAGTTATTTATTTTTCTTTAAGTATATTAGGATTGAAAATAATAAATAGAGAGTAAAAATAAAAATTATGTTAAACACTGGAAATTAGGAAGATCAGCCATGATGTCTACTCCTTAGAATAGGTCAGTGTTTGGAAGCATTTGGAAAAGTCTTGGAGATTTTCAGAGGTCTTAAGTTTTCTTCAGTGTTTGCACTAAAATTAAACTAGTTTAATAAAACATGGAAACTTGCAAAATTATCAAAGTGTTCCCTTTTCTTTGTGTAATAATTTGGAAATTATTCAAATTATTAAAAAAGATATATAAACACAATTTTAAAAATTAATATTTTAAAAACAATTAATTTTGGCTAAAAGAAAAAGGTGGCATAGCTGAAATACTTTGAGAAGCACTTTAAACTGAAAAAGTCCCTTTATTCTGGAAAGCTATATATATATATATATATATGTTTGTGGCTTATGTCCTCCTCTCCAGCCTTGTCACTTACCCTTCCCTGACATATAATGCAACTTTCAGCCACATTTAACCAGTTGTGCTTCCTACATTTTTCATGCTGGTTAGTGCAAATGTGTCTTTGCATGTGTCATTGATTCTGCGCAGTCTACCTTTGCTTCTCACTTTGACAATTCAATTCAATGACCACATCTTTTGAAAAGCTGTCCTGACCCTGGCCCCCACTCACAGTTATGTGCTCTCTTTTGGGCACTTACTGAATCCTATATTCTTGTTAAAGCATTTCTCTCTGACACACACAATGTATTATTATTTTCCTGTCTATCTCTCCTCTAGACAAGTGCTCTCCAAACTATGCTTGCCTACTCCAAAACTTCAAAAATATCTGAACATGCACTTCCAATAAATGTGTACGTTATTATGTATATGTTTGCATGTATACTTAACTTATTGATAAATATATTCCTTGACAATATTTCATTCATAAATATGCTTACTACTGATAACCCATACATCAAATTCGTCCAAGGCTTATTTTACATAACATTGAATATAGAAAGAAATTTTTAACATACCATTCCTTCAGTTTTGAGAATCAACTCAGACTCTCCTGAGGTAAAGTACTCCCCTTTATAGACCACTCCTCTAGATTATTATTTCCTTGAAAACAGACTTTAAAAAATTATCTGTAACCCCAGCAGTTGTGTCTGATACATATCAAATACAAACCCCTCATGAAATGATATCCATGCGTTGATATCCACTGGGTTGATTTCAGGTAGCAGCACCAGAAGTATCTAATTCATGGAATTGAGAATTACAGAAACAGAGGGGAACCTAAAGGCTACCAAACATAATAACCTGACTGCATAGATAAATAAACTCAAACTCAGACAGGTCAAGTGATCTACCCAGAACCACACATTCAGTGATTGATTACCAACTGGAGCCTATGCTCTCATTTCCAAGCCTACCCATTCCAGTACGACATTCTTTCTATGATCTCCTCATAACAGTAAAAGAACATGCACAGAGGAGGCATTTTAAACCACCTTTCCTTTTACCTGTCTCACCTACATGAAATAGCTTGATATTTCAGAAATAGACCAAATGCACTGAGAGTAACTCCTTGAGTTAACTAGATTTTCTCTTTCAACTGGTTATCCTGGTTCACTGAAGCTGCCAGTCTAATCTGGAAGCTGTTGAAACTGACAGCTTCAAAGGATAAGTTAGAATACAGTAGTCTCTAGTCAATTGCTGTCCAATAGAACTTTCCCTAATGATGTAAATGGTCAATAACTGCACTATCCAATACACAATCTGTAGTTGAAATGTGACCATAATGACTGAGGAATCAAATATTTAATTTAATTTAATTTAATTAATTTGACTCTTAATAGCCACATGTGGCTGGTACTTGCTCTACTGAAGAGTGCACACCTACATCCAGAAAATAAAATGCCAAATGTAAATGCAGAAAATGTACTTTCATGGAAAAGATATTTTTTCAATCTAGTGTCTGTAAGAAAACTAGCACATTTTTGAAAGAGCTTGAACAGTTAGCATCCAGGCAAAGATGAAAGAGAGTAGTGAGTAGGCAAGAGAAAGAAGTAGTGAGTACATAATATGCAAATGAGGATAACCAGCTGGAATGTTCTTTTTCCTTTCAGAAAATATTTTTGAACTGTGCTTCTCAAACTTTAATGTGCATATGAATCACCTGGGGAGAGAGTCTTTTAAAAATCCAGATTCTGGATCAGTAAGTCTGGGGTGTGCTCTGAGATTCTACATTTCTAATGATTTTCAGCAAATGATGATGATGCTAGTGCGTGGACCACAGATTAAGTAGGAAAAATTTAGACAAAAGGCAGGACCTCTGGGGAAAAAATAGTATTTGGTGAAGAAAGGGTAAAAAGGCATTCAAAAGTAATCATGAACCATATAAAATTGGATTTAAAAGAGCATTCCATACAAATCCAAATCAAATTCTCTCCACAAATCAATAAATGGGTCTCAATTCCCAACATTACATAATCAAATTTCACCTTCCGTGAGATGTAACAGTAGCAGAGAAATCCTTTCTCATGTATCCTTGCGTCACTGTAGTCCATAAAAATGTTTTTAAAGGGACAAAAGGGAAGAAAATTGATTGTTCCTGAAAAGGTATTATACCAGAGTTCACTGAAGAAAAATTCCCAAGTATTTATTTCAATGTGGAGATAACCAGGGTCATGTCTATGACTGGGAAAAGGGCCAAAGGAGAAATCATTAATGACCTGTAGAGTCTGAAAGGCAATCTAAGACTTCTTGCTTAATTTGAATTGAATATACATGCATGACTTTCATAAGCTTTGGTTACTTTCACAGACATATATTGGGGGAAAATCTAAACCTAATTATTCTTAGTAACAACCTGGATATACACACCCATGGGTTTGACTGTTCCTATCAAGAATTTTAGGAAGAAACTTCCTACACTGTCGGTGGGAATGTAGTTTGGTGCAGCCATTATGGAACACAGTACGGCAATTCCTTTAAAAACTAAAAATAGACTTACTACATGATCCAGAAATCCTACTCTTGGGCATAGATCCAGAGAAAACACTAATTCGAAAGATACATGCACCCCAATGTTCATAGCAGCACTATTTGCAATAGCCAAGACATGGAAGCAACCTAAATGTCCATCAACAGATAACTGGATAAACAAGTTGTGGTATATATGCACAATGGAATACTACTCAGCCATAAAAAGAATGAAATAATGCCATCTGCAGCAACATGGATGGACCTGGAGACCATCATACCAAGTGAAATAAGCCAGAAAGAGAAAGAAAAAAATACCATATGATATCACTTACATGTGGAATCTAAAAAAAGGACACAAAAGAAACACACTCACAGACATTGAAAACAAACTTATGGTTACCAGTGTGGAAAGTGGTAGGGAGGGATAAACTGGGAGTTTGGGATTTGCAGATACTAACTACTATATGTAAAGTAGATAAACAACAAGGTCCTACTGTAAAGCACAGAGAACTATATTCAGTATCTTGTAATAGCCCATAATGAAAAAGAATATGAAAAGGAATATATATACATATATCTCACTTTGCTGTACACCAGAAACTAACACATTGTAAATCACCTATACTTCAATTAAAAAAATTTAAAAGAAGAATTTTGGGAAACAAAACTAGCTGTAAGTAGTAGATAACTAGCAAAAAGTGGGCTAGGGCAAAACACAGGGGCTGGTCTAGATTCAAAAATTTCTAACAATGTCAATTCCAATCAAGTTCAGATATGCCTTCATTCATATTTATGACTGAGCCCACAAGTAAGCAGTACAATTTGAGGGGGTGCAGGCAACAACCTTCCATGTATCCGTATTTATTTCTGGAAGCAAATCTAGAGTTTGGAAATCTATGTTTCCCACAAGAAGTGAGGTATCTATAAAGTTTTAAGAAACAAGGAAACCAGGGACTTAACACACCTTATACATTGGGTTTAGAGATCGACCATATCAACATTCAAAGGTCTACATATTATTAGGGAAATTATTTTTCACAGTTACATAATATCATGTTCTAATTCTTACTCTTTCATCAAGCCCACAGCTGTCCTAGCAAGGCAACAGGAAAGCTAAATCTTCTGATGGTCATATTGCTTTGTTTTACAGTAAGAAAATAAATGATTAACAAATCAGTCACTTATCATTATAATGCCAAAAGATGCTAATGACTTCCCTTAACAAGTTTCAAATTTGTTAGTGTTTATATGTTTACTGGATTTAAACTGCCAAAGTGATTACTTTTCAATAGTCATAAACACTGCAGTGATAGAGGTCACAGTGTGTGCAATGGTGTAGACATGTTCAAAAACAGTGTGTTATTTCCCTTTTCACTCAGCCACTCAGTACACACTTGTATGTATCATTTAGGATGCTTGGAGTCATTTGCAGTGTCTAGAGTTTAATATCCCAAGACAGTTCTCAAAATGAGGTCATCTATAGAACTGCTAAAAGATATTGTTTAGATAGTAAACCTTTATGCAGAGAAAGATTTCCTATTTCTGTTATGGGTTAGTAGAAAATTATTTTGTAGTAGTGAAAGGTCTGAATTACAGATGCAAAGATATCTGGGGAAGAGTTGTAACTTTACTATTTTTTCCTTATAAATATATAATTGGCATTCTGCAATTTGATAAGCTCAAATTCAAAGTGTTAAGTTTACTTTGCTCTTTTTCCTACTAATATATGATGCTCCTAAATTTTTACATTGCTAGAAGTAAATATGATTAGAAAGAGAAACAAAATCTCATCTATGACAATAAAGTATTTCTCTTTGGCAGAAGCAAACAGCAGATTTTCATTCTAAGTCCCTTTCCTTGGCTCCCCTCTCGTCTTCAGTCCCAAGAAGAGAAAAATCAAGCAATATACAGATGTCAAAAATTAATTCACTCATTTATTAAATATCCAATAATAGAAAGTTTTAAATAAGTCATACATAAATATAATACAGCAAAAAATTTTAAATCCTTACATCTCTCTACATATATTTATTTAAGTGTACGTTCATATACATGGAAAAAGACAATGGATAGATGTAAAAAAACATTGACATTATTTACCTATTGATTCACTGTTTTTTTCCTATGTGCTCTTATAGATCTTCAAAACTAGTGTTTAGTCATGTTCTTGTCATGCGATGAGAATGTTTACTATCCTGGGAATTTTGTTTGTTTGGTTTGTCTTCTAAAATAAGAAGGTAAGGGGGGATGGCAAAGAAGATGTTTGAAGCATAGGGAAAGCAAAAGTGCAAAGAGAAAAATATCTGTATTTTATACAAAATTTAAGAGCTGAAATTTCATTTTCATATACGTAAAATTCATTGTGTCTCAATTAAAAAGGAAGTCAAAACCTCTGAACAAATTAAATAATTCCATTCTTCCAACATAAATTACATCTACCTTCTAAAGGATTATTTTAAGACCTCTGGTTACTGTGGATAACACTAATTAAATAGAATGTTAATTCTATTCTATTCTATCCTACCACGTACAAGCTCTGTGACCTTTATGGATAGCAAATGGCATCTATTATTATTATGGCTTCTTATCCACCCAACATTCATGTATTTCTCCCCCACTTATCTACAAGGAAGTTCACTGCATACTAGAAAAATACTTTACTGGTCATCAGCAAGCCACAGAATGCCTAACAGAGAGATTAGTATGTGAAACTGGTGTATATGTGTGGAGGGGATTCATTTTTACTGGGGACTCTCTCTGACTTAAAGTATCTATTTTCTAACATCTAATGATTTATCTGGAGCAAAACAGGAATTAAAGGAGAGTCCAAAATGCTTTTATATTTCAAAATTTAAATGATTATTACAAACATCTTATCACTTCCACCTCTTCACCTTCGTCGTAGCATTTTGATTTAGTATGGCTAGTTTAGGAAAGCTAATACTAAACTGACCTTCACTCTTTGTGCAGAATATATTACTATGTTTTACGAAGGTGGAAAAACTACAAATATCAGTCATCCACATTAATAGAGAAGAGAGATATAATGAGTTGCATGAATAAAATCAATGTTTTTGTTCCTACTCTAATAGACCAATAGGAATTTTAATTAAAGAGTACCCAGGAGTGCCACCAGAATTAAGGACCTGTCACCATTTTCACTCAATTTTCCTCTTTCCCAGGAGTTAACATTTAGCTATTAAAAGAAAATAATCCTTCAGACACATAGTAAATATTCAAAGTGACTTTAAATGGCATTTTCTTCTTGACAAATTTGGTTGGTGCCACATTGATCATTTTTAACTTGCAGATTAGTGAGATCAACTTCTGCATTAAAGGTTTCCTTTCTTCTTAACTTTGGCTAACACTGCCCTCCCTAGGTAATTCCAAAAGTATTCACAGAAAAATATCTCAAATTTATGACTCATTTTGTAAATATTTTGTATTTCTTTTTTAAATTTTTTTATTGAAGTGTAGCTGATATATGATGTTAGCTTCAGGTGAAATATTTTGTATTTTATCATAAGTAATATATAACTGTTACAAAATACAATACTGAAATATAGGCAAAACATATAGGTATAGTCTTGTTAACATTTTTCTCATTTTTAGGTGATCATTATCTAGTTTTAATTTGGCATTTTATGAAGAGATTAAAAATATAAACTCAATTCTTTGCTTCTTCCTGAACACATATTCTTTGCAATGTAACTTTGATGTTTCTCCCATTAGGAGATGCAGTCTATTATCCCAACTCTAGGATTTGGGCTGGTCTCCTAACTTACTCCTGACTCATGGATTGTGGTAGAAATTCCATAGAGCTATTTCCAAGCATAGTCCTCAAAGAAGCCTTTTGTGCCTCTACTCTTTCTCTTAGAACCCTGCCCCAGCCACAAGAAAAATCAGAGCTAGGCTTTTGGAGAATGTGGAACAGAGACATGTCATCCTAGCCAAGGCTATTGTAAGCCAGCCAAATCTGCCAGCTGATCACAAACCCATGAGAGTTTAAATCAGAAGAACTTTCCAGCTTACCTCAGCCTAAACTGATGGCCTTACCGAATTGTGAGCTAAGTGAATGATTCTTGTTTAAATTCACCAAGTTTTTTTTAGACTGATTTATTATGCAGCAAAACCTAACTGATACAGATATAAATATTCAAAACAAGGTACACAAAATTTTGACAATGAATTAAATAAATATAAGTTAAAGCAGTCTACAAAACTCATACCAGCATTGGTTTTGCTCTTATCCTGAAGACACACACACACAAAAAGACTAGATATTAATTCATCAAAAATGCGAATTAAAGATGAAAAAGAAGCTTTTAGAGTTTGTAATAATTATAATGATAGATATTATATTTGGTTTCTTTATTATTTGCATGTAGATACTTAGTAAATAAGTTAATAGACCTAGGATATTGTTTGTTATATTACGTACTTTATACTACTTGACATATAACATGTTTCTCCATATTTATTTTAGAAAATATATAATATAGTACTATCTTCTTTTTTTGATATATTTCCTTATAGGGAAATCTTATAGGTGTAGTTTGAGTTCCACCAGAAGCTGACCCTGAGCCTAAGATTGAGTGAAAATAATTGAATTTGGAGATTAAGGATATAGCAGTAAAAGAGTGGGGTAATAACACAGGAAAGGGAAGTCGGCCAATAAAGGGTGATTATCAAGCAACCTATCACTTTGGATGAATGGAGCTTATTTCTCCTAAAGACACATATCTCAGATGTATCCCAATTGAGAGATATGGAAGTTGGGATATTTATATATTGCCTCCCATCAATTATTGGACAAGAGCTGTTCCTGGGAGTTATTAATTGCCTATAACTTCTGGCCTGTTGCCTAGCTGCAAAACAAGCCCCAGAGTCAAAAAGAAAAACACATAAATTCAAGAGCTAGAAGTTTGAAGTCCACAAGTATGAACCAAGATGGGAAAGGTGAGAGGACACAAGTGGGATGCCATCTGTGTCTGCCACAACTATTATCTTACAGATTCAGTGTAGGATTTGCTTCAACCTATTCAGGTTAAAAAAAGAAATCAAGCAAACACTTTTCATTGCATTGGGCTCCTCAAATCTTTTTTAACCTTTCAAAAATAGTGTAGAGTCAGCATGTTTGATGCAAGTAAATCTATATCCAGCACTGATCTTAGATTTCCTATAGAGTTCCTATTACAAAGAAAATGCCACTAGTTCATGACCTTTGCTTACAAAAAGCACAGCTAATTTGGACTCTTTATTATATTTTGCTCCACTAGATTTTGCTTCAAATTACTGTCTCTTTGTATGTTTAGTCTAAAATACAGCTCTAAGGGTCTTAATTTAAGCCCTAGTCCCCTAGTTTCTTTCACACAAATCACTATGTCTTCTTTCTCATTTTCCTCAACTTAAACATGAGCCTCCTACTCAATTTCCATTGCCTTTAACCAAACTATTTTCTCCCCTGAATTGACTGATTTGACCATTCCTCTTTTCCTGGCTGCATTATTATTTGCTGAGAAATTACTTTACAATCTCATTATATCCTCAAGTTACAAAGCTACGGGTGTGATGGGAGCAAAGAGCCTAGAAGTCTAGGAAGAACAGTCGGAGTAAGGGGCTCTTTATGGAGACATAAAGTGAGAAGGGACATGTAGAGGGAAGTGTGATGCTACTACCTTTCAAGACAATCAAGGTAAATGACTGTGCAACTGTAGATGACTTTCTGCCTTTCCTAAAGCATTATTTTTCACAATATACATAAAATCAATGATCCTGAACTTTCGCTTCAACAAATTTCACCAAAATAAACCCAGATTTACTCATTTCTTTTGTTTGATTGTTTTTTTCTCCATCCCTGTGTATGTTTCTCTTCACATGAAAAAGTTGTTTGATGTGTATGTAGAGCAAGGCTTCCCAAGTCCTGCTGTCTAAGTCTCTAAGTCCCTCATCTCCTGAAACATTCTAAGCATAACCCCGAAGGAAAAATTTTGGCCCTCACTCAAACACCTCATATTGTTTGATATCCCCACATCATTAAACAGACTACTTCCCCTGGGATATAATATTCCTCACATCTCTGGTGAACTCACCTTTTGACACCAGTATTAATCATTTTCTTGGCAGGGCCTTTCTTGACATTGATGGGTGGAGCAAACCAATTCCTTTTTGGTACTTCCTCTACATTATGTTTTCTACCTACATTGTAGTTTACTGAATAGTATGAATTTGTTTCAATATTAGTCTCCCAAATAGACTTTGAGGTTCCTAAGATCCAAAACTGGCTCTTATTTTCTTTAAACACCCAGAGCCAGGAACCATCTGTTATACATATAGTAAGAATGTAACAAATAGGGCTCATTGTTGAATTACCTTTCTATTTGATTCTTTCTTAGAACTCCTTATGCCTCTATAACTTTCTACATTATAACATTCATATAGAAGTATCCACTTAAAATTTTCACTCTCCTTAAAACAAAAATAAAAGTGCATATTCAACTTTTCTTGAACCTTCTTTCATTCCTTCTCCTTCAAATCAAAGAAAACCTTGCACTTAATTTTTATGAAGCAAATTCTTACTTTCTGAAAATGTTGCATAATTAGGTACATTTCTGGAAAGTATTTATATAATAACTGTGGTCATTTCTTCCTTAAAAATTAACACAAGACAACAATTATACCTGTTTAAGTGCTCTGTATTCTATTTTAGTAATTTGGATGAAAGAAAGAATGGCATATCCAAGCAGGTGCTTAGTAATTATCATCAACATAATCTTACTTCTCCTTTTTGAAATATTGTTTCATTAGTAACTATGACTACTTATGTACCTGAAATCATTGTGGTGTAGTAGCAGAAACACCAAAAGGCAGTCAAGATACCAATGTTCCAACTCAGTACTTGCACTTTGTTGTGTATCCTGAAGTGCACTGCTTAACTTCTCAGGCCTCTGAATTTCCTTACCAATAAAATAAAATTGCTGGTACAAATAATCTGGAAGGTTCATTATAGCTCTAAATGATATCTGACCCTAGGATACAATGCATATTCCTTTTCCTTTTCTGGTGATATCACTGATCCATACACTATACACATAAACTATGTCAAATGAGTACATTTATGGAATTGGGACTTAAGTTTTTATGATCCTAGAAAGAGTATCAAGGTGAAGAAGATTGGTTTTGTATACTCAAATGAGAAAGAGAAATACCTACGTGTAGGTCCAAGAAATGGAAGCCTGGAAGATGATGGCTTTGAATTTAGACTGGATTTATTTCTGTTGTGGCCATGGGGATGTCAATGACATCTTTATTTTAGTCATTCTTATTGTTAAATTTATATAAAAGCTGAAGGTAGGATCTGGATTGTTTAAACAATAATAATAATAAAATAATATAAAAAAGGAGAAGTTAAAAACTGTCAGAAAAGCAAAGAAATAGATGCTGTTTCTCAAACAACCATTAACATAAAAATAAGCTGAACAATAAAGAGCAAGTTTTTCTTAAGGAACAAGTACCACGTGTACAAGAAGTCTATTAAATTACATGAGTCTACTAAGATCTATGATCATGAGTGCTTATAACAGTCCTTCAGTTAAGGATGTCACAAACAGCGGAATGTTATGTGGGTAAAATTAGAAATCTAAAGGTGACAAAGAGATCGCAACACTTACTTTGTTTTATTATAACATTAAAAAAAGGGAAAACATTTTTAGATACTGATTTTTTCCCAAAGCCTTCAGTTAGTTATTTCAAACTTAATAAAGTAGAAGGATCCCAGAAATCGCACTTCAGATCTTAATAAAATTATAAAGATTTAAAAATCCCTTTGCATAAGTTTTTACTTACCATACAAAAGAATTTGAAGACTATTCTAAAATTGAAGAATCATATATTCTATAATTTGTCACCTTTAAGATAAAAAAAGGGACACTGTGAAGGAAAAATGTTACTGAATTTGTGGGAGATATGGTGCAAATGTTTATTAGTGGGCCAACACATTTCAGTAATATTGAGAAACTGACAAATGTAAATCAACTTTTACCAGTTCTTAAGCAGATGGGAATTTACTTCAGTACATCTCTCCTTAATCACAATCACAAATGTTACTACAAAATGAATTTGGATGTGCAAGCTCTATCTTTCTCTCCACGTATTGTCTACTTGATAAAGTATCAAGTAAATTCTTATTTGAAAAACACAGCTCAGAGCATTCTTACTGACTCATTCTGTCATGGTCTCAACCTATCCTAGGCAAATGTGAAGTTATTTTCTACATGAAATGTCAATGAAATGTTTCCTAAACAAATGCCCTTCAGATGTATTAAAGTCAATATTTTCTATTTACATGGTACCATAAATCTAATTAGCTACAATTACTGTAATACATTTAAAGTTACATTTTGAAAAAAAGTGAATTTTAAAACTATAACAATAAGGTAAAGCAGGGAAGTTTCCCCCTAGTTGGTACCATGAATTCAGCTGAATTGCAGTAGTCTCCTATCTGGTCTCTCTGCTCCTGCCCTAGCCCTGCTGTAGTGTCTTCTCTGGCAGAATGAACTTATAAAATGTTTGATCATGTCGTTTTCCTCAAAACTCAAAGGCTTCTGATTTCACTTACAAAGCTCTTAATAATCTGGCCCCTTCCACCTCTATTTCCTCCTGGACTTAGCACCAGTCACATATTCTTTGCTGTTACTTGAATACACAAACATAGTCCTGCCTCAAGAACATTTTACTTATTTGTCACCTGTTTGTATGCTCTTTCCCCAGATATCATCATAGCTTACTCTTAGCTTTCTTCAGCCCTCTGCAAAAACAAAAACAAAGACAAAAACAAAAGCCCTTATATCCTCCTAACACATTTCGTCCCCCTTTTCTTGCTTTGGTTTTCTATATTGTATATATCACAATCACATTGTGTATGTATATATATATAAATATATATGCATTTATGTATTTTTAAACATTATTCTCTCTTCTACCCACTAGAATGCAAGCTTTATGTGGGCAGGGACTTTGTCAGTTTGATTCATTACTGCTTCCCCAGCCCCTAGAATGATATGTGGTACGTAATAGACATTCAATAAATATTTTTGAAGGAATAAATGAGAACTGAGATGTGCATACTGATAATAAATGTATCAATAAATATTAACTCTCTGTTGGCTCTTTTGCTCTCAGCCAAATTACTTGTTAACTGAACCAATCAAGAGTACATTTAAGATGGCTCAATTATATATCCTAAAACTTTGTCGAGACCTGCAAATTGTGCATGTGTTTACTTTTTGATCCTAAACACAAACTCAGGATTATCAACATATAAGCTTTCGAGAAGACAGAGTAGAGTAGCAGGACTACAGATGGTGCCAGAGTAGCCAGATTTGAGATGCTATGGTGTTATTTTTAGAAGTGTGTAACTGGACAATTCAACTGGCTTCTCTACATCTTAATTTCCTCATCTACTAAACTGGACCAACAGAAAGGATTCTTGTGAAATTCAAGTAAACTAAAGTATTTAAATATACTATGTAAACTCTTTTGTAGGTTGTGTTCCTGATGTTTACAAGTGTAAGAAAAAATACAAATTAAAATTAAGAAAAAAAATCAATTCTTCCTGTTACAAACAGGGAAATAGGCTAATTCCCCTTCCATTTCTTAACGCATTTATTTTAAAATGTCTATAACTATAAGATCTTTCTCTGCCTCTTTGAAATGTACATAAATCTTTTCAAATGCTGAATAAGCCTCTGGTTAATTTTATAACCCAAGAATGTTTCCTTAAGGACCTGGGAACCATGATTTGAAATGCAGTCATCAAGGAAGATGGCGCCCCTATCTCCCAGTTTCCATAGAGGATAGAAGCCTAAGTTCGGCTGGCACCTGGCTAGAAGTTGTAAACCTAACTTCTGTCATAAAGATATGAGAAATTTATTTTCCTTTTGGATAAAGACCATTACCAAACACAAATGGTCACTTCAATTAACAGATGAATTTAAGATGAACTTTCTGTGAGAAAGGGTGCTGTCAAGTCTTCTTACTTGAGACTTGTTATTATTTATCTTGGGAACAAGTATATAATGGGTTGCAACTGCTTGGTTATACAAAGGGGTGAGGTTTCTTTCTGTCTTTGCAGTCTCTTTAGATTGCCTGTGATATGCATCACATTCCAGTTTAATGCTTATTCAATAATAAAAGTTTTCTTTCTCTTCTTCTACCTTTGTGGGAGGTTTTCTGGGTTGGCAAAAGATATTTGTTTCTAATTATATTTCCCCAACATAGGTAAATGAAAAAAAAAAAACATGAAAAACAGAATGAGGGGAATTCTGGTTTCCACTTAGGAAGTAGAGAGCTGAAAAGAGCATTATCCCATCCATATAACAACAACCAAAGCTGGACAAACTGCAAGTTGACAACTTTTCTCAAATCTGTAAAAGACCTTAGTCATAGGGTAACCAACTAGACCAAAATCTAAAAAGAATTCAGCTGGAATTATTAACAGATTAGTAGAGGACATGTAGAGACCAGCAAGACAATGTGGACCCCTTGGGGATCATAGATAGAGAAGGAGTTCAAACCCACTCTTAACACCTAACTTTCTCCACGGGCCTCACTCCCCTACCCTCCCAACAAAAGACGAGTAGGAGACCTGAGACAGTAAAACACACTGTTAAGAGAATAAAAAGACAAATCATAGACATAGCAAGAATATTTGTAAATCACTTATATGGCAAAGGACTTGTTTCCAGAACACATAAAGAACTTTCAAAACTCATCAAAGAGAAAATAAACAACTCAATAAAAACATGGGCAAAAAGTCTGAATAGACACTAAATCAAAGAAGGTATATGGATAGCAAATAAGCAGATAAAATGATGCCCACCATCCCTGGTTATTAAGAAAATTCAAGAAAGAGAAACAAAAATACCGTATGAGATCGCTCATATGTGGAATCTAAAAAACAAACAAACAAACAAACAAACAAAAACCAAAGTGTAAATACAGGACAGAAACAGACTCATAGACATAGAATACAGACTTTTGGTTCCCAGGGGGGCGGAGGGTGGGAAGGGATAGACTGGGATTTCAAAACTGTAGAATAGATAGACGAGATTATACTGTATAGCACAGGGAAATATACACAAAATCTTGTGGTAGCTCACAGAGAAAAAAATGTGACAATGAGTGTGTATATGCCCATGTATGACTGAAAAATTGTGCTGAACACTGGAATTTGATGCAACATTGTAAAATGATTATAAATCAATAAAAAATGTTATTAAAAAAAGAAAATTCAAGTTAAAACCACTATGAAATACTACCAAATGTTTATTAGAATGGCTAAAAAAAGTCAGTTGCTGGTGAGGATACAAAGCAGCTCGAACATTCATACATTGCAAAATGGACACTTTGGAAAGCAGGAACTTTCTTGTAAAGGTAAACAC
Organism: Camelus dromedarius; assembly: GCF_036321535.1. NCBI lineage: Eukaryota > Metazoa > Chordata > Mammalia > Artiodactyla > Camelidae > Camelus > Camelus dromedarius. The sequence goes on along the minus strand of NC_087472.1, from coordinate 93,472,738 downwards.
ACCAAAACCATCTGACCCCAAAATCCTACCTCCTTCCAAAAGAGAGAAAACTTATTTTCACACAAAAACCTATATGTAGATGCTTTTAGCAGCTTTACTCATAATCACAGAACACTGGAAAGAACCCAAATGATCTTCAACTGGTGAACAAATAAACAAACTGTAGTATGTCCACACAGAGGAATACTATTCAGGAATAATACTTTAAAAAAAACCCAAAACTATTGATACATGCAACAACATGGATAAATCTCAAATGCTTTTTGCTAATTGAAAAAAAAAAAAGCCAGATCAAAAGACTAGAAAGACTACAAACTAAATGATTCTACTTACATGCCATTCTGGAAAAGGTGAAACTATAGGAGTGGAGAACGTATCAGTGGTTGCTAAGGGTTCAAGGTGAGGGAAAGAGTAGACTACAAAGGAGAGGCATAAAGAAATTTTTTGATTTGATGTAACTGTTCTGTATTATGACTTTGGTTGTAGATACATGACTCTGAACATTTCTCAAAATTAATAAAATTGTGAAAAAGTGAATTTTACTATAACATAAAAGTAAGAAAGAATAAAATATAATACTAATTTGATAATTTGTCATCAGTTACTAATAAATCTCAACTGCAGCACATTGAATCACATAAAAGTTTCAGAGTTACTAAGCATAACTTAATTTGGTGTTAGTGTAAAAATAATGGATCAAACAAAAAGCCATATTATTTTGAAACTGAGGACAAAATGGAAAAAGAGCATAAAATATTTTATAACAAAATTATTAAGTCTGTCTATTAAAGGGAGGTAGTATCACTTTTGAGATATCAGGCTTACTTCCAGTTTCCTTCAATGAGGGAAGGGATAGTAGAGATCAAAAAGGTTGGGTCACAATACTCAGAAATAGTTCAGGGTTGTGGGTATAAAATTATAAAGATAGATTAGTTAGAGTTGACTGATAGAGTTAAAGAAATGAAAATGTAAGATCACTGCATGGTACAGAGATTTGAAATAGAGAGGAATGGATTGATCTTAGTAAGCTGTTTGAGCCAGTGTAATAACTAATTAGAAAAACAAGACGTGTATTGATCAAATTTGAGAAGAGGATTATTTTATAAGCAATTCAAGCAAAATTTCTTTACAAAATGGTACTTAGACTATAGAATTAATTGTCAAAGTGTCTTATATAAGAGTAAAAGAACTAGATAAATATGTATCTATTACATCAAGGGCTTAGATGAGAAAAGTATTGCTAGGCAATGTGCAACTATCAAAAGTTAGAAATAGGGAAGTGGCAATTAGAATTCAGCTCAAAGCAGGTTGCAAACAACTGATGTGGACAGTTCAGGCTGTAGTTTTAGTCAGACATCAGCCAGTTTCTTCCAGCAGATACAAAGGTTTGTAAAGTATCTAGTACATTTGATAAATGTAAGCAGCCTAGTTAAAAGGGACAAAGTAAAGAAGAGGGATGAATTATACCTTGGAACATAAAATTTTAAAAGGATTTTGCTTTTGACTATTCAGGGTTGAACTGTTTTTTCTTTATGAATAAAAAGCCAACATGCTCAAGTGAAAATTCATTAACTTCACTCAAATAATACCCACATAAAAATCAAATGGCTATTCTGAAAAGGCCATTATGATTTTCTCATTTGTCAAATGTTTACATAAATTTTATCTGTCTCAATCTAACTGTTGCAGCTCTCTAAATATAACTCCATTTGGCTTATTTTCTGACAACATGTAAAAGTTACATATTAAAAAGCACTCTCACACATTGCTGGTGGAATTTTAATTGGTACAACAGCCAAGAGGCTACCTTTTTTTTTTTTTTAAATACATTCTGCCCTGAAGTCCTTTCTCAATTAGTGGATGATTCAGATGCATTTAAAAAATATGAAATGATACTTTGTGTATAACAGAATTTAAAATATGTAGAGCCTAGACAAGAAGGTACCTTGTTCTTACTGGGATAATAGAATCTTGAATTTGACCGTGGACATTAGGTGTATGAAAACAGTCCTTAATGAGGAGAAATAGAAAAAAATTACTCAGAATTTTATTTTTTGGTGGAAAAATTCTTCCCTTGTCCCTTCCACCACCAGCAGCTCACCCTTCAATCATTACCTTTTCAGGAAAAAAGAAATTTCTACTTTGTTGGATTGTTTATTTATCAAATGTCCCCTTGATGTCTTCAATGAGTCAGACTCTGTTTTAGACCCAGGGGATATAGTAATGAATAAGACAAAGTCTTTTCCCTCACAGAGCTTTCTTAACTAGTGGAAGAGTCCAATTATAGACAAATAAATGCATAAATAAAATCAGACATTTTAGAGAGCTATGTGTAAAGTTTTAAGTAGAATTTTAAATCGTTTTGAATAAAATACCTAGCTGAGAGCCAAAACTTAATAATCATCCCAAGAATATTAGTTCCTTCTTTCTTTCCACCCTCCTTCCTTCCCTCCCCTTTCTCCTTCTTATAGCCCACCATCACCCTTTTTCCCCCGCTCCGCTCTTAACTTTCACTTGTTTAAGTTTCTTACTGTGTGTAATTTCTACTATGCCTATCCCCTCCCCTCTAAAAAATTACTCTGTTGTGATTTTTACTTTTGCGGATGACTGCATTATACTAATTCCAATAGAGCAGTACCAACACTTCAAAGAACCTTTTCATTGTGTGTTTGAACATCAATAATGGTCCATTCCATTTCATACATTTATTATTAACTTCCATTATTAAAGCTGATGCTATTCTCAGCAATTAGAATCTATATGTGGCCTGAGCAATTCTGACATAAGCAATTCAGGACCAATGACTTTCCACTCTAAGTGCCACTGAAATTTCTCTCTCTGTTCATATCTGTAGCTGTTCTCTGGAAAAGTGGCAAATGATTTAACTCTTACTTTAATATCTCAGCTGTATTCTCATCTTTTCTCAAATAGAGAATCCCTTGGATTAAGAGTCCATCAAGCAAGAGGGCAGGTTACAGTGGTTTCCCCTTCCATCTGCAGTCATGTCACACCATGTGAGGCTATAATATGGTGGATACTAAAATTGATTTGAGTGCCATTTCTGCTTCATTATGTCATGGTTTATACACCCTGCATATCAATTTTTCACATATATGTAAAGAGAAGATCATATATAGACACTAAGATACTGATGCCAGTGAAATTAAAAAGGATATATAAAGTTATTACTCTTCCTTGAAGTGCTTATATTTTCATGCTCTAAATGAACCTCCATGTATGTGGATAGTAATGAGTAAAAATATTGTCTTTTTAGTTTAAGACAATCTGGCTCTTCCTTTAGGCTTTTTTACCAGTAATCTCCAGTGTGAATGATTTATAAAATATTACAAGAAAATATTTCAAGAAATTTATTCTCCCTTTTCTTTTTGCTAGAGAAGTTATACATGAAATACTTTCATGCATTAAAGGCAGAAGATTTAAAGTTAAAGACTGATCTGGAAACAAAGGTAAGGAACAAAGAGTGATGTGCAAAAACAGGAATTTGTATTTCATCAATAAGATACTATTTCAGAAACAGCCTTTGTTGTACCAATCCAGATAATCATGCATTATCGTAGTCTTCTCTAGGACTGCTTAAGATATGAATCACCAAAGCAACTCATCCTAAATTAGAAAATGCCATGGTAGTGATTTTAGGGGGAAAAAGCTATAGGTGCTGAACTCACAGCTATTATCCCCTCCAAGACTGCGGTTATCTAAAAAGCCGAGCCATTTCACAGATGGAAGTATCTACAAACATCCACATTAGTGTCTAAAGAGCTTAGCTGATTAACTGTGATTCACAGCATTGATCCCCACTCCAGACAAAGCCCAGTTTGTTCTCTCCACAATTAACATTAAAATCTCTGCATGACCTTCAATGCACACTCACTCACTTTTTCCTGATGTATTTTTTTCTATAAAAGTGTGTCCTTATGTTCCTTCAAAATTTTATTTAATATTTATATCCCTTTCATGGCTTTTAAGACAGAACCTACTTAGGATGTATCACTGCTATCACTTTAATGATTTTCTCTCTCTCTCTCTTTTTCTCTTTCTCTTGTCTCAGTTTCCTCTCCACTTCCTCTGTGTATAGCACTTAGTTCTTTCTTGGGACAGCTGCAGGCAGGTGGTGATGTGCATGCTTATATGTTCCTGTCACTTGAGCTTAAAGACATTTTTCTATATATCCCTTGTCACTTACTGATTGATATGGCTGGCAGATGGCATTTTTTAAGAAGTATCATCAACTGCACAAAATATGCTGACACCTCCAGTAGTAAATAATGCAAGACAGTCACAGTTTAGAAAGCACAGTCTCGATTTTACAAAAAAGGAAAATCATAGACTTGTAAGAAAATGATATGGTAGACCTTAGTTTAGAGTGTTCTACAAAATGATCCCAGTACTTACAGTAAAAATTTGCAGAGAGCGTTATTTTTTTCCTTCATTTAAAAGATACTTGTTGTGTGCAGTCCAATCACTGTGTAAGGCACTCAGGAAGTCACAGTGAATAAGAAACACAAGGACCTTGTTTTTACAAAATTCACATTCTTTGTGGGGAAAGCAAACATAAATAAGCAAGCAAATCTGTAAATAAGAGAAGTCTGGTGATGATAAATAATACAGAGATGTGCTAATAGCTTGTAGGCTGCACAGGCTTATGCAGTGGGGGGTAGGGGTCAGGTGTGTGACAGATACCATTAATGCCCTGCCCTGTATTTCCATGGCTTACTTTTGAGTTCACTTGTAACTATGGTAGAACATCATCTGGAACCTCAAGCATCTGCATATTTCTTCTCCTCTGCCTGGAGGCTTTCTCTAGCACCACAACACTATGCATGACTAGGCACAAGTCAGCAGTGCCCGGGGCAAGGTTCACCTCATTCCTCAACCACTGGGGGACAAGAGTTAGTATACAAATATGATGGGACAAGGCATGTTTCATAGTTTCTTAGAGTATCCCAGAAGGATTCAGCTCCAGTTGCTTGCAGCAGCAACCTATTCATTTTTCTTTACTTTCCTGCCTCCCTTTTCCCATTTTTTCATTTGTGTTTCCTGGAATCAACTCCCAAATAAGCTACCTGCATTCAAGTCCTTCTCTCAAGATTTGCTTTTGTGGAAAACTGAAACTAACATAGTAGGAGAGGGAAATTTAAAAACTGAATCAGGTAATTAAGAAAGAGCACACTAAGGCAGTGTTGTTAGAAATAAGAGCTGAATGACAAGAAGTTACCACCACAGGAAGATCTAGGGAGAGAGTTCCTAGTGAAAATAAGAACAGCTGCAAAGTCTCTGAGGTGAGCAATGTTCAATGAAGGCCAAGAAGACCAGAATGGCTGGAGCAGAGTAAGTGATAGGCAATGATATCAAAGGGGCAAGGAAGAGGCATATTTTATAGGACTGTGTAGGTGATATTAAGGAGTTATGGCTTATATTGTAATTATAATCAGCCTTTGAAAGGTTTTAAGGAGGAAAGTGATATAATTTTATTTTAAAACAACTATCTGGCTATTTTTTGGAGACTAGATTTTGCTCAGACAAGAGTTACAAACTAACAGGAGGGAATAAAGAATACTAGTTATAAAACTACTGTATTAGACTAGGTGAGAGAAAAAGTGTAAGTGTCTCTTAATGAGGAAAAGTGGAGACAGAAAGAAAGTTCACACATTTTGTTGAGAAACCAGTAGGGCTCACTGATACATTACATGAAAAGGCAAAAAAGAGAAAAGAAAGAAACCAAATGTTATTAAACATGAAAAGCCACCTTGAAATGATGATGGGACAGGAGATATAAATTTAGGACAGAGTGGCATCTAACAATTTAAAAACATGAAACAAATGGGATCCTCCAGGAGAAGAAAGTAGAGAGCCTGGGAAGAAAACCTGAGAAAGAGTTGAAGCAATCACAAAGCAGACTGAGATGGAGAAGTTAGCAGAGTAGGCAGAAGACAAGAAGTATAGTTTCATGGACACCAAAAATGATATACATCAAGAAGTACCAGGAAGGGAGAAGTGGCCAACTGTGTGGAATGTTGCTGAAAGTACAATTAAAAGAATAGAAATTCAACCATTTCGTGGGTCACATTTCAGATCAGTGATAGGAGCAGCATGAATTAGTGGGCATGGGAAATGGATTGCTATATGTTGAAGAGAAAAAAGAATTTAAGGATGTTTAAATAGGGAAAAGAGAGATCTTTTTACAAATTTTGTTCTTAAAAACAGCAAAGATATAGAGCAATAGCTGGATGGGACATGTTCGATCAGTGTGACGTCAGAAAAAATGTTAGTGTTTACAACATTTCCTCCCTAAGCACAGAAAGAGGACATTTCTTACTTTCCCTAGTACTTAGTTCCTAACATGGAACAACATCTGGAAAATAGGGTGTTGACAGAAATGATGTATGCCATTTCTAGGAATTGAACTCTAAAAACATTTCATGCAGTCTTCTACCTCTTTTTTGCCCTCAATGGCAAACTTGAAAGTCATCTGCTCCAGAAAGAGTAACTACAATGCAGAAGCGACCTGGGTTGCTGGATCAATATTGAAGAGAGCCTTCAATAAGAGCCAAGCTATCCATCTTGAACTCTGATATGAGGAAAAGATAAGACTTTGTTGTGTTTGGCCAGAGATATATAGGTTCAGGTGTTACCTCAGCAGAGCTAAGACAATCCTAATACCCCAGCAATGTTTTTAAGGTGATTGGTAAGTACAACTTTGTGTATTTTGGAAAATGCACAGGTAGAAGGACAGACCAGTAGAGAGAGCAAGAGAGAGAGTATATGATTGCAGGAATATTATGCTTGAGAAGATAAGTAAGGCTGAGATTAAGAGTAGCAATTATTGAGGTTGGCCTTAGAAGTAGGGGCACTGCAAAAGAAGGAAGGCAGGGAATTTAAATACAAAAGAAGTCATATGATAAATTTAGTCAAAGGAAGCTGAGAGAGTTTTCTCACTTACTGTTTCTATTTGATAAAAGAAGAGTGAGATGAGAAAAGAATATCAGCTGAGAGAGAGGGAGTAGATGGAAAAATATCGGTTCTTTGAGGAGAGAGGAAAACTTATGAAAAGTAATTTGAAGAATGGGAAATCAGTAAAATTAAGAAAGTGAAAATATTCTGTCTGGCAATATTGTGTATATTTTAAATGTGTGATCATGAATGTAAAATATATCCAATTAGAATATTTGTGAGCATTTTAATGCTGATTTCAGCTTCCTGGTTGAAGGCATAAAGTATTTGGATAGATGGCTTTAGCCAGGCATATATAATGGGGAAAGACTGGAGCAAGAATATTGCAGGGAATTGAAAAGGACTGACTTTAATTATGGATCAAGGAATGTTTCCTGGGTAAGAGGGGAATATATACATCCACAGGTAATGAACAATGGATAATCTGCAGATGAGAGGCCAATAGTTGCTGAATTAAGAGTACTGGAATAAATGATCTAGATGGCTAAGAAATGGTGGTCAGAATGTAGAATGATTCAAATCAAGATTTAAAAAGTATTTCACTTGTTTACTGATCATTCAGAAATCAAATATACTGCACAGTAAAGGACAAAATACAACGTTTTCCTTATGAGAACTCTTGGGGGGAAGTCACTCTCATTCTCATGATCAGAAAAACTTTGCTACTTCTGAGCAACTCATTTGTTTTTGTTTTATTGACAGCGGGAATTGTGTGAGTTACTGGAGAGGATTATACATGTGGCAGAAACATGAAAGTTATATCTGCTAAATGTGGTGAAGATGATAATAAATCTTAGAAAGAGATGAAGAAATAACTCACAGCTTATCTTATAAAGTATGAACCTGTGGAAATTAAAAAGAAAAAGTGGTGAAAAGATTGAGGGAAGACAAAAGAAAAGAGCAGGCTATTAGGCAGATGCAGAAGGTGCCATTTGGTGTCGTCTTTACTATATTAGACCAGCAACGCTTAGATTAGATAAATGTTAGACCCAGGATATAGGATGCAATAGAAAAAAGAAAATCATCCAAAGTGAGGAAAAATCACCTCAAATAATTTTTCTTACCTGATTAAGATGGGAGCACTTGGCAGGAGCCCAAGCAAGTCACATCACAGTGCAGTGTCCTCATCAAGCACAGAGAAGGGACAGATACAAACGTTCCCTTATTAGATATCCTATAGACAGATCTCATTACCCACTAGCTGCTGGATAAGTGAATTACTAAACCACTCTAGGGCCTAGTAAATGATAGGAACCTAGTAACAGCAATAAAGTAGAACGCAAAAGAATCTCATTTACCACACTGGAAAAACAAATACCACACCTCTTTATGATGCCTATTGTTCAAATAAACAGAAATGTAAAGATGTGGAGCTTGTGAAGTAAGTTCTATGTGATAAAAATATAAAAAAGTAAAGGAAACAAACATTTGAAAAATACAAAAATGAAGTCATCAATATATGTTATGTCACTCAACTAATTTCACAAAAATATTAATTTTTGAAGCAAGAAAGAGATGGTGAAACAAAAGACTTATGCAGAAGGGAGACTGAATAAGATGCAGAAGCAAAGGTTAGGTAGCTGGTTCATAAAGAAAGTAATGAAAATATAATTCTAATGATAAAAAGTAAGTTATGTAAGAATCAGGAAAGAGCAAAATCATAATTCCAAAATAATGGAAATAACAATGTGAAGGACAAATCTGAAATTCTCTCCAAAAATGAACACAGAAAGAATGAGAAGATATAAAGAAAAAATGATAAATGTATATAAAAGAAAAAGAAAATCCAACATACATAAAATCTGTGATCAAGTAAAGCAACCAGAAGAATGAAGGCAAATACTACAAAGATATGATAATAAATCCAATTCTGAATGTGAATAATGATACAAAACTACAGGTCTAAAGCCAGGGATCTAAGGTCCCAGACAAAGTTATTGAAAGGGAAATACCTCTGGATATAGGCTTATAATGTACAGTTATTACTAATATAATGAAAATACCTACAACTATCCACACAGAAAGAGAGAAAAAACAATCACCTCACACCTATTTGGGTGGTTGTCATCAAAAAGACAAGAGGTAACAAATTCTGGGGAGCATGTGGAAAACAACAATAAACCCTTGTGCACTGTTGCTGGGAATGTAAATTGGTGCAGCCACTATGGAAAAAAAATTAAAATAAAACTACCATTTGATCTGGCAATACCACTTCTGGGTATATATCTGAAAGAAATGAAATCTGGATCTCAAAGTGATATCGGCTCTCCTAAGTTCATTGTAGTATTATTTACAATAGCCAAAATATGGAAACAACCTAAATGTCTGTCAAGAGATGAATAGATAAAGAAAATCTGGTATATGCACATAATGGAATATTATTCATCCGTTAAAAAAAAAGAAATCTCATCATTTGTGAGAACATGGATGAACCTGGAGGACACTATGCTAAGTGAAACAAGCCAGATATAGAAGGACAAATACTGCATGACTTCATTTATATGTGGAATATAAAGTAGTCACTCATTGAAGTCAAGAGTAGAATGATGTTTGCCAGGGGCAGGGTGCAGGAGGAAATGGGTAAATATTGATAAAAGGCTACAAAGTGCCAGTCATGCAAGACTAATAACTTCTGGAGGTCTAATACACAACATGGTGACTATAAGTTAATAATACTGTATGGTATAGTTGAAATTTGCTAAGAGGGTAGATCTTAAGTGTTGTAACCACACACACACACACACACACACACACACACACACAGAGGAAGAAAACAGTAACTATATGAGGTAACAGATATGTTAATTAGCTCGTTTCACAATGTATACATGTATCAAAAAATTCTGTTTATACCTTACATATACTATTTCTATTTGTCAATTATTCCTCAATGAAGCTGAACAAAATTCTAAATAACTTAAAGAAGGAAAAAACTTACTAATCTGTTGTCTCCTGTTTTAAATTACAGGGAAGAAATCAAAGAAAGAGTATGTACAGTTTGGGATGAAAAAGAATCCCATCCCTAGAAGAGGTTTTGTTTATATATGAAGTGTCACATGTGCAAGGATTCAGAAAATAGATCACTCAACCTTGACAGAGTATTTGGAGATGAATCAAAGAAACTCAAGAACAAGGGAGACACAGAATGATAGGAATGATTAAACCATAGTAAAAATTTAACTTTAAATAATTGTTATAAATGTTATCACAAAGAAAAATCAGTGCTTAAATTAGTAAGAAAAACAGAAACCAAAATAATGTTTAAAAGTTAAGATAAAATACTGAGTCTGTAATTCAGCTTATACCAAAAACATTTAGAGAAAAAGTATCAATTTCTTTTCATACCTGGGCATGGAAAATATCAGAAGGTCCAGTTTAACTCTAAGCATTGTCAAATAAAGAAATATTAACTCAAAATTGGTTGACATTTATATACAACTACCAGTATACATTTCTTAATTGAGGAATTACATTAAATTTCTGTAGATTTTTACATCTATTCACATATGTAACCACTACCCAGATCATGTTACAGAACATCTTCAGCATCCCAGAAGTCTCTTTTGTGCCTCTGTCCAGCCAGCAGCATCCTCTTACAATGATAAATACCATTCTGCTCTCTATTACCACAGATCAATTTTGTCTGTTTAACTTCACATGAATGGAATCATACAGTATGTACTCTTTTGTGCCTGACTTCTTTTGCTTAATGTTATACCTGAAATTAAGCCATGTTGTTTATCCATTCATCCTTTGGTGGACATTAGGTTGTTTTCAGCTTTCAACTCTTAGGAACAAAATTTCTGTGATCATTGCTGTATATGCCTTGTACATGCATGAATACTTATTTCTGCTGAGTATATATCCAGGAATAAAATAAGTTGCTTAAGTTGCTGCATAGCTTAAACAAATAATTTTAGGTATTTCCTCCAAAACAGCTGTGCAAATTTAAATCATCACTAGCAATGTAAGTGCTCTAAAACTCCATATCCTGGATAATACATGATAATGTCAAACAGTTCAGTCATCCTATCACCAATAGAAAAAATTTTAAGAGTTTTTCTTTTTAAGTGACAGAGGGAAAAAAATGTAAAGCAACTTAGTCCAGAAAAATAACAAAAAGGAGAAATAAAAATATCATAAAGTAAAATAATAATAATAAAATACCAAACATAGCATTCAATTATTATAATACCTTCTTAAACCCTGTGTTCACCAGACACTTCTACTCCTGTTTTGTAATGTCCTTATCAAACATATATTGACGGCTCAACCCTCTTTATTGTCAACTACCAAGTATGCATGAACTTACTGTCTAGACTTATAAGAAACATATTTTAATTGCCATACTAGTAAGTAAATAAACAAACAAACCAAAAATTAGCAAATGGAGATTCTCTGAAACTGGACTTCAGAGTATAGCATGAACACACAACAAAAGGAATGGTTGGGGACCCAACCCTGCTGCTGAATGCATACAGTCAAAGCAAAAGAGCTGCTGCAATGAAACCATGCGGTAGCCACTGGGAATTACGGAGCTCTTGATTCTGGTTGTCCTTTCTGCTCATTCTCATCAATTGGAGCAATTGATTAATGTGATAGATAATCACTCACTTTCTCCTCAGTTAATAAATTATCACAAACTCAGGCCCTCTAACATTAGCATAGGTATAGCTAAGATAATTTTAAAATGTAACACAAAAACTAATTAGCTGCATGCTGAGGTTGTGAATAGGTGATTACAACTCCAAATCCAAGTTTATTTGCAACCAGTATTTTCCATGTTCCCTTCCATTATTACAAATACTTGAAAAATTATATCTAGTAATGTAAATAGTATTTACGTATATCATTTCCATTTCAAAGTTAAATAATATTGAACTTAAAGAGATTTTTAAAACAACGTAGTGAAATCATCCTGATTTATAGAATTTAGATTAAATTGCATACATCTCTATTCCCTGCCAAAAACACAGTATTTGTTTTTGCTTCTCTTAACACTAAAAACATTTTTAAATATTTGTTCTTCCTATTCAGGTTTTTGTTTTTTTTAAAAAACAGGGCATGTACCCAACGATATGGCCACATGATTAACTGTATTTTTACAATGCTGAAGAATGTTCAGAAAGATTTCATCTGCTTAGTTACTTCCCCTAATGTACTTAACACCAGCAATTACATGCTTGTTGCCTTTTTCTATAAAAATAAACTTCTGAAACAGGAAAACATTTACCATTGCATGAATATGTAAGTCATATTCAATGCCAAAATCTTCATTACCTTGGAAAATGCCATGAACTTTTGCTTCCTATTGTGGCATCTTATAAATATCTCAGCTAATTTTTAATGTATTCCTTCTGTAACTTACAATACGTTCCCTTTATTTAATCTTCAGCAGTAATATCTAATACACACACAGTGAAACTGAATGTGATTTCCTTTTGTTACCGACAGTAACAGATAGTCCTTGATAATTATGATCCATGTGTAGCTCCTTCTTTCATTAGAGGAGAAGAGCATACAATGCCAGATCAACTGCTAGAGCAGTTCTGTGTCATCAATCTCAAACCACTTGCCAATGTCGTGAATGCACATATCTCCACAGAGTAATATATCTGTGTCATCTCATTGTCATATACCCTGAACTGTTTAGAAAAGCAAACTAGAAAGAAAAAAAAATATGAGTACTCTTCTGCTCTGTATGAAATCTGTGATAAATGGCCATTTACCGAGTCTGCATTTTCCTGTGTGTGTGTATTCTTGTGCATATGTTACGGGTGGGAGGGGAGGTATATTTACTAGTGTGTAGATCTAATGTGTTTATTATATGCCATAATACTCCATCCATAATTTAACCACCAAAAATTATAAAGGGATAAAAAGAACATAAAGGGGAATTTCTTTTTCTTCTTCCCTTAGTCAATGTTAAAAGGGTCACTTTCCCTGCAAATTAGCAAATGATCACAGCTACATTTTTTATGTAGAGGCAAGCTACAGTAAAGATATAGAGTCAAGATGATGTAATACAGGCATCATTACTATAAGTATGACCCTGAGGTTTTATCATCATTAGAATCTATTTTCCCTAATTAAATTCTCCTGGGGGGGGCAATTTGGGGTTCAAAACATCCTTTCTGATGAACCCACCAAATAACCATGTGGAACATATAGCAAAGCTATAAGCAACATCCTTATATTATTTGAATGTATGATATTAATAGCATTAAAAATAGTTATGGGATTATTTAAAGAATTTCTGAAGATCCAAATATATCAAACCATACTTCATTCTTCCTTTTGTCATCAGATTGATTATGATATGGCTATTTCACACACAAAAAAGTATATTTATTAACACTAGCAAAATGGAAGGAATACAGAAGCAAGAAAAATCATCTGTACTCCACAAAGTCACTTAAATTCTCTATGCCTCAGTTTCCTCACTGAATTTTTATATAGACTGGAAATCAAATGGCATGATATCTTTGGAATCATTTTATAAAACTGAAGTCAGTGATATATTTGTAATGTAATTGTTAGCTGCCTCATTTTAAATCTCACCAGACATTCAAAACAGAGCAAGAATTCCAAAGGAACAAGGCAACTTTAAAACAAATGCTTGTATAATTATGTATCTTGTAATATTCATTAAACAGGATAGATTAATTAGGGTGTGTTACACATAACCTAGGATAGACTGGTTAAGATGTGTTATTCAGAAGCTCCAATATCAGTGGCTTAACACAACATACAAATTTCCTTGTAGGTCTGGGCAGCTTCAGGTCAGCAATATTCTATGTACCAATACACCATTCCAGGCTGATGAAGGCTCCATCATACTCTCCCTATACCATCTGGAGCATGAAGTCTCCTAAGTTAATAAGGAAAGAAAAGCACTAGAGAGTCTTGCTCTGGTGATTAAATCCTTCAGTCTAGAAGTAAGCCAAGACCTAAGTAACTTTCACCCCCAATCCATCATCAAGAAGTAGCCACGACAGTCCCACATTAACTGCAAAAAATTAAGAAAGCGTAGTCCTTTTGGGTTACTTGTGAGAAGGACATGGAAGAGAATCAGAAGTCTCTACGACAAGGTTAATTACGGAATAGCCGCTCAGTTGCCTATTGGATGATTTAATATAACCACTTCTACCTTTCTCTTTGGTACAGGTGATTCAATCAAAAGTTGAACCACCCATAAAGATAAACATGCTTGTAAAATAAAGATGGAATATTACCCTATAAATATAATTCAAGGTTTGATATTTTTTCTGTACCAACTTACTGTATGTCTTAAACCAGGCATAGCAATTCCAGTTACCTCAGGTAATTTTATTATCACAAGTAACAACACAAAACCTTTCTGTTCCCCAAAGCCCCCAAACCAGTCTCCATGCACACTCATACATACATATACACAGTATAGACAGTATATGCCCATTTACATGCAATAATGTAAAACATCTTCTGAAGACACTAAGATACCATTATAGAGAGGATTGAGAGGCCAGCAACAGTGGCAGAGAAATGCCAATGTTATAAGTTTAAAGAAACTTTCCAACATTTCTTTCCCAGTGTGGATGGGCAGAACAACAGAAGTATATCAAGGTCATCCCTAGATGAAGAAGATTACAGCCATTACTAAATACTATGGATATATAGTTATGTGTTTGCTTAGTAGGATCTATGAATAATAACTGGTAGAGCAAGTTCCAAAATTATATAAATAGATAGTATTTTATAATACAGAAAATTTTGTGTGGCTCATTATTGATGTCCTGGTATAAAGGCAGAATGTGATTGCTGCAGAACCTTGATGTCAGCAATCAAGATCTTAAGTTAATGTTGATATTAAAACCATATAATTTTAGAGAGAAAATCTAAAGGAAGCTTTTCCTAAGGGCCCAGGCAGAATCAAGGACCTTATTCATTTCTACTCCCTAACACACATTATATGTTTCTAACACATCCCTGACTTTGCATTTTAAATAGTTGACTTTCCTAATACCAAACTGTATTTTATTTATATCTTTAACCTTGAAGTCTCAAATAATCCCCTCAATTGTAGTGGATGCTCAATAAACATTGATGAATTATTGAATGTTCTGGGAAATTACAGACATGTGACAGACAATAAGGAAGACAATAATTTAGGCTAAATGTTTTGCTCCCAAATTTAATTCCACTCAATAGTAATAATAGTTCCTTGATAGGAAAAAGTGGAGTTATGAAGAAGGACTATCTCCTACAGTTATGAGGGGCTCTGGAATCACACTGCCTGGATTCAAATCTTATCTCCACAAGTTCATTCTTGTGTGACACTAGGTAGGATATTTAAGTTTTCTGCATTACATTCACCTCATCTTTTAAATGAGGATAATACTATCCACCTCAAAGATTTGTTGAGAATATAAACAGGGTTAATATATGTAGAGTAGTACTTAGACAACTGCATGGCAAATTGAAGCACTCAGTAAATGTTTTTATTGCTTTGTGTTATCTTCCAAAGTGATTCCTCTGACATCCCTAAGGCATTCTGACTCCTTAGGCATAGAATCATCAAGGGGTGTCACAATGGGAACAAGGCTACTGCTAGAAGATATGGTCTTTTCTATTGGAAAGAAGAGCTTGGGAAGGGAGAACCCAAATTAATGGCAACTACCCCCATTGTAATTTGAAATGGTCAATTGTTGAGAGAACCCTTTCTCCTTTAGCATTCTAGGCTTCCTGTTTCACATTATTCTCATTGTCCCTCACACAAAGGTCCTTAAACTTTGGAAGAGGGAAGAAATTGAGGACCACGCAGTCTGGTGATAAAAAAAATACAGCATCTCTACAAAAATTTTATTCATTTGTTAGTTAAAAATCTTTTGATATTTGGAAAACTGATTTGGACCCTGAATTAAAGAACACTCTTGAAACTCCAGAAAGTGAAATAAATACAAACTTATCTCCTCAATGAGTTAAAATTACCAAAGGCAATTTGTGTCGTCTTCCTTTGTTCTGTCTGTGAAAGCAAACTGTACTCAGCTATTTAATATTAGACATGTTCAGTCCAAAATATTGGGATATTTGATCAAAAAGGCCCCCCAAATTACTGTTCTCCTAATCATCCGCTGAGAACAATTGAAAATCACTTTGCAGTATTTCCTGAACTGTACTAAGTTCCAATTAATCTGATCTATTGAACAGAGCCCAACTCAAAACTGAATCACCAATTTGATGTACATGATAACAAACAAACCTCCAATTTTTATTTTACTAAGTAAATTTGGACTTATTTATATAAGTATCTAATATGAAGTTAAAAATTAAAATACATACATATTTGTTGTCTCTCTGTATGAAAATTCATGGCACAAAAATCACAACTAAAACACCGTTTTCATTTACAAAGAAGTGGTACAGAAACTGGCCACTATTTATCTTCTCGAAATATTTCTGCATTATGAAAAAAGTTATTGATGGAACTTCATGAGGTTTTACAGAAATTTTTAAGATATACCCCAAATAAATTACTTCCTCTGTACTATACTTCATATCTAACCTCTATATTTTGTATCAACAAAATGGATTTTTCCTTTATTGTTATTAGATATATTTATTAACCTGTTCCAGGGCTTAAATAAAATAATGTTTAGTTCATCTCTTCTGTGCTTCTAATTTTTTCAAGGTAGAATATGGGAATTTACAAATAGCTAAGCTATGAAAACTAACAGCAATTTAACTATAAAAGTTGTATTTAGTCAGATGGAAAAATCTGAAGACAAGTGGATCTCTTCTTATCAGAGCTCCCACCTATTCAGATTGCCCAAACTAGAACAGAAGATGAGGATAAGTAGGAAAATGCATACAATGGTGTCAGATATTTACCAAGCATTCATTTATGCATTTTGCATGTGCCAGCTCATTTAATTGTTCCAAAAATCCTTAGACCTATGCAGTTTTATCTTTAAACTAAGGTTGTGAGATTTAGCAAAGTACAGGATGCCCAGTTAAAAATTATTTGTTTATCTGAAATTCAAATTCAACTGCACATCCTATATTTTATCTGGAAACCTACCTTAAAGGCAGGTGAATTTTACAGATGACAAAATTGAGACACATACACATGAAATTTATAGGAGACAAAACTGAGACGCATAGGGTTTGAATGTAACACTGTGGCAGTATAATTCCAAGTCTATTCATCTTCAGGATCCAAACTACATATATATATATATATATATATATATATATATATATATATATATATAGTATAGGTGAAAGCTCATCTCTTGCCTTTTTTAAGGGGCTCCTTTCATCCATTAGCACCCAAATTAATCATTCCTATTTAGATTCCCATAAGTTTCAGGCTAATCAAATGATTTCATAACATGACTTAAGAGAACTTCTCATGAAGCTTGCTTTGTACTGAAAAGTCTCAGGTTTTTACATTTTTGTTATGCTTTCATAAAAAAAAACAGGACTGGGGAGTCCTGAGGCACAAAACCTTCCAAATATGCCTAGCATCTTAGTTCATCTGGGATAAAACAGTAACATCATATACAAAGGTATCCTACGTGACTTACTCTTATGAATAAAAATGGAAAAAAGTGGAGAGATTTGCGAAACTAAAGACAAGTTGGAAATAGTCCCTTACTTGTGATACGTTGTTGACAGAGGGTAGAAAGACATTCAGTATTGAGGTTGGACTTGTCATCATACTTAAGAACAGAGGCCATTAAGGTAAGCCTCATGAAGCTCAGAAGACATAGGATGCTGAGATTGAAGAGGTCTGGGCTCTACTTCCCTAGGAAACAAAACAATTCTACTTCTTAGCCTCCATTTATCACTGTTTCTTGTCTTGGGTGTTCCTAAGAATCTTGTATGGAGCTTCTTTAAAATGCAGACTCTTGGGCACTAAAAGCAAGGGCTCTAATTGAATAGGCCTGAGATGAGGTCAAGGCGTGTGCATTTTTACAAGCTTTCTATCTAGGTGCTTCTGATGTGGGTGGTCCATGGAACTATCCTCAGAAACAGCACTATATGCTTGGAGAGAACATTCAAGAGGAATATCCCTATACCTAGAGTTCACTACCGATATTGATTCATTCCACAGGCAAAAGTGGTAACTTTCTCATCTTGACTATGGTAGCAGGTCTAATCAAATTACTTCTCCACCACTGTTAGTGTTCTTTATCAATGATCCCTCAAAAGTAGATCAATGAACCAGCTGTAATAGAATCAAATTCTCAAAAGTAGATCAATGAATCAGCTATAATAGAATCACATTAAGGAATTATTTAAAATATGGGTTCATGGGTGTTGAGATATATAAAAATATGGTAGTCTAATTAATGTTAGAGGAAAATTTATAATTAACTGAGAAGGAATAGAAAATGTTCAATCTTCCAATCATTGCTGTGGTTCTGATATTAAGGGAGGATGGCTTTTAATAAGCAGTCTTCAGTATGACTTCTTTTTGTTTCTTAACTTTGCAGATAATTGACTTGAATACCAAAAATACATTGTATGGTAACTGACCATCCTCAATAAATAAGTCCAAGATCAGGACAAGGTGAATCATGGTCATTTAGGAATATCAGATGTTTCAAAATACAGACACCTGTGTGACAAGGTTTACTCTTTTTCTTCCAGAATGTTGTATGTTATTACCATTTTGAATGGAAGACATAGGAATTGTAAGAAGGCTTAGGATATTATTGACACTTTGGTGATCACAGACATATATATTGTGCCTTTCTCTCTCTCAGTTTTGGAAAGGAACTTACCTGATTCTCATATAGCACATCCATAAAATTTCATAAGATTCACTGTATGGACCAAGTAGTCTTGATTTTAATTAACTTTTTTCTTTGTAACCATTGACAGACATTCCCTAGTAGTTTTAACTGCAGGCCACACACCCAGACATACTGAATTAGAGGCTTGGAATCATTGTCTACTCACCACATACTCTCTTCCCCTTAACTCCTCCAAATCCTGAGGAATTGAACCACACTAAATATGAATAATCTGCTATGATCTAAAATATTTTATGTACAGAAATGTTGCAAACTGTCTCCTACTCTCAATAGATACTAAAAAGCAACCTCCTGAGTGCCAGTCCACTGTGTTAGTTTTCTATTTTCCTGTACCAAAATGCCATAAATCTAGCAGCTTAAAACACCAGTTTATTAGCTTAGTTTCTATATGTCAGAATTTGGGCTAGCATAAGTGGGTTTTCAGCTCATAAGGACTGAGGTCCCCCATTACTTGCTATCATCTGGGGCTACTCTCGGCTCCTAGAGGCCTCATACATTCTTTGCCATATAGTCCCCTTCACCTTCAATGCCAGTAACAGAGACCTTCCCTCTCACTGAATCCATCACATTTCCAATCTTTTGTAGTAGGAAGTGCTCAGCATCTTTTAAGGGCTCATCTGATTAGGTCTGACCCACCCAAGATAATCTCCCTATTTTAACATCAACTAATTTAAGAACTTAATGCCATCTGCAAAATCCCTTTTGCCATGAAATGTAAGGTAGTAGTATCTCATTATAGTCACAGATTCCACTCACATGCAAGGGCAGGGTATCTGACAGGAGTAGGCAAAGAACACTGAGAGTCACTCACATGCAAGGGCTGGGTATCTGACAGGAGTAGGCAAAGAACAGAGAGTCATCCTGCCTGGATACATTCTTCTTATATTTCTAAGTTAAATGTATAAAGCTTTAAAAGGCTGAAATACTTTATTGTTTATCTTTGCACACTGCTGCAAAGTGCACTGAGCTGGCAGCCCTATTTCACAGAGATGAAGATGAGAATTTCTGGGATTGTACTGCCATACTGTCTCATGAGCTGTTTATCAGCTTTCTTTCACAACCAGAATATCAAGTTTTAGCATGAGAGAAATGCAATACACAGAATCTGCATAAGCTTTGACAGAATATTAAATACATTCAAACATACTTTCTTCATGTCCTCTTTACAACAATCATGTTGGTTCCATTTATAAACAAGGCACTGAGATCCAAAGACTTACACAATGTCACAGAAAAGTAAGTAGAGTGGGGATATGAATGTACAGCATTCCTTATAGAAAGCTACAGTCCCCTGCTTTTTAGTCTTCATAGCCAAATTGGTGCCATACAGAGGATTCAATATAATATTCAGGCTGATTTAGAAGAAAATGAAGTAAAACTATATTTTACATGCTTCCTGAATGGTATATTCCTCTGTTTCAACATCCCAGGATCGAAATATGTTTTATTATTTCATTTTTATTTTTAATTTTCTCTATCATCCATACCGTCAAATTAGAACTTCAGGAAACTCCTAAACCTACAGAATTGCAAATGATTAAAACACGTAAGGGAAACTCTTTCCCAATGTGTGTATCTTTAAACTGGATCCAAGACTTGGGGTTAACTTTTAGATATGAGATATTGAATGATAAAATTGTGTGTGTGTGTGTGCATGTATATGTGTACATGTATGCATGCACAGATGCTCTAAGGTGGTGGTGGGGGGGGGGGTGCTGAGGAAGACCAGATGCCTGAAATAACATCACAGACCTGCCTGCTCTGTTTATGTTAAGGCTAGCCTGGGTTTAGGCAACTTAAAAAAGTTGAGGAAGACTCTGTTAACTATCCAATACAACTCCCAAAGATGAAGGAAATGTTCTTCTCTGTCTAACCTAGTAGCCACTAGCCACATGTGGCTTTGAGCACTTGAATGTGGCTAGTGTAATTGAAGAACAGAACTTTTAAATCTACTTAATTTTAATTAATTAAATGGCCACATGCTCCTAATGTTTACTGTATTGGACAGTGAAGGTCTATGTTCAAAGGTCAGTTAACAAACCAGTTGGAGATACAGCCTTTTAAAAAAGTTATGTTTGCATATCTATATTTTCTTCAATATAAAGGATTCTAAGTGATATAAATGACCAATGAAGAATCTTAGCTTGCAAATCTAAAAATCTTACATATATTTCAGACCAATGATTCTTGAAGTATGGTCCCCAGATCAGCAGCATCAGCAACACCTAGGAACTTGTTAGAAATCTAAATTATCATGCCCTGCCCCAAACTTAAATTGGAGGCTCGAAGGTTGGGGTCCAGCAATCTGCACTTAATAAGAACCTCAGGTGATTCTTATGCACTTTTGCAAATCTCTGTTATGGAGCAATAAGAGTGTACTAAATAACTGATTAATTAATTAACATGACAAATTGTTTCCTTTATTAAATAGTTTAGTAAATAATTACATAACACTTCAAAAAATTCTTTCAGATATCAATGACAATGGCACACATTTAGTTTATGATTCTGTTCAAAATAAAATAAAAAAGGCAAGGAGGCACATCTTCCTAGGCTGATGGATGACTTATTCTATTGGCATATTTCCTGGGCTTCTAATGGCTGTCCCAGTGAGAGGAGCTCCTGTCAGATATTTTGCCATACAAAATGCTGCAGCAGCTTTGAGACTCCTGCCAAGGAGGGTTTCTTAAGGTGCATTGCAGCTTTGGGGATAGAAAAAAGGTCTCAAAGGAATCAGCTAGTTTTAAGCCAAATGTGTCTGAAACTATTCAGTACCAGAGAAAGTACGTGAAAGTTGAAATTTTTCAATTAATCAGCTACTTTTTTGTCCAGAACATTGATAAAAGCAGTGTTCATTATATTCTTTCTTTCCATTTTTAGTCATTTTTTTCCCCTTCAGTAAACTGAAATGAGCCATGGTTTAAAGATCAACAACTTCCAATTTGTAAAGGGTTAGTATTTCATTACAAAGCAAAGTTCAAAATCCATTTTGCCACTAAGAAAAATCCCATCTCATTTTTCACTGAAAGTGGTCTTGGCTATTTCAATTTTCTTTATATTTTAATGAATCATCTTTCACTAAATGCTAGAGAGTTAAGGCAGAAAAAATATGGGATTAAAGTCAGGCTGATGTGGGTGTGAAATCCAAGAAACACAATGCCTGTGTACCCTTGAGCAAGTTATTTAATTGCTCTGAGCCTCAGTTTCCTCATCTACAAAAACAGAAATAATAACACAATTTAGAGAATGATTATGTGAGTTAAAATAATAATAAATGTGGAAGAGCCTAACTTACATTAGTTTAAAAAGTTACCAAAGCAAATCCACAAAAAAGGAAACATTCTTATGATTAAAATGGATATTTCCTGTGAAAGAAGCCAACATATTATAATATTATTACTAGCTGGAATATATTATTTTATTCTCTTGATAGTTTTTTCATTAAAAAACAATTAAACTAATATATCCCATTTCTCTTTTTAACCAAAGGTTTTTATTACTTTCAAACATTTCTTCTCAGATAATTACATTCCTGATGAAGATACTTAGTTTCAATTTCATTTGATCCTTACTGCCTGCTTTAGTGCTTGATGGCTTATTAATCTATATTTTTATAAGCTTATGAATTAAATAATTGATAATATATTTCTTTCTAGCCCATTCTTTGTGTTTTTGCCTATTTTTCAGCTTTATTGAGGCATAGTTGATAAATAAGAACTGTATATGTTTATTATTTACAATTTGATGTTTTGTATACATTGTGAAATGATCACCAAAATCAAACCAATTAACATATCCATAACTTCATGGTTACCATTTTCTTTCTTTCTCTCTTTTTATTTGTGGTGAGAACAATTAAGATCTAACCCCTTGGCAAATTCCAAGTACACAATACAATATTGTTAACTATAGTCACCATGTTGTGTATTGTATATTCGATCAACAGAAGGTATTCATCTTACATAGCTGAAACTTTGAACCTTCTGACCAACATCTCCCTATTTTTCTTTCCCTCTTGCTCCTGGCAACCACCATTCTACCCTGTGACTCTGTGAGTCTTAATATGTTAGATTACACATATTAATGACATCATGCAACATTTGTTTTTCTGTCCAGTTTATTTCACTTAGCATAATGTCCTCCATGAATTCAAACTTGAAGAAAAGTTGCAAGAAAATCTCCTTATGGCTTTCATCAGATTCACTGATTGTTTATTTCTGCATTTTATCTCATTTGCTTTATTATTCTCTCCTTTCATATGCACAGCCCCCCTCCACACACACATATTTCAGTACTTCAGTGTGTATTTTCTAAGAACAAGTGTATTCTCTTACATAACCACAATACAGGAAAATTAACACTGATACAATATTATTATTCAAACTTCAGCTCATTCAAATCTAGTCAATTTTCCCAATAATCTCCTTTATATTTATTCCCCTTTACCACCATTGCAGGATCCAATCCAAGATCACGCTCTGTGTTTGTCATGACTCCTAGTCTTTTTATTTTATTCTGGAGCAACTGGAAAATTCTCCAATCTTTCTTTGTATTTCTTGACTTTGACATTTTTTGAAGAGTACTAGTATTTTGTACAGTGCTTATCTGTTGTTTATTCATTGTTAGATTCTGTTTGTACATTTTTGACAAGAATAAAAAATACTTCTAATTCATGCCTAGTTATGTACTATAAAAAATTACTTAACAACTATACACAAAAAGGTATGAAATTTATTATGACTTTATTTACACTAGGTATGAATCACATAATTGATGCTCCAGTGCTATCAGAAATAGTCTAATATGATGGAAAGAATACAAATTCTGAAATCAAACTGTCTATGCTTTACAAATTTCTAACTGTATAGTCCTGACATTAAATCTCTGTACCTTGGTTGGATTGCACATTTATAAAACAGGATGTTAATAGCACCTGCCTCATTCGTTTAGTGTGAGGATTTATTATGATATATGCAAATCACTGAATAGGGTGACTGGTATATATTGAGGCTTGATAAATACTACTGATTATTGGTGCAATTAATAACATGTATATATATACATACATATATGATTAGTCTTTTATTTTGATTTGTACCCAACTCTTGCTATGCATACATGTTGATTTTTTTAAAATATTCTTCAATTCCTGCTTTCAGAGAAGCATCCTTTGAAAGGCCCAAAATATGTAATTAAATTACAGAGAAATAAATACATTTGAAAACATTTTCAAATCTAAAGTGATACTTTTTCTGACTATTTGTATTTTGTTTTAACTTCTTCCTCCCTAGACAAATAAATTAGCATTCTTTGTTTTCTTAATGTATTTTTCTAAAAATACTAACTATAACTGATTTCAAAACTAATACTATTAACTCACCACTGATGATGACTTCTAACTACATGGTGAAATACTATTTATTGTTACCCCTTATTTACAGTGCTCAAGGTGATTTTAGCTTTTTTAAGAATACATTCTAACTATAATAAATACATTTTTCAAGTAACATTTAGAGTCACTGGTGATCTTGGTAGGATTCAAATGAGATGAAATTGCTTATATTTTGAAAGATATCTTTATGTGAATGTTATTCACTAGTGTTTTGAAATGTGAAAATCTCCCCACCTGCATTGCAAAAATGGAATAACTGAGGAAAGACTTGCTAAAGAACTCCTTCATGGAGAAGAATTATTAGAATATATACCTCAATCCAGTCAACAGCAAGGGAAATCAGAATAGGATAATGTGTCTTCAGCATGTGCCAAGATGTAGTTACAGAGACAGAAATCATGAATTCAATCATGAATTTGCATGAATGCAAATTATGACCCAATGCAGGAATATGATCTGTTGCTTTAAACAGATGAGTCTACATCAAAATTGTGAGCCCTGAGAATTAAGATCTTTCATCAATTTTTATTATGGGTAGGATATAAATTTTAGCATTCAAGATTTAAAGACCATCTATTGCAGTTCTGAAAACTTTTGATAAAGAAACTTGTGTCTGAAGAGGTTAAAGTGATTTGCTCTAAATCACACAGATAAATGATGTAAATTCTAGAACCAGAACCCAACAGTTTCCCTTCTTCATCATCTTCCAATTTAATTTCAATTAAATTAAAACCAATGTATTCATTTTCTAATTCTTTCAGGCACAGAGCATCCACTCATTAAAAAGGACTTGGTATGTTATGGACTGAATTGTGTCCCTTCAAAATTCATATGTTGAAGCGCTAACCTCCCAATGTCATTATATTTGCAGATAGGGCCTTTAAGGAGGTAATTAAGGTTAAGTGAGGTCATAAAGGTGAGACTCTAATCCAATAGGACAGGTGTCATTAGAGGACAGTGACAGACATCAGAGAGATCTCTCTCTTGGTTCACACACAGAGAAAAGGACACGTGAGTAAACTGTGAGAAGGCAGCTATTTGCAAGCAAGGAAGAGTGGTCTCACGGGAAATAAACCCTACTGGCACCTTGATCTTGGACTTTTAGTGTCAAGAACTGTGAGAAAATGAATTTATGTTGTTTAAACCACATAGTACGTAGTATTTTGTTATGGCAGGCCCAGTAGACTATGATACAGTCTAATGCAAACATGCAGGGTTATTAATTTTATATCAGAAAATCAGTACAGTACAAAAGAAAGATCAGTCATTTTAACTCGGAAGAGAAATGAGTAAGAAAAAATTGAACAGAGAAGGTGATTTTTGTGCTAAGTCTTGAAAGATGAGTGGAAGCAATAGGGGCTGAATTGGAGTGGTGATGCTATGTGATCTTCACACCATTTCATTTTCCTCCTGGACCACAGAAAGAGTACATTCTTCCTCCTCTTAAATCTAGATGGGTCATGTGATCAGTGCTGCCAAAGGAATGCGAGTGATAGTGATATAAAGCACTCCCAGACCTGACTCTTTAGACAACCAATGCCATCCTCTATGTCCTCTCTCTTGTGGCTTCTTGCTAATTCTGATGGATGGGATCCTATGACAAACTCATAAGTCACCAGGGGATAGCGGAGCCTTAACATGGAAAGAGCCAGGATACCTTAGTCACAGCCTGGAAGGGACCCTTTCCAGCTAGATGATCTTCAGTACACTATGCACAAAGGGAATGTGGTATCACATTGATTCTCAGGTACTTTTCCTTCCTACATTTTAATTTCTCTGTAATAAGGATGTTTCTTAAAATTAAGGTGATAAAGATGCACTGTGCCAAAGTTTAACTGGGAGATTTCCTTTTCTTCCTTGTCACTACAGAAAATAATGCACCTTACAATAGATGGCAGCTTAGATTTGATAAAAAGCAGTAAGTCTTTGTACGTTAAGGCAATGAGATTGTGGGGATTTTGTTAAAGCAGGGAGCATTAATTAATCTATTAAAAGTGGAGTGGGTTCCCAGATAAAAAGAACAGTGTCAGCAAGCACCCAAGGTTAAAAACAGTTTTGTTTGTTTTAAAAGCTGCAAGCAGTTAGGTCTGAGTGTAAATTATGGAATGGCAAATAGCAGTAACTACTACCAAGCAGAATGTGAATGGAACTAGCAAATACTCTGATACTTAATAATGCATTTCCTCTTGGTGGTGAACTGCATACTCAGGAATAGTTATTTGAATGATGTTTGTAGCTTTTTTAGTATGGTTTTAGTAACGGAAGCATATTTTAAGACATAGTTTGAGGGAGATAAGCCAAATAATTAGTATCAGTGGGCTGCTATTTTACTTGGTCACTTATTAAGAAAGTTATATGTATGATATAAAATTATTTTACTGAAAATAAGGTTATGACATACAAATATTTTATGTTAACATGGTTATTTTCATATGATACATTTTCATATTGCAAAGTCTCTTTGTTAACTCTATATTTTTATCTTTAGCTTTTGCCTGGGAGAAATGCATTCTTAACAGATTTGTTGATCATTCCTGTAATACAATGTAGAACTTTAGCTATATGCAAACTTCAGGACACAAACAACAGAAATCACATATGCAATTCAAACTTTATCCCTCCAGGCCTTAAAAGAAGCTAATTTCAGTGAAAGAAACAACATATTCACATTTTTTTTTTAAACCTGAGGCAGCTGACCCTAACAAGGAGTTCATAATAAAATGGTAAAAATAGCAATAATTTTACCATTTTATATTGATATGCTTTCAACATCCTCTGAAAAAAAATTTACATGGAATTAACACGTATCTGTATAGACTGAGGAGTCATGCTTCTTTTATCACTTTTGGGTTTCCCAAATGATTCTTTCCACCAATAAAAACATGGTAAAGAGAGACTTAAAGTAGTCACTGAAACAAGAAAATAAGATATTCCCAGACTGATGATCTTGGGTTGAGTCTATCAGTGTTACCTCAGAGTTTTGAATAATGACTTCTTTTTGTTCTTTATAGTTCTGAGCCACAAAATGAAATTGTATTTTGTGTACTCTAATTATACATACATACATACCTTGGCTAGGTTATCAAGTGAACAAAATAAAACTTGTTTGTGCTCTAGTAACTATGCCAATCTCCAGTATAATCTAGTTTAGAGGGATCCAAGCTGTGTCTAGAGAGACAAAACAAGACAGATGGGGCTTATGGACTCTGAGTAAGATGTCAAATTTTATGCTTTCCCAAATCAAACCGAATACATAATTTTATTTTATATGTTGGGATATACATAAGATCTCATTTTAAAAATTTGTATAAAAGCTTCTAAAGCCCATTTATATTCCAAATGTCAATAGAGCACAATAATTAAACAGGAGGACAATGGAGTTAGTCTGTATTGAAAATCCTTAACCAGCATTTGCTAATGGCAGACACTTGAATGAATTACACTAACTCTCTGGATCTCAATTTCCAGTAAGACAAGGTTAATAATTATTTCTCATAGCATGGATATGAGGATTAAATTAAATGATACATGTAAAACTATGCTACACCAAGTTCATGGCTGCCTGTCCATGACCAGGCAACAATGAGATAAGGAGCTTATACCAAAATGTAACTCACTTATTTCACTAAGCACACTATTTCATTCAGCCAATTATTTCTTTTTCACAGTATGAATTTCTCAAAGAAGGAAGCAGTGAATAGAGTTTCATTCTGGCACAAGTCCTTATCTAGTTGAGACTGGCCTCTTGGGAAGCATTGAATTTTATTTTCCAGCTTTACTGAGATCTTATTAACATATAATTTGGTGTAAGTTTAAGATGTACAATGTGATGATTTGATACTTATATACTACAAAATGATTATTACCACAGCAGGGTTAGTTAACACCTCCATTACCTCGCATAATTATCATTTCATTTTTTGGTGAAAACATTTAAGATCTACTCTCTTAGCAACTTCCAAGTATTTAATGTAGTATTGTTAACTAGATAGCCACTAGATTGTACATTACTAAATTTGTTGGCATAACACTTTTTGGTGGAGTCTTTATGATTTTCTAGATATAAGATCATATTATCTGCAAACAGAGACAATTTTACCTCTTCCTTTCTGATCTGGATGCTTTTTATTTCTTTTTCTTGCCTAATGCTCTAGCTAGGACTTTCAGTAAGAGTGGTTACAGTGGGCACCCGTGTCTTTTTCCTGATCATAGCAGGAAAACTTTCAACCTTTCACCACTGAGTATGATTGTTAGCTGTGGGCTTGTCATATACAGCCTTTATTATGTTGAGTTATGTTCCTTTTATAACCAATTTGTTGAGAGTTTTTATTACAAAAGGATGTTGAATTTTGTCCAATACTTTCTCTGCATCTACTGAGGTAATCATATTATTTTTATATTTCATTCTATTAATATGATGTATCACATTTATTGATTTGCATACATTGAACCACCCTAATGGTTTGGCAGACACAGTTCTTTACCATTCAGTTCACTTTGGGTTTTTGGACGTTTCAGCTGGTAACAACATCCTTGGGCAGGTGGGCTTACTAGCAGGGTCTATTTTTGAGGCAGAGCCACTGTGGGAGCTCTGAGGTGGGGTAGGGTGGTGCCACTGGCTGAAAACAGTCCAATAGAACTGCTGGCTTGTTCCCTACCCAAGCAAGGCTGTAGGATGGCTCCATGGTTGCCTGGGTTCCTTGGCTGGACTCCCTAGACAATAGGGCTGGGTACTATACTCATGTAGGCAGGGCTATGAATTACTTCCCCAACCCTGCTGGGACAGAAGAACAGCCCCAAGACCTGCACTGCTTGTTGTTTGGGGACCTGAATCAAGCAAGAATGTGCACTGAGTTCCCTGGCCAGACGGGGCCACCAGTTTTGTTCTGCAGATGGGGAAAGCTGCTGGCTATGCTCTCTGTTCAACTGACACTGTAAGCAAGGCGGCTGAATGGGCTGTGCAGCTTCCTGTGTACTCTGGTTACATTTCCCATCAGGCCCGCTGAAGGCTGTATTCAGCCATCAGTTTTCCTGTCCCCGCAGAGCAGAATCTATTCCAAGGATAGCAAGGTTCTTTGTGGTCTCGACTCAAACCAACCAGCGTCCCAAGTTCCTTAGCTGAATGGGGCCACTGGCTTTGTTCTGCAGAAAATCAGCTCCACCTGCCAGACTCTCTGCTTGAGTGTCGCTGAGCTACACAACCTCCAGGCATTCTGGACAGGCTTTCTGGTGAGGCATGGCCAGGAGCAACACTCGGCAAGGGTGAGCCTATGACAGCTCCTCTGCCTGGGTGGGCAGAGGGTGAGGCAGACCAGGTTCCAGGCTGGCAAGGCTCTTCCTTTGAGGATCCAAATCAGGCAGATCTGTACCCTACCCAGTTCCTTGGTCAGACTGTGCCACAGTCTTGGCTCTGCAGATGAACAAAGCCACTGGTTGGGACTACAACTTGGGCACTGCAGGTGGGAACTTGGTCTGCCCAGATCTAAGCACTGGCTGTTGTGAGCTCCTCCCCCTTTCTCAGTCACAATCAGATTCCCAGTGACCAAGCCCCATAGATTCCCTCACAATCACCGTGAAGGGAGACCAGAGTGGGTGATCTCAAAAAGCGACCCATAATGCTAAGTATCTGGAGGTCCACCCTGGGCTCTCTTTTCCCTTGTAAGAACTGGAGGCTTAGGGGAGACTTTTCAGTGTGGTGCTGGGCCAGCCTGCAGGAGGGGCAATGTAGTTAGCATGTCACTGCCCTTCTTATCCTTCTGATTCATTCTGTCTTGGTCTCTATGGTTCAGGAGGTGTTTTAGCCTCACTCTCATTTTGTAGGATTTTGTCAGCGGTGTCTTGTCCATGAATAGTTGTTAGATGTTCTTCTTGTGAGGTGGGAGCAAAGTTGAGAATGACCTATACTGCTCCAAGAATTTCTTGTTTTAAATTCATCTTAACTATAGCATCCCAGTACTAATGCAGTAAATTCCAATCTACCTGTAAAATACTTTGATAACATACTCAACAAAAATTTTTTAAGAAAAGATCATATCACTATCAGAAACTAAAACTGTCTGAAAATCTGGTGCCATAACCTGGGGGAAATTTCTACTAACTCTCATGTGATGAAGCTGATCTCTGATCCCATAACCTGGAGGCTAATGCTGTTCCCTCCTACCACTAAACTGCTGAGAATAACACTTTCAGAAGCCTTCCAAAATACCCAACCCCAACATGTTTCATATGATTGCAATACTTGATTACATGCCAAAACAAAAGCCATTCCTGTTATCTGTCTGCTTCTATACTTATATGCCCATGATACATTTTGCTTTTTCTCTCACTTGGATCTCCTTTTCACTCTCTGTACCTCCAAGGCTTTTCTCTGAGCCCTAGGTTATGGAGAAATATTTCTAACTCCTCAATTCCTTCACTAAATGTGCCACATGAATGAGCTACTTGAAATACCCAGCTGTTCTGTACACCACTGCTTATGCTCCTCTAACTAGTGCATCTCAGGGAACAAAGTGCATTTGTTCAAAGACTGCTTGATGTGTGTATATCACATTATATCTTGTGATATTTCCCGTTCATTCTATTTTAGACTGGCATTTAATGGTTAGGTAACTCCTTATTTTAATCAGCTTACTTGTGCTACTAAGTCAAAATGAGTGAAGAATATAGTAAGAAATTATGGAGCTAATATACTTTATATAAGATACAAGAATATCTGTCAGGTGTTTATGAAAATTCTAGGTCTACCTGTCTATCCAAATGAAACACAAGTTTTACTAATTAAATGAAATCCATGTAATTAAACTAATTATAAATTATACAAAAATTAAAAGATCTAGCATTTAATCTTAATATGATAATTATTGCCTATAGAATATGCTAAAGTAAAATCCTTATAGGCATTAAAAGATTTTGTCAAAATAGCTTAAATAAATTATAAATTATAGCAAAGTCCAACCATACCAAAGTTCTAAATAAAATATCTCATAGGCTTTAGATTAAAAAAATATTGAGGTTGAATTCTTATTTAAGAACATATTAGATTTATAAATTAAAAAGCTTATACCCTCCATTTTGACATCAGTTTCTTTATAGTAACTTGCTGAAAATGATAACAGGTTGAAAATTTACCAGATTATGAAAATTAAGTGATATAGGACATGCAAGACATCTTGGTAGGGTGCTTGACTCAATATAGAAGAGCAAATTCAAATAAAGAAAAAGTGTAGCTGAATTAAAAGAGGCAGGATAGAACTTCTAAAGTCTCTTTGAAATATGAAAAGTGAGCCTTCCCATAATAACATATACTGCTAAACATTACAGTTGACTTTGTGACTAACTGCAGCAGACACTGAAGTGCTGCCCACATCCCCTTCAGAAATGAAGGGCCGGTTGTATCCCAGGTGCTAGAAGTAACAGCTGCTGATTGACAGTCCTCAAGCTGCCAAGCCCTCTTCAGTGATTGCCTCAGCTAAAAAGTACAACCTCAGCCAAGATCAGTCCATCATTTGAGATGGCCCACATCTTATGACTGATCTGTGAAAGGCTATAAAGACTCATTCCTCTCATCCAAACTCAGGACTCCTCTGAAGATTTACTGCATGCGTCTACAGAACTCTCCATGGGTTGGCTGAGGCTTCCACTGATACTGCATTGCAGCCCAACCTCTCCCTCTGCCTAATCCCATGTCTGCATATTCCCTTCCACAGTGTTTGCCCCAAGAGTACTCCATAATGAACTTAATTTTCAAGTCAGAGTTAGCTTTCTGGAGAACTCAATCTGCTACAACAACATACACAACTTAGAGCTATTATCTCATCAAGTCACTGTAAGGACCACTACTATCATCCTCGGGAGTGAACTGAGACACAGAAATGTTAAGTAACTTGCTCAGTGTCATGAAACCCAGGATTTAAACCTATATTTCATACCAAATGTAGTGAATTATGCCGATGCCATATTCTTTCTATCTCCACTTCTCTCTCACTAAAAGCCATCAAATATCAGAAAGAACATAATAGTTAAGCATCTATCCTAGGGAAGCCCTGTATTTCCAAGTGAATAGTTGCGCCATAGAAAATTCCTTGGATTGAGTTCTGTGGCTTGGCATAAACTAAATCAAAAAACAAAACAAACAAACAAATAAAAAACAATGTTTCTGTAAGATTAAATTATTATTGAATGTATTATGCAGTTTATAAACTCATGATTATTTACATTCTACTATATTAGGCCTTTCCTACTTAATATCAAAGTGGATCTTCAACTTTTTGAGACTGAATTTGTTTTTAATAACCTTTTTCTCCAACTATGGATTTTGGCCAAAATAAAAACTTTGAATGTTAGAATATTACAAGTTGCATTTAAAGTAGTTACTAGAGGCATTAACAATTGGATAAAAAAAAATCTGTCCTCATGAGTTCTGCGACTTAAATTTGTAAAGGACAGGATTTGGTTTAATTTTTTTCAGCCAAAACTTTTGAGCTCTTTACAAAATGATACATAGAAAATGAATTTTTTAACTTGATTTCTTAGATACTTTCTATATTCATTTCCTTTAGGCAGTACAATAGTTTCCATTACCTGGCCTGCTCATGATGTTTTTAAAACTAAACTAGTGTATTAATTTTAAGTTGTTTTCCTGAATGATGTAGCTGGCTAAGGTGCTCCTGGAAGCTTTGTTAGCAAAAGACGATCAGGTTAAAAATGTTAGTTAATATTGGAACATGTGTTTAATCAGAGAGAAATATACAGTGGCTGAACCTGAAGGGGAATGGGTCCTGGCCACACAAACATGGTGAATTTAGTTCTTTAAATATTTGAGGTCAATGCTCACCATCAAAGCTTTCACAGTGACCTCATGGTAGGAGTCTGCATTTGGGAAATGGAATTCTTAGTCCAGACAGTTTTACTATTTTTAGTCATTACATTAAAAGATGAGTAGGTTAATGGGTGCTTACCTCCTTTGCCCTTTAAAGATTTCTGTTCTGAGAGTTTATAATTTCATTGGGAGTAAAATTTGTATTTTGTGTTTAACGTTCTTCACTGCAGTTAACTCCCTGATGTGCACAGAATAGGTCCAATGTGCTGAGTGCTTAGTGTGCCTTAAAAAAAAAAAAAAGAAACTCTGAGATATAACCCTGTGAGTAGGTATTCCTCTTCTTCTTTTTCACATGAGAAACCTGAGGCTCAAAGAGGTTAAATAATTTATATTACCTATACAGTAAGAGACATTTGATCACACCCGCCAACTTGAATTTATTATACTTTATCTTGACTTAACCAAGAGAAAATGGTGATATATATATGCATTTGTATAATGCATATATTATCACATGTACTAACAAAAACACAAATATTTTCTGTAGCATGAGTAAACATAAGCTAATCGTTGCAGCCACTCTTGATCTGCCCTATTCCACATTCATAAAGAATGATTTTTCCTTTCCTGAATTTTCCATACATTCT
The DNA here is from genome assembly GCF_036321535.1 of Camelus dromedarius. Taxonomy (NCBI): domain Eukaryota; kingdom Metazoa; phylum Chordata; class Mammalia; order Artiodactyla; family Camelidae; genus Camelus; species Camelus dromedarius. Next base: position 93,439,105 of record NC_087472.1, on the reverse strand, counting down.
TGTACATACATGTTTTTGCAAATGCTACTTTCTAAGTCCTGAGATGAGAAAAGAGTTTTCCAGAAAAGGGGTTTTCAGAGGATATGAAAGAAGATAGTGAGGCTGACAGAAAAGAAAAGCAAAGAGGGAAGAGAATTTAATACCTCATTTGAGACATTAGATTTTATTTCAGGTGAAATTGGAAATGACTGGAGAATTTAAGCAAAAAAATGAGATAATCTGATTCGAATTTTAAAATATCACTTTGATTATTAGGTGAAGAATGGATTGATAAAGTTTGGATAAAATTTAAAAGTGGGAGTAGGAAAGACTCTTTTGGAGCATGTAAAGTTTCTTTAACGGAATCAATATTGGGTAGTAGGAAAAGATCACTATTTTAATACTCATAATTGTCAAGTTATAATAACACCGTAAAGGGAAAAGGCCTGAATATGAGAAAACTATGTTTTGAAAAATAATAGCGTGGGTCAGTTTTAAAACAAACCATGTAAATACCAGAGATACACAGAAAAAAATCTTATGCAATTTCTACTTTTTCCAGATACCCCACTTAACATACTGAAACTTTTTCATAACTTATCAAGTGACTAAATTCTAGGATCTCTCATTACAAACCTAGGATGAGATTCACTTGACTAAAGAGAGAAAGAGTAAGCTAATGTTTTAACCTATAGTTCTATCTGAATTGGTTCACTTTGTAACTGATGCATGTTTATAGAGATTAAAGAGAGTTTGGAGATGTCCTCACAATGTGCTCAATTTTCTAAGTTTTAGAAATAGTGAAAGAGCATGTCTGAAAGGATCAAAATAATGATGAATATACTTTACTCTCTTTCCATCTCAACCGCTTTTTAAAACCTCCAATAATGTTTTTTTTCCTGCACACAGTACAAAATAGTAAGTTAACAGGAGCTGAAGAAGAAAATATTAAGACTAAGGACCTGTGATTTGAATAGACAATCCTAGACAAAGAGTCAGTTTGTATAAATCACCACAAGAAAATTCAAGAAAACCAGAAAAAGAGCAAAAGAGACAAGGTAAAACACCCTTCACTGATCATTTATTTCATTTAAGAGATTCTTCATGAAAGATGTGCATTAAAAAACAATAGATGCAACTGAAAAACAGCAAGCTTTAAGGAGGCAATTTGATATACTTCAAGAGAAAACATAATCATGGATGCTTTACTTGGGCCTGGAAAAATAATAAAGACTTTAGTAGAGTTATGTCTACACTATAGTCCCTTCAACGAGTTTCTTCAGGCCTCATGTGAGGGGAAAGGAACTTGAAAAATGGTGGAGAATAGGCAAAACTGGTTTTAAGCATGCCCTACTGTGTCAGTTATCTATCACTATGGCACACTGCATAACAAACACTAAATCCTGGTTACGTACAATACTACACATGTATTTCTTATGCATCAATGGGTAAGCTAGGGATCACCTGATTTAGGCTGGACTTGGCTGGAGTAGTTCTATCCATGTATCTCTCTTCTTCCTTGTTGAACTGACAAGTAAGCTCAGAAATATCATAGAAATGGCAGAAGCACAAGACTTGCAAGCAAAGAACCATGAAGCCCTTTAAGACCAAGGCTCAGACCAGTTATGTTGTTACTTTCACTGCATTCTTTTGGCCAACGCAAGTCACATAAACCCAAAAATCAAAGGATAGGGAAATATACTCCACCTCTTGAATAGGGAGAGGCAAGAATAAGTAAATATTTCTGAGCAGTATTATAATCTACCATACCCCCTAGTTCGTCCCCTCTCTGCTTCCCTTCTGTGAGCCCCTTTCTTTGGCTCTAGGGGAACAACAAATTAATAAGAAACTAAATCACAACATAAGAGACTTGATGTACTATCTTTTAAAGAAATATTTTTGTTTTGAAAAAACAAACATAGGACAAGTGTAATCACTGAGGGTGTCATTCCAAACATCTCATGGGATCTATACTTCTGGAGAAGGCCTTTATAGATGACTGAATATTGGACCACAGACACACCAGCCCTGAACACCGGGGAAGTTTCCTTTTTTTCCCTCTCTATTTCACTTCTGGATTTTATTATTTTAAATAAGCCTTCTTTTATCTGTTTCTGCTTCAAAAATACTCAAACTCTTCTGCAACCACAGGAGCAAATCAAACGATGTGCTCACCAACTTATTAGGCTTTACTGGCCTAGCAAATTGTTAGTATTTTAGTAAGAGAAAAGCATAACATCATAATTATAAAATAATACAAAACCCAGTCTGCTGCAACTGCAACATTATCATTTCCATTAGTGTTCTTTATTAGCTATGAGGTTTCAAACTTCCAAAAACCTTGGGGCTCTTTAACACACATACCATTCTCATAAACAACTGTAAACTGCCACAGATAAAGTGTTACATTAAATGGGGTGACAGAGATAATATCTTATTTTTCATTTGAACAGTTTGTTTTCTATGTCACACCTACAAAACTTTTCAAACTACTACCAAAAGCACAAATATGCTTAGAACTAAATTATTTCCTTAAAAGCCTTACATGACTTGGAATTCCCTATTGGTTCCCTACCCTTCATCTCATCCCAAACACATATTTTCCATAAGGCTTACCTCCACATCACCACCTGACAAAAACACACTCAATCAATATATCTTGCTCTGACTGTCAGCTCTCATTTTATTTTCTGAAAACAGTTCTCTGATACAATCTCCATTTCACAGATGAGGACTACTAGGCCTATGAAAGAGTGAATAACTTATCCAGAGTTCATATACCTAGCAGCTTGTATAATTGATATTTTAAATGCAAGTAAGTCTAACTCAAAAACCCATCCTTTCTCCACATAGCAGTTTTATAAATTCTTCCTAAGAGGGAAGTAGATGGCGGTAGTAATTACTATATGGATAGTGGAAAGTCACCACAGTAATAGTAATAATCATTGCTACATTTTGTCAAGCAATACTCTTTGTCAAGCTTAATGCTAAACTCTTCAAACAAATTGCCTTTTTTTCTCCCAACAATTCTATTATTTATATTTTATTATTACCACCTTTGGTTGATGAGGAAACAATCACAGAGCTCAGAACTTATTCCCTCAAGAGCATACTACTACCTTTGAACCCAGAGTTTGAACTCTTAAGCAATTGTGTTCCCAAACCATATGTCATCCTGAAACTATGTACGATGATGGAACAGAAATCAGGTGAAGGACCAAAATCCCATCTCTTGACCGACCCCCACACTATACTGTTGAGCCACACTGCTACTTTGTGAATACTTTATTTACTAATGTTCAGTGGCAGAAGTTGGAGCAGGAAGTTATCAGAAATGAAAAGTCAGCCCAAGTCATCAAAAATTAAAACATTAGGAGGTAATCCTCAGGCAGAAGAATCCAACTTGAATTTTTTCATCATCCTGCTCACTAGGCAGGGATGAACCCAGGGCATGGGAATCCCAAAGCATGTAATAATATTAGGCTGGAGGAGGACAAAAGAGAAGGTCCTGCTACCCAGTCTTTGCCTTTGAGTCAGGACTCAAAGAACTGTGTTAAACTTTGACATCCCAGATACAGTCATAGCATCTGGGAATAGTCTGGGAAACCAAACATAAACGATTGGTTAATTAATCTTGCTTCCTAGGAAGCAATAAGGAGAAAAATCAGATAAAATATACAAGAGTATATACAATGGACTATTGCTCAGCCATATAAAATAATAAAATAATGCCATTTGCAGCAACATGGATGGACCTAGAGATTATCATACTAAATGAAGTAAGTCAGAGAAGGACAAATATCATATGATATCACTTATATGTGGAATCTAAAAAAATGGTACAAATGAACTTATTTACAAAACAGAAATATTCTCATAAATATTGAAAATAAACTTATGGTTACCAAAGGGGAAAGAGGGGGGAGAGATAAATTGAGAGTTTGGGATTAGCATATACACACTACTATATATAAAATAGATAAACAACAAGGTCCTACTGTATAGCACAGGAAAGTATATTCAATAGCTTGCAATAACCTATAATGGAAAAGAATCTGCAAATTTATATATATATATATATATATATATATATATGTATATATATATATATATACACACACACACACATACACACACACAACTGAATCACTTCGTTGTACATGTGAAACTAACACAACATTGTAAAACAACTATACTTCAATTAAATATATAAATATGAAAAAAAGGAAAGCTGAATATTGGAATCAGTGTAGTAAGGAGAGAAAACCAAAGGCAGAGTGTCATAAAGTTAAATTTCAGCCCTGAGATGGGCTAACAGAAATCTGGTCATTTATCATCAGTTTCCAGATCTTTAAAATGGAGAGAAGGAAGGGGTGGAAAGTAGTCAAATAACATTCAATTTTCTTTCCAGCATTAAAGTTCTATTTTCTATGTTTTTAAAAGCTTTCAGAATTTCTGTTAAAAAAATACATTACTTTCTCATACTTAGTTAAAAATAGACATGAAAATGAACCACTCTATCCTTATAGGAAGGTAACTCCATGTTTTATCACCTCTGTCAAGTCATGCAATAATTTAACTAGCCATTTTCAGCAGTTTTATGCTAGGACTTTTGACTCTGTCCATGTATACACTAGAACTTTCTGTAGTGATAGAGGTACTTAGAATTTCCTCAAGTAAATTATGTTACTTCAAGGGGTTCAAATTCAGTTTTTAAAGCATACAATTGTGTGATGATTAAAAAAGCCTCTTTTGTGTTTTTGTTATTTGTGTCATTTATTTTAAGCATGGACAGTCAATTAGATTTTCAAACTACATTTTTTTCTCTCCCATTACCTAGGATTTCCCTGTCTTCTAGGATGAGCAAACACTATAATCAGTTTTCCTCAGGCTTGAAATTATCAGTGCTAAAACTTGAGTTCAGATGGCACCTTCATTCCAAATCCTAGCTTCAGTTATTTGTTGTGAAAAATTATTTTTGGGGGCTGAAATATCTTACTTTCCTTTAGCCCAGAATTGAATTATTTTAAGGAATTTAACTAAAATAAGTCCAGATAAGGTTTACATGCTTGCCAAATGTCATTTTAAATAAAAAAGAACAATTTCCCCCCAGTTTCTATTGTGATACATAGATGAGCAAAATCTCAAATTATTAGGCACTTATTATTTTCATTAAAATAAAAAAAAAGTTTCCTTTCTTCTTCTTAATTTTCTGTGAATTTCTCCTTCCATAGTGTGTGTAAGTTTTTGAAACTAGTACAACACTAGGTGTGTTGACTGTGTGAGGAGCAGATAATACTTTTCCATGGTGCTGTGCAACATTTGAGATAAAACTCAGAAAAGTGGTTCCACAGAAACTGTGCTCCAGCAAATTTAAGTTTTTTTTTTTTTTTGGCAATTAAAAAAAATGAGAGATAGGTACTCTCAAACTTCAATTTGGATTTTCTGTATTATACATACTGATACTATAGGAGTACAGTATTCCTCATAGCAATTAGTCATGAACATGAACTTGCACAATGTTTTAAAAACACTTCTCAATCTTCTGGGAACCAAAACAGACAGTGAATTTAGAAACACATTCCCCTTGTTGTTATAACTTTCAAGTCTCCTCCACTGAGTCATTTTTACACCCTTTAAAAAAGTAATTGGCACATTTTTTTGTTTGTATAGTTACAAGGAAAAATAAAAGTAAGACAAAGAAAATATAAATGTGTTCTGGAAGGTAAGATGGAGGAAAAATATGAACTACCAAAAAAACCAAATTATTTTTATTATATACTGTTGATACTGTGAACTAAGTCTATGTTTTCTCATTTATACTCATAAAACCCAGGTTATTTAATGAATCTGTTTTATTTAAGTAAAATCCAGAATCACAGACATTTAGAATACTAGATTTGGAAAGAGTATCCAACCAAAATTTCTGATCTTATTAATGAGGAAACTGAGGATTAGACTGATCAAATGAATTGTCCAAGAGGCCACTGGTTTTTTTTAAGATTTACATGCAAATCAGAAACATGCTTACCCAAGTGAAGCTATGACACAAGTCTTCTATAAAAGAATATGCACATTTCATAATGTATTAATTTTATCCAAAGCTTTCAAGGGAAACACATAGCAACGTACTTGCTCATAGTGGGGGGAATCATTTTGCTCTTAATTTAAATAATTTAGACTCCTTGTGATTTCCTTCTCCTTTAGAACCTGATACAACATTCACTCATCCAATATTTATTAAGCATCTACTGTGTACCAGGCTATGTTCTAGACAAGAGAGATGAACAAGATTCATGATGTTCATCATACTTAGGTATGTAAATGGATATAGTTTGAATTACTGATTTCCAGTTTTAGGAAATTATTCATGTTCTTTTGCCATTTCACCTCTTGAAAATTTTAAATTTCCTTTGTTAGGGTCAAGCTGCTCACTAAAAATGTAAGGAATAATTGTCATGAACAGGTACACCAATACTATGTTTAATTAAGGAAAAATGAAATTTAATTAATTTGACAAAGCAAAACTTTTAAGCCTCTGCTTTGATTTCCTCAGTAATTTAGACTGATTTTATTAACCAAAAATTTATCCCTAAAAGAACTAATAATGATACTATTATAAATCCTATGGGATTATAACTATTATTTCTATTGGTATTTACAAGTCATCAATTATTTGCAAATATAATAAAAATCATTTGCAAGTACAGCTTAAACATGGATGGTAATGGGTGATTTTAGTGCTGTGGACTTTAATCCCTCCCCTCCTTCTTTGACAATCAGATTATATACTAATTTGTGTTACTGTAGGGCTTTTAATTTATTTATCTCACTCAGACAAATCTAGGAGATAGGCATGCCATTCAGTGTCACTTTATAGTGAAAGAAACTAAGGCTTGGAGAAATCAGATAATTTTCCTAATTTGGGAAGTGATAGGTCTCTGATTCCAAATTATATTTCTAGAGGTAAGCAACATTTTCATTCAGATTAGTCTCTGCCAATATTTCCCCAAGTTTAAAAATTACTAATTTAATTAAATTTTTTTTCTGACTTTTAAGGGGCCTTTTAGCTTTGCCTGAGTCTTCAAGCCATTTTATCAGCTTTGCTGAATGTTATAAAACCTATGTTATCTTCCTCAATTCTATTTTATAATTTATAAGGCAATAAATGAATATACACATACATGATACACAGTTATCTACTTTTCTAACTCTTCTCTTTCATTGATGTTCATTCTTTTTATGCCTACAGAAACAATTAAAAAAGAAATATATATCCATATAAAAATTTTGCCTCTTTTTCATATACATATTTTTATCCAAAATGAAACTTCTATTTCTTAAATCATTCTGAACATTAGCTTCTTCTTTAGATAAAACCAAGAACAAGTTCTCTGATTTCACACTTTACCTCAAAGTTAGAGTAATTAAACAGTACGGTACTGGCACAAAAAAAGAAACATAGATCAAAGGAACTGAATAGAGAACCCAGAAATGAACCCACATTTATATGGGCAATTGATCTACAACAAAGGAGACAAGAAAATACAATGGGGAAAAGACAGCCTCTACAATAAATGGTGTTGGGAATACCAGACAGCTACATGCAAAAGTACAAACTAGGCTATTTTCTCAAACATATGAAAAAATGAACTCCAAATGAATTAAAGACTTAAATGTAAGACCTGAAACCATAGAACTTCTAGAAGAAAACATAGGTAATACATTCTTTGACATTGGTCTTACCAACTTTTTTGGATACATCTCCCCAGGAAAGGGAAAAAAAGCAAAAATAAACAAATGGGACTACATCAAACTAAAAAGCTTCTGCACAGCAAAAGAAACTATCAGTAAAATAAAAGGCCACCTACTGAATGGGAGAAGATAATTGCAAATGATATATCTGACAAGGGGTTAACATACAAAATATACAAAGAACTCATACAACTCAACATCAAAAAACCAATTTGATTAAAAACAAACAGAGGACCTGAATAGACATTTTCTCAAAGACAAACAGATGGCCAACAGGCACACAAAAAGATGATCAGCATCAATAATCATCAGGGAAATGCAAATCAAAACCACAATGAAATCTCATCACACCTGTCAGAATCGCTATTATCAAAAAGACAACAAATAACAAGTGTTGTCGAGGATGTGGAGAAAAGGAAACCTTTGTGCACTGTTGGTGGGAATGTAAATTCGTGTAGCCACTGTGGAAAACAAAAAAATTAAAAGCAGAACTACCACACAATTCAGTAATTCCACTTTTGGTATCTACCTGAAGAAACCAAAAACACTAATTCAAAAAGATATATGCAGCCCTATGTTCATTTCAGTATTATTTACAAAACCCAAGATATGGAAGCAACCTAACTGCCCATCAATAGATGAATGGATGAAAAAGATGTGGTATATACATACACAGTAGATTATTACTCAGTCATAAAAAAGAATGAAATCTTGCCATTTGAGAGTGGATGGATGGTCCTAGAGGTTATTATGCTAAATGAAATAAGTCAGATAGAGAAAGACAAATGCTGTGTGATTTCACTTATTTGTGAAATCTATAAAACAAAACAAATGAACAAATAGAACAGAACAGAAACAGTCATAGATACAGAGAACAAACAGGTGGTTGCCAGTGGGGAGGAGTTGGGGGTGGTAAATAGGTGAAGGAGATTAAGAGGTACAAGCTTTCAGTTATAAAATAAATGAGTCATGGGCATGAAATGTACACTGTGGAGGATATAGCCAATAATTATGTAATATCTTTGTATGATAACAGATGACAACTAGACTTAGTGTGATCATTTTGAAATGTACAGAAATACAGAATCACTATGTTGTATCACAGTAACTAACATAGAGTTGTAGGTCATTAATACTTCAAAAACAAACAAACAAACTCACAGAAAGAGATCAGATTTGTGGCTGCCAGAGGCGGGGGTGGGGGATGGAGGAATTAGATGAAGGCAGTCAAAAGGTACAAACTTCCAGTTAGAAGATAAATAAATATTAGAGATGTAATACACAACATGATAAAGATAATTAACACTGCTGTACATTATATAAAAGTTGAGAGTAAATCCTGAGTTCTTAGCACAAGAAAAAAAATTTTTTTCTATTTCTTTAATGTTGTATGATGGATGTTCACTAAACCCATTATAGTAATCATTTCATGATGTATGTAAGCCAAATCATTATGTTGTACACCTTGAACTTATGCAATGCTGTATGTCAATTACATCTCAATAAAACTGGAAAAGAAAAGAAAAAAGAAAGAAAGAAGCACTGGCTGGGGATACAAGAGTTTCTGACTATCAGTGACTCACTGCAAACTACTGGGCAAGCTACTGAACCTATGGGCCTCAATTTCCTTATCTGTAACACAAGGGAGCTCACATTGCTGTTGCTAAGGTCCCTCCTAATTCTAGCATTGATTATTCTTTATAAGAAGCAGTCAGGGGGCTGAGCAAAGAGGCTAGTAGGCCACTGGGGCAGAAGGTGACAATAGAACATAGTTGGCGCTGATGCTCCTGTAGTTCACATGGCAAAGCACAGGTGGTTTGGGACTATATTCCAAAGTTACTGAGTTCCCAGATTATAAAATTAGTGTGATGCTTATAGCAGACATATTCCTTACAAATATAAACCTTTTTTAAGGGGGTTGAAATGCTGAAGAGAGATTTTTAAAAGATAGGCAGAAAAGTCTATTCTGTTCATGTTCATATAAAGCATCCACACCTCTTTCTTACAACTTAACCATTAAAAACTTCACTGAACAGGATCTAAAAAGAGAATAAAACCTTGTAAAGTTATTTCTTTCCCGTGGTGAAGTACATTTGTCATTTAACATATATTCATTGATTAGCATTGTATTCTGTGTTTAGACATCTGGGGATTTAAGTCTATATTGATATGTTATCTCTATCTAACTTATAAATAAATACATGTATACATGTTTCATGTACTTTATTATTAATGTTTAAATGTTAAATTTTGTTGTATGTGCTACTGATTTTTATTGTTCATGGTAACAAAGGGGAGATGCATAATGAGAGCTTGAGGAGTCAGGGAAACTAAGGAAACACTTTTGGGGCTGTCAGATACAGTAGCAACTTGATGATAGATACTATTACAGACAGTGTAAAAGCAAGAAACGAGTCTAGATTGGATAGGGTGGAAATGGAGTGAGGTTTACGGATTGATATTTCTAAACTGATTGTTGAGAACATGTAAGAATTAGTCAGAAACAGAAAACAAGAAAGGATACTCAAGGCAGAAAGAAAAATATGAATTTATATAAGGAGGTCCAGAAGAGCAAGAAATAACCCAGGATTGAAAGTAGTTGCATGGTGTCTGATATTTTGGAGATCAGGAGTTGCTGAGAATGAGGCTGGAGAGAGGAGAGGAAATGTCTGAGGTCTCTGTATATCTTGCTGAGAAATTTAATTTCTAGCTTTAACTTTAATTTGAGAAAGAACAAACTCTTATAAGTGAAGAGGATGAAGGGGCAAGGCTTGTGGAAAAGAGTAACACATGGATATAAAAGTTAGAGACACTACTAACTTAAAACTGGATCTGGCTAGAAATTGCCAACATATCTTCTCTCATGTTTTTCCAAGTAATGTCTTCTCAGCCAAAGACAAAGGGAAAAGTAAAAAACAAACCAAAAAACTTCAATATACACCAAATAAAATTAACTGAAACTAACTGGTAGAACCTATAAAGAATCTCACTAGTTACAAGGATAATAAAACTCAGTTGAGAAATAACCTATAGCCTGAGCCTAAATCCTTCAACAGAGAATATTAAGCAATTATTTAAAAATAATGAGCTAGCTCTATGTACGCTATCATGGAAGGTGAATGTATAGTATATATTACTAAGAAAAAAACAAACAAAATTTTAAAATAGCCTAGTAATATATATAAAATGATCACATTTTTGTAACCATACTAGATGAGGGGAGGCAATTATACATTTACATATACTTATAGAAGGAGGCACAAAGAAACATGCAAAAGGATGCTAGAAAAAATTTTAACATCGATCATTTGTAGTAGAGAAGATATCACATTTCTTTGTAAGTCTTTATATTGCTTGATTTTTTTACAGCAAGCATAAAGGAAGATTAATAAAATGACTGCACTTAGGCTAACAGATTGCTTATTCTTATGATTGCCCTTAAAATGGTCAACTGACCTGACTGACTGGTTGCTACCCACAGCTCCACGCCCACTGTTAAAACTAAAGCTATTGATCTTACTGTTTCTACTTCATTCGAATAATTGAAAGTAATAATCGTGCTTGGTCTCTGAGTCCTTCTCCAAGAAGGTCACAGGACTGTAAGCTTACAAAATAGCCTGAATTACCAAGAAGACCACGCCTTGAGTGCTTATGAGATAAAGAGATCTAACCACTGGCCTCTATAGAATTGGTCACCTGGAGGCATCATGACGCCATTCTAAGTCTTCTGATGAGAAAATGATTCTGTTGATTGTTATCCATGCTTTATTGTTTGATCTATGGCTATATAATCACCCTACCCCATCCCCAAGGTGGGTTCACAGTTTTGAAGGCACTAGCCTGTTGTGAGTCCCCTTTGCCCGACAAAGCAATAGAACTGCCTCTTTTCTTCTAAGCTCCAAGACCTTGTCTCTGGGTTATATGGCTCATCAGGGACAGCGGCCGATCTTTCGGCAAAAAGCATGTATTATTCTTTACACTTAAAATATGTAAATTTCAAAAGCGTAAGAAAATGTAATTGCAGGTAATCCATAAAATAGTGAGAATATTACTTATTAAAATAGGAAAGTTGGTGGCAGTACTACTCATTGAAAAAAGGTTCAGAGGTTTAAATATGTTTCTTAGAGAAAAAATAATTTTAATTAATTTATTAATTCAATTTTAGAAAGAAAAAATTAACCAAAGAAAAGCAAGAAAAATCAGAACGTTTAAAATAAGTTAATAAGTTAGAATATGGAAAATCAATTCTAATACAACAAATAGAATACTTGTTTTCTTAAAACTTTTATACATAAATACTGGCAAGTTAAATAACGATAGAAAACACTGATAAATAAAATTTGAAGTGAAAAGAAAGAAAAAACTACAGAGCTGTTTAAAAATAGAGAGATAAATATATACATTCCACCAATCTGAAAAAAAAATTTATGGAAAACAGTTATCTAAATTGATGTAAGTAGACAAAACCTGAACTAACAAGTTAACATGGGAGAAATGGAAAAATATATAAAAGTTTTCAAATAGGTTATAAGTAAAGGTGATGTGTTGTTTTCTGTTATGGTAATTCTCATGTTAGGTAAACCATTTAGTCCTATAGAAAATAATGGAAAGCCAAGCAATTTGTTTTTGAATGGAGCACAGCTAGGCTGTCAATAATTGGCAAATGTAATGGACACACGTAAGCTCATTGTGCACACACACATGCACACATCGACATAAAACCACAGTTCCACAATAGTCCAATCTCAAGAAAATACCTGATTTCATAAAAACAAACTCAAGTGTTCATTGAGTGATTTACCTGCTGAGAAAAAAATAGGGCTATCTCAGGATTGAAAGGATAGCTTAATATGAAGAATGCTATGAATATAAAATAAGGACACTTCAGTATCATGAAAAATAATATCTTGAACCACCAGCAAAAAACATGTTAAAGTGTGGGAGGGGCAATGAGCAAAAGTGTCCAACTGTAATCCTGGGAGCTTACAATGCGCTGGCTGAGACCTGAGTCCTGTCTTTTCTCAGGGGAGGAGATGCACATCGACTCAGCTTCTCCAAGGATAGATGAGCTCCTTCTGCTTAGAAGGGGCAACTCACCTGCCATGAGCCTCAGGGTCTCCAGAGGCAGGGCAGCTAGCTTTCTCTGACAACCTTGACACCCTGGTTCCCACATTGTTTGAACACTGATGAGTCTGTTCTCATATTTGCCCCCTTACAATGAAAAGCAAAAGCAGGCTAGTGTCCCTGGTATAACTCTTTGTGGAAAGGTGGAAATATCAGGATAATTATGCCTTCTCTTGCTATCTCTGCCTCTTAAGTTTCCCCAATAAAACCTGTTCCTTAATGTATTCTTTGTGATACTGCTCTGATCAATCACGCAGGAAATGGCAAATACCTAGGCTACTGGCCATTAAATTCTGAAACAAGAAAGCAAATGACATGTTTATTATAACACAAAGAGAATGGAAACAGAAAAAAAAATGTATATGTTAATTCAGCTCCTTTAAGAAGCAGATGCCAATATGGGATTCCATGTCCAAAAGATTTATTGGGGAGAACACTTAGGAAGGAAAAATGAGGAGGGAACCGGAGGGGACTAAAAGAGTCGTCACACTGTGAGGCAGGTCTAACCCTGGTGGAAGAGAGAGAAAAGAAGAAATTGCAGTGCAATTCTAAGAAAGTTTCAGCAAAGCTGATGGGGAGTCCTTGAGTCAAGATCTACAGTCAGAAGAATCCTGTTTCACAGGATAGGTCTTAGTATCCTTGCCACACTCAGTCACTGGCTGAGAGCAGCTCGTGGGAAGCGTGGCCTTGGCGCCAATACAATGTCAGATTTTAGAAGGCAATAATCAAGGACCTCTGTCAATTATGCTGCTTGCTACCAGAGATCTGAGAGGCTCATTCTTATTGCTGCGACAGTGTAGTCTTTAAATAAGAGAAAAACATGAAAATGTGTAGATATGCTTGGAAACTCTAAGAGGATTAACAGCAAACCGTTTATTATTTAGAAGACAGTTTAAAATTCATCTGCGAGGCTGATGATGTTCTGGAATTAGGATGAAATTGCTTTGCAGGTAAGTGAGAACACTCTATGTGCTTTAAGGTATGGTGTGACAAGAACTTTGTTTCATGATAGCATATTCCAGGAATAGTAATAATAAACCAAGCACACCCATATAAGCCTCCAAAATCTCATGACAATCTGTCCAGCTATGCCACTAAGTAGCAAAACAGAAAAAAATGTATTTCAAATAGATTTTATCATAGCAGTTTTAGAAATGTATAATATTAAAAACAATATATCTAATAAAGAAAAATACAAATGAATATGTCATATGTATGTGATGAAATATTATTGTTATTTAATAAATCAATCATTTCAAAAATTTGTGCTGAAATGGTAAAATGTTTACAGTAAATCAAATTTAGCAATATAGAAATCTATTTCTGAAGTGTGATCTTCGTTATACACACACATACACACACACATACAAACACACAGAGAGAAGCAGATGAAAGGAAACAAACATAAACACTCATGCATAATTTCTGAGTATTGAATTAGGAGTAATTTGATGCTTATCTTTTATGCTTTTTGGCTCTTTTCAGATTTTTCCCTTATACATAAAATGCAAAATCAGAAAATAATTCTGTAAAATTATTTTAAATTTTATAAAGTATTATAGTAGGAATGTGATCATCACTGATGCTGTTGGTCAAATATTTCTGACCTCCCCTTCCAAGGACAGAGTAGGAAAGCACTTCCTGGTGGCCTCATGGTTAGGTGGGGGCTGTCTAACTAGATCATGACAGTGAGATGAGAGCAGAAGCATGATGTGTCACTTCTAGGCTGGGGCATTTAGTTACTGATGTAACACACTCTTTGCCATGATGACCAGAAACACTGAAAGTGGGGGCTGCTTCATGGGCTTGAATACCTGAGAGATGACCATGAGCACAGAGAGCCTCTCTGGCAACAGGTGATTGCCATGTAGCATAAGTGAGAAATAAGCATGTGTTTCTTTAAGCACTGAGATATGCAAGCTCTGTTTTCTTTAACATAACCTGTCCATTATGACTGATACAAAGCTGATTCTTAGAAAGGGGGTACTGCCATAACAAAAACCTCAAATATGAGGCATTAGCTTTAGGACTGGGTGGCAGACAGGGGAAAAACTGTTCTAATAAGGTGCCCACAATTAAGACAAAGAGAGAGGGAGAGAGAGATTTTCTTTAAATAACTATGGGTAATCTGTGACATTCTTACCAAAGGTGAATAACTTCAGTTTAATAATGAGAAAACATCAGACAAACCCAAGTTAATAAACATTGTGCAAAATACCTGGCCAGTACTCTTCCAAAGTGTCAAGGTCATGAAAGAAAAATAAAAATTGAAAAATTGCCACAGATTAGAGGAGATTAAGCAGACACAACAAGTAACACAATATGGGGCCCTAAATTAGATCCTGGAAGAAAAGAAAAACATTAGTGGGAACACCAATAAAATCTGAAATAAGTCTGTAATCTAGTTAATGTTGTTGATTTCCTGGTTTTGATAATTATACTATCGTTATGTAAGATGGTACTGTTGAGGGCAGTCAGATGAAAGGTATATGGGAACTCTCTGTACTATTATGCAACTTTTATGTAAATTTTAATTATTTCAAAATAAAAGGTTAAAACAGTTGTATTGGGAGGAGGGCTGAGTAGCTTTGCCACAAATGTCATGCAAAGGCAATTAAAGAAAATTTCACAAAGGTGTCAGGAAAACTAGACAGCCACATTGTAAATCAGTGAAGTTAGAACACTCCTTCACACCATACACAAAAATAAACTCAAAATGGCTTAAAGACATAAATATAAGACAAGACACGATAAACCTCCTAGAAGAAAACATAGGCAAAACATTCTCTGACATACATCTTAGCAATGTTCTCCTAGGGCAGTCTACCCAGGCAATAGAAATAAAAGCAAAAATTTTTAAATGGGACCTAATTAAACTTATAAGCTTTTGTACAGCAAAGGAAACCATAAGCAAAACAACATGACAACCTACAGGATGGGAGAAAATATTTGCAAATGATGTGACTAACAGGCTTAATTCCCAGAATACAGAAACAGCTCATACAACTTAATACCAAAAAAACAAACAACCCAATCCAAAAATGGGCAGAAGACCTAAACAAATAATGCTCCAATGAGAACATATAAATGGCCAACACAAAAAAATGCTCAGTATCGCTAATTATCAGAGAAATGCAAATCAAAACTACAGTGAGGTATCACCTCACACCAGTCAGAATAGCTATCATTCAAAACTCCACGTACACTAAATGCTGGAGAGGGTGTGGAGAAAAGGGAACCCTCCTATACTGTTGGTGGGAATGAAGTTTGGTGCAGCCATTATGGAAAACAATATGGAGATTCCTCAAAAAACTAAAAATAGACTTACCATATGATCCAGCAATTCCACTTCTGGGCATATACCCAGAGGGAAGTCTAATTCGAAAAGATACATACACCCTAATGTTCACAGCAGCATTATTTATAACAGCCATGACATGGAAGCAACCTAAATGTCCACCAACAGATGACTGGATAAAGAAATTGTGGTATATTTATATCATGGAATACTTCACAGTGATTAAAAAAAGGAATAAAATAATTCCATTTGCAGCAACATGGATGGACCTGGAGATTATCATTCTAAGTGAAGTAAGCCAGAAAGAGGAAGAAAAATACCGTATGATATCACCATGTGGAATCTAAAAAAAAAAGAAAAGAAAAGAAAAAGAGGACAACAATGAACTCATCTACAAAGAAACAGACTCACAGACATAGTAAACAATCTTATGGTTACCAGGGGAAAGGGGGTGGGAAGGGATAAATTTGGGTGTTTGAGATTTGCAAATGTTAACCACTATATAAAAAAATAGATAAAAAACAAAATTTTTATCTATAGCAAGGGAACTATATTCAATATCTTACAATAACCTTTAATGAAAAAGAATATGAAAACGAATATATGTCTATATATGCATGACTGGGACATTATGCTATACACCAGAAATTGACACATTATAACTGACGATACTTCAATTAAAAAAAAGAAAATTTCACACAAAAAACCTGAAATGGGTATGTGTGTGTGTGTGTTTACACATGGAATAAGCTGGAATAGAGTAGAAAGAAAACACAAACTTGTAGTAAAAATTTTTACAATTCTTTGCAACATAAAGCAACACCTGGGCTTCCAAACTTCTACATAGACAAAGCAGGATGATAAAGCTGCACAGCACTTGAGAACGGCTTAGTCTGAAAATCATATTTCAGATGTGGACAAAGATGGTAATGAAAAAGTAAGAACACCATAGGACACAGAAAATTGTTTTAAAAATCAGTGGCCGGGGAGTTCCTTCTAGGGAGTAAAATTGGAGTCGAATCAGGGAATAGTCCCCACATTCAGATGTTTCCCCAGTGACATGTCAGAATTGCTACCCAACCCTACAAGTCCTCTATTCTTTCTTTTCCCATTAGGAGTGTTTACTGCAGTTATACTGAACTTAATCCTTCATTGTATATGGAAATATGAAATATCTTGTTTCTTTTTGTTCATAGATTCTGCTACAACAGAAACCTATGTGAGACAACCACATGTCAGTTTCTGTGATAGAGGCAACTCTGTGATCCTGGACATGGAAATTGATGTTTTGCCTAAAAGAGGCTTTCAGTTAATCTCCTTGGGGAGAGATACAGATGTATTTTATCTGAGCGAAAGAAAGTGAAGCCAAATACTCAGTGATATGTAGGTGGGGACTGTTTGTCAAACACTACTGGTTCTTCACTAATTAGTGCTATCGGACAAATATTTCTGGGTATTCTCCTATTTGTGTACATGATAGGACTGTACTTTCTGGTCTCAGGATGGTTGGATGGGACTGTGCGACTAGATTTAGCTGCCAAGTTGTGAGTATAAGCAATGTTCGTCACTACTTAGCAGGCTCATTTAATTGTAGATGTGCTGCCATGCACAGATCCCTATCTCCACTTTGCTCACTACTAGCAATATTCCAGAAGGTGGTGGTTCCGTCAGCTAACTCCATGTGCAACTACCATGAACAGAAAATACTTCCCCTGTCCCTTCCCACTGACTCATAATAGACATGCAGAAAAAATAAGATATCAACCTTATCATCATCAACACCTTTGGAGAATTGGGGATTTTTTTTTGTTACTGCAGAACAGCCTGGTCTAACTGACTGAGACAAATGATGCCTCAAATTGCCATAACATGTACCTTTTATTTAAGTCTTTAGTACTTAGATCAGAATATTAATGTTTTACTACTATACACTTTATACCTAGAGACAAAATATTCAAGATTTAAAATATTCTAAGTTTCTGAATATCCGTTACCAGACAGTCATGTTGTCTGAATACAGCAAAGTATTCAGCACAGATAGGTACTAAAATAATTTTTAGTGAATTTACGTATTAAAGCCATGTATGTATGAATGAATATATATAAGAATGAAACAAAAACAAAAACAAAATGTATTGAATGTCTCATGGAGAATGAACAGTAGAAAACAGTCCAAGAAAAATATCCATTTTGAAGTTAAAAATCAATGTAAAAATCTAACAGTGAAAAATTTCACATAAAGAAGACACAGACAACAGTGCCTAAGATTCAGTCTCAAGATTGTTCCTTGAAATTTGTATAAGAAACAGTAAATTTATGCCATTTTCACAGCAAGTCCAGCTAAGGGAAGAGAGGTTCAAAAGTATGTTTTAAAGGTTAAAACAAAATGGGAAAACAAAATCAAAGTGTGTGTGTTTGTGTGTTTACAACTAGCCTTACTTTTCTGTCATATACTGAGGTTAAATTTAGGGATGTACATAAAATTGCCTATAAGAAAGTATATTTACCCCGTAATATATAAGGGAAACTTAAATAAGAGTAATTGTTAAACATCATACATCATTTCAACTGATTATTTCCTTTCATAATATGTAACTTTTCAATAATAATTACTTTTCAATTTTCTGAGTTAGTATACAATACTGGTAGAATTAAGAAAAGTAGGTCATTGGCCATCTCCAGATAGGCAAAGAAGTTTAGCTTGTGGAAAAGTAGGCCAATTATACTACAATTAAGACATCTGCCCACTTAATTACAGCTGCATTAAAAAGATAACCTTCAAATTTTCTTCTAGCCCTACTGTCACTGCAAAGTTTCACTATGACACAGTCTGTCAACCCAGAGGGCTAAAAATTTTATATGTATTTCTTGATAAATATCATATTTGTCTATTTTACATGTTCAGTAAATGAGACTCAGGTAAAAATTAAATCATCACAATATTGTTGTCTCTGCTGAAAACTGTATTTCAATGTAAGATGCAATCTGTAATTGACTTGATTTAATTCAGCCAGCTGTTGTGTTTTAAGAATAATTTGTTTCCCTCAGCTTCTCTTTTCCATTTTTTTCCTTCCTATGTTTGTGAGTGAGAGTTATTCAGTTAGCAGAAAACATTCTTGAACATCAAATATTTAAAACTATGGAGCCACAAATGTGAAATGGTATCCATGCTAGGCTTCTGCAGAGAATAGAGAATTGGAGTCACAAAGTAAATTTCTGTGATTTGCTAAGAGATGCATTTTAACAACAATCAAATAAGAAATTCAATAAGCTTTGAAATTTGTGAGGTGTACATAAAAAATATTACCACATGTGTGTCTTCTCTTTTTTATTATCTAAATTCCTTCTGAAAAATGCTATGAAGATATTACTTTAAAAACAGTAATAAAGAAAAATAGCAAAGAAAAATAACGGAGCATGTATGTTATTCTACTTCTTAAAAAAAACCCAGCAACACACAAACAAGACATGAGGAAACCTATAGCATATTCCATAGCAAAGCAGCATTAATAGAATAAGGTTACATTTTAAATAATACATTTTCCCCACTAGTATTTGACATTTTATTTATTTCTTTTTAATAAGCACACCATCTAGCTTAGTACATTCTATATAGCAGATGTGAAGTAAACATTTGCTGAACTGATTTAAGTGAATTTTTACTAAAATTTTGTTAAACACAAACTTACTCTCTCATCATTTCTCCTTTTTCATTAAGTTACATCTTACAATGTCCTTTTAATAAATATATTTCCCTAGGTGGAAAAAATATCTTAGGGAAATGTTTATACTTTATCAAAGATTAAATACAAGCACTTTCTAACTTTGTACAAGAAGAATCCTCAAAAATTAAGTAACATGTCTTCCCTAGCTCCACATACAAATGCTGATGTATCCAGTGTTCTTAGTATTTTATATGTCTCATTCAGCCTTGACAGAAATTTCTCTCAATGTGAAACATTTTTATTAAAGTATATCCCAGGAATTATTTTCCACACGGATTTTGAGGTTTTAATTTTAGCCTGATTTGTGTGGCTGTGGCTTGGAATAAGAAGAGCCTGAGTGAGCCACAAGCATTCTTTCAAAACAAAATAAACGAGGAGTAACAATCCTACTGACTTTCTCCCCTTCTGTACTGTAGCTGCCAAGTTTCAATCGACAAAGATTCACCCCATCTTTTATGTGGAGACACTGCTAAATGCTGAGAAGTGAGGTAATGGAAAGGGGATTTTTTTTTTTTTTTTGAAACTTCTGAAATCCAGCTGAGGAGCTCAGAAACTGGAATACTGCTCCCTTATAAGTCAAATAATGTTAATGGAAACCACTGCAATCTCACTGACCCTGGAGTCTCAAGGTGCTTTGCCCTTCATTTTTGGTACACACTTTTAGTTATCTTACTATTTTTACCTACATCATACCATAGCCTTCTTACTAGAGTGCAAACATCTTGAAAACAAACTTGTTTTCATGATTTATGTGGTTGGTCCTACCAGTGGGCTTTTCAAACTATGGTGAGTAGTTAAGAAATATGGTAAGCCCTCCATGAAATTCTCTGCTGCAGCATGCAATTTTCTTTCTAGTTCACCTCTTTTAAAATTCATCTTTTCCTTAACCTCTGGAGGGGCCTGGTATTGCTAGGGAAAAAAAAAAGTACAAAGCAGCAGAGATAAAATAATGTTTTGCAGCTATGTTATGAATAGCTGTCAATATTAGCAAAAGAAAGGTGGGTTGGTCTGCTCTGAAAATTTAAAGGATCTAAAACTCCTTGAGTAATATAGAGTTAGAATCTATTTTTCCCTTCTGAGAAAGAGCCAGGAGTATATATCCAGTACCTAGGGAGCCTTGTGACAATTCTGAAGCACCTTAATCCTACTGGGTGAGGAAAGAGGACTGAGGGAACCAGAGAGAGAAAAGGGGAAGGGAAGCCCAGCTGAGGTGGATACTGTATGCACTGAAAGACGGAAGGAAAAGTGAAGTTTACACTGTTCTTTGGATGACATATTCATAATTCTCTATGTTTTCTAATAGATTTTTTCTTTTATTATACTTTTATAGACTTTGTAGACATAAAGGATTACAAGATGTATCATACAGTTTTAGATCTGGAAAAGGCTTATAATTGAATTTAAGAGGACTCCTATAATTAATATATGAAATGAAGAAACTGAGACCAAGAAAAGTTAGGTTTCTTGCAGATTATAAAGAATTTATGTTTATGACGGACTAAGGATAATAGGCCAATAACCATATTTACCTTGTCAAATGCTGGTGATTTTTTCCCATGAGGGTGTCCTATTATCATACCATTATTCACTTTTACAAAACACATGTAGAAAGATGTTGTCATATAATCCAATAATCCCACTCTTGGTCATAGATCCAGAGAAAACTCTAATTCAAAAAGATACATGCACCCTAATGTTCATAGCAGCACTATTTACAATAGCCAATACATGGAAGTAATCTAAATATCCATCGACAGATGAATGGATAAAGAAGATGTGGTATAAATATATGCAGTGGAATACTACTCAGACATTAAAAAAGAATAAAATAATGTGATTTGCAGCAACATGGATGGACCTAAAGATCATCATTCTAAGTGAAGTAAGTTACAAAGAGAAATAAAATAAAAATACCATATATCACTTATATGTAGAATCTAAAAAAAAAGACAAATGACCTTATTTACAAAACAGAAACAGACTCACAGACATAGAAAACAAACATGACTACCAGCGGGTAAGGGGATGGGAAAGGATAAATTGAGAGTTCAAAATCTGCAGATACTAACTACAATATATAAAATAGATAAATAACAAGTTGCTACTGTATAGCACAGGAAAATATATTCAATATCTTGTAGTAACCTATAATGAAAAAAGAACATGAAAAGGAATACACATATGTATGTGTATGACTAAAACATTATGCCATACACCAAAAAATGACATGATATTGCAAACTGACTATTCTTCAGTTTAACAAAATACATTTAAACAAACAAAAGATCCCTCCTTTACCTTTTGGTTTTTACAGTGATGATTTGCTTCAGTATCTACACTAATAGGGGATGGGAATATGTTCCTTGCATTTATTTTAGCAACCACAATGCATCATTTACTCTCATTGTTAACTTTTCCTCTTAAATTTATCATTTTTAAATAAGCCATCACTCAAACCAAAATGAACAGAAAAAATACCCGCATAAACTTCTATACATAATTAGGCTAAAATTCTTGCTATTAAGTTATTTTACACATTTCCTCAGGCAAAGTCTAGATCTACTCCAAGTGTGGTAATTGCTAGAAATGTTATTAAACAGTAAACAGCTAGAATTAAATCTAAGTTCAACACAAAGTAGTATTATTCAACCCTGCATTTAAATAAAAATCTTCTGTGTTTATCTTGTGTTTGTTAAATATGTATATGGTGTTTCATTTTTAACTGATGTTAAGATAAGGAAAATAGTGAGAGAAGGAGTGGACCGTGGCAATCTTATGATTTATAATTCATCTTAAAAATAGTAATAAAGTCCTTTGCAGGCCAATAATTGTCCTCAGAGTCATTAAAGCTCAGTGTTTAAAGATGCCATGAGTATAAAATATTCCTAAGTTCATTAAATTTTCAATGAATGAAAAATTATGTATATATGTATGCATTAGGGTCTAAACCTTCAGAAAAGACTCTGTAAAGTCTATTCAGAGTTGCTATTTACCAAGAAAAGTTTCAATTCTCCATGGATTTACTTTTCAGGAAACAAACCATGAAACATATTAAGCGTATCTACATTTTAGAACCATTCCATTGTTTCTAAAGTATTTTTTCCACTGTATAAATTCACACAAGCAAACTTTATTTTACAATCTTTTAAAGTTAGTTTTATTTGGAAAAACCAACAATAAAAAACCTTATATACATGAAGCTGCATATATAAACCTACAGTCTCTTTCCTCACAGAAAGCCACTACTGTCTATTTCTGAGACAAAGGTTATTGTAACTATAATTAACATTATCCTAAAATATGCAATTAATTCATGCTCTCTGCTTCTTTGCAAAGATTTGAGGATGACACTCTTCTTATTTTTTTCCTCAATTTTATTTCCTCAATTTTCATTTTGAAATGTACATATTTGTGCTTTCTTATCATTTAATTAAATTAGTTATTATATTATTATTTGCTCCATTCTCCCTCCAATAACCAATTTTCAGTTTGTTTTTTATATCTGTTTCTTTTATGGTTTACTAAACAGTAATTTATGTTGCTCTTTTTCTGTTTCCTACATTTCCCTTCCTTATATTTATTTTATTGCTCTTTTTCTAACTTTTAAATTGAGTGTTTAATTCATTTATTTTCATTCTTGTAGTATCACTTTCTGTTGAAAGAGAATACCTTCATAAATGTGGTTTAAACAATAAGGACATTTATTATCTTACATAACAAGAAGTCGGCAGGCAGGGTGATTCCACAGCTGGTTTAGCAGCTCAATGATATCTCTATGGGCTGCTCTGTATTTTTTACCTTTCTATTCTACCATTCTCACCATATCAGAGCTATCACCACTCATGTTTTATAGGTAGCTAGAATAGTTCCCCGCTCCATATGCAAATTCAACTATATCCAACCAAGCATTTGCTATTTTAAGCCTCAAGTGTAGAAAGCAATTTCTGCCAGCAAGTAATTAGTGGATAGGAAGCTGTTGGTTAGGAAACTAACAATATCTGCCACACTTCTTAAGATTTTAAAATATTTTAAGTTATTAGAACACTGAACATTGCTTTAGCCATATCCTATTGGTACTGATATATAGAATTTACTTATGATCATTTGATAAATATTTATGACTCTTCATTTTTATTTCCTTATTTACACAATTACAAGTGTTTAAAAGTTATGCAAGTGTTTATTTCCTAATTCATGGTCTTTTTTCTTATTATTATTAATTTTTATTTTCATTACATTATGAAAAGAGACAATAGTATGCCTATTTTTTTAATATTTAAACAATTATTAGTGATTCTTATTGACGTGCGTGACCCAAAATAGTTGATTTTGTAAAATTGTAATGAGGGCATTTCAAATGAAGATACATTCTCTGATTTTAGGGTACAGATTTTGATATATATATATTATGGTCATTCAAATTTGTATCTACTTGAAGGGATATGAATTGATAGATGTCAGTTAAGATGTTCAGTGATATTTCATTCTTTCATTTCTTTCTCTTTTTGCTGATTCAAATTTGCCTTTCTCTTAATGGTTTTTCTTCCTTTTACATTCTGCATTCTGCCAGTTTATGTTTCTCTTTTATTCTCATTTCCTTTCTTTGAAACCTTATATCATAGCTCTCAAGCTTTGTTTCAGAGAAGGCATATTTTCTTTAATATCCTTGATTTAATTTAAGAAAGTTTCTAAAATGTGTTCTTAATGTAACTTTTTTCTAAAATTGTTTTTGTCTTTTATTTTTAATGTTTTGACTCTATTGTTTATTTCCATTATTTTTACATATGCCCCATACTGGTTATGTTATAATTCATCTTTGAATACTTAAACACTTTTTGGGTCAAAGTTTCAAGCAGATTCCAATTATACAGAACATAAATGTCTCTAGTTATTTTAAAAATAGATTTATAACAAACTGGAACATTTTTGAGAATGGGCCGAGAGACATCATGCCATGATGAGGAACACAGAACAGACCCACCAGTGGAGTTGCTTCCTCATCTAATATCAAGACTGAGCTAATCAGAAAGATGTCACTGATATTGTAGACTTCAAGAACACACCATCATGGCTTCAATCCAGTGGTCATTAAGTTGACCCAGTTCTTGGCTCTAGAGTCATGTCATTCTTTATAGATGCACATCAGCACAAAATAAATACCCCACATTCTGCCTCTCGACACCCTGGATGCTAGGAACTAACAATGAATATTGTGAGAGTGAAAGGAACATGACCTTGCTTGAAAGCAGGAAAAAAGAGAAACAGTTCTTCATTACAAAATTTGTGTGAATGCAACTAAGTTATAGAATCTACATGAGTTTCAGATCCCTAGTGACAAGGGAGCTAGAAAATAAGAGTTTTTAGCTTTCCAGACTGTGAAGTACAGAAGAACACACTAAAATGTGGTTGAAATGAGTACTGAGTGCCAACAGAACATATCTTTTACAGCCAAGCTTTCGTTAAATACTGTGAGGGAGAAAGACCGGGGGATGAATTAAGGAAGCAAGTATTCTGGGTTTAGATCAACAGAATTAGAACTTTTCCTCCCTGACATTCAATGCTGAGAGTATTTTCCACCTACCAGTTGGTAGAAGGCCTGACTCAGTGAATCTAGCACTTCAAAGATCCTTTAGATGGTGATTTAGCTTTCATTACTCTTCAGTTAACCAGATCAGCAACTATAGATCTTTAGCTTCACCTGCCAATCATCTAAGCTCAGCCATAATTATAATCTGCATCTTTCATTGATGGCATATCTAATTCTTTGATCATCACTTTCCCCTGAAATTCTCTATATCACATAAGTTTTGCCATACTTCTCTAGCCTGTCCATGGTAAATGGCCTTATGGTTCAGTGGATAGATGGTCAGCTAAGTAGGCTACGGACTTACAAACACCTCCAAGAGATAGATGCCTGAGAACTGAAAGGTATGTAATTTCTCTGGGGCTGCTATCTTGATATGGTCCAAATTTTACTCTAATTCACTGGGGATTTGGAGGTCAGAGGTTTTTTTTTTTCTTTTTTTCCTCCACCAAGTTTGAGTTTTTACTTTATTTTTCCATGCTGTTTGTGCTCAATTGTTTTCAGGGAAGAAAGTGATCCCATTTTATGCATATACTCCCAATTTTGTTAAAGTACTTTTAAGTTAGGAGCAAAAGTATTTCTAATGCAGTTGACCCTTGCACAACTGCAATTCTGCATTGGTGGTTTCGCCTCTGCGGATTCAACAACCGTGGATTATGTAGGACTGTAGCATTTACTATTGGAAGAAATCCACCTATAACCGGGCCTGCACAGTTCAAACCTGCATTGTTCAAGGGTCAACTGCATATACACCAAAATGACATTTGAGAAAGCACTAATTGAGTCTGTTCATTTAGAAGTAAAATACTTCTAACAACTATTTATTATATTATCTTTTAGTAAAGCTGGGTCAATCCTGACAGATTCTGATGGCTAGAGCCTCATAAATATTAGTCACTCATTCAAAAAGTGGTTGAACTTAGATGAAAAACAGCTGCTGTGATCTTTGCTCTTTTTAATTTCTTTTTTTTTAAAAAAGACCTCTCTGAATCAGCATGTTTCTTCATGGTGATATCAATTTCTCTGAATATAGTTGGACAAAAAATGGAAAAGAAAATAATAATAAAAGATTGTGAAAGTACACCAGCAAATATTGTGGGCATAGGACTTCTAAAAAGGAAAATTTTCAACCATGTGTTTTCTTAATACCTGGAACATCCACAAAGGAATGATCAAAGGGGCCATGCTTGATCCTAAAAGCATAACATATCCATATTTATTTTTGATTATATGAGCAAGGGTATCCCACAAAGAAATTAGAATGAAACATATAAAGGCAAGGTTGGTAAGATGGCCACTTAACAGGAATGCTCTAGATACAGATTTTAGCTTAGTTCAGAAGATGTACAGAAACTGATTTCCCTCAACACTGCAAGTAAGTGTTAAAATCTCCCATGCTAGTCAATTATAGTGTTCATTTTCCAACCATTTTTAGCCTATGGGCAGTGAAGGTGGAATTAAAGAGCAATCACCTTATAAAAAGAGCTTAATGTAGTTTACAACTCTTATTTATATCATCTTCTTAAATGCTGAAATGCTTCATTCAATATAGTATACCATAGACTATTTTTATAAGTCTCCCTTATAAAACTGCAATCATGGTGCAATTAAAATACCACTGCAATTAAAGTATGTGTAATGGAACATCAGAAATATACACGACTTTCCTTTATAACCGCCAAGGGAGATATTTTGTATTCAAGTCTTCCAACTTATAAGATTCATTCAGCTAACAAGGGAACTTCTTTATTCACACAATAGCTTTATACATACACACACACACACACACACACACCCCTACTGTGCAGTGTTATATGGTTATAACCATCCAAAGGAAAATTTAAGAAGTTTATATTTTCAAAGTTTCAATTGCTATATAAAGATAAAATTCATTCGGTCTTGCTTATAGATTTTTCTTTTACATTTCATTTTTTTCCCAAATAAGAAGAGAAAGTGAGCAACATCATGGCACCAGACATTATACTAATGGCTTTATGTAAGTTATCTTAACTGATTCCCATAATAAGTTGCAGTTTCACAGGGGAGGACACTGATGCTCAGACTCACTTGCAGCTAATAAGTTTTAGGGTTGGAATGCAAACGTAAGCCTGTCTTGTCACAAAACCCTTGCCCAAATATAAACTTAATTCACCTAGCATTACTTCTAGTATATGTAGTTAAAGTACTCAGAAATGTGTTTTGGTTATTAGGTGGACCCTGTGTGAAAAATTCCTCATGCATTTTGAACGTGTTTTACTTAAGTACAGATAGATTCTTACAGATGATCTAGTTTTAAATCTTCATTTTAAGGAAAGATTTTTGGGATCTAGGGAGTTGGAGTGATTAGCTCAAGTTCTCCATAAGTGAAAAAGCAGGGTCAGCTTTAGAAACCCAGACTACCTAACAACCAGCATGCTGCTTGTTGTTTACAACTTGCCAAGACCCTTTGATGTAATGTCTATGTAAGTATTGTAGACTCTAAATGTTAACCATAATTGTTTTAGACTGTCAGACTGGATTGAGCAACTACATACACATCACAATAAGCACCAAAGGCATAACTATTACTAGGCATTCTTATGTAGATCTTCCAAATAATCACATTTTTCCTTTATATAATAATTAGTACCTATCTCGTAGGGTTGTTGTGAGAATTAAATTTAAAAACTTACATAGAATACTTAGAATAATCCATGGCACAGAGTTAACTGTTAAGTAGTATTACTGATAACATCACCAATATAGCCCTCATACTTTCTCCATCTACTATAAATATGCACTGCCTATCACCCCTGGAGGGATATAGCTCTATTTCCTAAAGCAGCTTATAAAACAAAAACAACTGTGATAGAGAAGCTAAGGAAATGGTACAGTGAACTTGATTTTAAAAAATCAAATTTAAGATTTTTTAAAAATGATCTTTTCTTTGATTCTTTTTAAGGGCTACAGTAGCCTTCATGTTTCCCACTCCCTTTTATTTCATGTCCTGTAAAACACCCTCCCCTTGAGTGTGGACAAGAACTGTGACTTGCTTCTAGCCATAGAATATGTCAAAGGTAAAGGAACTCTGCAGATATAATTAAGATCCCAAATACTGTATTAATCAAAAGGAGATAATCCAGGGTGGGAATGATTTAATCAGGTGAAAATCCTTTTAAAAGGACTAGACCCAGAGTGGCTTGATGAAGTAAGTGGCTATATTGGAGAAGCCCATGTGTCACGGAAACGTAGTTAGCCTCTGAGACCTAGAGGCAGCTTCCACAGTTGACAGCCAGCAAAATGCCAGGGCCCTCAGTCACACAGCTGCAAGGAAAGTAATTCTGCCAACAACTTGAATGTGCTTGGAAGCAGATTCTTCCCCAATCATGTCTCCAAATTAGAACACAGCCCATGATTGAAATATTGTGAGACCTCAAGCAGAGTACCCTGCTAAACCATCTGGACTCCTGACCCACTAAAATTGTGAGATAATAAGCACATATTGTTTTAAACTGCTAAACTGGTGATAATTTGTTACACAGCATGGAAAACTAATATGGGGTTATGTTTTATTTTGTTTCTCCCTCTTTACAGCAAATCGGTATTATTGCAAGCTAGAAGTAAAGAACAAGGCACTTTAATTTTGACAGAAAAGAAAGAATAGCTTTTTGGTTTACATATTAATGAATAAAACTATGGAGATAGCAATCCTTCAATTTGGGCAGTAATTTCTTTGTAATTAACTTAAAATTTAAAAAGTTATCTCTGACCAAAGATTTCTCCATCTTTAGCCAATTTCTTTCCCTGAAATCCCCACTCTTACCTTTTCCTGTGGTTGAATGCAATGAAGGGTTTCACATGCTGCCATCCTAATGATAACACATAATCGTCCAAATGTCTTCATATAAATGGCCTAATTTGAGTTTCATAACAAGTTTGTGTGGTAGGAACAAAAGAACTGTGAGATTCTCAAATTCAGGGGCATAGTTGTGAACCCAGTGGTTATCTGTGGGCCTGAAAACATCAAAGGCCCTCAGGAAGTGCTAAAATGAATGAACTTTTCAGATAAAGAAATTGTAGTTCAGAGAGAATAAATGACTTGCCCAGCAAGCCTGTACACAAAAGTAGAAAAATTAAAACTTAGACCATCCGCAACAGAGGTCAAGAGTTGTTTTCTATTATGGCATTTTACCCTTTAAAAGGAAACACATTTAGCTATTAACAGCCATTAACCTTTTTGCTGAAATTTACATCTCTACTTAGCAGAGAACCCTGAAGGAAGGGATGCAAGGATAGATGAAAGAAATTATCATGGGTACAGAGTGCTGTCCAGTGTGTGGAATGCCTTGAATATCTGAGAAACAGCAGGATCACAGCGGATGCCTCTAGGTTGAGCTGCCTTCTGAGAAAGGGAAGATGAGTTGGTAAATAAAATGTTAAGGTTTTAAAGGAAAAACTATCTATTTTTCTAGTACAGCCTTTGAAAATGCAAATCAATAATTGTCTTTTTAAAAAATGAATTTCCAAAAGCTTCAAGAAATAATTTTGCTTACTCACACTTTATCTTATTTTGAGGTAACCTCAAGCAATAGCTCATCATTTAAGTCCCTGTCTCTGCTTTAGAAACTACACCATCAGACATTGAAGATACAAACTAAAGTTGAAAATACCAACTAAAGCTGAGTATCAGTAGCATCCTCATGCTGTCATGAATATGAAGCCATCTGTGTTCTGTCACCCTAGGGCCTCTCATTCCTGTTCAGCACAAATATTTGCTACATGCTTCTCTAATTTTTTTCCATGCACAAAAGCAGTGGTCATCATAAAGGAGCCAAGATTCCCTAAGTAGGAGTTTAGTGGTGTTGATGCTTACCAGCCAAAGACCACCAGGAAAGATAACTGGGTTTATTACCTGCTGCAGCAAGAAGCCTCCATATTACGGTAAAAAGTCAACAAGCGGCTGTTAGGAGGGGCTTATTCTAAGATTTGGACTTCTGATGCTTTGGCCAATTTTAACAGGTAAAGGTCTGGATTAGGTGCTGTCAAAAAGCAAAGGCAATTTGGTAACAGGATATCTTAATAATTTTTACCCAGGAGGTATAAAAAATGAAGTAAGGCTGTGTCGACTGAAATAAATGCACAGACGGCCTAAAAGTTGAGAGTCATGTTTTATGTGGCAGACATTTCTGAGGACTTGAACCTCTTCGAGCCCAGGATGATAGCCTCTCAGATCGCTCTGAGGGACTGCTCTGAAGAGGTAGGGGAGAAGCTAGGAAATACAGGAGCTTTACAACAAAGACCAGGGAGTCAGAACATTAAAAGATTACTTGTTAACTAAAGAAAATTAGACATCTCAAGTTAAATAATTTAGTGCTTTTCTATGTATGGGAGGAAGCAAATATTTGGGCTCATTGAATTCATTCCTTTGACAAACACCTAGCTATCTAGGGCCAGTATCCTGTCCTTTCTTATTCTGAGTCCCCTCAGAGTGCTCCACTGTGAGTGACTGCAGAGGCTGGGCTGCAGGCTTGTCTTCACGGGGGGCGGGCGGGGGGGGGGGCAGGGCTGGCGGCAGCGGCTGATGACTTAATGGCTTCAGCATTCTTCGTTTACTGATACGGTTTGCAGTATTTTTTGTTTACAGCTCTAATTGGTAAAGATGCAGCAGCCACCCTGTAAGCTGGGAGAGGGACAAGTATGGACAGTTTTATGGTTTTCACAGTGTTCTTGTTTTTGTCTGAGCTTAGAAATGATTACAGTGACCACACTCCATCATGGACACAGGCTGACTTCATGTGATGTTGGTATTATGTGAATTTTTGTTCATGTTCAGCAAGAGATTCCTACCAGATTACAGCTGTCAGGAATGCTTCATTCTTTCTCAGTGGACATTCAGATTATTAAAAGAGAACCAGTCCTCCCTTGTTCTCAGATTATGTGGTTCAAGTGAGGCTAACTCTGTCCCTCTCCCTAAGGATGTGCACCAGACCTAGGTCTGGTCAAATTAAACTTCTGTATCTCTCAGTCCACAGCAAATGTTTCAGAGATGAGCACTTGACTCAAGGTAGGCCGATATCCACAGAACTTTTGCTGAAGCTACCTGAAAAGAGCTTTTAATGAGACCATTTAGGCCTAGAGGTTATAAAGGGTTAATGTGGAGAAAGCTGGCACTCTCTAGAGTCATAAAACCCCCACCCTTGGGCTCTCTGTGTGCCTGGAGCCCATTGACACCTTAACCCCCACTCCCCACTACAAGACCCTTCACATACCTGCATTTCTGCAAGACAGATACAAAACATCTTCTCTTAATGTGTGTTTACCCTAACAAAACCCTTGGCCCTGGGAGATAGCCCATCTCACAATACCCTAATACCCCAGGAGGACAGGCCTCACATTCTGCCCTCTTCAAAGTCATAAAACCTATTGTTCAGAGAAGTCCCTGCAGATCTTAAAACCAATCAGGTACCTGTGCACGAATTCGTCTTGCAGCCTCTACTCCTTGTGTGCACAGTCCCCTCCCCTAACAGAACACCCTGCCCGTGCACTCTCAGCGTTTACCCAATGTGGCCTCCTGTTGCCTATAGCAGCGTCCCTATTAAACTTTCTTAAACTCCTCTCCATCTCTGGTAGTTCTTTACCAACCAGCATATCACCATCACCATTGTGTGCCCACAACAGTTAAGATGTTTTTGCTACCTCTACATCAAGAGTTGCAAGCCCCTAACCTAAAGCAACTGGTCTTCCTGCTAAACAAGAAATTATGCTTTCTTAAACTGTCCATAAATCATGCATTTATGCCTCATAAATCATATTTTTGTTTTCCTATTCCTTTTTCCTTAACCATCTGAGTGCCTGTAACACATAAATCTCAGAAGGCACAACAATCTAATTTTGGACTACGATATTGTGATTTATGAAAAATACATTTATTTGGTCATCATATATTTGGTTATATATACTTGGTTTTCCTTCACAGTTTCTGGCACACAGCTCCTAAAACCCTTGAAATTTCCTGTAATAATAGCAATAAAGGTATCTTTTGTTATGTTAATGAGGTGACTTTTGGAAAGCCCTTAGGTAAACTTAATGGGGGCTGGTTGCCAGGGGAATCGACCCAGCAATTAGTGGGTTGGAACTTTCGGGCTAGAGATTAAGTTCAATTGGCAATGACCAGTGACTTAATCAATTGTGCCTATGTAATAGAGTCTCCATAAAAATTCAAAAGGATGGGTTTGGAGAGCTTCCCAGTTGAACAAGGGGGGATTTGGGGAGAACAGAGTCCCTGGAGAAAGCGTGGAAGTTCCACACTCTTACCCCATCCCTTGCCCTATGCAACTCTTCCATCTGGCTTTTCCTGAGTTATATCCTTTTATAATAAACTGGTGATCTAGTAAGTAAAATGTTTCTCTGAGTTCTGTAAACGGCTCTAGCAAATTAACTGAACCCAAGGAGGGGATCATGCGAACCGCTGATTTATAGCCAGTCAGAAGCACAGGTGATAATCTGGGCATGTGATTGGCCTCTGTAGTGTGTGTGTGTGTGTGTGTGTCCCACAAGTTGGAAATTGGGTCCAGGAACCCAAAAGACAGACCAACACTCCTACTAGCAGCTGATGGGGAGCAGAATTTGTCACCTATGGCAATAAGGATTACTTTAGGCTTATTATTTTTAAAAAACAGCAGACATTAGAGAAGCTCTGAAAACCATGTAGAAGTTGCCTTTTGGTAAGAGATGTTTACATTTATAAGGGAAATCTCCACTTGTAAGAGTGTCTCCCATTCTGTATCACGGAAAAACAGATGACTCTAAACCTCTAGAAACTTATCAATGGAGAAGGCAAAAATTTAAATCTGCATAACAACCTTACCCCTGTTTATTGTGCTTTGTCTGGTAACCTCCCACAACTGGCCTCCTCACCCCAACATCTTCTTTTGTCTTTAGCTAAAGATGTTATTTAAAGTGGTAGCTTGGGTCATTTTGGGGAGTTACTCAGTTTTCTTGGTTATCTCCTATGTATACAGGAGGTATACATATTATTAAACTTCAGTTCGTTTTTCTCAGAAAAAGATCTTTTCAGGATGTCATTTTGTTAGAGCAGGCAGATAGCTAGATATAAGCAGAGAAAGGGGGACACAGACCAAATGGCAGGAATTAGGCAGAAAGGAGGGGCACAGGCCAAATGCAGGAAACCACACATCATGTGAGCAGCAGGGATCCTTGGGCAGAGAAAGAAAAGCTGGAATCTTTGGGCTGATAAGGGACCACACCTTTTGGCTTGGAGACCAACAAAGAAAGGTCAGAAAAGGCAGGAATTTCCAGTGTCCGAATGTAACCTTTTACTTATTATGCCCTCATTTCAATAAAATTAGCCTTGCAGATCAGAAGTACCCATTATGCACCAACGCCATGACACTTCCGATCCAGACTAAATAAGGACAAAAATCCCTCCTCCCTTTGGGAAGGTGGAGTTGGGATGATAATCAGGGAATACGACCCCAAACCCTTCCCTCCCCAATGAATATTCCGCCCATTCATTTTTACACCCTATGTAACTTGCCAAAGAAACTCGGGACAGCTGCTCACCTGAGCCTGCCCGCACTCCCCTGAGAGTGTACTATCCATCCTTTAATAAACCCTCACTTTACCTTTTTAACCCCTAAGTCTTGTCTCTGAATTCTTTCTGGGACGGGACAAGAACCTGGAACACCAGTTGCACCTATCGGCGACAATTTGATCTTCTGAATATTTACCTCTAATTGAAGTCAAAAGCAGCTCTGAAATTCTTAGTACTGATAAATTATCTTTTGTTTCAAGTATTTTTTGCTTGAGTTTGTTACCTTTAACATGAACATACTTCCAGTCCCTCAAACATTTCAAGTACATGAAGTATGTCAAATATAAACAAATTTGTGCTTAGACAGGGAGAGACTTTAATTAGAAAGAAAGACAACTGCAATTGTGAGAATTCTCCAATCTCAGAAATCTGGGTCTCAAAATCAAATGGAGAAAGTTTTTCTTCCATAGTGTAAAGGAGGGGCAAGCAGAGACAAACTTAATCTTTTAAGGGAGCACGGGACAAGTGAGAGGAAATGCCCAGTGAGGTTTAATAGGAAAAAGGTCTCTGTGGTCATGTGACTCCCAGGAGAAGCTGATAAAAAGGGTCATGTTCCATTTTTTAGTGCTTCCTAAAGCTTTGGAGCTAGCAGAGCTCAGGGACTTGTAGAAAAGGAGAAAAGCCTAACTAAAGTTTGGTCAAGACAAATTGAAGGGTAAAAAATGGCCAGTTGTGAACACTTGGTCAAGTGCAACCAGGCATTTTTGAGGATCCATTAGTGTCTTGGTGAAAAAGAGAATGACGAATCCTTTATTTTGAATGCTTTGTCACTTTAGGCTGCCAATTAAAGAGATCCAGTGTTTAATCTCCAATTCCTTAAATTTAACATATGTATCTGCTCCTATGGAATACCCTGTTTTTAGATGGAATACCCTGTTACCCTTTTCTTTAAGACAGTATAAAATGGTTCACATCCCAGTTCCATGAACAATAAGAAACAGCCAACAGCGAAAACCTATGAAGTTTTCTTGGGAGGGAGAAGAGGAGAGCTTACTTTGCCTGATTTGGTCCACATTAGAGCCCGCTTCTCCACCACTACTCTAATTCTCCACTGATAGTCTGAGCTTCAGAGCTCCAGTCCTACCATTAGGGGGAAGAAAAAAGTGCCTTACAAGTTCCCCATGAAATTCTCTCTAATACCTTTGCTTCTGCAACCTCTACTTGTTTATACACAGAAGTTCACAATCGAAGTGGTATTTGCATACCTCCTTTACAAGTCCTACATAGATGGTCTTCTCCTAACTTGGGAATAGGAGGTTATTGCTACTTAACATCCTGTGGCCTGAGACACTAATAAGACTAAAATAGTTCCATTTAATGTCCCACTTTCACATTCTTAATATTATGAGTTATTCAGTAAAAAAGTCAAAGTAGCTAAGTAAACATACCCTGGAAAAATT
The DNA here is from genome assembly GCF_036321535.1 of Camelus dromedarius. Classification (NCBI taxonomy): domain Eukaryota; kingdom Metazoa; phylum Chordata; class Mammalia; order Artiodactyla; family Camelidae; genus Camelus; species Camelus dromedarius. The sequence goes on along the minus strand of NC_087472.1, from coordinate 93,403,647 downwards.
ATAATTAAATTATCAGATACAATATTTTTTAAATGTCACAGCTATTGAATATGTGGAGAGTGCTGTGATAAGAACAGGAGAGTATAATGGGGAAAGTTACAAAGAAAAAAGATTAGTTGGCACTTAATTTTTAATGTGTCGATCATTAGTTTTTGAATCACATTTTTATATTATTAATTTTCAAACCTACAACATTCATACCAAAGATGATTTTGATTTTGTTGAACTGCACATAATGTAGAGTTACTCATGTTGATAACAATGTAGTCTCCTTTCAAATCTAAACCCACTGCAAGAATGCTTTTTAGATGTATTATTGTTTTCATCCATCAAACCAGAGCAATCTTAATAGGCAAACTAATGAGAGATTTGTTTAACTGTATTTATTTTACTCATAAATGGTGGCCAGCATTTCAGAATTGTAACAGAGCAAGGAAACACTTAGTTTCTTCATAATAAATCTAAAGAGATCTGGCTTAATTTAACTTTAAAAATATTAATTTTACAAAATTTAAAACACCATTATTTAGTACCAGGTGGTACCAAATAAAAATTGGCAAAAATACATTTACAAATATTCAAAATAATATTACCTATGGAAATACAAATTGTTGAATCAGATATTAGAGCCACTAAAATATCTTTTTTTCAATAAGATATCCCTTAAACATTTTCATTTAGAATAAGGAATATGTTGCTATTGCCCAAATGATAGAGAATCTGTGCTTATCCTGCCATTCCATGATTCAGGCCAAAAATGAAAGCAGATCTTTGCTAATATATGAACTTTTTACTCTAGGGTTTTCCACTGGGAAGAAGAGAAATGCTTAATTAGTATGCTGTAGACCAAACTGCATATATTGTAGTATGCATTTCATTATTCACCTAAGTTTTAACATTTTTAATTTATTAAAACTATAGAGTTAATTATAGAAATAAAATTAAGTCATAGAGGTAGCAATTTTCCCCTATTTTTGTGACTATCTCTATTTGATACAGCTACAGAGTGAATTAGAAAGTGCTACAACATATATTTGCTCCACACCTCTTGAGGGATATGCATAAACATTTATATAGAATAAAAGCTCATTTAGACTACCTTCAGTGTATCATCGAGGATTCATTCTGGAGTTTTCACGTCAGTTAGGCAACATTACTCTTTGAAGGACTCATTTGTGGAGAACTGTACTAGGCTCTACAGAAAGATATGACTGCCTTCAAAAATCTAATGGTCATTTGAGGTACAGACTATACATGGTGAATAGGTATAAGTCAAATGTGTTAGCAAGCTTATGGGAACAAACCATAATTGAACTGGTATTATTTACGATGTTATGTATGGCCTTTGGACCATAACTTTGAACTCAAGCAAAAATTACACTTTTGATCTCGGTTTCTGGCTGAAGGTAGTATTTCATAAAAACAATCATACAAACCAAACAAAAACATACATATAAAAACCCCAACAGCTTTAAACAAACAAACCTGAGATTAAAATCTTGGCTAATAGGTCTACAAGTAGGATAATTTTTTAATCTCTCTGAGCCTGTTTCTTCCTCTAAAACATATGAAAAGTTATCTGTCTCCTAAAACAGAATTATGCAAAGACCTGTGCCTGATGTATTGTAGGCATTTTATAAATGTAGCTCTTATTACAATGCATACAGTAACATTTGCTGACAAATACATAACTAGGGGAAATGGTATACATGAAAGCACAAAATAACTTTTTCTTGCAAAACAACTGAAGAGAATGAAAAGAAATTAAAATAAGCAAGTACGTAGTCAGCTCTAAAACTATGGAAGGAGTTTAAAACTTAGATTCCAAGCCTAGAGAATGTAATTTAACAATTTGGATCAAATTGGCAATGAAATTCTAAGACTCCATTTTTAGAAAGAAAGGTAGAGAGGAGTGAATAAATGATTAGACAAAAAAAAAAAAACTTAGTAGTATATCCAAATATAAAAAATATATTTTAGGCATAAAGATGTCTCCTTACAGAAGTTAGGCAGAAAGTCTTCCCACAGAACCTAATGCAATGAAAAAAGATAAAATGTGTGAAATGATTTGAAGAGAAATTCTAAGCCTGCACTAGAAGTTTAACCAAGCCATAACATTTTTTTCTGTCCATCCATATTCAGCCCTTCAGCTCATGGTCTTGGAGGAAAATTCATACAGTACCCAGGTAGATAGTGAAGAAAGCCAAAGTGAATCCTATTACACCACTCTGGAGCCAGAAGCAGGTCCAAAGAGAATTCCCCACCTAGCATTTAAAAATATCTGTATACATATATTCCTCAAAGAAATATATAATCACATGCTGATTCATAGATAAGTAGGGGAAATAAATAAAACTGGGAACTAAATAAAATTATAAAAGGAGAAGAGAGGATGAAGAAGCAACAGGAAGAGGAGGGAGTGGAGGGAGGAGTCCCCAGAGAGAGGAGGAAGGGAGAAGGAAAAGGCAGGAAGGCAGAAGAAATGAGGCAAAAGAGACACTGATGAGTAGAGCTCACTTTAGAAGTATTATTTTAAAGAAGAAAAGAAAGAAAGAAAGGAAAAAAGAAAAGGAAAAAACTTAAACAACCCCTCAGAGTTTCAAGGAAAATAAAAAGAAAACTGCCTCTAGGAAAATGAGATTATAAGTTATAAGATGATGTAAAAACAGGATGAGATAAAAAGAGCACTTCCAAAATTAAAGCATTAAACAGAGGAGAAAAGACAAATTTAAAATGCATGTCAAAGTAGTGAAGAGCAAAACCAAAGCTGCCAAGAAGTGAATCAGTGATCTAAAAGCAAGAATGGGTAAAAGTCACAGAGAGTGTAAAGAGAGGATACTGGCTGGCCTGAAAACAAAATTGAATACATGGAATAGAAAATAAATGTTTTAAGAATATGATACAAGGGAGTTTTCCTATAATAAAATAAGACTAGGTATTCAATCTGAAAGTGCTGTGTACCAGGACAATTCATAATAAGTATTAATGTTGATACACATCCTAGTGAAATGACTAAACCAGAGTCCTATTGGCCTTTGAAATAAGGCCTATAGGCCAGAGAAATAAGGCCACTGAGTTGGTGAAAAATGTTAACATGGACTACTAATTCTATCTAAGAACATTAGATTTAAGAAGTAAAAACAGCAATATCTACTGAATTAAAAAAATAACACATCCCTCCAACTTTTAAAAGTTATTATGTGCATTATAGAGCCCAACAAGTAAAGAACATAAAAATCATCCATAATCACAAGCAGTTTATAGTTTGACTTAAAAACTTTTATTCCTGTGTGTGTGTGTATTTACACAGTGACACACATTTTTGTGGTTGAGATCACATAGTATTCATCTTTCCTTTTCATATATAGATATTTACCATTCATAGCCTGAAGGCCATAACTATTTTGATAACCAAGGATATAATACACTAACTCAATCAAGATAGAAATGCAATCTTGCCTTTCTCGAAGTCAAAAATTGCTTAAATGACAAAAATGACAAGCCTCTGGATAAAAAATGTTGGCAGCGTTAGAATTAAAATACTGCATCTCCCTAATGTTCAATTTAAAATGAGACACAAAGCAAGGTGGGGCTGCTGAATAGCTCAGGGGTAGAGCACATGCTTAGCATGCAGGAGGTCCTGGGTTCAATCACCAGTACCTCTGTTAAAAAAAAATTAAGACACAAAGCAATGGAGTACAGTAAGTATAATGTTTGTAGGAGAATTAATTATCAGGTCTATACTATTAAAATAATAAGTAGAAGGTGTTTCTACTGAGTTGTTTTACAATTTATTCATATAGTACAGCCAAAAGTTTACACATACATCAGTTTTCTCCTCCCTCTTTGTTTGACCCAGTATATAATAAGTACAATGGGTACTGCTCAAAGAGAAGGTTTAGCCATTCCTTCCCCTAAGACAAGATTTCATGTGAATTTTAACCAAAAAAAAAATATTAACAAAATGTGTTACCTTACTATTTCTACTTTTAATATACTTTGTGCATTTCAGAACATGTAGAAAAACTAGGTCAAAAAAGGGCATAACATAGTTAACTATACACACAATAGTGAGGGGAATATCTTGCCTTTGCAATTCTTTTTTCCAATGTCCTTCCACCCAATGCTCAAAAACAGATAGTATACTGCTCACAGAAGTGGTTTATAAATTACATTTCCAAAGTAAATAATTCCCATCAATACTTTCACAGGTATTCAAAAGTCCTATTTTACTACCACCACTTAAAATACCTTGGGCATTTCCAAATATTTAGAAATTTTAGCTACCTAAAACAAGAACTTACTTGTCCACTTTATACACAGTACCATTAAACAAACCTGCACATGTAACAAAAGATAATGGTCTGAGGTGACTTGTTATGACCATCCTGGCCCTCAACCATGTCCTCCTCACCTTTTCCTCTATACCACTAGTACAGTGGACAAGTATAGACAAGTATATTGCTCAGAGGTGGTTGAACAAATTCAAATTCATTTCCAAAAGTATTTTACAGAGGACAAGCTTTCCTACAAGTTTCAACACAAAGTATACAAATGGGCTAATTTTACTGATACAATTAAGAATTTGTATAATTCTTAAACATCGGAATACTAGATGTTGCAAAATAGGATTTATTTGTCCATTATGGACTATAAACAGAGCAAAACAAAATACACCTCAAAGAGGAGGTTTAAGCCATTTCATTTCCAGAAGATCGATTTCATATGAATTTTTTAATAAGTCTTATTTTATTTTTTAATGGAGGTTCTGGGTATTGAACCCAGGACCTCATGCATGTGCTCTATCACTGAGCTATACCCTCCCCCCATTTGAATTTTAATAAAATGTTAACAAAATTTGTTTTACTACCTCTACTTTTAACACACTTTGTGCATCTCAGAAAATTTGGAACATAAAAATTAGACATTTCAAAAAGAGAGCATAAGCTTATCAACTATGTATACAGAAGGAATAAAATGTATAAAACTATGGTTATAACATGAAAATATCTTCTAAAAATGAACTCCTTCCTTACTTTCTTCCCAAGGCCTTTTGCCCCACCTCCTGTAACCCACTAAACAAATGTGTGTATGGCTTCTGGTGTTCCTTCTAAGTGGCGGCATAAAGATTCCATTTCCAAAAGTCATACCAGAAGACCTTTGTTTCTTAAGATTGTTTTTTAAACAAAAAATTTACTTAATAAGACCTGTGATGTCTTACCCTAGTTTCAATCCAATGTTAGCAACCTCATTGGGTCTAGAAGCCTAGAGATACAGCGCCACAAGAATTTTCAGTTGTCTTCTAAAAGGCTGAGGGAAAATTTTTGATAAGTCTTTTTATATTATACAAATTAAGCCTTTTATAAATGGCCCATGCATCTTTCAAAACGTTGGGCTCTCTCTGCTAGCCCAAGGCAGGGCGTTGTTCTGTTTTTTTCTCTCACCCACTCTCCAGACCTTAGAGCAGGCCACCTGCCCATCTGCTGGCTGCTGACCTGTCCCTTGGCCTTGTCAGGGGCTCCACTCACCTGTCTGGCCAGCGAGGCGCGGCTCCGTCATAGTCGTCGGCACAAGGCGGCATCTATTTCACTTGGGACACAGCGGCTGAGGCGGGTCCCAAGACATGTAAGTGTCCAAGAGGCCGAGCTCACCTTCAGCCCCTCATGCCTTTGGGCATTTTGCTCCTCCAGCTTCTCCGCTCCACCACAAGAGGCAAACGACAGGCCCTGGACATGGTGTGAGGTGGCCAGGATTCAGGAAGCTGCCACTGACGCAGTCACGTCACCAGGACTGGTCGTCGCTGCTTCCGGGCCTGACTGGGCCCTCAGCGTGTGAGGAGACCAGCGCGAGACTCCCGCGGCCAGCGCGCAGGCGGGCTGGTGGTGGGCGGGGCTTCCTGAACCTTAGTGCGTGGGCTCGCGTGTGGAGGAGGGCACGATCCTCTCAGAGGAGCCCCCAGGGGGACCAGCTCCAAGGACGGAAGTGGCCAGGAGGACCCCAGGGTCAACAGCGCGTGGTCCGAACGGTGACTGGAAGGTGCCTTGTTTTATAGCACTCGTACAGGTAAATGGCGGGAAAGGACTGGATGCCGCAATGGGCAGGCTTGGTGGTGGCCTGCAGGGTCTGGTCCCTAGGGTCCTCAGTGCATGAACCATACAGTCACTGACTAGGCCATCGGGTCCTGAGCTTAAGGGGGGGTTCAGTGACTGGAAAGGACCCCCAGGGCAGCAGCATGCGGCAAGGATGGTTGTTGAAGGGGCCGTAGGTTCCGTACCACGCGGGGAGCTTGGAAGAAACCCCTGGGCATCAGCCCGCGGGAAGGATGGTGGCTGAAAAGGAAAAGTTTTCTATTCCCCTGAACGCGGGCAGTCTAGTTCCTGGTAGGCAGAAGAGCCCTAGTTCCTTGCAGGGGGATGCTCGTTTTCCCTGGACGCCGGCAGGCTGGTGACTGGAATGTCCTGTACAGACAAAACAAAACAAAACAAAAAAACACTCTGGAAATTAGTAAGGAAAGACTTTACTGAGTGACCACTGCAATAGGGGAAGAGTGAAAATTGCACTGGGAGGTGTTTAAAGACTAAGCCAGAAACAACTTAGGAAAGGGCTGGGCAAGCAAAGCCTTTGTATACAGCAACCACGGGATAGGAGGCTGTGGAAGGAGGAAGGAGGATGCTAAAAACTGCAAGCGGAAGGGCTTACAACATAACAGCTATATCAAATATTTCAATGAAGCAAAGGTGGCAGCAGGAAATGTTTATTTGTGCTTAAGCACCTACATCAGTAGTTTGGACCTAAAGGAAGCAAACAAGTTATAGTTAAGACATTCACATAAAGTTTAAGTTTAGGGCCTATAGGTCCTAGGCAAGCCAGTCTAAAGCTATGTCAAGTATAAAGTTTGATCAATCTTGTCAGTCCCTTCTTTTGTTCAAAAAAGGCTCAATGATACTGCCCTTGAACACATCAGGGATAAGGGGAATCTGAAGTAGGTGACAGCTAAGGAAATACTCCTAAGGGTCAATGTTTTCTCTGTGTTGTTGTTCCTTGTTCCTTTAGGACCAGTAGAACCATCTATAGGACCACCTGGCAGAGATCAGTTGTTTTAGGGTTCAACAGATGAGGCAGATGAAAAGAGCAATGCCCAAAATGCAAAAAGGTAAATATTATAAAAGATCATGTTAAAGAGCCAGGAGTCAAAACTAGGGTATCCAGGCCAGTGAATTCCCAGAGGTCAGTGGATGAAAATCTTTCAATGATGCAACATTGGTCATTGAGGTTTTTCCTTGTTTTTTTTTTTTTAAATTGATGTATAGTTAATTTACATTATTATATTAGTTTTAGGTGTAGAACACAGTGAATCAAAATTTTAGTAGATCATACTCCATTTAAAGTTATAATATTGGCTATATTCTCTGTGCTGTACAATATGTCCTTGTTGCTTATTTATTTTATACATAGTAGTTTATATCTCTTAAACCCCTACCCCTATTTTGCCCCCCCTTCCCTCTCCTTATTGATAACCACTAGTTAGTTCTACATATCTGTGAGTCTGTTTCTGTTTTGTTATATACATTCATTTGTTTTACTTTATAGATTCCACATATAACTGATAATATAGAGTATTTGTCTTTCTCTGTCTGACATTTCACTAAGCATAATACTCTCTAGGTCCATCCATGTTGTTGCAAATGGCAGAATCTCATTCTTTTTCCTTATGACTGAGTAATGTTCCACTGTATGTATATACCACATCTTCTTTACCCATTCATCTGTTGATAACCATCTAGGTTGCTTCCATAGTTTGGCTATTGTAAATAATGCTGCTATGCACGTTGGGGTGCATGTATCTTTTTAAATTAGTGTTTTCTTTTTCTTCAGGTGTATACCCAGGACTGGAATTGCTGAATTATATGGTATTTCCATATTTGGTTTTTTTTTTTGAGGAAAGTCCATATTGTTTCCCACCGTGGCTACACCAATTTACATTCCCACCAACAGTGTACAGGTTTTCCCTTTTCTCCACATCCTCACCAACATTTGTTATTTGTGGTCTTTCTGTGTATTGCCATTTTGACAGATGTGAGGTGATATCTCATTGTGGTTTTGGTTTGCATTTCTCTGGTGATTAGCAATGTTAAGCATTTTTTAATATACCTGTTAGCCACTTGTATATCTTCTTTGGAGAAGTGTCTATTTAGGTGTTCTGCCAGTTTTTTAATTGGGTTGTTTTTGATATTGAGTTGTATGAGCTGCTTCTAAATTTTGGGTATTAACTCCTTATTGGTCATATTATTTGCAAATATTTTCTCCCATCCAGTAGGTTTTCTTTTTGCTATATTGTTGGTTTCCTTTGCTGTACAAAAGCTTTGAAGTTTAATTGGGTCCCATTTGTTTATTTTTACTTTTATTTCTTTTGCCTTATGAAACAGATCCCAAAAAATATTGCTACAATTTATGTCAAAGAGTGCTCTGCCTATGTTCTCTTCTAGGAGTTTTATGGCTTAACGTCTTATCTCTAGGTCTTTAATCCATTTTGAGTTTATTTTTGTATATGGTTTGAGGAAATGTTCTGATCTTCTTTTACATGTTGCTGTACAGTTTTCCCAGCACCACTTATTGAAGAGACTGTCTTTTCTCCATTGTATAGTCTTGCTTCCTTTGTGGTAAATTAATTGAACATATGTGCATGGGTTTATTTCCAGGCTCTCTGTTCTGTTCCATTGATCTACGTGTCTGTATTTGTGCCAGTACTATATTGTTTTGATTACTACAGCTTTACAGTATAGTCTGAAGTCAAGGAGTATGATACCTCCAGTTCTGTTCTTTTTTCTCATAATTGCTTTGACTATTCAGGGTCTTTTGTGTTTCCATACAAATTTTAGAATTATTTGTTCTGCTCCTGTGAAAAATGCCCTTGATGTTTTGATAGAGATTGTACTGAATCTGTAAATTGTGTTGGGTGGTATGGTCATTTTAACAATATTAATTCTCCCAATGAACACAGTGTATCTTTCCATCTGTTTGTGTTGTCTTCAGTTTCTTTCATCAGTGTCTTATAGTTTTCTGAGTATAAGTGTTTTACTTCCTTAGTTAGATTTATTCCTGGGTATGTTATTCTTTTTGATGCAATGATAAACGGGTAAATTTCTCTTTCTGGTAGTTCATTGTTAGAGTATAGACGTGCAACAGATTCTGCATATTAATTTTGTATCTTGCAACTTTGTCAAATTCATTGATGAGCTCTAGTTGTTTTTGGTGGCATCTTGAGGATTTTCTATGTATGGAATTATGTCATCCGCAAACAGTGACAGTTTTACTTTTTCCTTTCGAATTTGTTTTCCTTTTGTTTCTTTTTCTTGTTTGATTACTGTGGCTAGGTGGCTAGGGCTTCCAGTACTGTGTTGAATAAAGGTGGTGAGAATAAGCATCCTTGTCTTGTTCCTGATCTTAAAGGAAATGCTTTCAGCAGTTCACAGTTGATTATGATGTTAGCTGTGGGCTTATCATTTTTGCCCTTCATTTTATTAAGATGTGTCTGCTCTATACCCATTTTGTGGAGAGGTATTATCATAAGTGAATGTTGAATTTTATCAAAAGGTTTTTCTGCATCTGTTGAGATATTCATATGATTTTTATTCTTCAGTTTATTAATGTGGTGTATCACATTGATTGATTTGCAGATATTGAACTATCAATCCTTGCATCCCTGGGTTAAATCCCACTTAATCATAATGTATGGTCTTTTTAATGTATTGTTGAGTTTGGTTTCCTAATATTTTGTTGAGGATTTTTGCATCTATGTTCATCAGTGTCATTGGTCTATAATTTTCTTTTTTAATGAAATACTTGTCTGGTTTTTGGTATCAAACCAATGCTGGCCTCAGAAAATGAGTTCAGAAGCATTATTTCCTCTGCAATTTTTTGGAATAGTTTGAGAAGGATAGGTGTTAACTTTGCTCTAAATGTTTGTCAGAATTCGCATGTGAAGCCAGCCATCTGGTCGTGGACTTTTGTTTGTTGAGAGTTTTTAAATTGCTGATTCAATTTCATTACTGGTAACGAATCTGTTCATATCATCGATTTCCTCCTGGTTCAGTCTTAGGAGATTGTATATTCCTAAGAATTTGTCCATTTTTTCTAGGCTGTCCATTTTATTGGTATATAGTTACTCATGATGATTCTCTTATGATTCTTTGTATTTCTGTGTTTTCATTTGTAACTTATCCTTTTTCATTTCTGACTTTACTGATTTGGGCCCTCTCTCTTTTTTTCTTTATGAATCTTACTAAAGGTTTATCAATTTTATTTATCTTTTCAAAGAACCAGCTCTTATTTTCATTGGTCTTTTCTTTTTAGTCTCTATTTAATTTGTTTCTTCTCTGATCTGTATAGTTTCTTTCCTTCTTCAAACTTTGGGTTTTGTTTATTTTCTTTTTCTAACTCCTTTAGATGTAAGGTTTGGGTTGTTGATTATTTGAGATTTTTCTTGTTTCCTGAGGTAGGCTTGTATTGCTGTAAACTTCCCTCTTAGATTCTTTTGCTGCATTCCATAGATTTTTGGATCACTGTGTTTCCCTTTTTATTTGTCTCCAAATATTTTTTTATTTCTTCTTTGATTTTGTCAATGATCCATTGGTTATTTAGTAGCATATTGTTTAGACTCCAGGTGTTTTATGTTTTTTGCAGTTTTTTTCCCTAGTGGGTGATTTCTAGTCTCACAGCATTGTGATCAAAGAAGATGCTTGATATGATTTCAATCTTTTTAAATTTACTGAGACTTGTTTTGTGGCTCAGCATGTGATGTATAGTGGAGAATGTACCATGTGCACTTGAGAAGAATGTGCATTCTGCTGCCTTCAATGGAATGTTTTATATATTTCTACTAAGACCATTTGGTCTAATGTGTCATTTAAGGCTTGTGTTTCCTTATTGATTTTCTGTCCGGATGATCTGCCCAATGATGTAAGTGGGGTGTTAAAGCCCCCTACCAATACTGTCAATTTCTCACTTTATGTCTGTTAGTATTTGCTTTAGGTATTTAGGTACTCCTGTGTTGAATGCATATGTATTTAAAATTATATATTCTTCTTGGATTGATCCCTTGATTTTTATGTAATGTCTTTCTTTGTCTCTTGCAACAGTCTTTGTTTTAAAGTCTATTTTGTCTGATACAAGTATTGCTATCCTGGCTTTCTTTTGATTTACATTTGCATAAAATACCTTTTTCCATCCCCTCACTTTCAGTCTGTGTGTGTCTTTAGATCTGAAATGAGTCCCTTGTAGGCAGCATATATATGGGTCTTGTTTTTGTGTCCATTCATCCACCCGATATCTTTTGGTTGGAGTTTAGTCTATTTATATTTAAAGTAGTTATTGATAGGTATGTACTTATTGCCATTTTGCTAATTGTTTTTGAGTTCTTTTTGTTTCCTTCTTCTCCTTCTGTTCTCTTCCTTTTTGATTTGATGACTAGTACTATGTTTGGATTCTTTTTATTTTGTGTGTGTGTATGTATTATAGACTTATGGTTTGTGGTTACCATGAGGTTTATATAGTAATCTATGTATGTGTGTGTGTGTATGTGTGTGTGTGTGTGTATATATATATATAGATAGATACATATATGATTATTTTAAGTTACTTATCTCTTAATTTCAAACACATTTTAACAACCCTACATTTTTATTTGCCTTCCCCCACATTACTGTTTTTGACATCATATTTTACTTTTTTTTTTTTTGTTTTGTATATTCCTTAACTTCTTACTATGGATATAGATACCTTTACTACTTTTGTCTTTTAACTTTCCTACTAGGTTTGTATGTGGTTGATTTACTACATTTGCTGTTAATTTGCTTTTACCAATGAGCTTTTTCCTTTTGTAATTTTCATGCTTCTAATTGTAGTCTTTTCTTTTTTGCTTAAAGAAATCCCTTTAACATTTCTTGTAAAGCTGGTTTGGTAGTGTGAACTCTTAGCTTTTGCTTGTCTGTAAAACATTTTATTTCTCCATCAAATCTGAATGAAAACTTAGCCAGATATAGTTAGGTTTTCTCTTTCATCACTTTAAATGTATCTTGCCCCTCCCTCTGGCCTGTAGAGTTTCTGTTGAGAAGTCAACTGATAACCTGTGGGAGTCTCCTTGTACATAATTTGTTGCTTTTCCCTTTGTGCTTTTTATATTTTCTTTTTATTTTTAATTTTTGCCATTTTATTACATTGTATCTTGCTGTGGTCTTCTTTGGGTTGTTTCTGTTTGGGACTCTCTATGTTTCCTGGACCTGGATGACTGTTTCCTTTCCCAAGATAGGAAAGTTTTCAGCTATTACATCTTAACATAGGTTCTCAGTGCCTTCTCTCTCTTCTCTTTCTGAGACACCTACAATGCAAGTATTATTATGTGTGATGTTGTCCCAGAGGCCTCTTGAACTGTCCTCATTTCTTTTTATTATATTTTCAGTTCAGCTTCAGTGATTTCCACTACTCTGTCTTCTAGCTCATTGATCTATTCCTCTATATAATTTAATCTACTTTTAATTCCTTCTAGTGTATTTTTCATTTTAAGTTATTGTATTCTTCATCGTTTGGTTGTTCTTTATATTTTATAACTCTTTATTAAAAACTAACTTCTCACTCTTTTCATCCATTCTTCTCCCAAGTTCTTTGGTCATCTTTACAATTACCTTGAACCCTTTTTTGGGTAGATTGCCTATCTCTCCTGAAGTTTTTCTTCAGGATTTTTATCTTGTTTCTTCGTTTGGAACATGTTCCTTTGTTGCCTTGTTTTGCCTAATTTGCTGTTTTTATTTCTATATATCTGGTAGGTTGGTTATGTTTCATGACCCTGGAGAAGTAGCCTTTTCTAGAAGACTTCCTATGCATCCCAGCAGTGTATTCCCCTCTGGTTACCAGACCTATATGCTCTAGTGGTACCCACCGTGTATGCTGCATAGGTTCTTCTGTTGTTGTGGGCCAGTTACTATGGATGGTCTGGTAGGTGTGGCTGGACCCCTGTCCCATTGGTTGCCAGGTCCTGCCTTGTGTGGAGGCTGCTGGCTACTGGTTGGCAGTGCCAGGCCATGAGGTGGCTGGCTGTGGAACCCTGGGGGCTCCCAGGGCTAGTGCTGGCTCACTGGTAGGCAGAGCTGGGGTGGGTGGTTGTGAGGGTTGATGCCCCCAGATATAGTGTTAGCCTGATGGTGGGTGCAGGTGGTTCCCGACACAACTGGTTGCAGATTCTGGGGTGTCTCAAAGCTGGTGCTGGCCCACTAGTGAGTGAGGCTGGATCCCAGGGAAGCTGGCTGAGGAGTCCAAGGTATCTTGAAGCTGGTGTTGGCTTGCTGGTGGGTGGTACTGGGTCCCAGGGGGTCCTGAGGCTAGTGCCTGCTCACTGGTATGTGGACCTAGGTCCCAGAGGTCAAGCTGTAGGGCCCTGTGGGTCCTGAAGCTGGTGTCAGCCCACTGGTAGATGGAGCTGGATCCCATGGCCACTGACTGAGGGACACAAAGAGTTCTGGAGCTGGTATTGGCATGCTGGCAGGCCCCTGAGTGTCCCAGTGCTGGTGCCAATGTGCTAGTATGTTGGCTGGGTCTTGAAAAGGTAGGCTGTAGGGCTGCAGTAGTCCTGAGGCTGTTGTGTATGTACTTGGTGGGTGGAATTGTGACCCAGGGGATCCTGAGGCTGGTGCTCACCCACTAGTGAGTGCAGCCAGGTCCTGTGGCTGATGCCAGTCCTCTGGCAGGCAGAGCCATGTCCTAGGTTCTCTGGCTGCAGGGCCATGGGTCCCAGAGCAGGTGTTGAACCACTGGTGGGTGGGGCTGAGGTCCAGGGGGTTTAGAACTGGTATTGCCCTACTTGTAGGTGGGACTACATCCTAGGATGGCTGGCTGAGTGGCCTGAGGTGTATTAGAGCTGGTATTGACCTGCTGGTGGGTGAGACTGTGCCCAGGGTGTCCTAGGGCTGGTGCCTGCCCACTAGTGTGTGAAGCTGGACTTGGGGCTAGTACTGGCCCTTTGGTGGGTAGGACCAAGGCCCAGGGGAATCCTGGGGCCAGTGCCAGCTCACTGGTAGGCAGACCCAGGTCCCAGGGTCTCTGGTTGAAGGGTCCTGGGATTCTCAGAGTTGCTGTGTGGTCCACTGGTGGGTCAGACTGTGACTCAGGGGAACTGTGGTGCCTGCCCACTGGTGGGCAGGACTGGGTCCTGGGATCTCTGGCTGCAGGACCCTGGAGATCCCAGGAATAGTGCTTGTGCACCAGTGTGTGGGGCCAGGGCTATGTTGTAGAGCCACTTTGGGCTCAGGAGTTCTTAAGGCAGCCTGCCTGGTGGTGGGTTGGCCTGTGTGTGTGTGCTTGGCCTGATACATCTTATTGCTGGAGCAGACAGACTAGTGGGTGGGGCCAAGTCCTAGTGTTAATAAGCTAGATGGAGCATTCCAAAATGGTGCTTGCCAGCACCAATATCCACGAGGTGTAATGAGCTCCTGAAAATGGCTGCTGCCAGTGTCTGTGTCTTCAGGATGAGCTCCAATTGCCTCCAGCCTCTCCAGAAGACTCTCCAAGGTCAGCAGGTGGGCCTGACCCAGGCTCCTTCCAAATTACTGCTTCTGCCCTGGGTTCTGGAGCATGTGAGATTTTGCATACACCCTTTGGGAGTGGAGTCTTTATTTCCCACAGCACTCTAGCTCTCCGGGAAGCAAGCTCCATTGACCTTCAAAGCCAAACATTCTGGGGGCTCATCTTCCCAGTGCAGGACTCCTGGGCTAGGGATCCCTATGTGGGGCTCAGACCCATTGCTCCTTGGGGAGAACCTCTGCAGTTGTAGTTATTCTCTTATTTGTGGGTTGCCCACCCAGGGGTACACATCTTGAGTATGCTGCAGCTCTGCCTCTCCTACATGTCTTGTTGCAGTTCCTTTATATCTTTAATTGTAGAAGATCTTTTCTGCTAGATTCTGGTCTTTCTCATAAGTAGGAGCTCTGTTAATAGATGTAATTTTGGTGTACCCATGGGAGGAGGTGAGCTCAAGTTCTTCCTACTCTGCTATTTTGGCCAAGTTCCAGAAAATGGCTGGTTATTGAGTTTTTGATGTTCTTAGTGTGTCATCTACAGTCTTTGTTACCTCTCTTATAAGGGCATGCATTGCCTGAGCATTTCACCAGAATTTCTTAGTGGCCCAGACACTTGTCAAGGAAGAAATCAGCTCATGCATAGTCTGCTGCAGTGATGAATCCTTCAAGGCATATATCAAGGTGGTCTGGCTTTAGCTCAGCATTGCTCCTTTATAGCCTGGAGAAAAGGCCAGCTATGAAGCCACCTAGAGTCCCTATAAGAATCTGGTAGTCAGGTTTTAGTTCTCAGTGATGCCAAGGTAAGAGTGAGCAAGAATACCTGCAAATGTTAGATTAGAGAGATGTAGTCAAATATTGAAAAAAATTGGAAGAATGAAAAATTTGGTGCAAGTTGATAATTTGGACAAGGTAATAGGATTCATTCCCATTTACAGGTAGATACCAAAAAATGGTTTTTCCACAGTGAGAGAGAAAGTCAGATAAATTTCTATCAGATGATATAATTTGCATATCCATCAGTTACCTGCAGTTTACAAAGAAGTAGGAAATAGCTTAAAGACTGTGCTATAGTTTTTTTAATTGAAACATAGTAAAAAAAATTAACTTCATTTTTTTTCAGTTTTATTGATATATAATTGACATACAGTACTGTGAAGGTTTAAGGTATACAGCATAATGGCTTGATTTATATATATTGTGAAATGATTACCACAATGAATTTAGTTATCTATCATCTTATATAGATACAGTAAAAAGAAAAGGAAAAAATTATTTTGTAGTGAGAGCTCTTATAATCTACTCTCTTAGCAACTTAAGATATACAATATATCAGTGTTAACTATAGTCATTATGTTGTACATTTCATTCCCAGTATTTATCTTTATTGAAGTAGAATTGATTTACAATATTGTGTTAGTTTCTGATGTACAGCATAGTGATTCAGCTATACATATATATATATTCTTTTTGAATATAGTTCATTATAAGTTATTGAACATAGTTCCCTGTGCTTATACAGTAGGACCTTGTTGCTTATCTAATTTATATATAGTTGTTTGTATCTGCTAATACCAAACTCCTAGTATATCCCCCACCCCTTCCCACTTTGATAACCATAAATTTGTTTTCTGTGTCTGTTTCTGTTTTGTAAATAAGTTCATTAGTGTCATTTTTTTTAAGATTCCACGCATAAGTGATATCATATAATATTTGTCTTTCTCTGTCTGACTTACTTCACTTAGTATGATAATCTATAATCTCTAGGTCCATCCATGTTGCTACAAATTGCACTATTTCATTCTTTTTTATGGCTGAGCAGTATTCCATTATATATATACACACACATACACACACACACACACACACACACACACACACACACACACACTGCATCTTCTTTATCCAGTCATCTGTCAATGGATATTTAGGTTGCTTCCATGTCTTGGCTGTTGTAAATAGTGCTGCTGTGAACATTGGGGTGCGTGTATCTTTTTCAATTAGAGTTTTCTCTGCATCTATACCCAGGAGTGGGAGTGCTGGATCATATGGTAACTCTATTTTTAGTTTTTTATGAAATCTCCATACTATTTTCCATGATGCTGCACCAAATTACATTCCTGCCTACAGTGTAGGAAGGTTCTCTTTTCTCCACAGCCTTTCCAGCATTTATTGTTCATGGACTTTCTAATGATGGCCATTCTGACTGATGTGAGGTGACACCTCATTGTAGTTTTGATTTGCATTTCTTTGATATCAAGCATCTTTTCATTGGAGAAATGTCTGTTTAGGTCTTCTACCCATTTTTTGATTTTTTTTTGATATTGAGTTGGAAATTAAGCCCTTGTCAGTTGCATCATTTGCAAATATTTTCTCCCATTCTGTAGTATTCTCTTCATTTTGTTGATGGTTTTCTTTGCTGTGCGAAAGCTTCTAAGTTTGATTAGGTTCCATTTATTTATTTTTGCATTTATTTGTATTGCCTTGGTAGACTGACCTAGGAAAACATTCCTGCAATTTATGTCAGAGAATGTTTTGCCTACTATTTCTTCTAGGAGGTTTATCGTATCTTGTCTTATATTTAAGTTTTTAAGCTATTTTGAGTTTATTTTTGTGTGTGACGTAAGAGAATGTTCTAACTTCATTGATTTACATGAGGCTGTCCAGCTTTCCCATCACCACTTGCCAAAGAGACTGTCTTTTCTCCATTGCATATTCTTGCCTCCTTTGTTGAAGATTAATTGACCATAGGTATGTGGATTTATTTCTGGGCTCTCTATTCTGTTCCATTGATCCATATGTCTGTTTTTGTGCCAATACCATGCTGTTTTGATTACTGAAGCTCTATAATATTGTCTGAAGTCTGGGAAGGTTATGCCTCCAGCTTCATTCTTTTTCTTCAGTATTGCTTTGGCAATTCTGGGTCTTTTGTGATTCCATATAAAGTTTAAGATTATTTGTTCCATTTCTGTGAAAAATCTCTTGGGTAATTTTATAGGGATCACATTAAATCTGTAGATTGGTTTGGGTAGTATGGCCATTTTAACAATATTAATTCTTTCAGTCTAGAAGCATGTGATATCTTTCCATTTCTTTAAATCATTTTTAATTTCCTGTATCAGTGCTTTATAGTTCTCAGCGTATAGGTCTTTCACCTCCTTGGTCAGGTTTATTCCTATGCCAGTACTTATTTATCTTATAGTTGGATGTTTGTATCTTTTGACCACCTTCATCCAATTCCCCCAGCCCCACCCCCTACCTCTGGTAACCACAAATCTGATCTATTTTTCTATGAGTTTTTTTTTTCAAGATTCCACACATAAGTGAGATCATACAATATTTATCTTTCTCTATCTGACTTATTTCACTTAGCATAATGACCACAAGGACCATCCATGTTATTGCAAATGGTAGAATTTCCTCTTTTTTAAATGGCTGAATAAAATTCTTTTGTATATATACACCACACTTTCTTTATCCGTACATCTACTGATGCATACTTAGGATATTTCCATGTCTTGGGTATGTAAATAATGCTGCAATGAACATGGGGGTATAGCTATTTCTTCAACATAGTGATTTAGTTTCCTTCAGATGTATACCCAGAAGTAGAATTGCTGGGTCATGGTAGTTCTCTTTTTAATTTTTTGAGGAACCTCTGTACTTTTCTGTAGTGCCTGTACCAATTTATGATCCTACCAACAGTGCAAAGGGTTTGCTTTTCTCCAAACCTTGCCAGAATTTCTCTTTTGTCTTTTTGATGATAGCCATTCTAACAGATATGAGGTGATATCTCACAATGGTTTTGACTTGCATCTCCCTGATGATTAGCAATGTTGAGTACCTTTTAAGAAACATTTTTTCTACAGTCATCTCCCCCTTTGAGCAATGGTAATATCAAAGAAATACTATTCTGCATCACAAAACAAGGCTGATCTAATTAGAGTTGGCATGGGATTATTTATATAGAAGCAGCAAGAATGATTTTTTAAATAATCCTTTTTAAGTTTGCTCCAAGTTTTCACAAGGAATCTCAGACTGGAATTTAAAAGGCTCCTGAGGATAGGAAGCCAAGCCAAGTATTTGCCATCACATTTTACCTGAAGTACCTGTCAATTTGGGTGAATCTCTCTTTTCCTGAGGTCAACAAAATATCCTGAGATTCCTTGCCTGTCAGGAACTGATTTTCCTTACTCATTTGTAAGGCTAGAAACCTGTAAGGGAGGTATCAGGCCAGTTTTCTGTAGTGGCTTTTGTAAGTATGTGCATCATAAAGTCAACCTTTGTTCCTTAAAAGTGTCTAGTCATGTCTCATTAAATGAATCTCATTCTCAAGTATGACATTCCAGAAAAAGCCTTGGTTGCATAACCAATGTTTCCATTTACGTTTTGCTAACAAGGAGGATAGACTCATTGATTCTATGCAAATAACTAACATTGCCATGAAAATAAGAATACCCAATAAGAGTTTCTAAATTATAGAGGGATCAGGCAGGGAAAGAAAGATAAATATTTCATTTCTTTTTGCAAAAGCAGTCTATTAAATTGTTTTGAGTTAGAGATAGCCTACATGCAGAAAATAAAACATTAAAGTACAAGCAATATTCCTAAGAAAACCTATAATCATTCTTCACCAGTTTACTCAGTCCTATGCAATTAATTCTTGTTCCACTTGATTTCAGGTTACCAGTTTCATAAACCCATCTGTTTTTCCACTAGAGTTCTGGAAATCTTGACTCTGGCCACTGGTGTCATCTCAGAGTTGTTTAAGTGATGCCATCAGAAACCTGTGCCCAAGATTACCCAGCTTGCATAGTCCTTTTCCATGGGTCTCTGAGACAGTCTTTTGTTTAAGACAAGCATCTGGCCTATAGCTATGGCAGATGCTTTCAAGGAAGCATCAGAGTTTAAAAAAAAATCTGTGGATGACAAAATGGCTGTGTTTAACTTATTACTGATAATTTTCAAAATAAATTGTCTGATGAGAGTTCATTATAAAAATGGTGTGATTAACCAGGAAATTTAGTTTTGTGGCTTACAAAATAAAATAAAGTCAGTCCAGAAAAGTTTTAGACAAAATATCTATAAATATAAAAATTAACCCTATTTTCAAAGAAAAGTAGATATATAATTTATGAAAATGGCTGAACATAATGTTTACAGAGAAAAAATCTTCAGATGTAATGTGTAATAATCCTGAGACATAATATACTATGACTACATCAAGCATTTGTTTAGTATTTGCCAAGAATATATCAAGAACATTAAGTAAAGAATATGAAGTCTGGAGTAGGTCCTGAATATCTTTATATTAATAAAACTCCACAGGTAGATGATGTGAATTCTCAGTCGAAAATCACTGGCCTAGAACATACTGGATTCAACTTTAGAAAGTAAAATTGTGACCAAGTTAACATTTTAAAAAAACAACTGAATTTATCGCTAATAACGTACTGTTGTCTAATTTCAAGAAAAACAGTGCCAGGACTCTGACAAATGGAAACATCATGGACAGCAATCTCTAGGAACTTCATGTAATTTCTTAAATATTTATATTAGCAACATTTTACTCATACATATTTAGCCTAGGGAAAGCTAAGTGGCTCTTCTGATTTGACAACACTTCCCATATAACTCAAAACATATCAAATAAACCCAATAATTTCTGGCAACCCTTTTTACAAGATGAAAGAACAAATCCTTCATGATTTTCCAGGAGCCTTCTCGGAAATTCAAAGACAGTTTTAAGTGCAAAAGATAACATTTAGGATTTGGTTCTAGGAAGGCAAAATGTCAGCATTTATCAGGAGGTTTGAACATTTAATTAAATGGGATCATGGATCAGTGAAAAACAATAACTGGATACCTATTTTCTGCAGGTGACAAGGAAAGGTTATAGAAGTAAATACTGGAATTAACGTGATTGTAAAAAACCTTAAGAAAAGTAAGAAAACTTTGTTTTCTTATAATCAAAGACATAATAAAATCAAAGTAAGTCACAGGAAATTTTTCTAATAAGACATAGCCTATTTCCCTTCAAAGCAGATTACCAGATGAAAAAGAAAAACCTTTTACAACCTCTTAAGAGCAGACCAATAATATAACAAAATTGTATCTTTTTAACAGGAAGAAAACCAAATTCTGGCTTTGCATCAGTATGTTTTTGATAGTAAAGCTCCTAAAATCTTATAAATAAATTTATCAACCTTAGCTAGCTTGGACCACAGCAAAATTCCCCATCCGTGAACCTTTTACAACTTTTTATATCCTTTCAGGTTTTGTCTTACACTTTTTTTCTTTTTCATTCTGGGACAACCAGTTCTTTTACTTTAGGACAAAACTATTCTCTTTTCCTTAATAAAAAATATTCTCCATACCTTGCAGATAGTATATTGACAATAAATTTTTAATAGTTGGTAACTTCTGTTATACAGAGAAAACTTGGAAGTGGATAATTGTGAACTGTCTGTCATATGCTAGCGTTTTATAGCAGACTAGCAAAGCCTATAGATATCATTTCATAACGTTTTAGTTAAACAAAGGTATAGTACTATATCCTTGTAAAATTTCTCAAAGTAGAAAACAATTAACACATTCATTAATAAATTCATATATATACTCTTAAAATTCTGCCTAACAATTAAAATTTAAGTATTTTATCTCATTTATGATGATTTAGATACTTGCGGAGTATCTATTAACACAAGTTAGTATAAATCTATTTCCAGTTAACTAAAGATCTTCAAAACTCTTTCTTAAAAACAGCTTTATAGAGATATAATGCACATACCATATAATTCATACCCCTAAGTGTACATTTCAGTATTTTTTGATATATTACCATTATAAATTTTTAAAAATTGTGGTAAAATATATGTATTATAAAATTTCCCTTTTAACTACTTTTAAGTGTACATTTCAGCTGCACTAAGTATATTCACAGTGTTGTGCAACCATCACCACTATCCATTTCGAGAATTTTTTACCACCTCAAACAAAAACTCTGTACCCATTAAACAATAACTTCCCATTTCCTCCACTTACACCCCAGTATTATACTTTCTGTTTCTATTTATCTATTGAAGGTACCCCATTTAAGTGAAGTCATATAATATTTATTCTTTTGTATCTGGTTTATTTCACTTAGCATAATGTTTTCAAGGTTCATCTCTGTTTATAGTATGTGTCAGAACTTCATTCCTTTTTATGGCTGAATAATATTCCACTGTATGTATATACTATATTTTATCTGTCTATTCATCTGTTGGTGGACATGGGTTGTTTCCACCTTTTGGCTATTGTGACTAATACTGCAAAGAACATTGGCATATATAAGTGAGTATCTGCTTTTAATTCCTTGGCTATACACCGTGGAGTAGATGTACTGGGCTATATATTCATTCTATGTGTAGTTTTTTGAGGTACTGCCAAACTGTTTTCCATGGTGGCTATATCATTTTACATTCCTACCAGCAGTGTATGAGGATTCCAATTTCTCTACATATTGTCTAACACTTAATCTATTTTTTTTAAATTATAGCCCTCTTAGTAGGTGTAAAGAGGTATATATCATTATGGTTTTGATTAGCATTTCCCTAGTGACTAATTATGTTGCATGTCTTTTTATGTGCTTATTGGCCATTTGTATATCTTCTTTGGAGAAATGTCTATTCGAGTACTTTACCCATTTTTTAATTGAGTTGTCTTTTTGTTGTAGAGTTGTAGATGTTCTTTATATAGTCCAGATATTAAACCCTTATGAGATTATCAGATATATAATTTCCAAATATTTTCTCCCATTCCATAGGTTGTCTTCACACTCTTGGTAATGTACTTTGATGCACTCAAATTTTTGGCTTTGATGAAGTCCATTATCTATTTTTTTCTTTTGTTGCTCATGCTCTTGATGTCATTTCTAAGAATCCATTTCTGAATCCAAAGTCATAAATATTTACACTTGTTTTCTTGTAAGCATTTTATGGTTTTAGCATTTGTATTTAAGTTTTTGCTCCATTTTGAGTTATTCTGTATATATGGTATGAAGTAGGAGTCCAATTCAATCTTTTGAATGTGGAAATCCAGGTCTCCTAGGCACTATCTGTTGAAAAGACTATTCCTTCCCCATTCAATGGACTTGCCACCCATGTCAAAAAGCAGTTAGTAAATTATGGAGAGGGTGTGGAGTAAAAGGAACCCTCCTACAGTGTTGGTGGGATTGTAAATTGGTGCAGCCACTCTGGAGGACAGTATGGAGGTACCTTAAAAATACTAAAAGTAAACTTACCATATGATCCAGCAATCCCACTCCTGGGCATATATCCAGATAAAAATATAATTTGAAAAGACACATACACCCCAGTGTTCACAGCAGAACTATTTACAATAGCCAAGACATGGAAACAACCCAAATTCTCCATCAACAGATGACTGGATAAAGGTGTGATATATATATATATACACATACACATATACACACGCACACACACATACACACACACAATGGAATACTACTCAGCCATAAAAAGAATAAAATAATGCCATTTGCAGCAACATGGATGGACCTGGAGATTATAAGTGAAGTAAGGCAGAAAGCCAGAAAGAGGAAGAAAAATACAGAAACAGACACAGACATAGAAAACAAACTAATGTTACCAAAGGTGAAAGGGGTGGGAAGGGATAAATTGGGAATTCAGAATTTGCACCTCTTGGGAAGTGATGGAAATGTCAGCTATCTTGATGGTGGTGGTGATTTCATTGGTGTATATATCTATCAAAATTCATCAAATTGTACATCTGAAATATGTGTAGTTTACTGTACAGGAATCATAAACACCACAGTAAAGGTGTTCAAGAAAAAGCAATGGGCCATAGATGTATGGGTTTATTTTTGAACTCTTAATTCTATTCCATTGTTCAATACATCTATCCTTATGTCACTACCACATTGTTTTGATTATTGTAGCTTTTCAGTAAGTTTTGAAATTGGGAAGTGTGAGTCCTGCAACTTTGTTTAGCTTTTTCAAGGTTGTTTTGGCTATCCAGAGCCCCTTGCGCTTCTGTATGAATTTGAGGTTTGGCTTTTCCATTTCTGTAGAAGAAAAGACTGTTAGAATACTGATGGGGATTGCACTGAATCTGTAGATTGTTTTGAGTAGTACAGGTATTCCCCAGTTTTCAAAAGTTCAGTTTTTGCCACTTCACTTTTATGAAATACATACGTTAGTACCAGTTTTCACTGACTTAAAGAAATCTGAAGAGGATTTTCACTTTTACAAAAAGGCAAAAAGCAAAAATAACATTCAGCGTTTCTTACAAGTAGGCCTTATAGAGGTAGCACACACCCTGGGCATGGAGAGTGGTACTACCAAGCTCCTTCCCTGGAAAATACCCTCAGCATCAAGCTGCCATGGCTTTGAACTGTGTCTGAGTATCTGTGCTTTATCTTGATTTATTTTGTGCATCCATTAGCAAGACGTGTCCTAAGGTAATTGCTTCTTTGCTTTACTCCATTTCAGTTTACAAAAAAGTTTCATAGGAACACTACTTTTGGATAATAGGGGAAACCTCTATTGACATTTTAACTATATTAAGGCTTCCTATCTATGAACAGGTAATATCTTTACATTTATTTAGGCCTTCTTTAATCTTTTAAGCATTTTTTTTCATACTTTCCAGTGTATAATTCTTTTACCTCCTCGGTTAAATTTATTCCCAGGTATTTTGTTCTTTTAGATGCTATTATAAATGAAATTCATTTCCAGTTTGGATGTCCTTTATTTATTTTTCTTGTCTAATTTCTCTGGCTAAAAATTATAGTGCAGTGTTAAGTAGCAAAGCTGAAAGTGGGGATCCTTCTCTTGTTCTCAATCAAGGAGGGAAAGCTTTCAGTCTTTCACCATTGAGTGTTACTAGCTGCAAATTTTTCATATATGCCTTTTATCATGTTGAGGTTGTTATCTTCTATTTCTAGTGTTCTGAGAGTTCTTAACATGAAAGTGTTTCAGATTTTTTCAAATGCCTTTTCAGTGTTGAATGAGATAATTATATATTTTCTCCCCTTGGTTCTATTATTGTAATGTATCATGTTGATTGATTATCTTATGTTGAACCTTGCATTCTTGGGTTAAATCACACTTGATCATGTTGTATAATTTTTTAATGCTTTTAATCCTGCTGTATTTTGTTGAAGATTTTTGTATCAATATTCATAAGGAATACTGATCTCTAATTTTCTTTTTTTGTGATGCCTTTATTCAACTTTGGTATCAAGGTAATGCTGGCCTCAATAAGTTAGGAAGTGTTTCCTCCTTTATTTTTTGGAAGAGTTTGAGGAGGATTGGTATAAATTCTTTATTTCATTGAATTCACCAATGAAGGCATGTCATGGTCACAGACTTTACTTTGTTGGAGGTTTTTGATTACTGATTCAATCTCTTTGCATGTTTTAAGTCTGTCTTTTCTCTTTTTTCATGAGTCAGTTTAGGCAATTTACATGTTCCTAGGAATTTGTCCATTTTTAATAGAATATTTAATTTATTGACATACAGTTGTTCATACTATTCTCTTATAGTACATTTTTTTCTCAAAGGTCTTTAATAATGTTCCCATTTTCATTTACAATTTTAGTTATTTGCATCTTTTACGGGTTTTCTTTGTTAGTCTAGCTAAAAGATTGTCAATTTTGCTGATCTTTTTAAACTGTATTTTTTTAAATTGAAGTATAGTTGATTTGCAATATTGTGTTAGTTTCTGATGCATAGCATAGTGATTCAGCTATACATATATATATTCTTTTTCATTGTAGGTTATTACAAGCTATTGAATGTAGTTCCCTATGCTATACAGTAGGACTTTGTTGCTTATCTAATTTATATAGTTGTTTGTATCTGCTAATACCAAACTCCTAATTTATCCCTCCCCACCTTCCCACTTTGGTAACCATAAATTTGTTTTCTATGTCTGTGAGTCTGTTTCTGTTTTGTAAGTAAGTTCATTTGTGTCATTTTTTTAGATTCCACACATAAGTGTGTGTGGAATACACATAAGTGATAAGTGATACTGTATGATATTTGTCTTTCTCTGACTTACTTTACTTAGTATGATAATCTCTAGGTCCATCCATGTTGCTGCAAATGGCATTATTTCATTCTTTTTATGGCTGAGTAGTATTCCATTGTGTGTGTGTGTGTATACACCACATCTTTATCTATTCATCTGTCAATGGATATTTAGGTTGCTTCCATGTCTTGGCTATTGTAAATAGTACTGCTGTGAACATTGGGGTGTGTGTATCTTTTTGAATTAGAGTTTTCTCTGCATCTATACCCAGGAGTGGGAGTGCTGGATCATATGGTAAGTCTATTTTTAGTTTCTTAAGGAATCTCCATACTGTTTTTCATGGTGGCTGCACCAAATTACATTCCCACCAACAGTGTAGGAAGGTTATCTTTTCTCCACAGCCTTTCCAGCATTTATGTTTGTGGACTTTCTTTTTTTTTTTTTAACATTTTTTATTGATTTATAATCATTTTACAATGTTGTGTCAAATTCCAGTGTTCAGCACAATTTTTCAGTCATTCATGGACATATACACGCTCATTGTCACATTTTTTTCTCTGTGAGTTATCATAATATTTTGTGTATATTTCCCTGTGCTATACAGTATAATCTTGTTTATCTATTCTACAGTTTTGAAATCCCAGTCTATCCCTTCCCACCCTCCACCCCCCTGGCAACCACAAGTCTGTATTCTCTGTCTATGAGTCTATTTCTGTCCTGTATTTATGCTTTGTTTTTGTTTGTTTGTTTGTTTTTGTTTTTGTTTTTTAGATTCCACATATGAGCGATCTCATATGGTATTTTTCTTTCTCTTTCTGGCTTACTTCACTTAGAATGACATTCTCCAGGAGCATCCATGTTGCAGCAAATGGCATTATGGTGTCGGTTTTTATGGCTGAGTAGTATTCCATTGTATAAATATACCACATCTTCTTTATCCAGTCACCTGTTGATGGACATTTAGGCTGTCTCCATGTTTTGGCTATTGTAAATAGTGCTGCTATGAACATTGGGGTGCAGGTGTTATCCTGAAGTAGGGTTCCTTCTGGATACAAGCCCAGGAGTGAGATTCCTGGGTCATACAGTAAGTCTATTCCTAGTCTTTTGAGGAATCTCCACACTGTTTTCCATAGTGGCTGCACCAAACTGCATTCCCACCAGCAGTGTAGGAGGGTTCCCCTTTCTCCACAGCCTCTCCAGCATTTGTTATTTGTGGACTTTCTAATGATGGCCATTCTGACTGGTATGAGTTGATACCTCATTGTAGTTTTGACTTGCGTTTCTCTGATAATTAGTGATATTGAGCATCTTTTCATGTGCTTATTGGCCATCTGTATGTCTTGGAGAAATATCTGTTTAGGTCTTTGCCCATTTTTTGATTGGTTTTTTTTTGATACTAAGTTATATGAGCTTTTTGTATATTTTGGAAATTAAGCCCTTGTCAGACACATCACTTGCAAATATTTTCTCCCATTCCGTAGGTTGTCTCTTCATTTTGTTGATGGTTTCCTTTTGTGTGCAAAAGCTTCTAAGTTTGATTAGGTCCCATTTGTTTATTTTTTGCTTTTATTTCTTTTGCCTGGAGACCAATGTAAGAAAATATTGCTACGATCTATCTCAGAGAACATCTTGCCTATGTTCTCTTCTTGGAGTTTTATGGTGCCATGTCTTATATTTAGATTTTTAAACCATTTTGAGTTTATTTTTAGATATAGTGTAAAGAAGTGTTCTAATTTAATTGATTTACATGAGGCTATCTAGCTGTCCCAACACCATTTGCCAGAGAGACTGTCTTTTCTCCACTGCATATTCTTGCCTCTTTGTTGAAGATTAACTGTAGGTATATGAGTTTATTTTAAAGAAACAAATTTTGGTTTCATCGATTCTCTCTATTGTTTTTCTTTTTCTGTTTCATTTATTTCTGCTCCTTTCTGGTAACTCTGATTTTAGCTTGCTTTTCTCTTTCTAATTACTCAAGGTGTAAAGTTAGCTTTTCATTTGACATTTTCTTCTTTTTTTAATTATTACTTTATTTTTAGGGCAAGTTTGGGTTTACAAATAAATTGAGCGGAAAGTACAGAAAGCTTTTATATACCCACTTTCCCCCTACCCCAGAACACAGTTTCCCTGATTATTAACACCTTGCATTACTGTTGTACAACTGTTATCACTGATAAATCAATATTGATACATTTTTATTAACTATAAATCCATAACTTAAATTAGGGGTTCCCTCTTGGTGTTGTACATTGTATGTGGTTTCACAAATGTATAATGCCATATATCATACAGAATAGTTTCACTGCTCTAATAAGGTGCACCTGTCCTTCTCAGCTTCTCAGCTTCCTGCATCTGTGGTTTGGTATCTGTTGTTAATATTGGAAAATTCTTAGTCATTATAACTTCAAATATCTCTTCTGTTCCTTTCTTTCTTTTTTCTTCTTATTCATAATTCCCATCATGTGTTTGTTACACTTTTTGTAATTGTCTTACAGTTCTTGGATATCTCATTTGGTCTTTACATTTTTTTTTCTCTTTGCATTTCAGTTTTGGAAGCTTCTTTTGGAATATCATAAAGCTTATTTAATCATTCCTCATACATATCTAGTCTGTTGCTGAGCCCTTCAAAGGCATTCTTCACATACTATAGTATTTTTGATTTCTAGTATTTCCTTTTGGTTTTTGGTTGGAATTTCCATCCCTTTGCTAACAATGTCCATCTGTAATCATATTTGTTTAAAATACTATGATCTTTGCCATACTAAATCTAGTTCTGATACTTTCTCTTTCTCCTCAAATTGCAATTTTTGTCTTCTAGTATGACTCACAATTATTCTATTGAAAGCTAGCCATTATATACTGTAAAAGGAACTGAAACTAGCCCTAGTGGTTTTTTTTTTTTTTCTGTTCCTGGATTTCTGCCAGGTCTCTATCTGCCTGTGTGTCACTAAAATATGGGGGGGTAGCAGTTTTCCCTATTACCTTGTCTCTAATAGATCTAAAAAGGGGTATTGATTTTAAATTTGTTCAACTTTTTCTTGTGAGAATGAGGATGATAATTTTAAAGCTACGTTACATGCAATACTAGAGACAAGAAGTCTTTTTATCTTTTTTAATGTATGCATTTACAGGTATACATTTATTTATGAGCACTGCCTTTACTGCATCCCATGTGTTTTGGTATGTTGTGTTTTCATTTTCATTTGTTTGTAAGTATTTCCTAATTTCTCTTCTGATTTTTCTTTGATTCATTGGTTAAGTGTATGTTATTTAATTTCCACGTATTTGTGAATTTATCAGTTTTTCTTTTGTTATAGATTTCTAGATTCATTCCATTATGGTCAGAGAAGATACTGTGTTTTATTTCAGTCTTTTAAAATTTATTAACCTTGTTCTGTGTCCAACATATTGCTATCCTGGGGAATGTTCCATGTGATTGGAAAAGAATGTGCATTCATTTTGCTGTTGTTGAATGTACTGTTCTATAAATACCTGTTAGCTCTAGTTGGTTTACAGTGTTGTTCAACCCCTCTATCTCTTTATTGCTCTCTGTCTGGATGTTCTATCCATTATTGAAAGTGGGGTACTGAAGTCTTCTGTCAATGATTGTTTCGTATATTCAGGGGCTCTGCTATTTGGTGCATGTATGTTTATAATTATTATATCTTAATGAATTGACCTTTTATCGATATATAATGCCCTCCTTTGTATGCTATAACATTTTTAACTTAAAAATCTATATTATCTGATATCAGTGTAGTGGCCTTGCTCTATTTTGATTGTTATTTGTATGGACCATCTTTGCAATATCATTCCTGTCCCTTTAAACATATTTGTTTCTTTGGATCTACAGTGAACCTTTTGTAGATACCATATAGTTGGGTCATATTTTAAATGTATTTTTACCAAATCTATGCCTTTTGCTTGGAAAGTTTAATCCATTAACATTTAAGGAAATTACTGATAAAGAAAACTTACTTCTGCCATTTTTCTGTGTTCTTTGTAAGTCTTGTATCTTTTCTGTCCCTCATGTCCTTCATTACTGTCTTATTCTAATTATAGGTGTTTCTTTTTTTGTAGTGAACCATTTTTATTCCTTTCTAATTTCCTTTTGTTTATATTCTATAATCATTTTCTTTGTGGTTGCCATGGGGATTACATTTAACATCCTCACGTGATAGCAATCTAATTTGAATTGATACTATCTTAACAGATAGACAGGCTGACTGCAGAAGATTCCTCAGTTTCCCAGCACATGGACATGCTAAGGACTGGAAGGACTCCTGGCAGCCTTATTGGAGAGAAGTGGCTGTCTTGAAGTTTCCCTAGGGCAGCAGCACACATTGGTGGTAAGGTTGGCAAAAGGGGACCTGAAGCACCAGAATGTTGGATAAGTGGTTTCCAATAGGGCCATATATTCCATAGTACTGGAGCAGGTTCATTTCTGTAATGCTCCTTGGTTCAGCAATGTACGGGCAGTCAGATTGCCAAAAGGGCCTCCAGGGCACCAGTACAAAGACAGAAATATCTGGAATTGCCCCCAGGACAACAATATGTTAGCAGGCATGTATATGGAAGGAACATGGAGATTTGGAGGGTGGGATATAACAAGGCTGAAAGGGCTCTGGTTCCACAGCAGGGAGGCTGACTGATATAGCCTGTGACCCCTCAGTTCCCCAGTCCCAGGTCAGGCTGAAGACCATAAGAAATCAATAAGTGCTAACAGGTAACAGGCGACTGGTCACATGGTCCTCAAAGATACCAATGTGCCAATCAGAGCCCAGGAGTGTTCTGTGTTATACACAGACATGCTGGATTATGGCTGGAAGGGCCCTTAGTTCCCCAGTATAACACCTGTTCAGTGACCTAAAAGGATTTGATTTTTACATAACAAGGATAGACTGATGTCTGAAGAACCTTTGGTTCCCCAACATTCAGGCTGATTGGGTTCTGGAAGGACCCCTGGAGCCCTAGCAAGTGAGCATGATGGTGATCTAATGGCTTCTCCAGTGAACCCTGTGCAAAGGATAGCCGAGGGCTCAAGTTTCCTGAGCTTGTGGGTTGGCTTAAGGCCAGAGGGAACTCTGTTCCCTAGCTCCAAGTGTTTAATGTGAATGAATGTACTCTAGTTTACATAACAGGATGGCAGGCTAATAGCAGAAAAACCCTTGGATTCACAGCATGCCAGCAGGTTGTGGTAAGAGGAAGGTTGAAACCCTAGCTGGTGGAAAGTCTGGTGGCCAGGATGTTCCTGAGACACAAGCTCAATAGACAGTGGCCAAATGGATTCTTGCTTTATCAGCTTGTGGGCTGGCTGAGGTCCAAAAGACCCTGTGGTACTCCTGGGGAAGGCCAATAATGTGACCTAAAATGCTCTGATTTTACCATAAGTAGGCAGACTGGTGGCCAAAGAACCCTTGATTCTCCAGCCAGAGGATGGGTTGGGGCCAGTCAGGAACATTGAAACCCTAGATGGCAGGAAGACTAGTAGCCAGAAGGTTCCCCAGTGCACTATTGTGCTGGAGGTATGGTGGCTGAAAGGGTCCCCCAAAGTGCCATCATGCTGAAAGAATGGTTGCCAATAGGTCCCTATATTTCACAGCACTACAGTGGACAAGTGTCCAAAGGGCTCCCTGGAACCCGGTATACAAGCAGACCTGTCTCAGAAAAGACCCATGGGGTATCAGTGCAAGGTTAGAACATGTCTGGATGAGCTCCAGAGTATCAGCATGCTGGCTGGCATATGTCTAGAAAAGCCCCAGGTTCCCAGAGGTCAGAAAAGACCTGATGGTAGTTGGATGGTTCCTGAGGGCACCTGCAAGTGGGGAGGGCAAAACTTACCTAGCCAAACGGTCTCAGACACCTGAGCCAAAAGGGCCCAGGATAACCCAGTTGAGGTCTGTACTGTGACTGAACATGCTCTGGTTCAACAGCAGACTTGCCAACTGTGATGGCCACAAAACCTCCAGATCACCGACATGTCAGGAGAATGTGGGCAGGAATTCCTGAAAGCCAGAAAGTCCCTCATGACACTAACACAATGGGAGTAACAGGGGCCAAAATGGGCATCAGTGTGCTGGACATAGGGTCATATAATCTATAGCATGAGATCTAGCTAGGGCCTTCAAGGGTCCATGGGACTCCAGTGGCAGTCTGGTTATCAAAAGGGCCCACAGAGAAGTTCGACCCCTGGCAACCCCAAAGTGGCAGGTAAGTGATAGGAAGAGTCCCAGAACTTGAGAGAGCACGATTGAAATCACGCAGAAAGGCCTCATTTTGCTGACAGCCAAGTAGGAGGACCTGTGGTTCCATCACTTAAGGACAGTCTGGGAACCTGAAGGATTCTCGGAACCCTAAAGAGAGAGGAGGAAGTTTCCCTGTGGCACTCGCATGAAGGACAGAAGGTGGCTGAGAGAGCTCATGATTCTCGAGCTTCTGAGCTGACTGAAGGCCTGAAGGGCCCTCCGTGCCTGTTCTGGACGCCAGTGCAATAACTGAAATACTCTCCTTTCCGTCACAGGTAGGCAGGAATGTAGCTAAAGAATCCTCAGTTCCCCAGAGTGCACACAGGCTGGAGTCTGGCTAGGAAACCCGGAACCCTAGCTGTTAGTCTGATGGCTAAAAGATTCCCTGTGCCATAGCCCAGATGGAGATGCGGTGGTGAAAGGAGCCCCCTTGCGCCAGAATTCTGGATGGATAGTTGCCAGGAGAGCCTTGTGTTCCACAGCACCAGACAAGGCTCGTGCCCATATGGACTCTCGTAGAACCCAGTGCGAGGCAGTCTGGTCTCAGAAACGACCCACAGGGCACTGGCATCCAGACTAACAGTGCCCAGAAATGCTCCCAGGGTGCTAGCACCCTGTACAGCACGTTTCGGCAGAAGAGCCCTTAGGGACCTAGAGGTTAGAATGGACAGGATGCCCAAGGGCTATGGGTTCTACATCCCACAAGGAGAGTGATGGTCACAAGGGTACACAGTTGCCCAGCTTGCAGGCCAACTAGTAGTTATTAGGACACATGGAATCCTGCAGTCTAGGGTTGATGGTGATCAGAATGTGCTATGTATACTAACTCCTGCAAAGGCTCCTGACAGAAAGGATTCTATGTTTCATTTCAAAAATAGGACGGCTGGAGACTAGAAGGGCCATAGATTCCCATGCCTGTCCGGTAACCAGAAGGTTTTTGGTTTCTGTATCACACGATCAGGCTTGTGGCCAAAGAACTTTTGGTTCCCAGGCAAGCAGGGTAACTGGAGGCCAGAAGGAATGCCGGAATCCTAGCGAAGGGATACATTGGTGATCGGAAGATTCATCGGTGCTCTCACGTTGCGGGGAAGTATGGTGGCTGAAAGGACTCAGACTTCTTAACTGCAGATGCCCATTGTATACTAGTGCGAGGCTTGTACTATAGTCGAAGATGCTCTGGTTTCAACAGCAGGTGGGAAACCTAGTGGCTGGAAATCACCCAGATATCCAGCATACCGGCTGACTTTGATTAGAAATTTAGGGCCAGAAGGGCCTTCATGGCACTAACGCTACTTGGAATAAGGTGCTAAAATGAGACCGGGGCACAGGCATACTGGAAGTGTGGTTCATGGTAGGGCCACATGTTCCACAGAACAGGATTTGGCTAGGGCCCATGGCACCCTAGTTTTTAGGAAGTACAGTCGCACAGTGGACCACCAGGGCAGCGGTGCCAGGGCAGATGGTGTCCTGAATTGCCTCCCATGGCACCAGCGCAGTGGCAAGCACATACCCAAAAGAGTCCCAGGGCTTGAGAAGTCGACATGGACTCAGACCAAAATGTCTCGTCCTGCTGACAGGCTAATAGGAGCCTGAGTTTCACCGCGTAAGTTCAATTAGGAGCCTGAAGGGTCCCCGGAACCTTAGTGAATGGGCATGTTGAAAGTAGGAAGATTTCTTGGTGTAACCATGGGAGAAACAGACGGTGTCCTAGAGGGTTCATGATCCGGGGCCGGAAGTGACAACACTCTATCCTTGTGACGCCTATTTAGTGAACAAAGGTGCTCTGGTTTCAACATCAGGCTCAAAGTTCCTGTGCAGGGTGGTAGTGCTGTGTGGGGAAATGCTCTCCTTCCACTGCAGATGAGCAGGCTGGTCGCCCAAGAGTGAGACAGAGTTCTCGGTTCCCCAGAGGTATGCACAGGCTCCTGGCCGGCTGGAATCCTGGAACCCTAGCTGGCCGCCAGTCTGGTGACCAGAAGGTTCCCTGGGGCAGCGCTCACATGGAGGTAAGATGACAAAAAGGGGACTTCTTGCACCAGGAATCTAGATTAATGATTACTTATTGAGTTCTGTGCTCCACAGCACCAAGTAGGCTAGTGTCGTTGGATCTTTTAGAACCTAGTGCATGGTCAGCCTGGTCTCAGAAAGCACCATCAAGACACCTGCGCCGGGGCAGAATGTGCTCTGAGTGTGCAATTGTCCAGAAAACCTCCCTGGTTTTGGATGTCAGGATGGAAATGATGCCCAGTGGGCTCTGGGTTCCATAGCCTACAGGGAGGATGATTGTGGGAGGGTATGTGGTTTCACAACTTGCAGGAAGGCCTGTGGGATAGAAGGACACGGGAACCCTAGGTGTAAACTGAAAGCCCCAGGGATGCTAACTTGTGTGTAGTAGGGGACTGAAAAGGTTCTGGGCTCCATGGCATACAGAGTAGCTGAGGACTGGAATGGCCAAATGTTCCCTAGCACTAGACCTGACCGACCAGTGGCTGGAAGAGTTCTGGTTTTTGCATCATGCGGGCAGGCGGGCTGGTAGCCAGAGAACCTTCGCTTCCTAGGCATGCTGCAAGACTCAAGGCAGGGAAGAACCCCGGAACACTAGCGAGGAGCCAGGTTGGTGGTCGGAAGTTTCACTGCAGCACTCACGGTGTGTGGGGGAGGGGGAAAGGAGAGAGGATGGTGGCCGAAATGGCTCCAACACCCGATGTGGAGGTACCCACTTTTACCTCAGCGCGTGTTATGTACTGTGACTCAAAGTTCTCCCGTTTCACCAGTAGGCAGCCAAACTGATGGCTGGAAAGTCTGCAGGTCCCAAGCATACTAGTTTGTAAACAGGAACTACCCCAGAAACTCAATGGCCGAGAAGGCCCTCATGACAGTAATGCTATGGTGTTTGCGTGCCAAAACGGGTCTGGAGTACCAGCATTTTGCAAGTATGGTTCTTAGTAGGGCTATATATTTCACTGCACAGGCTCTGGCCAGGACCCATAGGACCCCTGTATGTAGGTACTTTTTTTGCCTGAAGGGCCAGCTGGGCAGCAATACCAGGGCAGATGGGTCTGGCACTAATGCCCATGGTACTAGAAGGGGGGCTTAGAAGTATGAGAGGGTGACATAGCCCAGGGGCAAAAGGCCTTGTTCTCCTCTCAGTCTACTTGGAGGAGGCTGAGTTTCCACCCCACGAGGACAGTGTAGAAGTCTTAATTATTATCAGAACCCTAGCCAGCAGTCAGGTTATTGACAGGAAGTTTCCCTGGGGCACCCACTAGAGGGACACCTAGAGCCCAAGGGAACTCAAGATTCCCCAGCTAGCAAGGGCTGAAGGGCTCTCAGTTCCCCTGTGGAATAATAGTGCTGTGACCCCAAATGCTGTCCACCTTAGGCGGGCAGACAGGTCATCAAGATCCCTCGATTCTCCAGCACGTGCACCAAGTGGGACCAGTAAGAAACCTAGAACCCTGGCTGGCAAGAAGTTTGATGGCCAAAGTTCCCCGGGCACCTCCAGATCTAGATGCAGTGGGGAAAAGAGGCCTCTTTCACCAGAATTTTAAGTGGATGGTTGCCAATAGGGTGGTGTATTCCACATCTCCAGTGCAGGAGAGTGCCTGTATGAGTTCTCCTGGGACCCAGTGCACAGGCAGTTTGACCTCAGAAAGGACCCACAGGGCACCTGCACCAAGACAGTGCTCCCTTGATGCAAGTGCTCCCTGGACCAAATATGTCTGTAAGAGTCTCAGTTACCTAGAGTTCGGGATGGACGCAGTGCCCAATGGGCTCTGAGTTTTCACAGCCTACAAAGAGAGTGATGATCTGAAGTGTATCTGGTTCCCTCAGCTGGTGGACGGGCTAGGCCCATAAGGGCACATGAAACCCTAAGTGTCAGACCAGATGGTGCTTGGAAGGTGCCCAGGGGCACTAATTCGTGCAGAGTTCCATGTCTGAAAGGGTTCTAGGTTCCATTGCAAGTGGGGTAGCTGAGGTCCACAAGAGTCATAGGTTCCCCATGGCCAGGACAGGCTGGTGACTGGAAGGGTCCTGATTTCTGATGGTCAGGCTGGTCAGGCTGATGGCCTATTAATTTTAGGTTCCCAAGGGAGCTGAACAATTCCAGACCCTAAGGAACACGGAAGCCTAAGGGAGACATGTTGTTGGCCTGAAAGTTCATTGGTTCATCCATGCTGGTGGTAAGTACTGTGTCTGAAAGGGCTCAGAGTCCTTAGCTGTAAGGGCTCATGTTACATAAGCCCAAGTCTGGTACTGTAACCAAAAGCATTCTAGTTTCAAAAGCTGACAGGTGAAGTAATAGCCAGAAATGCCCCGAGTTCCCAACATGTGAGTGGACTTTGAGCAGTAAGAACTCCTGCAAACTTTTTGGGGCTGACGTCACTTCATGACCCTAATGCTATGTGGTGTACATTGCCTAAATGGGACCCAGGCCACCAGAGTGCTGGAAGTGTGGTTTCCAATTAGGCCATGTGTTTCACTTCACCGGACCTGGGGAGGGCCCACACGATGCCAGTTCATCAGCAGTCTGGCTAAATAAGGGCCCCCAGGGCAGCAGTTCCATGGCAGGTGATGTCCGGAAATACCCCCTGCAGCACCAGCATGGAAGCAGGCATGTATCCAGAAGAATCCCAGGGCCTGAGAAAATCTAGATGGACACAGACCTATAGGGCTCATCGGATTGGTGGCTTAATAAGAGGACCCCATGTTTCCACCACATAGGGATGGTTTGCTGGCCTGAAGGATCACTGGAACCTTGGTGAGAGGGAAATTTAGTGGTAGGAAGGTTTCATGGGGCTTCCATGAAAGGACAGAGGGCAGCTGAGATGGCTTATTAATTCCAGGTTTCCTAGATAATTGCAGGCCTGAAAGGCTCACAGTTCTCCTGGCAGGTGTTAGTGCCATGAGGGGAAATTTCAGATACACTTCTGTCACTGGGAAGGCTGGTTGCCCAAGAATCCTCAGTTCCTCAGAATAAATTCAGGCTGAGGGCCGGTATGTATCTGGGATCCCTAGCTGCCAGGAAGTCTGGAGGCCAGAAGTTTTCCAGGTACACCAGCTACATGGAGGTGCAGTGACACCGAAGGGCCTTCTTGCTCCTAGGATCTGGCTGGATGTTGCTTATAGGGTTCTGTGTTCCACAGCAGTAAGCAGGCTAGTGTCCTTATGGGATCTCCTAGAATGTAGTGCTTGGGTAGCCTGGTCTCAGCACCCTCAAGACACCAGTGCCGAGGCAGAGTGCTTGTGGAATTGCTCCTGGTGTGCCAGTGTCCCTGCACTGTACATGGCCCATCCTACAGATCAGGATGGAAATGATCCCCAGTGTACTCTGGGTTCCAGAGTTTGCAGGGTGGATGGTGGTCATAAGGTATGTGGTTCCCCACCTTGCAGTGGGGCTAGGGACCATAAGGACATGCAGAACCCCAGATTGTGATGGCAAGGTCCCTAGAGACACTATCTCATGGGAGGCCCTTAACTAAAAGGATTGCAAGGTCCTTTGAAAACAGAATAGCTAAGGACTGAAAGAGCCATCAGTTACCCAGTTCCAAGCCTGTCCAGTGACCATAAGGGTTCTCCACCACATGGGCAGGCTAGTGTCCAAATAATGTTTTGTTCCTAGGTGCATGTGATGACTCGGGGCCAGAAGGAGCCCTGCCGTATTGAGAGGCCATGTCGGTGTTTGGAAGATCTCCCTGGGTAACCAAGTAGGGCCCTGGGGTAAGTGGGGGGATAGGGAAAGAGGAAGATAGATGGTGTTTGAAAGGCTCAGATTCTGAGAGATTGTTTGGAGGTTCTAGCAGGGGAGCGCAGCTACTCATATACCCTTGACCAAGAGGAACGGTCCTCCTCTATCAGGGATGGTCGTCCTCTTCAACCGAGCGTGCAGCTTCGGGAGGGACACATATGGAGTGGTGAGGGAGGAAGGGGACACCAACCTAGCCAGCCAGAACAGCCAAATCAACCCTGGCAATCAGTGGGGTAACAGATGTTGCAGCCAGATCACCCTCACATCCTGAAAGGCTCAGATTCTGGATCCGAAAAGGCCCACACTGTCCCAGGAGGCATCCTAAAC
Organism: Camelus dromedarius; assembly: GCF_036321535.1. NCBI lineage: Eukaryota > Metazoa > Chordata > Mammalia > Artiodactyla > Camelidae > Camelus > Camelus dromedarius. The sequence goes on along the minus strand of NC_087472.1, from coordinate 93,365,704 downwards.
CGTGACTGAACATGATTTGTTTTCTAGAGCAGATGGGCAAATTGATGGCTAGAAATTCCCGGGGCCAAAAGGACTCTTGGAAATTTATGGGAACATAGGAGCCCTCATGACACTAACCTGAGAGTACAAGTATGGTTTCTAGTAGGAGTGTATATTCCTCAACATGAATTCTTACTTAGGCCCATAATATTCTAGTACAGAGGCAGTCTGGTCACAAAAGGGCCTCCAGGACAGCAATGCTAGGGAAGATGGAGTTTGAAAGTGCTCACCTGGGCATCAGCCCAATGGAAAGTAAACATTGGAGGAGTCCTGGGGACTGAGAAAGCAAGAATGACCCAGACTAAAAGAGCTAGTCCTGAAAGTCGAGTGAGAGGAACCCATGATTACACTGCATAAAGACACTATGGGGGCCTGAATAATCGCTGGAAACCTAGTGAACAGGTTGGTGGCAGGAAGATTCCCTGGGTCAACACCCTGAAGTAACTGGGGTGGGAAGGAGCTCCATGCACGATTTCTGGGTGAGTGGTTGCCAATAGAGAATTCCTTTCCAAAGCAAGATTGCAGGCTACTGTACATAAAGGGCTCTCCTGGAACCCCATGTAAATGTAGTCTCATCTCAGAAAGGATCCACAGGTCACCAACACCAGGGCAGAATGTGTCCAGAAGCCCTTTCTGAGTGTTAGTGCCCAAGGCAGCATGATTCCAGAAGGATCCTCAGGTTCCTACCAATCGAAATGGTGAGATGCACAAAGGGATCCGAGTTCTGCAGACTGTCTGGAGGGTGATGGTCACAAGAGTATACTGTCCCCAAATCGGGGTGAGACTAGGGGAGCAGGAACCTTAGGTGCTGGGCCAGCTTTTGATTGGCAAGTTCCCAAGGACACTGTCGAGCAAACTGGCTCTAAGTTCAATGGCACACGAGTTAGCTGAGGGCTGGAGGGGCTGTTAGCTCACCACAGCCTGGCCTAAGGTTCCATGAAGGGTTCTGGACTCTGCATCACAGGGACAGGTGGCATAAGAACCTTCAGTTCCAGGTCACATGAATGACACTAGGCCGGAAAGAGCCCTAGAACCTTAGAGCAAAGGTATTGATCGGTGGTTCTCCGGAGCACCAGAGCTGGGGGAAGGATGGTGGCCAAAAGGGTTCAAATTCCTTAGCCGAGAGGGCCCATGGTATCTCAGTCATAAAGCAGTGCCACGATCGAATGTACTCCAGTTTCAACAGCAGGCAGGCAAACTTTTGGCCAAAACTCCTGACTCTTATATGGACTACGGGTAGGAAGAGCCTCACGAAAATTCTAAGTCTGGAACGGCCCTCATGACACTAACATGATGGGAGTGTTGGGGCCAGAGGGACCCCCAGGCACCAACAAGCTGAATGGTTCCCAGTAAAGCCGTATGCCACAGCAAGGATTCTTAATTCCACTCACAGGACCCCCGTGCACTGACAGTCTGGTTGTCATAAGGGTCACCAGGACAATGTCAGGGTAGTGTCCGGAAGCAAGGCATCCTTGAGGAGTCAGGCATGTACATGGTAGTGTCCTGGGCTGTGAGAGGGAGTGGTGGCTCGATGGGCCCAGGGCGTAAAGGTCACCTCCTGCTGAAGTGCTGGTAGGAGGAGCTCATGCTTCCAATGATTAAAAAAACTTCCTTGAGGTGTGAAGAATCCACGGAACCCTATCGAAGAGGCAGGTTTGTGGCAGGAAGGTTCCCCTGAGGCACCAGCTGGATGGGCAGACGGTGGCCCAGGCGGATCTTAACTTCATCAGTTTGCTGGCTGACTACGAGCAGTTGAGGCCTACCCCTCCCCACCCAGTGGCTTGTTCCATGGCCCAAAGTGCTTTCCTTTCCACCACAGGCGAGCTATCTGGTCACTAAAGAACCTAAGATTCACTAGCCTTAGGGGCCAGCAGGAATCCCAGAACTCTACCTGGATGGAAGTCTGGCCCCTGGAAGGCTCCCTGGATGGAGGTGCCATGCCATGGCGAAAAGGAGCCGCCTGCACCAATGTTCTAGATACATAGGTGTCAATAAGGCCACATATTCTTCAGCACTAGAGCAAGCTAGTGCCCATAAGGGCTCTCCTGGAACCCGATACACGGTCAGCATGGTCTCATAAAGGGCCCACAGGACAACAGCACCAGGGCAGAAGGTGTCCTAAAATGCTCCGGGCTGCCAGTTCTCTGGACTGCACGTGTCTGGGAGAATTCCAGGGGTCCTAGATGCCCAAGGTATCTGGGTTCTGCAGCCTATGGGAACGGAGATGGTCTCAAGGGCACATACTTCCTTGACGACTCTGGGTCGGAAGGAGCTCTGGCATTCTAGTGGGCTAAATTGGTGGTAGCAAGGTTCTCCAGGGTAATGAGGGTGGAGTGGTGGGAAATGGTGGCCGAAATGGCTCCTATTACTGAGCCAAAAGGAATCATGATCATTGGGACAAACTGATAGAAAATCTCCGGATACCCAGTACCAACTGTAGGTGGAAAGAGTAGCTCCCTGAAACACTTAGTGTTGGAAATGCCTTCGTGAAGTTAATGTGATGGTACTATGCTACCAAAGGGGGCCCCAGGGTGCTGGAAGGTTAGTTCCCAAAAGGGTCATATTCCACAGCAAGGGTTTTGGGTAGGGCCCTGGCACTACTGTGTGTGTCCAGAAGTCCTCTCACTGCCACGTGACCCTAGCGAAGTGGTAAGAGTCTAGCTATCTGACTGGGAAAGATATCTCCAGACCGAAAGGCCTGTTGACGGCCAAGTATAAATTACCTGTGTTTTTCCCTTATAAGGACCATCTGGGAGCCTAAAGAATTCGCGGAACCCTAATGAGCAGGCAGGTTCCTGGCAGGAAGTTTCTGGGGCACCTGCGTGAGGTAGAGACGGTGGCCGAGAAGGCTCATGATTCCCGAACTTGTGAGCCGACTACAGATTGAAGGAATTATCCTGCTTCCTCTGTTGGATGCTAATGTCGTGACCAAAAAATGCTCTCCTTTCCCTAACAGACGGACAGGCTGGTCCCCGAAGAATCCTCAGTTGCTCAGGGTTCAAACTGAGGACGAAGGAATCCCGTAGCCCTAGCTAACAGGAAGTGTGCTGGCCGGAAGATTTTCAGCTGCACTAACGTGACGTAATAAAAGTGAGAGAACGGGCGCCGGAAGTGTCTTTGCCCTGGAAGGATGATTGCCAGTAGATCCTTGTATTCCACAGCAAGGGGGCTGGCTACCATAAGGTTACTCTGGGATACAGTTTGTGTGCTGTGTGGTTTCAGAAAGGACCCTTAGGGCACCATCGCCAGGGCAGAAAGCGTCTGGAAGTGCTCCCGTGTACCACTGAAGTGCCAGGTAGGTTTTCAGTAGAGTTCTGGGGTCTGAGAGGGTGAGGTGCACTGAGGCAGAGAGCGCTGGTCCTGTTGATAGCCTAGTAGGAGTTGCGGATTTTACAGCACCTGGGTTTCAGAAAGAGTCCCAGAGGCACTGCTGTGCGGGTGGGATGATTGCTGATAGAGCCCTAGGTTCCTTTGCCAGTAGGTAGCCTAAAACATCAAAGGCCCTTGGAATACCAGTTCTTGGACAGGCTGGTGGCCATAGGGGTCTTTGAGGCTGTATTTGGAAAGCTGTAAAGTGGCTGAAAAGACCTCTTGGCTCCCAGTGTGTGGTCAGACTGGTGCCTAGGCTTTTTTTAGCCTGTAGCCTGTGTCAAAAGATCAGAATAGCAGAATTAACACCAATGAATCACCAAAGTAGTAATTAGTCAAAGTTTATTGAGCACATACCAAAAAAAAAAAAAAAAAAAAAAAGTTTGCGTGGCGTTGATGGGGGGAGAGTATTACTCAGGTGGTAGAGCGCATACTCAGCATACATGAGGTCCGGCGTTCAATCCCCAGTACCTCCATTAAATGAATAATTAAATAGACCTAATTACCTCCCCCCACCAGAAAACAAACAAACAGAAAAGTTTGCAAATTGGGAGTACTCAAAGTAAAACATCGAATGCGGCTCAGAGGTATGTTGTTATAAAGCAGCTTATACAGTGAGAAGGCAGTGATTTTATTCTTCACGGTGGTTGGTTATAATATTAGAATTTTCTTAAATGGTAGGGAATTGGTCAGTGGTTGCCTACTATCAGTCTGGGGACAGAGTTTAAGTTTTACTTATGATTTCTAGAGGCGTAAACAAGAAATGACCCAGGTCAAGTTAGCCTTACAAAATAAGCTAAATTAAGCCTTGCTTGTATGACTAAACTAGTTTTGCCTGCTCAGTAAGTTTTCAAGGCTGGTCTCCATTTGTTTTTGATTTTTACAACTGTTTGAGGGCTAGGTAATAACTGGAAGGGCCTCTGAGTCCCAGAATTCTCAGCACTCCACAGGTGCTCCTTGTTGCTAGAACTCGTGTCTGGTACTTTTCCACAGAGAAATATATCCGCTACAATTCTAAGTTCAACGAAGCTGGCTTTTACAGATGCATATGAAAAGTTTTCAAAAGCAAGTGATTTGGAAATGTATCATTCTTGCACTCTTTCAGAGAACTCTTACTGAGTAAACAGACAATTGGGGAAGTTGTATTCAAACAATGTTGCAATGAAAATTGCATCTACATAAATATAGGGATATTTAAATAATCTTGATTAATGCTACTATAGAAGATAATATGCAGATTATAATTCCTGAAACAAGAGCTTTGTATGCATAATTATAACTCCAGTAGACCAAACAAAAATCCCAGTCAGTATATTCCTATAGTAGAAGGAAAGAGAAGCACAAACTGGCCTTAGCTGCTTCTGCTTTGAGGATGGATGCAGACATAAATTTTTGCTAGTAGAAATGATTCTTTTCTTTTAAGAAAATTCATTGCCCTCATGATGGAGAAAGATAAGACCATGGCATGGGTAAATCGAGCTGAATTGTGCAATAAAGTGTGATCAAATTGAAAATTTCCTTTGGTAGATTATGTGTGTATATAATATTTGTGTATATGATATGTGTATTTTATATATTTGTGTATATACACACTCACATATATATACACACGCACATACTTTATATATGCCAGAGGTTCACCTTGGCAAGGATTAGATCCGGAAGATAAAAATTGTTATGATAATATGAATTCAGGGATTTTCTGAACAGTAATGTTGTTTTCTGTCCGGTGCTGGCTTATATTCCTTTATATTATTTCAAACCATTAGGAAATCTCAGTCATACACATCAGCCTTCTATTTATAAGACAGTAAAGAAACAGATCTATGGTAAGTTTAACTTCCCAAGGCCAAAGCAGAGCTTAGAGTGGGAGGAATAAGAGACAACAACATCAAAGTATAGGAAGGGCCGAACCAGGAATTAGATGCCAACAAATCTGTTTTTTCCCAAATATCAGAGGAAGTTAATTGAAGGATCAGTAAAAAACTGAGTTACCCTAATGACAATTGGGAGGAAAAAGTTAATTGCCAGGGTTTTTTTTTTTTTCCCACAAAATTAACTGAGAAACATAAGTTTAAATAAGATATTTATATTTATAAAGATCCCAAGTCAAACTGAACACAGACTGTTTACTTTAGAACTAGCTAGAAAAGAGAAAAGAAGGAAAACAGGAGGGACAGAAAAGGATATGTTGGATGGCTTTTTTTGATACAGCAACTTGGCTACACTACAGTCTCCAGTTATTTAAACACTGAGTTTTGCTGTGAAGGGGTTTTTCAGATATAAAGAAAGTCTCTAATCAGTTGTCTTTCAGTCAGATTGGATCTGACTTACTCAGTTAGAAGGCCTAAAAACAGAGCTGAGGCTTTCTTAAGAGAAAAGATATTCCAACTCTGCACAGTAGCGTCTACCCATGCCATGGAAAACTTTCACCGTGCTCGTAATCTTTCTTTCCTGGCTGTGTCTGAACACAGCTTCCCATGCCCATGAGTTCCAGCCTGTCAGTGATTGCACCTTCCTCACTCTTTGCCCTGCAGATATTGGGCTAACCTGTCACAGTGATCATGTAAGCCAATTGCTTGTAATCTCTCAGGTAAGTAGGTAGGTAGATAGGTAGGTAGGTAGATTATATCTGTATATATAAGTATCTGTGTCTTACTGGTTCTGCTTCTCTGAACTGACTGATACATTGTGACAACAATGAGAAGCCTAGAAATAAATGAAATATGCAGAAACTGATGAATATTTTTTAAAAGATAAGAAATAAAAAGAAAGGAAAAGAAAAGAGGGTAATAGAAAAATTCAAGAGGTAGTCATTTGATAAATGAAATAATCCAGATAGGCAAAATTAAATGTGAGAAATGGGAAAATAACAAAGGCATGTGAAAATGAAAGGATTATAGGAGACTATTTTCTGCAGCTGTAGGTTACTAGATTTTCTAGTGTTATATAAAATCCTGAAGTTGACTCAAGTATAGTTAGAAAACCACACTAAACCAATTAACTATGGAAGAATTAGAGATTGTAGTTAAAAAAGGACTACTCTCTCAAAACCTAGCCTGCTGTTTTATATATCATTTCTATCAACTCATTGGAACTACATTGACTGGATACCATTAGTCCTTCAAATTATAAAGAACCAATATAAAGGTATTTACATTAAGCTAGAAAATAATTATATCAAATCAACACAACTAAATGTTCCTTCTTTATGTTCACATATAAATTCTATATACAATATCAGCCAATATAATCCAAAATCACATTAAAATAACGGTACTTCAAGACAAACAGGTATTCATACTACAACTCAAAAATCGTTCATATGAGAATTTTAATATAAGAAAAATAATCATAAGACCATTTTATAGAAGTTAATATTGAATTTGATAAAACTTAATATTCCCAATAATAAAATTTCTTACTAAAAGAAAAATGAGGATACATCTATAATCTTTAATGTAGTAAATAATGTTATTTTAGTTACATACACATGTACACATACATCAGTAGAAACATACTAAATAATAAAAGTCCAGAAACTTTTTTTATTAAATTCAGAACAAGAGTGAAGTGCTTTGAACATTTTATTTAAAAATGTTACTTTGAACATTTAGAACTGCTAGCAAAAACAATTAAACAGGGAAACAATAGGAATTATAAATATTGAAAAGATGACAAAAAAACACCATAACCTATACAAGATATGAGTCTGTACCTGAAAAATTCTACAGAATAGACAGAAAAATTTTAAGAAATATGAGAGCATTCAGAAAGTTGGCTAATTAAAGTTAGAATGTTAAAATCAATACCTTTCTTTGCTACTAGAGTTTTCTGAACTCTAGAAGAACAATTTACAAAAGCTTAGATTTATTTTATTGGATAGGAGGACTATTTTAAAGATTCCAAATTTTAAGCTGTTTTATAAATATAATCCAATGTCATTTCAATCCTATACATGCTCATATAGTTCATATCTATTCTTTCATTTCTGCAGAGAAGAACAAGAAAGTTTTATGATGATTCTAAACATCTGGAAGAAATTTTGATTGGAGGCCAGTGGAGGTAGGACAGAGCAGAGCATGGGTAATTTACTCCATTTCCATGCACTTCAGTTACTTCTGTTTTCTGTAACCAAGAGCACCCTCCGCTTAGAGATATTCTGAGTTTTAAAGTATATTGAGTATGTGAGAAGGAATAGCAATAAGCCTAACATGATGTATGGTGGGTGCTCAGTAAATGCCAGCTCTCTTCCTTTTGTCCTTCCTAGATGAGCTGTTTGTTTGGATGAGATGATTCAATTGTCTGTGATTTGAGCAATCTATCTTGACGCCAAATCAGGATTCTTTAATATATTACCATATAGAATAGTTTAGAACCATCATATTTACCATCACATGCATCCTGATGTGACTCACGGACTAATGAAGTATCTGGGGTTATGATTAATCTTTTGTATCTTCAAGGTGCAAATTTTAGGTTTGGGGCAAATTCCCAAAGCCTTAACTGGTGGTTTTCTAAAGCAGTTTCTGTTGCCATTTAATCTTCTCTTTGGTTGGCTGGCAAAATCTGATGGAGCTAGAGCTTATATTGAGATCACTAAATCTCCCCTTTTCTGTTCAGAATCCCGTGGGATTTCATTCCATCCTTATACACAGCACACAGACTGTTTCATCTCGGGGTTTCAGGGAAAGGAAATGATCCCTCTTCTTGTATACAAGTTAGGGAATCCTTGCCAATTTCACACACTCAGCTTGGCTTATAATAAATATAAGGTTAATATGTCATCAGAAGGATGGATATTACTTCAGGTATAAACAAAGTGTTTGCTCCATAGTGTGGCTCTTTTATGATGACCAAGATTGGGCTGAAGATTTCATAATCATACAACACCATTTCTACCGCTAAGGAGCTGTTATCAGGTCATTACCATGATAGTCAAGCCTTTCTTTGGTTACTTATGTTGGATGCCGAGTATCTTTTAGTATCCAGCTTTGCTTTTCTCAGACATCTATTTGCTGGTGTCTTTGTTTTTGTTAGCAGATATTTTGCATTTGAAGATTCTGTCTGGGAACTTTTCCTGTCATTAATTTAATAAACATATCCACGTGTCAGATCTTGCAAAATATCTTAAAGGAGACAACTAATGAATATGAAGTCCCCTTGGAGAGGAGAAAACAATAGGTCACAGTTCAGTTAGGGCAGTTTTAGATTCAAGCAATACAGGACTTATATACTACGGCCTTTAAAAGCAAAGCAAAAAAAAAAAGTGACTGTTTCCTATAACTAAAATGATGTTAAAACAATTGTTAGTAGAAGAATATATTTTTATAGCATATTTAAATTATAAATAGTTCATGAAATGAACAACATTATATCCTAAGGCAGAGAATGATTATATTTTGCTTGCTACTTTCATAAAGCATTTTGAGGAGGATTACAATAAACACAAACAATGAGACTGACCAACAAAGAAAAGAGCTTTCAGATCAATGGGAATATTATATCATAAAATGCAAGCTATAGCAACCAAGTTCAAAATTTCACCTGAAGCATCATAGGATTTTTATTGCCGAAAGGAAATGTAATAAGGCAAGAGGAGACTTTTTTTTCCTTGTTATAAGCACAAAGAAGAATTTCTCATAGAGATATTTATATTTAAAGGGGAAAATGCTTCAATATTTAGAAAAGGGAAAATGGGCATGTAAAACTTTAGATTATTTTTGTTTAATATTGACCTTTACACTGAAAAAAAAGCTACAGTGTTCTACCACATTTAATTATTTAATCTTGAATAAACAGTTTTAAAACAGCTGGTTAAAATTATCTAAATAATACATGGCTTAAGGTGTGGAATTTTATTATATAGTAATGTTTATTTTGATACATCCTATGGTAAAATATATTCTGAAGATGGCAACCAAACTCCCTGGAAACATCTTTTTGATTATAACAGGTATAATCACTTTAGCAAAACAATATGAAAGTATTGAGATGTCTATCACCCTAAAATTTCCAAAGCAATTAAAAAATACCCAGCCTTTTGCAAATTTCATAACTGCTTTATTTTTTGTTAAAAATTTTTTATTAAAGTATAATTGACATACATTATGTTAGTTTGAGATGTACAACACAATGATTAGTTAGTTGTATATATTGCAAAATGATCACCACAGTAAGTCTAGTTGCCGTAGTTATGGGAATTTTCTTCTCTTGAAGAGAACTTTTACAATTCATTCTCTTAGCAACTTTCAAATATGAAATACAGTTTAATTAACTATAGTCACCATGCTGTATATTACATCCCCAAGACTTATTTATTTTATAGCTGGAAGTTTGTACCTTTTGACTCTCTTCATCCATTTCTCCCATCCACTGGCCCCTTACCTCTGGCACTCTGGTAACCACCAATTTGTTTGGTTTATAAGCTTGGGTTTTGTTGTTTTAGATTTCTCATATAAGCGAGATAACACAGTATTTGTCTTTGTCTGACTTATTTTACTTAGTATAATGCCCTCAAGGCCCATCTAGGTTGTTGCAAATGGCAGGATTTCATTCTTTTTATGGCTGAATAATATTCCTGTGTGTGTGTGTGTATACCACACACACATTTTCCTTATCCATTCATTCATCTATGGACACACTTAGGTTGTTTCTGTATCTTGTGTATTGTAAATAATGCTGCAGTAAACATGAGGATGCAGATATCTTTTTGAGTTAGTATTTTTGTTTTCTTCATAAAGATACCCAGAAGCAGAATTGCTAGATCATATAGTGGTTCTATTTTTAGTTTTTTGGGGGAAACCTCTGTACTGTTTTCTATACTGCCTGCACCAATTTACATTCCCAACAATAGTGCACTAGGATTCCTTTTTCTCTACCTCCTTGCCAATACTTGTTATTTCTTGTGGCTTTTTAATAATAGCTATTCTAAACAGGTGTGAGATGATACCTCATTGTGGTTTTGATTCATATTTCTCTGATAATTAGTGATGTTGAGCATCTTTTTATGTGCCTGGGGACTATTTGTGTATCTTCTTTGGAAAAATATTCAGATCCTCTGCCCATTTTTTAATCAGATTGTGTGTTTTTTTTGCTGTTGAGTTATGTGAGTTCTTTATATATTTTGGATATTAACCCCTTTCAGATATATGATTTGCAAATATTTCTCCCATTTAGTAGGTTGCTCAGAATTGATTTATTGCAAAAGAGGGAAAGGAGTGTGTGTGAGGGTGGGGGAGTGGGGAGAAGCCTCTCCCAAGGATTAAGAAACCCAAAGGAGAGCCATTGAAAATTACTTATCAAATGATTCTTCATAAAGTCAAAAGAAGGACAAAGCAATATAGATGTGTAAAAAATGATGAAAGTCCTACCCAAAAGTCTCAGTGAGGGACATTATTTTGGTTAATTTACCATTGTCCAGGCTCAAGTATGTGGGATTTGTGGTTCAGATAATAGATCTCAAGAGCATGATAATAACAGATTCATCATTCAAAATCAGATTTATTATATTCACAAAGTTTAGAATTGTGTGAAAAATTTTTTTAATTAAAAAAATTAGAAGACTAAAATAAAAATGTATCTGTCTACCTATTTATCCATATCTATATACCAGAGTTCATATGCAACAGAGCACATGTGTTGGCATGACTAGTATATTTTCTTTCTTTAGGCTGATCTGTAGTGAGAAGGCAGACTATAACCAAAATACTGCAAAGGAAGCATGGATTTTGATAAGAAAAGACAGATAACTTGAAGAAGTGTCCTTCAACCATTAGGTAGCTTTAAGAACTCTTCCTTATAGTAGAACGATAATAATGTTTTTGATCAAGACTCACTCTTCCCTTGACAATGCTTGGGTGAGTTCTGCATACACTTCATTCTTCAATTCTTCTACATTCATCTAATTGCTGATCAACCTCAACCTAACCCATATTTTTCTTCATGTAACTTGATACCTCCAGTCAAGTCCCTTAAAAAAAAAAAAGAAAAGCAAATATACTTAATCGAGACAAGGAGCTGTACTAATATTTAAAGTAGTTTTATATATCCCTGCTGAGATTCCTTATGGGATTATTTATAGATTAAATTTCAGGACCACATGTTTCTCCTTTATTTTCAAGTTTCATCTTCTCCCAGTAAGTGGTTTAGTAACCGAATTAAAATGTATCTTGAGTATGACAGTGTATAAGGCTTCACAACTTGACTCATGTAGAAGACTAACATACCTCGAAGGGAAGGACTTTTCCTGCTCTATCAACCCTATTTTAAGAAAGGAGAATCAGGGCCTCTGTATAAAGTAGAATCAAATCTACACCCTTTTTCTAGCATCCTTGATTTTAAAATAAGAAAACAAATGGAAAGCATTTCTACTTCCTAAAGCTATTAGTATGTCTTCCATTTTGAACCTGAATGTATATTTTAAGTGTTTAATTTTTTTTCTCTCCATAAATATATCAGAGATAGAGGAAGAAACGTACAAGGAATTATTCACTTCATATCTTGGAAAAATAATAGTAAAGTTCTGATAGTATTGTAGAGGTTATACACTTTTTTTGCATGTAACAGCAGTCATTTTAGTTGGCACTCATGGAGATGAATTGAAAGAATGAATTGAAATGGATATAATACTTTCATCTATTATTCAGCAAGCTATCAAATGAGGTGTTATGACTTACCGTGAGCAACTTCAGCCTATCATTTTTGCCAGTCTAAAAATCTGATTAAATGTCAAGCAAGTGCAATGTGAATGTGCCTTCCAGAAATGTTCTAAATAAGTAGAAATGATTTAAGCAGCGCTTTTTTAGACACCAGGTTATTAGAACTGAGATGGACACTGTTACCTCAAAGTGACAATAACTGAATTTCAACTTACCAGCCTACCTCACAATCCAGTTTCTCTTCCTACTCACTCCTTTTTCATTATGCTCCAGTCATACTATCTTTTGGTTTCTTGACCATACCTAACATTCCATGATATGTTGCTCTTTTGAGCCTTTACATTTGTGCTTCCTCCAGCTGGATATTTGTACCCACATCTTTGATGAGTCAGTCACCTGAAGAATTAACAGGGCTAGAAGATCTGCTTCCAATGTGGCTCACTTATATGGCCACGAATTTGGTGCTAGTTATCCACAGGAAAACTTATTTCCTCTTCAACAGGACCTCTCCACAGTGCTGCTTGAGTGTTCTCAAAACATAGAAGCTGGCTTCTCCCAGAGTGAGTCATCCAAGAGAAAGAGCCACACAGAAGCTCTGGCTTCCATGACCTAGCCTTGGTGGTCATATAACATTACTTCCCCTACATTCTATATCTTAGGCATGATCACTTACACAATTCCATATTAAAGGGAGGGGGAGTTAGAGTCCACATTTGGATGGGAAGACGTCAAAGAATTTGCACCATATTTTAAAACCATCACACTGAAGCTGATGATTCTTATTAATCTCCACAGTTACTCCACAGTTAACATAACAGGCATTGTAGTACTCATAAAAATAATATGATAATAATAGTAGCAATAAATAATAAATAGTAATATTTGACTGTTACCTTTTCATTAAATATGTGACTTTTCTATACTCCCTTGAATTTTTAAATTTAGTTTTAATATATCTACTGTTTTAAGTCTTTTCAAGAAAAGTTTTTCTCCAATTTTATAAAGGAAGTTTGTAGAAAACCATAATTCACTTACAGGTTGATTTATAGCAAACAGTGATAGGACACATTCTGTTAAGTCCAATAATGGTAAGTGAAATATATATGAATTTTATTTCACATTAAAAGTTGATTAGCAATTAAATGTTAAACTGTATTATATGTAAGATTGATGCAACTACATTTCATTTTATACAGTTAAAGTATAAATTATATTCAAATTCTGGAACCTGTTTTAATATTCAAAGATTTGTATAAAACAGTGAAAAGGAGAAGAGAGAAGCTATAACATAAAAGTATATATATATTCTTTCTGTATTTAAATAGCTTATTAATAATGGTGATTCAAATTAATACCTTAACTGAATTGGTTGAATATTATTTCACTTATTCTAAACTCTTAGTCTTTAAAAAAAAAAAACCAATTTGATATGTAATTTTTTAAACATTTTTTATTGATTTATAATCATTTTACAATGTTGTATCAAATTCCAGCGTAGAGCACAATTTTTCAGTTATACATGAACATATATATATATTCATTGTCACTTTTTTTCTCCGTGAGCTACCATAAGATCTTGTATATATTTCCCTGTGCTATACAGTATAATCTTGTTTATCTATTCTACAATTTTGAAATCCCAGTCTATCCCTTCCCACCTTCCACCCCTTTGGCAACCACAAGTTTGTATTTTATGTCTATGAGTCTGTTTCTGTTTTGTATTTATGCTTTGTGTGTGTGTATGTGTGTTTGTGTGTGTTTTTAGATTCCACAGATGAGCGATCTCATATGATATTTTTCTTTCTGGCTTACTTCACTTAGAATGACATTCTCCAGGAGCATCCATGTTGCTGCAAATGGTGTTATGTTGTCGGTTTTTATGGCTGAGTAGTATTCCATTGTATAAATATACCACATCTTCTTTATCTAATCATCCATTGATGGACATTTAGGCTGTCTCCATGTTTTGGCTATTGTAAATAGTGCTGCTATGAACATTGGGGTGCAGGTGTCATCCTGAAGTAGGGTTCCTTCTGTATATATGCCCAGGAGCGGGATTCCTGGGTCATACGGTAAGTCTATTCCTAGTCAAACAGACATATAGACCAATAGAACAGAATAGAGAGCCCAGAAATGAACCCACAAACTTTTGGTCAACTAATCTTCAACAAAGGAGGCAAGAATATACAATGGAATAAAGACAGCCTCTTCAGCAAATGGTATTGGGAAAACTGGAGACCAGCATGTAAAGCAGTGAAGCTGGAACACTCCCTTACACCATACACAAAAATAAACTCAAAATGGATCAAATACTTAAACATAAGACAAGATACAATAAACCTCCCAGAAGAAAATATGGGCAAAACATTATCTGGCATACATCTCAAAAATGTTCTCCTAGGACAGTCTGCTCAAGTAATAGAAATAAAAGCAAGAATAAACAAATGGGACCTAATGAAACTTACAAGCTTCTGCACAGCGAAGGAGACCATAAGTAAAGCAAAAAGACAACCTACGGAATGGGAGAAAATTTTTGCAAATGAAACTGACAAAGGCTTGATCTACAGAATATATAAGCAGCTCATACGATTTAATGAGAGGTTTTTCATTGCTAATTTGATTTCATTTCTAGTGATCAATTTGTTTAAGTGGTCAGTTTCTTTTTGATTCAGTCTTGGTGGACTGTATGTTTCCAGAAACTTGTCCATTTCTTCTAGCTTATCCATTTTGCTTCCATATAATTGTTCATAGTATTCCCGTATGATATTTTGTATTTCTGTGGTATTGGTTGTAATTTCTACATTTTCCTTTCTTATTTTGCTTATTTGCGCTTTCTCTCTTCTCTTCCTCATGAACTTGGCTAGAGGTTTGTCGATTTTATTTACTCTTTCAAAAAACCAGCTCTTGGCTTGATTGATTTTTTTCTATTTTTTTAAATCAGTGTTTTATTTATTTCCTCCCTGATCTTTATTATTTCCTTCCTTCTGCTGATTTTTAGTTTTTTTGCTCTTCTTTTTCTAATTGTTTTAGCTGGTAGGTTAGATTGTTTATTTGAGATTGTTCTTTTTTGAGGAAGGCCTGTATAGCTATAAGCTTCCGTCTTAGCACTGCCTTTGCTGCATCCCTTAGATTTTGTGTGGTTGTGTTTTCCTTTTTATGTATTAATGGTGTTAATTAGCTTCCTTTTATTTCTACTTAAAGAACTACCTTTAGTATTTCTTGTAAGTCAGGTCTAGAGATAATGAACTCTCTCAGCTGTTGTTTATTTGGAAAAATCCTTATCTCTCCTTTATTTCTGAAGGACAGTTTCACTGGATTTAGAATTCTTGGTTAATAGCTTTTTTTCTTTCAGTATTTTGAATATGTCATCCCATTTTCTGCTGGCCTGAAAAGTTTCTGTCAAGATATCTGCTAATTGTCTTAGGCGGGTTCCCTTTTATGTAATTTCTCTTTTTTTCTTGATGCTTTAAAAATTCTTTCTTTGTCTAACTTTTGACAGTTTAATTATAATGTATTTTGGTGTAACCCTATTCAGGTTCAGACTATTTGGGGTCCTTTGGGCCTCATGGTTCTGGATGTCCATTTCTCTTCCCCAGGTTCAGGAAGTTTTAGCCATTATTGCTTTAAATATCATTCTATACCTTTCTCTTTCTCTTCTCTTTCTGGAATTTCCAAAATGCGAATATTATTTCTTTTCATTGTGTTCCATTAGTCTCAGAGGCATTTTTTTTTTTTTACTCTTTTTAACTCTTCTTTCATTTTGCTTCTCTTAATGGATAATGTCTAATAATATCCTCCAGGTTGCTAATTCTTTCTTCTGCATGGTTGAGTCTGCCTTGTAAACTGCTGAATTCTCCATTTATTTATTGTGTTTTTCAACTCTAGGATTTCTGTTTGTTTGTTTTTGATGGTTTCTATTTCTTTGTCAAACTTCTCATTTTGTTCATGCATTGTTTTCCTAATTTCGTTTAGTTGCCTGTCTGTGTTTTCTCATATCTCACTAAACATCCTTAAGAGGATTATTTTGAATTCTTAGTCTGATTCTTCATGGATCTCTGTTTCTTCAGGATCATTTATTGGAGCTTTAATGGTTTCCTTTCATAGGGTCGTATTTACCTGACATTTTGTTATCCTTGATTCCTTATATTGGTATCTAAACGTACCATTTTAGTTATGGTAGAGCACATTTGATTAACTGTCCTCTTCCAAACTTTATAGATTTGCTTTGCACAGACAGATCTTCACCAGTCAACTCAGCTTGGGTTTCTGGGTTTGTATGCTGGTAATTTCCTTGGGCAGGTTGGGTCTGCTATTATGGTCTATTTTTGTCCAAGGCAATTTTTTTTAGTTCTGAGGGCTGGGATAAGGGATGCCATTGACTGAGAACAGCTGGATAGGCCTCCAGGCTTTGTTCCTTACCCACATGAAGCTGTAAGATAGGCTCTGCAGTTGCCTGGATTCTCTGATCAGGCTTACTAGATGGTTGAAACTGGGCACTATATAGCCCCAGTAATAGATGGGGCTATGAATTAGGTTCCCTGTCCTAGCAGGGCCAAAGAATGAGACCTGGCCTATTCAGCTGGTTGTTTGGGACCCAAATCAGGCAAGAGTGTGCAATGAATATCCTGTACATGTGAGGCCACAGATTTGCTCTGTAGACACAGAAAGCCACAGGCTATACTCTCTGTTCAAGTGACACTGTAAGCAGGGCTGTTGAATGGGTTAGGTTTCCTTACTGGCCAGGATGAAGGCTATATTCAGCAATGGGCAGGGCTACAAATTAGTTTCTATGTCCAGGTGCAGCAGGAGAGAACCAGCTCTAAAGCTTTGTTTGTAATTCAAGCCAGCCTGTGCCCTAAGCTCTCTGGCTGAACAGGGCTGCTAGATTTGCTCTGCAGACTATCGTCTCCACCTCCCCACCTCTCAGCTTGAGAGTGGCTAGTTACACAGCCTCTAGTGCTCTTCCTGCTCACCCTTCTTGTCAGATGGGACTGGGAGACAGTATGCATGGAGGGTAGGCCTATGTCTCAGTTCCCCTGACTGGGTAGGGTGGCGAAGGGCTGCTCTAGGCCTCTCCTAATTTTTCCCAAACAGGCTTTCTGGTCTGGAGGGCCCTAGAGTTTTGCTCAGCCTGAGCTCTGACTCATCTTGCCTGGGTGTAACAGGGGAACCCTCCAAACCTGGTACTGGCTTTGCTCTGGAGGTGATCACTTCTATCTGCTTGCTTCTCAGCCCAAGCACTGCTGGGCTACACAGCTTCTGTGTGCTCTTTCTAGGTCCTGTGGCCAGATGAGGCTGAGAGACACCCTCCCTGGTGGGTAAGGCTATGACTCAGCTCCTTGCCTGCAAACCAGTCACTAGGGCTGGCAAAACCCCTCATTTGAGGACCCAAGTAAGTTAGACTTGCACCCCAGCAAATTCCCTGGTGAGTGCACCACCAGTTTGATTCTACAGGTGAGCATAGCTGCTGGTTGGGACTACTACTTGGGCACTGCAGGCAGGAACTTGGTCTACCAAGAGTCATGTGCTGCTTGTTGTGAGCCCCTCCCTACTTCTTCATCTCAGTCACCTTCCTAGTAGATGAACCCCACATGTTCCCCTGAAGTCCCCATGGTACAAGACCAGAGTAGAGGCTCCTATAAGGTGATCCACAATGCTGGGGGGAGCTGTTTGCCACCCTGGGTTCTTTTTTCTCACTGGAGGAACCAGAGGCTCAGGGGAGACCTCTCCACATAGTCTGCACTGGCCTGGGGGAGATGCAGTTATAGTCACTTTGTAGCCACTTCCTTTACCCTTCTAATGCAGTCTGTCTTGATCTCTGTGGTATAGGGGGTTCTTTAGCCTCATCCAAGTGTTCTAGGATTCTCTCGGTCTTATCTTGTCTTGTTCTTGAATTGTTGTCAGTTGTTATTCCCATGAAGGGCAGCTCAGTCAGGAACGACTTATGACACCATCTTGGCAGTATCACTCCACTGATACTTCTTTTTTTAATGGAGCACATCCTCCAGTGGGATGCTAAAAGGAATATTTTGCAAGACTCTTCCAACCCAGACCTGGGAACTGGTTCCCTACTTATTTTGTGTGGCTAGCACATGCTCATCCTTTACATCTCAGTTTAAATATGTACTTTGTCTCTCCAGACTAAGTAAGCTTACCCTTTCTGTATGCTTTTTTAATACTCAGTACCTTTCCTGGATATCATTAAATTATATGTGTATATATAGTTTTTTTAGTATCATTCTTCCCCATTGGACCATGAGCTCCACGATGGGAGGTATCATTTCAGCTTTATTATCTACCATGTGTAGTACACAGATTGGCTAGTTAGTACTCAGTAGATATTGGTCACTTGAATTCATGAGTAATTTATTTGGTGTAATGGCAATGGTTCTAGAATCTTCCAAATAAATTTTCCAGATTTTAAATATCTAATATTCTAGTAGTATTTCAAATTTATTTCAGATGTGTTATTATGTTCCCATAAAACTATAAATACATCTTTAGATGCTTGCCATTAATATAGTTTATGAATATTTTATATAATAATACAATTCCCTGAATTGACATTAGGTTTATAAAGGGCATTCATATATAAATATAAATTGATGAATTTGTGTGATGCAAACTTACAGGTTCTGCTGAAGCAGATGCTGAGACAGTTTGTGAGAGACAAAATATTTATTTGGAATCAGTATCTGTGAAAGGAAGAGGGAGAAGGCAGGACTGGACAGAGGAAGAAGCTGATCTGTGATGCAGGCCTGACAAAGCCTTGGCCAACCCAGTGGGGGGACTCTGGAGCAAGTACTGCCCATCAGAGTGTCCTGCTTTGGGCTGAAATGGCAGGGCCTTTCCATCCCACAAAGCCTTTACACCCTGCCTGACTGTCAGTGGGCACATGCTGCCCCTAGGAAGAGGCTGACCTTGAAGGGGCTGCCAGCTGGAGGTCAGCAGTCCCTTCCTATATTTACTGTGTAAGTTCAGTGTTTTGAGCTCTTAAGAGTTTTGATACTTTTGGTCTACAAAGCAACAGTAAGAACTAAGAACTGCTAGTAGGTAGCAGAGCTGGGATTCAGACTCAGTCATTTTGGCTCCAAAGTTCATGCTCTTAATCATTCTGCTATCTTGTCTACTTACTCTGTTCAGTACAGAAATGCATGTACATTAGGAACAAATTGACTGTCTCCCTACTAATAACATGTATCAAGAACATGCAGGTTGAGTTTTGTTTTATTATACGGCAAACTGTGAAACTATTTTAATCCCTGAGAGTGTATCAGGATGGCTCTCCATCAAGGAAGATAAAAGTATCATTTTTGGCCAGATCCTTTTTTTGTTGTTTTTTATTGTCCATGCTAGATACTGTTCTCTCACTCAAGTAGTCTCCTTCTCTATTCTTTGGAATTTCTTGGACTCCCAAAGGAGTGCCTCACATGTTCTCATAAAAGTATCTGGTCTTCTACAATATAGTGCCCATGGTATATTTCTGCTCCCCCTGCTCCTGTCTTTCCTTCCGTTGCTGTGCATAGGTGTATCCACGAGTTTGGCTGTATCTCAGGCTGCTTAGGCTCTAAGAGGGTACTTACTGCTCCTGTGTTTCCTATTTCTGATGAAGGAATGGGAGAGTGAATGATACCACATAATACTTAGAATTGCTCCTCTCCCCTGACTCCAGTAAAGTTTTTCCTGGATCAAGCTGCCTCTCTGATTGTCTCTTCCCTCATGCTGAGTTCTCTCTTTTAGAGCCTCAGATCCTCATCCAGATAAATGTCTATTGATCCATGGCGGCCAGTCGCCTCCCCCTACCCCCCACCACAGAGCAGTCACTATTAAGGCTCTAATACACTTTGCCCTTTTACTCTGCCTGCTCTAAGTATCAAGTTTTTCATTTGTTTTGAAAGAGTTGGAAAAAAACCTCTGGCTTCAGGCAAGTAAAAATAATATCTTCTGAGATGAGTGTTTTCTGGAAGATTATCTCTGTAACTCACACGGACTTTCCTACATGCTTGGTTCCTTTCTTTCAAAGGAGCTGTTTCCCTGGGATCAGATATATGTAAGAAAATGCTCTCTCACTGAGGCCACTGAATATAAATAACAAAACTCTCAACAGATAGAGTTCTAAATAAGCTTTTTTGGTGATTATTTCTAATAATTCAAAATAATTATTGCCCAAATAATAACGCACAGTGATACTATAGATGTTGTAGGGACACTAAATATCTCTGACATATTTACTGCATTAGACAAAGTCCATTCTGTTTAGTTTGTTGATAAGCATGCCTAGATCTCTTCCTGCAAATATCTGAGAAATATATAAATGAACAGTTACTTGCTTACAAGGGTGTCTCGAGGGTGACTTTGTAGTACACTGTTCCTTTTGGACACTCTCTCACTCTCCTTTTCCCATGACCTCCACCAGCATGCCAAAACCCACTCCTTGCTGCTGTTCTATTTCTGTCCCTTGGCTCTCTTTCCATTCCTCAGAGTTGTAGATCTCAGTTCTGGTGATAAGATCAAATACATTCACTTTAAGGTGGGAACCGTTTATTTAATCCTAGGTATTTGCATATGAAAACATGAAATTCTTGATGAAATTTAGGGCTGTGAGGCAACAATGAAAAAACCATCTCGAAAAGTTTGGTTGTAAGGAAAAGGCCATTGTCTTTGCCCCTTAGAAGGCTCCTTTTAGGTAACTTCTACTCCTCATACACAATTGGCCTGCTCATTTCTGACGAAAAGCAGGCTTGCTATGTGATGTAGGGCACTGGACATGTAGAAACATTGACTTTTGGTATGTAGTAAAAGGAAAATGACTACTTAGCCCAGTGAAGTATCATAGAAGGATGCTGGCACACTAAGGATTAACCATTGGTCAGTCTTATCATTTGGTTAGGTATGTAAATTTTTTGAATTTTAAACTGTAAATCAAAATTCATCAAATTTTACATCTGATATATGTATAGTTTACAGGAATTATACCATAATAAAAGTGTTAACAGACAAGTGTGCACAGATGTTTAGAATAGTTATACCTTTAGAGATAAAAATGAGCACTTTATAAAATTGAAGTGCTCATTTTTGTCTTTTAAAGAATTATAATAGGATATACTTTTTTGTCAGTTGAGAGCTGAGATAGCTATCTACTCAAGTACTATATAAGGAATTTAGTCCCATCCAGTTGTTTGTTTGGCTTTTTGAAGTTTTTATAGTTCTAGAAAACCACGAGGAAGAAGACCAAGTAAATATTTTGTTGACCATACAATAAGAGGAAGAGGTACCCTGTTTTAGTTAACTATTAATGGAGCTGTTCATTGCCATGCAAGTGTTTTTCATATCAGTTTTTAATTATTTAGTAATTATTATTTAGTAATTCCCTTTAGCTTAAATATATGTATGGTAAATGTAGTTGCAGACAGCCTGAGAATCCTCTTTATAACTTTCTGCAAATTGCAACCAACTGTAAGTTAATGGATAAAATATTGAAGACACATTTGTGTTTATCTTGAAACTATAGGTTTTGTCAGGCAACTTAACCATGTAGTATTCAAGGGGTTTTTTTTCTGTACATAATAATTTTCACCTGATTAAAACAATGAGCAGCACTGAGGTCATCACAAATAATGACAGTGACTCAATACAAGGCAGGCTTTCCTTGTGAATCTAGGTCAAAGTGAATTACTGGCTCTTACTTTCCAAAATATGCTGCCATGATTGGGGTAACATTTGTAGAAACTTTTTCAGTAACATTTTAGTTCTTCAGTTAGAAATTACAGGTAAAATGACTATCTACTTATCTATCTATCTATTTATATGGCACAACAATGACAATATTATAAGAGACATAGAGGGTTAAGACAGTGTCCCTGGAGGTCAACTAGCTTTGCAACTTTGAGCAATTGGCATTAGCTATTATTTACGTGTGTGTATGCATGTATATTACATATTATACATAAATTACACATACATATTTTATATATGTATATAATATGTTCATAATTTATATGTTTACATATATAATTTGCATATATCTGTATATACATATATATTGCTTAAATATATATGTCCACATGTTTATGTATATATACCTGTGTTTTATTTAGGTTTTATCTAATATATCCTAAATTGTATATGTAATAAAATTGAAAAATAATATACTTATTTAGGTTACTTAGATTATTTTATTTGGTTATATCTTAACCAATGAAGTATATGAATTGCATTTGCTAATGTTGTGATATATTTCTTATGGCACAGCTTTTAGTGCTTTGATAAATGATACTATACACTTTCAACCACTTTTAATTATCCCTAATAACCCCAAAAGGTTTAAAAGTGTTTTCAGCCCTATTCAGAGTGGCTTGCTGGCTATTAAAGGCTGAGTGCCTCTGGCTGAGAGGCCTCTTGGCTGCTAACATGGGTAATTATAGACATTCCTAAGGCTATTAAATTTGTAAGGCTATTAAAACATCTAATGTTTCTTAGCTTTGATTATAAGATATCTGAAATTGCCTTGCTGGATTAGGAGTGTTTTGTATAAAACATTTAGGTCACAAGATCTCTAGACCAAGTCTTATCTATGTTCTGTGACGTAAAACTACATTTCCACCACTCCATTAAACATTAGCTAATACTTAGTTTTTGAAGACTTAATTTGTCTTCCCATGCTATAGTTGAGCTCCTTATTTATGCAACATTCCTATAGACAATGAAGAATTAAATCATGTACTTAAATTGTATTACTTGTGGAATTCTTCGGGTAAAATTGAATATACACACGCATACATAGGTCATTGCATTTTGTAAATCACACTGACATATGCAAATAGATAAAGCAATAGATAATTTTGTAAACTCTAAGTGACCTTAGAAATAATCTTGATCAAACCTCTAATTTTTTAGTTGATTAAGGTGAGGTAGGTAAAGTTTATATGATTTATATTGTCACACACCAGGCTGTTGGCAATATTGAAGCTTTGTGTAACTATAGGTGCCAATTCTCAAGAGAATAATAGCCCATTATGTTAATATAATCCACTCTTTGTAAAATAGCAAGCTCTCTGTTTTATTTTCTCCTAAGTAAATTTATTACAGTGCATGATTCCTTCGTTTGTGTGAATAAACCTGTTGGTTGTTATTCAGATAGAATACAAATAAAAATAAATAATAATTAGTTTCTGAGTGTCATCCTGTCACATTGCCTGAATCTGTTTTAGAGCACATGTACTTTTTAAAGCATTTGAATCATTTCTCAGTAAAATAATCTATACATGGAATGTCTCAGGAAGAAAATAATTTGATACAAAATAGGGATGCATCCTCCATTACGTTCATTAGGTAAAAGCTTGAAAATGACTAGGTCCTTAGTCTAAATCTCAATGACAGATATAATTGGCAAGAAAGCAATCAAGGTTTATATACTGGAGAAATTTTAACAGAGCTTTTTCATATCCTGGCTCTGTTCATTTTATCACTTGAGGATAACTGTACCTCACTGAATCTCAGTTCTTCACCTGTGAAATGGGGATAATTCTACATCAAGTTATTTATTTTATAAGCATTAAATGAAATAATGAGTGTGAAGTATATGTCACAAAAAATACCCAATATACGAAGATGGTGTGGCATTTATTTATTTGCCACAGGCCTCCATAAGTAGTTCCCAGATCCTAGAAGAAATAATCCTTGGTTTCTAGAGACCCAGAGTTAAATGGACTCCAAATACCAAGGAGTACCAGGAATGTGAATCAGTCAAAAGTTTCTGGTTAAAAAAAAAAGTATTTTTATTAAAATGAGTATCAACTTCTGGTCATTCAGGAGATAAGAAGTGAGGATGTATATTATAATGAGTGCATAATCCTATCATTAGGAATTCAGAAGAAATAGACTAAGGAAAATTAAAACCATGCTCCTATCCATATAAGAGAAAATTATTCACTGGGCTTTACCCTAGAGGATCTGATTCAAAGCAGAGGTCTGTAATTGCTCAAGCCAATATCTTGTGTAACTGCGTAGCATTTGATTATTTCTGAAAAACCTTAGTTTGGAAGGAAGTGGTTACATTTCTTACTTGGCTTTTGTCACCTGTTGTCCAAAACACCTCTCAGGGACTTTAGTTTTTGGCACCAATGGCTTTTCATGCTTCTCTAGTGCTTCTTAGCTTGGTTTTCTTGTTTTGTTTTTTTTAGTTGAAGTTTAGTCAGTTTACAATGTGTCAATTTCTGGTGTACAGCACAATGCTTCAGTCATACATGAATATACATATCTTCATTTTCATACTCTTTTTCACCATAAGCTACTACCAGATATTGAATATAGTTCCCTGTACTATACAGTATAGACTTGTTAATCTATTTTACATATACCAGTCAGTATCTGCAAATCTTGAGCTCCCAGTTTGTCCCTTCCCACCACCTTCCCCCCTGGTAACCATAAGTTTGTTTTCTATGTCTGAGAGTCTGTTTCTGTTTTGTAAATAAGTTCATTTTGTCTTTTTTTTTTTTTCTGATTCCTCATATAAGTGATATCATATGGTATTTTTATTTCTCTTTCTGGCTTACTTCACTTAGAATGACATTCTCCAGGGTCATCCATGTTGCTGCAAATGGCATTATTTTATTCTTTTTTATGGCTGAGTAGTATTCCATTGTATAAATATACCACATCTTCTTTATCCAGTCATCTGTCAGTGGACATTTAGGTTGTTTCCATGTATTGGCTATTGTAAATAGTACTGCTATGAACATTGGGGTGCAGGTGTCATCCTGAAGTAGGGTTCCTTCTGGATATATGCCCAGGAGTGGGATTATTGGGTCATATGGCAAGTCTATTCCTAGTCTTTTGAGGAATTTCCATACTGTTTTCCACAATGGCTGCACCAAACTGCATTCCCACCAGCAGTGTAGAAGGGTTCCCTTTTCTCCACATTCTTTCCAGCATTTGTCATTTGTGGACTTTTGAATGATGGCCATTCTTATTGGTATGAGGTGATACCTCATTGTAGTTTTGATTTGCATTTCTCTGATAATTCTTAGCTTGTTTTTTATATGTAATCATGGTTCATTCTTTCCTGCATTTGAAAAGAAATTTCAAACAAGGCTGGTACTCAATTATTGTTGTTAAAGCTGTATTGAAGAATGATGCTGGGGGAAGGGTATAGCTCAAGTGGTAGAGTGCATACCTGGCATGTACCATGTCCTGTGTTTAATCTCTAGTACCTCCATGAAAAAAAATAAGTAAACCTAATTACCTCCCCTTGGAAAAAAAAAAAGTGGGGATAAGATTAGTTAAAAAAAATAATGAAAAGGAATGATGCTAGGGAATGATAAAGGTTGTAGAGACCACAGTAGAAAAAAATATTGAAAGTAAGTATCAAAAAATAGATTTACTGTATGATCCAGGAATCCCACTTCTGGGCATATATCTGGAGGAAACTCTAATTTGAAACCATTCATGGACCCCAGTGTTCACAGCAGCCCTATTTACAATAGCTGAGACAAGAAACCTAAGTTTTTAAGCACACTGGGAGAAGCTCCATAATCTGCAGGAACACATTCATATTTACAGTGGTTATAATACTGATATATAAAATCAGAATTCTAATACATTGACTTAAAATAAATTATCATCACAAATACTGAAATGCTCAAACATGCCAAGAGAAGCCAAATTATTGGCTAGATTGACTGAAACCAAACAAAGGAATTTCATATATCTGATGTTTAATGTCCCAAGCTAAGATACCTAGATGCATACTTGTCGATGGAATAGAGTTCTTAATCTCAATTGATGTTTCTTTCTTGCCTGTCAATAATGCTTGAATGTGTACTACCAATGAATTCTTCAGTATCTCTCTCTCTACTGTCTCTCACTCTCATTTTATACTTTCATGTCTAAATCCCCTTTGGATTGACCCTCTTTAAATACATTAATATATTGAATCATGTTAAAGTCGAGTTTTGCAAGCTGGTTATCTGTCTCTTGGAGGTGACTGGTCTGACCCATTTTATATTGATGTTGAAAATCATATTTGTCTATTTTTCAAATTTTTAAGGAAAACCCACCCTAATATACTGATTGCATTAAGTGAACACATAAGCAAGGACAACTAAAATTTGAAGGTTTTTTTTCCTCTCTGAACAACAAGTAGGTCTGTAAAAATTCTTACTATGAGGGGGGCAGTGTTTTGTAGCAGGTAGGCATTTCTTGGAAGAGTTCAATTCATACATGAATTAGTGTTTTCAGTATTTCATCAGTAAACATTCATGTGAGAATGTTATGTTCTAGGCACTAGGAATGGGGATGCAGAGTTTGGGGCATTTTCTTAGTGCTCACAGTTCTATAGGAGGAACAGAAAAGTAATCACATGTTCCAAATTTATTGACTGTCTAGTAAGAGATAAATTCAATTTTATGATAGAGAAATGAACAGTTATATACAGGAACATAAGGAAGTTAAATTCCTTACTCTTGCTCAGGGATGGAGGATGGGGAAGGTGTTCAAACCAGTAAAGATGAAAAACTCAAAGATACAAGAGAGAGAGAGGATATTTGATAGAATAATTTCTCTAAGCAGACCAAGCTGAAATATATAAGTGACTGAGGTGGAGATAGGGATGTAGATGATAATGGATGTTTACACAGAATTTGTAGGTTGGTCGTAAAGATCTTAAGTGGGGCAGGGGAGAATTTTTCTGCCTGATAGCTTCTATTTTTGTAAAACAGGGAAGGTAACTTGCTGTAAGTGAAAGGAAGCTGTAATTGGGGAATAGAGGAGAGCCTGGGTGAATTTGAGGACAGGTATTTATGGTGTAATCAACATAAAGAATTGAATGTGTTTCTCCAGCAACTGTCAGTAGTCCAGGTAGAGAGAGAGGAAATGTCAAATTATCCAGGGTCTTAATTGTACAAGTCATGTATGATGGGAGAACAAGGGGAAGAAGAGTGATGGCAGTGATGGATCACATGATAGATGATAGAAAAGAATTAAATTAGAAAGAAGCTAATAAATTGTAGGAAATTGTGGGGGTAGGGTGGATAAGATCAAAAGACTAGAGGGCATAATAAGCTGAAAGAATGGTGTCTATATTTAAATGAATCTCAGTAGTTATAAATAGGAATAGAAATAGCTAGACCATTAGGGAATATTGACAACATTCTGCAGTTAAAAGATAACTTTGTAAAATTGCTGACATAGAGACTGAAGACAAAAAAGTAGATCAGTTCTGATACAATGAAGTCGGGTCCAACATGGCCCAGTAATAATCAGCATGGGACTGAAAAAAGATCAATGGATGATGCTTGATTGGAAAGATTTAAAACAGTCTCGAGAGTTTCAACAATAGTCTAGAGAGGAGGGTTATGAATTACTCTGGGGTACTACAGCTGTGCCACCCTGGGATTCAGAGTCAAGCTCTCTGTAAAATTAGTGGGCCAGGAACCCTTCTCCCTGTCTCCAGTTTCTATTTGTAAGAGTTTTTGTTCATGAGGACTTTATTTTCTGGAAGAAAAGGGGAAAAGTTGGATAATGTTCACATGTCTGGAAGAATATGAAAGAATATAATGTGACTCCAATGATCACATTTAATACCTTGGGAATTTTGTAATTTTATGAGAGGAGACAACCCTGGGAGTGTGGAGTTGGACAATGTAGAAACCAAGGTGGAAACACAGATAACCTTAGCAGGTCTAGGTGGCAGTAGCTGTGTCAGTAGGCCCTGACTTAATTTTAGCAGATGTGTGACATCTACTGGAGAGGAGTAAAAGACTTGTTGGAGGGTGGACTTTTAAAAGGGTGGATGTCTTGCTAAACGCAAATTGTGGGTCACTGTTCTGTATTTAATTTTTAACAGTTCCCCCCTTTTGGTCATTCTCTGAGCAAGCTGAGTGTGACCAACTAGTATAGTGTTACTCTTGGTCATCACAGTTGATGTAGCCATGCTGAAAAACCCCTGTTCAATGTTTCCACTACTTGAGTAGTCCGGATGGAGGGCCATGTGGTTGCTGTTACCAACAGTTGAATCGTCATCAGGGACATAGATGGTCAAATCATTGAGTTCTTCAAGTTGTGTAATCCTGGTAGCTATCATTTGATGTGTGAGTGGCTGCCAAAATGCATTTAAAACCCCTGGGAGGATACAACACACCAGAAAGATTAACATGATGGCTATAAGGAGAATAATAGCCAAAGACTAAAAAATTCCCATAGCAGAGATTCCCAGGAGCCAAGATTTAAGCAACCAAATAAATCATTACTAATAATATTATACCAGGACATACCAGATTTTTAGGAATTTCATCTGATTTATGAATTACTTATTTTAATGATATATGTCATATATAAATATGCTCTAAGAAGGTTAAAATTACTTTTTATTTGGCAATGTTTCCCCTGTAACTTAGCATATCGAATAAGCCTGAATAACTCAACATTTCTCTTGGAGAAAGAGCAACCCTTGAGATCTTCCAGGGGCCCTCTGGAAAATCCCAAAGTTAGTTTGAAGTCAGAAAGACTTCAGAATTTGATATTGGGAAGCTTGTCAGAAATGTCAAAAGGTTTAAAGCACTTGATCAAATAGAATCACAGGTCACTGTGAAATAATACTTAATTATCCAGTCAGTCATAGTGATGAAAGATTTCAAAGGCAAAAACAGAAGTTTACATAGTTGTAAAAAAAAAAACAAACAAAAAACACCTTAGCTCTTTTAATATTGAAAAGACTCAGTTTTCCTAAATAATCAAATATCTGATAAAGTTGACATGGAGCAATTGAAATATTTTCCAAGGCACGGAATCTTTGTTTCCTAGGCAGATTACATTAAAGGTAAAGAAAGACCTTTTATAATCTTTTAAGAGCAGACCAGTAGTCTGAGAAATTTTGTGATTTTAAAAAAGAGAAAATTAAAACCTAATTTTGCATCAGTATATTATTGAGCTCATTTAAAAAACCCTTATAAATAAATATATTCAATTTAGCCAGCTTTGACCTCACAACATAAAATTTCTTTCCCTTAAACTTTCTGCAGCTTTTGATATCCCTTTAGATTTTGTCTTACTCTTTTTCTTTTCTTATTGTGGAACAACCGGTCATTTTATTTTAGACAACATTACTCTCTTTTTCCTTAAAAAAAAAAACACATCCAATATTCCTTACATACTCTTCATATAAAAATTACATCCCATTTTCTCTCCTACTTTGTGTATACAAAATTGTTTTCCTTCACTCTTAATGTTTCTAATAGTTCTAATTTTATATATTATAAATTTTAACTGTTAGCCTTTATTTTCCAGTGAAAATTAGGAAGCAGGCACTTTATTGTCTATCATATATTAGCATCTGTAGTAGGTTAACAAATTTATAAATATATAGTGATAAAATTTATAACTTTTAGAGATATGTTTTTCATAGCACTATGTTTTAATGTGGTAAAAGACATTTATTAAGAGACCCAATTTTCTTTTCTCTCTCTGTAAAAATTAAAAAGCCAAAAGTAGTTAAATTTAAACTTAGGTTTATCAATGTCTCAATATATTATCTTATTTGGAAAAAAATCTAAATATGCCACAAATACCCATTATTTAGTTTAACTTAATATAAACTTATTTAAACATTTATTTAAATTACTTGTTTTTAACAGTTATGCTTAGTTTAGACATCAAATAGCTAACCATCATCTTATTTTTCTTATTGACAAATTTTGTAAAATAGAGATAGCATGAGCTTATTTCACTAGTAAACACAGGTAGAACAAGTTGTATGTTTGCATTACATTTAATATTGACAATTCTGAAAAGATGGCTGTCTTTATTAAACCAACAAACTTGAACAACTTTTCTTGATCAAAGATTATCCCAATCATGTGATTAGCCTAATTAAGTATTTTAAAAAATCACATATACATAATATATAAATATACATAGACACATACAGGGATCTTATAGCTTTCACTTACAAATTTCAGCCATGTCTCAGGCATAATAATACAAAACTTAAAAAGAATAGATGGATCCAAATTGTGTTTCTGGCAGATAGACTATGTTAAGTTTACCTGCTCAAGTGGCCAAAGTTCTTTGCTAAAGATTTGTATTTGCTTGCTGTAAGAATTATTTTAAAGAAGCTATTTTTGGAGTTATACTGTCTTTTTGAAGCCTTTACATACTAATCAAAGAAGGCATTTCATTGTCTCAGAGAGGTTTGAGATCCTCTCCTTTCAAGGGTGCCCCTTAAGGTAGAATTATCTAAATTAAAGCTTCCCCAGATTGGCCACAACAATTCCAAATTGTCCAAAAGTTCACCCATTTTCCCACAAGGCACAAGATCCTGGTTTGTAGTGGGTATAGATATAGGAAGCAGTTTTTGAGAGAACTAGAGAGTTTTAGACCAGGTGGAACCCATCTTTGACTTTAGGTATCCTAAACCCCCAATGATCTGTGGGGAGCCTGATAATCCTATCACTGACTAAAACCCAGAGAATAACAAATTTCTCCCTTTACAGACAGAAGGGTGACTTACCAGGAAGCTTCAACAGAATACAGGTATTCACAATCAAATCAGAGAACTCAAAAGGCAAAGAGAGCAAGAGCTCAGATCCAAGAGAGACTTTACCCTCAGACTCCTGGGTTGGTAAGAAAGCAGTGAGCTCAGTGGGCCCTGTGGGCACCAACACGTTTTGCTTACTGGCCTCAGAGTCATTGAGGGTCTTCTTTGGGTCCCACTTCTGACACCAGAGACTCAAAAATCCAGAAATAGCAAAATGAAAGCCACCAAATCAATGAATAGTATTTAAGTAAGAGTTTATTTTGCATATAAGAACAGTTCACAAACTGGGAGCTTCCAAATTCAAAGACTGATATGAAGCTCAATTGCATTAAACTATAGCATCGCTTATAAAGTAGAAATGAGGATGTTAACCTTTGCAATGGTTGGTTATTACAATGAGCGTTTTCAGATTTCAGTGGATTGGTTAAAAGTGATTATCTCATACCATTTTTAGGAAGATGACTTAAATTTCTTCTATGATTATCAGAGACATTTACAAGAAATATCCTAAGTTAAATTTCACTTATGTTCATGAAATAAGCTAGATTTAGTTTTGCTTACATGGTTTAAATGGTTTTGTCTGCTCAGGGGATTTTTAAGTCTGGTCTCAATTTTGTATTTAATTTTAACACTGTCATGTAAACTTTTGGTAGAACTACATCATCACTTGTACCTACAAAGTAAAACAGAGCCATACCACATTTATATCTGTATATAATCTATATTTTACTGTACATCTGAATTTATGAGTCAGCTAATTATTTAGGACATTATAAATGTTTAATTTCTTAAATTTTTAATATCATATTAAGCCTCTATTATTTTAATATCTTATTTTAATATTTTATTGTATTTTATCATCTGTTATTTTAATATATTATTTTTAATATCAGATTAAGCTTCTATTATTATTAAAGCTTCTGTTATTACTATAAAGTCCTGAATAAGAGAGTTTTTTTTATATTATTTTTACATGAGAAGCCCAAATTGACCTCATCACCTTTGTAACCAAGATCCTGAGACCCACAATGAGAAGGCTGGTGTGTAGATATGTCTCAGTATGCACGGTAGAATACTATCTAAAAAGTATCTTCTCCTGTTTGGAGGTACGTTGGTTTCTTCTTGCTGCTGTAATAAATTACCACAGGTTTACCAATGTAACATAACATAAATTTATTATCTCACTGTTCTGGTGGTAAGAAGTCCTCAAATTAAGATGTTAGCAAGGCTGTGCTCCTTCAGGATCCTCTAGGGAAGAATCCATTTTCTTGCTTTTTCCAGCTTCTAGAGCCAATTGCATTCCTTGATTTATGGCCCCTTCATCCACCTTCAAAGTATCTTTAAATATCTCCCTCCCTCTCCCTCTCCTAGTTACTCCCTCTCCTTGTCTCTAGCCTCTGCTTCTGTCTTAACATCTCTAACTCTGACCCTCCTGCCACCATCTTGTAAGAACTGTTGTGATCATCTTAAGCCTACCTGGATAATCCAATATAATCTCCCCATCTCAAAGTCCTTAACAATCTCACCTGCAAAGTCCCTTCTGCCATGTAAGGTAACATATTCACAGGTTCTAGGAATTAGGACATGGACTTCTTTGGGGAGAAGATTATTCTGCCTACCATGGGGGGTTATCTCTCAGTTCACTTATCAACTGTGAAAAAAATCTTTTGTTTTTTTCTTTCACTTGTGTTTCTTGAGCACTTACTAGGTACCTGGCCCCTAGTGGAAGACAGTAGGTAGATACTGAAGGCACTGTCCCTGCAGTAAGGAAGCTAAATGTGTATTGGTAAAATAAAGTGAACTTTGTACTTATGAAGAAGTTTTGGGGTTGCACAGTGATTTTGTTTATATTTAAGTCCTATTTATTAGTAATAATAGTGCTTGTGTCATAAATTAAAATGTGGTATCAAAAGTTAATGCCCTTCAGTGTAAGACCACCAGTAACATAACCATGTGGAAAAAATTGAGTTTATTACTCATTGCAGTGAGGGAGAATACACACCATAGGGAATATGTGGTGTTTCAGTAAGAGGCCATTACAAAGACTTACAGGATTTTGGTTTTATCTAGGAAATCTTGAGGAAAGTCTAAGGAAGTAGAGACTTACTCTAGATTGGGTACTGTCAGTAAGCCACAGCAATTTTATGATTGGGTATTTCAAACATCTGTAGGGATGGCAGACCAGAGCTCAGTAAAGACTATAATAGGCAAAGAAGCCACAGTCACTCATATTAGCCAAGAGAGGGGGATGCTTAGTATTCTGTAGATGACACAGTGACCTTGTTTGTATCTCACTTGTTTCTGGTCTCAGAGTGACCTTGTCTGATGTTGGCGTTCTGTGAGATTATGTCCAGCAAGGAACAACTTGGTCTAGCAGTGAGCCTCAGACCTGCTTATAATACCTTGGAGGCCTGGGTCATTATGGTTCCCGTATGCTTGGCTCCTGGTATTTCCTGTCCCTGTCCCATCTATAGCATTTGTTAAACAAGCAGAATTCCAGACCCACCCCACAGTCACTGCGTAATATCTGAGTATTGATTTGATCAGGTGATTCTTATACACACTAGAGGTTCAAAATATCCTTATTTTAAAAAGCAAAAAAAAAAAAAAGTCATTTATCAATATCAAAAGTTGCTTAGTTGTGATTACTGTCTTTAGTAATGAGTTTCTCACATTTAAAATTTTTTCATCTCTAATTCCCCAACTATCGTTACGCCTGTATTTATGCATGACCCTTTGTTAGATATTCCTTGGGAATGGCTGAACTGTATCAAATGAAAAACCAAAATAGAGGTGCATTTTTGAAGAGTTTTAAACTAGGTACTAATGATGCTTGTGTGGATTTAACATATGTAGTTCAGCCTTTTATTTTCATGATTTGCTCCTATGTTGACTGAGTATCACTTGAAATCAACACTATAAGCCACAGCAGGACTGAACAACTGTTCTTGTTTGGGTTCTGAATGCACACTTCACCATCATCTCTCTGCATCATCTTGTTGACAAGCTTTCCCATGTGCTTTAAACCTGAAACCATATAAGCTTTACAACCTTACTGTGATGAGCATGCCCTTTAAAAACTAAGCTAACATTGTTTTCCTAGTTCCCACATGACAACAGGAGGAATGCAGGGCTTACAGAAGGGATGTGCCTTCAAAAGAGCATCCATGACACTATTGCCTTGATTTCTGGGGTTTTGGGGGCTTTTTTTGGCAACAGTATAAACATACACAACAGAAAGACAAAGTTTAAAAGCAAATGTATAATATATTTATTGATGATTATTAATATTGGTACTCTAAAATATGGCTCTAGTTCCTCAAAATATTTTTTTTGAGATAATAATTTCAGTATCATGCTCTAAGTATGTTTGTATGTGTATAGGTAATTTTAGAAAAATGACTGTTCATAGAGAACATGCTAAAGCTCAACATAAATTAGGAGAGAAGATAGATATAGGAAGTGTGTATTTACCCATAATTTGTTGCAACTTGTAATTCCAGAAAAAAATCAGAATTTAATAGGCATTCTGGAAGAATGGTAGTGAAAGATTGCCACATTTTAAGTGTGTCAATGAGGCATCCTAGAACTTTTTAAAGTGTTCTAAGCAGAGGACCAGTAGTTTTTGTTTATTTATTTGTTTACTTTTTAAATATCATTACCAATTTTTCACAGGTGAATAATTTTAACAGAGTAATACTTAATTTATAAAAATAATAGAAAAGAAACACAAAAACTACAAACCTGTCCTTAAATTATTATTAGATTCAATAAGCATAAAATTACTGTCAAATTGCTATAAAAATTTCTAAAGATGTACTCTCAATTTCTGTACTTACTTCATTGTAGACCAGTAAAAATCATTCATGGATAACTACACTTTGAGTAGTACTGTCTGATATCATGTTTAAACAATGGGTTCTTAATATTTACAGCATCATAATTTGTTAGAGGTATGCTATAAGAGAACTAAGAAATTTAACCCTAGATTTTTTTTTATTGAGAAAGAATTGAAATACATTGCTGCATAAGTTTAAGGTGTACAACATGATAGTTTCATTTACATATATTATGAAATGATTACCACAATAGGTTCGGCTAACATCAGTTCATTTCATATAGATGCAATAAAAAAAAAAGATGAAAAGAAAAAAAATTCTCGTGATGAGAACTCTGAGGATTTACTCTTTTAACACCCTTTTTTAATCTATCATACAGGAGTTAACCATAGTCATCATGTTGTACATGACATCTCTAGTACTTATTTAACTTACAACTGGAAGTTTGTGCCTTTTGACCACCTTCTTCCAACCCCCCCCCCTCCTCTGGTAACCATAAGTCTGATCTCCTTTTCTGTGAGTTTGGTTTGTTGTTGTTTTAGATTCCACATATAAGTGAGATCATGCAGTATTTGTCTTCTCTGTCTGACTTATTTTACTTAGCATAATGCCTTAAAGGTCTGGCCACATTGTAGCCAATGGTAGGATTTCCTTGTTTTTTTTTTAATGGCTGGATATTATTCCAGGGTGTATGTATAGTGTGTGTGTGTGTCTTTGTGTGTTTCTCACAACTTTAACCATTCATCCGTTGATGGTAGATTATTTCCATGTCTTGGCTATTATAAATCATGGTGTTATGAATATGAGGGTGCAGATATCTTTTCAAGTTAGTGTTTTTGTTTCCTTTGGATATATTGCCAGAAGCAGACTTATTGGATCATGTGGTAGTTCTATTTTTAATTTTTTTAATTGAAATATAGTTGGTTTACAATATTGTGTTAGTTTCAGGTGTACAGCAGAGTAACTCAGTTATACATATACATATGTGTATGTATGTGTATATATATGAATTCTTTTTCAGATTCTTTTCCATTATAGGTTATTACAAGATATTGAATATAGTTCCCTGTGCTATAAAGTAAGACTGTTGTTTATCTGTTTTATATATGGTAGTGTGTGTATGTTAATCCTAAACTCCTAATTTATCCCTCCCCCTAACCCTTTCCCCTTTGGTAGCCATAGTTTGTTTTCTATGTCTGTGAGTCTATTTCTGGGTTATAAATCAGTTCATTTGCATCATTTTTTTTAGATTCCACATATAAATGATACCATAAGATATTTGTCTTTGACTTACTTCACTCACCACGATAATCTCTAGGTTCATACATGTTGCTGCAAATGGCATTATTTCATTCTTTTTATGGCTAAGTAATATTCCATTATATTTATGTTACACCACATCTTCTTTATCCATTCATCTGTTGATGGACATTTAGGCTGCTTCCATGTCTTGGCTATTGTAAATAGTGCTGCTGTGAACATTGGGGTGCTTGTGTCTTTTCAAGTTAGAGTTTTCTCTGGATATATGCCCAGGAGTGGGATTGCTGGATCATATGGTAGCTCTATTTTTAGGTTTTTTAAGAAACCTCTATACTGTTCTCCATAGTGGCTGCACCAATTTACATTCCCACCAACAGTGTAGGAGGGTTCCTTTTCCTCCACACTCTCTCTAGCATTTATTATTTGTAAATGTTTTAATGATGACCATTCTGACTGATGTGAGGTGATAACCTCATTGTAGTTTTGATTTGCATTTCTCTAATAATTAGTGATATTGAGCATCCTTTCATGTGCCTGTTGGCCATCTGTATGTCTTTGGAGAAATGTCTATTTAGGTCTTCTGCCCATTTTTGGATTGGGTTTTTTTTTTTTTTTTTTTTGATACTAAGCTATATGAGCTGTTCATATATTTTGGAAATTTGTTCCTTGTCAATTTCTTCATTTGCAAATATTTTCTCCCATTCTGTAGGTTGTCTTTTTCCTTGTGGTGTCTTTTGCTGTGCAAAATCTTGTAAGTTGAATTAGGTCCCATTTGCTTATTTTTGCTCTTAATTCCATTACTCTAGGAGATGGATAAAAAAAAATACTGCTGTAGTTTATGTCAAAAAGTGTTCTGCCTATGTTTTCCTCTAGGATTTTTATAGTATTGTGTCTTACATTTAGGTCTTTAATCCATTTTGAGTTTATTTTTGTATATAGTGTTAGAGAATGTCCTAATTTCTTTCTTTTACATGTAATTTCCCAGTTTTCCCAGTACCACTTATTGAAGAGACTATCTTTTCTCCATTGTATTTTCTTACCTCCTTTATCATAGATTAATTAGCCATAAGTATGGCACAAACAGATGGAAATATATATCATGTTCTTGGATTGGAAGAATCAGTATTGTTAAAACGACCATACTACCCAAGACAATATACAGATTCAGTGCAATCCTTATCAAATTACCCCAGAACTGGAACAAAAATTTTAAAATCTGTATGGAAGCACAGAAGACCCCAAATAGCAAGAACAATTTTGAGAAAGAAGAAAGGAGCTGGAAGAACCACACTCCCCGACTTCAGACTGTACTACTAAGCTAGAGTAATCAAACAGTATGGTACTGGCACAAAAATAGACACATATATCAATGGAACAGGATAGAAAGCCCAGAAATAAACCCATGCACTTATAGTAAATTAATCTATTTTTAATTTTTTGAGGGACCATTAAACTGTTTATCATAGTGGCTGTACCAATTTACATTCCTACCAACAGTGCACAGGGGTTCTCTTTTTTCCATATCCATGCCAGTATTTGTTATCTTTTTTTTTGATAATGGTTAATCTAACAGATGTGAAGTGATATCTCATTGTGCTTTTAATTTGCATTTCCCTAAAGACTAGTGATGTTGAGCACCTTTTCATGTACCCATTGGCCTTTAGTGTATCTTCTTTTGCAGTAATGTCTATTTGTGTCCTTTGCCCATTTTTAAACTGGATTATTTGGGGGTTTTTGCTATTGAGTTGTATGAGTTCTTTATGTATTTTGGATATTAACCCTTTATCAGACATATGGTTTGTGAATATTTTTTTCCAATTCCCTAAGTTGTCTTTTCACTTTGTTGATGGTTTCTTTTGCTGTACAGAAGCTTTTTAGTTTGATGTAGTCCCACTTGTTTATTTTTTATTTTGTTGCTTGTACTTTAGGTGAGAGTCCCAAAAAATCATTACCAAGACCCATGTCAGGGAGCTTTTTCCTATGTTTTCTTCAAGGAGTTTCAAGGTTTCAGGTGTTACATTTAGGTCTTTAATTAATTTTGAATTAATTTTTGTGTATGGTGGAAGAAGATAGGAGTAACTTTTCTTCTTTTACATGTGAATATCCAGTTTTCCCAGTACTATTTATTTATTGAAGAATGGGTCTCTTCTCCATTGAATATTCTTGGCTCACTTGTCAAATATTAATTGACTGCGTATGCTTGGGTTTATGTCTTGGTTCTCAATTTTGTTCCATTGGTCTATTTGTCTTTTTTTATGCCAGTACCGTATTATTTTAATTAATATAGCTTTATAATATAGCTTAAAGTCGGGAAGTGTGATGCCTCCTGCTTTTGTTCTTTTTCAGGGTATCTTTGGCCATTCAGTGTCTTTTGTGGTTCCATATGAATTTTTTTTTTCCCTGCTTATGTAAAAAATAACATTGGAATCTTGATAGGAATGGCATTGAATCTATAGAAGGCTTTTGGTAGTACTGACATTTTAACAATATTAATTTCTTCTAATACACGAGAGTGAGATATCTTTCCATTTATTTGTGTCTTATTCGATACCTTTCATCCATGTCTCAGTTTTCAGGTAGAGATCTTTCACCTCCTTGCTTAAATTTATTCGCAAGCATTTTATTCTTTTTGATGCTATTGTAAATGGGATCAATTTTTTTTTTCCCAGAAAATGCATTGTTAGTGTGTAGAAACACTACTGATTTTGATATATTGATTTTATATTCTGCAGCTTTACTGAATTTGTTGATTAGTTTTAACAGATTTTTTATTCAATCTTTAGGATTTTCTAGACATAAAATCATGCCACCTGCAAATAGAGATACTTTTACTTCTTCCTTTCTAATCCTGCTGCCTTTTATTTCTATTTCTTGCCTGATTGCTCTAACTAGGAATTACAGTACTATTTCAAATAGAAGTGGTGAGAGTGGACACTCTTTTCTTATTCCTGATCTTAGAGGAAAAACTTTCAGCCTTTCACCCTTGAATATGATATTAGCTGAGGGGTTTTATATATGGCCATTATTATGTTGTGATATTTTCCTTTCTCTGCCTAGATTGTTAAAAGTTCTTCCATGAATGGATATTTAATTTTATCAAATGCTTTTTCAGCTCTATTGAGATGATCATATGATTCTGTTAATATGAAGTATCACATTGATTAATTTGCATGTGTTTGAACTATCCTTGCTTCTCGTGGATAAGTACCACTTGATTATGATGAATGATCCTTTTAATGTGCTGCTGAATTTGGTTTGCCGAGTATTTTATTGGGAATTTTTACATCTATATTCATCAGGGATATTGGCCTATAGTTTTCTTTTCTAGTAGTGCCCTTTTCTGGTTTTGGTACCAGGATAATGCTGGCCTCGTAAAATGAGTTTGTGAATGTTCCCTCCCCTCATATTTTTTTTTTTTTTTTTTTGGAAGAGTTTGAAAGGGATTGGTGTTAATCCTTTAAATGTTTGGTAAAGTTCACTAGTGAAGCCATCTGGTCCTGGGCTTTTCTTCCTTGGGAGATTTTTGATTACTGATTCAACCCTAATAAGAATGTTGAAAGAGATGAGAATGACATTTCTTGGTCAGGAACTTAGCAGTTCCAAAGCAAAGATAGCCAGGTAATGAATGGAGCCGTAGAGGCTAATGACAAGAAAGAATGAATATTATTTGGCTTATATTGAATATTAAATAAAGATGAATGGGTGCTACTTAATATTTTTAAATGTTAGTAGGTATGAGTTAATTACAGAAAGATTAATTTGAGTTTTTTGATAAACCAAATGTAAAGGTTAGCAAAAAAAGCTAAATAGAACTCTGAGCCATTTTCGCTTCTTCCCAGAAAACTATTCTTACTGCTGTGACTAAGCTCATCCTTCATTTGTCTTTTCTCTTCCCCTCCCACTTCCAATGTGTCATTAAGTCTCACTGAAATGGCAGACTAATGACAGATGCCTCAAATCTTTAGTAGTCTCTGCTTTATCTTTGGGAACTCTTAATAGTGCCTGATACAAAGTAAGTGTTGAGTAAATATTTTTGAAAGATCAAATGATTGTATGTTTCCTAATGCATGCCACAGTGCTGTTTTTCGTTGTCTTTTTGTGCTTTTGAAGATGAGTTTCTCTTTGTATATAATGTTGCTCTTTTCTAAAATTATTGAAGACACACCCTACCCACATGGCACAATTTCCTTTACATTTTCCCCCAAATCCTTAGAAAAAAGGATCTCCTTAACTCTGCTCTGAGCCTAGATTTATTATTTCATTGCAATTATTTGCTGATATATGTCTTCCACAGTAGACTAAATGATCTTGAGTACAGAAATTTTGTCAGAAGTTCTTCTAACCGTCTTCCTTTGTGCCCTAGCATGATGCCCCAGAATCCTAGGCAATCGATACAAAATTATTCTATGGATGAATAAGTCAATTACCTATTGAGATCAAGAGAAAGCAAAATAGCTTTAGCTCTGTTTGTCATACATAGAATTTTGTATTTTGCTTTCCTACTTTGTGTAAAGCTTCTAACTTCCTAAAGTCTAATAGTTATAATTTTTCATTTGGATAATAAGTATACTAGAATCTTCTACCCCAATCTTTTTGTTGTGTTGTTGTTTATTTGTTTGTTTACATTTCTGAAACAAGGAAGAATTTAACCAAATTCACAAGACATGCTCTCATTAATATTCTAAAATATATAGTCTCTCTCCTGGAAATAATTATGGAGGATGCACTATCTACTTTATGTTCTCTGTGGTCTAGGATACTCTTCTAAACACCAAAGATTTCTTGCCTCAGAACTGACCCCAATTTTATCAGAAGACGTTTATAATTTGCGGC
The DNA here is from genome assembly GCF_036321535.1 of Camelus dromedarius. Lineage (NCBI taxonomy): Eukaryota > Metazoa > Chordata > Mammalia > Artiodactyla > Camelidae > Camelus > Camelus dromedarius. The sequence continues at coordinate 93,325,172 of NC_087472.1, read as the reverse complement.
ACACTCAACTGATCCCTAATCTATGTCAAGGTTACTTCCCATAGGTTAATTACCCAGTACTAAACTCTTGCATTTGACCCTCATGCAAGAGCATATTAAAAAGGATTCCAACCTTACTGAATTAATGGATTAGATCTCTTCATAATTCTCTACTGGTTGGATATTAAAGTAATTTTCAACAAAATCTAAACTCTTCACAACTTTATCTCATTCTTTGCAACATCATAAGTCTCTTTGATGATCACTTATATAGTTAATGTCACACATTTTGTGGCAATCAGTTTCACTAATTTATAGTCCTAACTTCTATTCTCCCATTTTATCTTCTGCTGAATAAACAGTAGATTAATAGAATCGCCGTCCTCTGATTTACACCAGATATTTCATAATGAAATTTAGGGGAAAAATTTCCTGAATTTTATAACACATTGTTAGGCCACCTGTATCATCAAGTCACACATTTGGTGTTCTCAGTATTTTTTTTTCCCTAGAGCACTCTTCTAAATTAATGTTGAAGGAACTCAACATATTTTGATATATGGCCAACATACAAAATGCAGAATATCAATTTAACTATAGTTCTTACACTCATTTATTAATGTGCCTATTCAGCAAATACCTTTTGAGATCTTGCTATGAAGCAGGCTATAGTTTTAGTTGAGGGTTCAGTGTTGAGAAAACAAACAAGTTTATCACATTGGACCTTACATTCCAGTATTTAAACATAGATTAAAAAAAGTGAAAAACTGCTTAAATGATGTCTCATCTTTATGTACTATGTAGCATATACAGGGAGATGTGATAGTGACTGGACATTGTCTTTAGGGTGTTTAGGGAAGGCATATCTGAAGAAGTGGTCTTTGAGGCTTGAAGGATGAAAAAAGGCAGATCCAGGAAAAGAAAAAGTTTCCCAAGTAGAGGAAACCAGTAAATCAGAGGCTTTAAGGAAGGGATGCCCTATGCATATTCAAGGAACATTAAGAAAGCCAATGTGTCTAGGATGTAGTAAGCAGGGTTTTCAGGGAAAGGAGTATATGAACTGATGTCTAGGGTTAGACAAAAACCAGATCACACAGGATCTTAAAGTGTAAAGGGAAGCCATAAGATGCTGTTAAGCCAGAAGATGACACAATTGGATCTACATTTTTAAAAAAACTGCTTATACTGCTATAAGGAGAATGGATTTTAGGGAATGGAAGCAGGAATCCCAATAAGAGATTATGGCAATAGTCTAGGAACAAGATGATGGTCACCAAGACTAGGAGAGAATTAGACTGATTTGAGATAAATACTAGAAGCATAATAGACAACATTTGCAGATGGATTGATTTACTAGGCAAATAAAACATAAGAATGAAAAAGAAGGCTAATTTTTTTTATTTGAGCAATTAGTTAAAGAGCCATACCTTTTACTGACATACATACTTTGGGGAAATATAGAGGATAACAGTTACTTTTTTCCCTCTTCAGCTTCCATTCCTGCTTTTAAATATAGCATCCTGATTTTTCATTTGGGATTCTCCCTCCTCCTACTCATTCATGTTGTTTGTGTGGGACTTACTCCAATTCCTAGCTCAGATATGGGTAATGAGATGCAAGCTTGGCTAATTTAGCATTTTCAAATCTTCCATCAAGGTGACTGACTTAATGACCACACTTAGTGACCACACTTGGCCCAGTCAGATGCAACCCTGAGACTCTGGATTGAACTGAGAGAGATAAGGTGCTCTTTTTCCAAGGTCAGTAGTAAGTTAGTAGGATTTCAGTTTGGAACAACTAGAGGTTATCACACTGGGAGAGCATGCCAGAGAATGAGGCCAGTGCAGAGGCAAACCAGGCCAAGTGGTAGAGTGAGAAACTAAATCCTGATGATATTTTAAAACCCCTAAAGCCCCATTCCTAAAGCCATATTGACTCCAGGACCTTTCAGTTATCAGTTCCAGAAATTAGCTTTCACATGCTTGAGACTATTTGACTTGGGTTTCTCTTCTATATAACAAGGAGTTATTAATACAAGTTAGAAATTTGAGTTAGGTGCATTAAGATTGAAATGCTTGTTTAGGTTTGCCAGATTTAAAATACAGGATGCCCAGTTAAATTGGAATTTCAAATAAATGATGAATAATTTTTTTAGTGTTAGTGTGCCCCAAATATTGCTAATTCTGGCAAGCCCATGTCAATTAGATATCCGAGTGGAGACATCAAGTGGATCTTTGCATCTATAGACCTGGCACTCAGGAGAGAGGTCACGGATTTTGATTTATATTTGGAAGTTGTCACAATAGTGACAACATTCAAAGCCATGGGACTAAAGAATTAAATCTTGGGAAGCAAGACAGATAGAGTTTAGAGAGTATCCAGGGCTAAACCTGAGGACAACCTGTTCTGTTGAAATCTGGAAAAGAAGGAAGAAATTATAAGACTGAGAAGAAACTGCCAATGAAGGTGTTAATAGAGTGTCAAGGAAAGTAAGAAAAAAAATGAGTTTTCAAGACTGGAATCCTCACTATCTCCAACAAAGATAAGCAAACTTTCCTGTCAGAACAGCAGACACCCTTTCCTCCTTATCACTTACCTGCTGAGCCCTTTCAACATTTCCATTATTTCCTATAACTATTCAGAAGTCCAGGCCCCCTTGGCCATTGTTGGAGACATCTAAAACTTACCTCTTTCTAATTGGTGCCTAGATGAGCTTTCTCTGCTGCCTTTGACATTTTTGGATTTAAAAATCCCTTTTCTGTTTCGTCAGATAGCTTGCGACTTTAAAGATAAAGAAGAGTTAGAACAGTTATGTGCAATGACTAATTAGTACTCAAAGTACTCTGTTCAGGCATGAGAACGGGGAAACAAGCAGCTCTGGTGAACAATTGTTTATGACCAAAGTGTTACCAACATTGCAAAACTGACTTCTTTTTTCCTCAGCTTCACTAAGTCTGACTTGTCTTCCATCCACTCTGTCCAGGTGTCCTTGTAGGGCCAGGAGTCACCCTCTTTGTTTCTCCCCACTTACCTTCCTTTTCTTCCTTTTAACTTCTCCCTTAATTAACTGTGAAATGGAAGTGTATTGTGGGAGGAATTTTTCTTTGTTTTCTTTTGTTACTCTTTTTATTTTTAACTGGATTGTTTATAAAGTAATAAAAACTTGCACAAAAGAAAAGAATTAAAACAGTCATGTAAGGGACAAAAGTTAAGAACTAAAAGTCCCGTTCTATCCTACCACAGCCCATCTTCTTGAGATAATTGTTAACAGTTTTTGTCTGTCTGTCTGTATCCATCTATCTATCTAAATTACTTTCATTTATTGCATATTACATATTGCTTACTATGCTCCAGAAGCTATTGAAATGCTTCAAATGCAGTCATTTGTTTAATCTTCACAAAGGCCCTTTGGCAGATCAGGAAAATGACACAGAGAAAAGATAAGTAACTTGTCCAGAGTCACAAAGTTATAAGTATATAATATACATGATTTAATATGCATGATATAAATATTCTTTGGCCAAGGTAAAATATGCGGATATTTTCCATGAAATCTATTTAGAAAATGTCGTGTTGCTTTAGACATACTCTTGATTGATACAAACACGGGTACAACTTTTGGGTCTGCAGAATGTCTTCAGTGGCATTGGGCTCCACATCTGATACTGTTCTTGTCACTGAGCTCAACTTCTGCTAAAGTTATCCTCCTATGGAAGTTTTCTCCCTTGTTTGATCTGAGTAGGAATCCTTTTATAGGAGTAGTTTGAAACACCCAGAAATTTAATTTTTGAAATTCAGGCCTGCGTTTCCAAAGTGGACAGCACTTGTTGGGTCACATCTGCAGCATTGTCACACACTTAAAATTTCCATCATCCAAAGATAACTGCTTTCACCCATGATATGGGGCAGGCAGCTTGTGATTGGCAAATAAGTCACTGGATTAGTTGGCAGAGATTTGCAGGTTTCTTCACAAGAACAAGAATATGCCTAGTCTGGGCTTCCGGCTTTCTGCAGAGAGTTCTGTTCTGACTTCCAGCAGCACTGGGGCTTGTGGCCTCCATTTCTATCATGAAGCAGGACTTAACATCTCAGCTTTTAATGTCTGTTTTGTGTTACCTTATTATTTCCAACACTCTGAGAATTCCAGACTTTGGTTGTATTTTTGAGACCGGAGAGAGAAATTAATGCATGTGCTCAATTGTCTACCTTGACTCAAAAGTTTTAGTACCGCTTTTATCTTAGAGATATATAGATCTTAAAAGCATGTGGTCCACTCCGTCTTTCTTAATTACTCCTTGACTTATAGTATTTGATAAGTTTCAAAAATTTTTTCACAAATCCCTTCTCCTTTTGCCATCATCCTCCATTAATAACCTCCAAACTAAGTGTTTTAACTTAGGCAAAATAAGGAAGGACTTAAACAAAAGGGCTGATTTCTTTCATTTTGTTTTGTTTATAAGTTTAATTAGTTTCGGTTATGCAAAAAATCTTTATCTCAGTATAATATGACTGCATATATTCCCTTATTTCTTAAATTAGGAAGAGTTCTAAAACTGAACAAACTCTGCTCACATTGAGAGAATGCAGGAAGTAACACATACTTCAAAATGAAATGGCACATAGATTTTTTATGCCTTGAGGTGAAATAAATTTCTAATAAAATTTAAATATTCTTGTCCACAAGGAATGAGAAATCTAATAGTTTGCTTGTGTTGAGCAACAAGAGAGAAGAATATACCTCTTCCCAAGGTGGGCTTGGGAAACTTTGTACAGGCAGGCATTTGATTCTAAGTTGGGCAGTGTCATTGCTTGACACCCTGGTTTGGTGGTATTAATATATCTGTTTTTAAAATAGCTTTCCCAACTATTACATTTCACTTAATTCTCTGAAAAACTTAACTTGTTTGAGACACTATGAGGGCAAGGTCAGAATCTGGGTCACTATCTTATTTAATATCTAATGTTTTCCCTTAATGATAAGGTATTTTTGAGCCTAATGCCTTCAACAGTCCAAAATATTGGTTGAGCACCCTACTACAGGAAAAGCACATTATTAATTAATTCTGATTTCTTTTTTATGAGCCTTTCCCATCCTAAATTTGTCTTTGATCCAAGACTTTTTGCTTCTTAAAGATTGTGACTTTCAGTAAGTGCCTGCTTAGCCACTTCCTAGATTTTGGCAAATGATTCTATGAAACACTAGTTTTTCATAGGTATAAACTGGATCCCTAAATGCTGTGATATCAGAAAACACAGAAAAGGAGAAAAGTCAGTGGCCTGAAAAGGAATTAGAAAGAATCAATGAAAAGGTCCACACTTAGTCACAATTACAAAGATTGTCAAATAATCTTACTGACAGGTTTTCTAGAAGTAGACTCCATAGTTTTTCAGGGAGAACAAAAAGGTGCTATACCTGTTTTGAGACCATAAAAGCCTTGGCATTTAATGTGAGAGACCTGAAAACTTCCCCAGGAAGGCATAGAGGTTGTCCAAAAGTCTTTTATTGACCTTAAGATTTACTCATATATATTTTGATTTCTTTAAAAACATTAAGCACCTTTCTATGCTAAAGCAAATACTGAACAACTCATATCTGTTCCCATTTTATTCTTCCATCTAAACTTAGTAAGTCAATAACATTTTTAACTTTGGTGCATATAATTTCAATATTTACACATTTTTGAGTACATCCCAGGATTTCTGGAATGATATCAGATGGTATTTTTATAATGTTTTCTAGGGATTTTGACTGCTTCTACAGTTAGCAAACAAATATCTATTTTTGTTTGTGTTGATGAACATTGCAATATGATTTTGTCTGAGATAATGGATAGTTTTTTCTATACTTGGTAGCTTTTCCTATCCTTTTCTTACAATTGCAAATTTTAGATGATTCCTTACTTACATTGTCCTCCAGCCTAACATAGCACTAACTGAAGTGGAAAAAAAAAAAGCATACTGCATTCCAAAGTCAAAGTGTCAGATAGTTCTCCAGGATGACTTGATGGTCCCTCTTCCTAAATATTTGCATTCATTTCAGGACTCAGGAAAGTTGCCACAAATAATGGCTGTAATTATTACAGTACATTTGTTCCCTAAATCGACTTTAGGGAGAAAATGTTACGCTGTTATTTTTAGCAATGATATAAACTAGGCTGCTGAATTGAGGGATCGCTTCCGAACTGACCTGGAAAGGAGACACAGCTAAGGCTGCTTCAATTACATTAATATGGAGTACTTGACTATTTTAAGACCTATTTAGTCTTATATTTTTGGGCCAGGAATCACAAAGTTGCCACCCCTTCAGCAATTTAAATGCCCAAATAAAGAAGGAAATGTGATTTATCTATTCTGTATTTTTATGATTCTTATTATTGTTATTTAAACATAGTTCACTTTATTTGTTTACTAATATTAAAATTTTATTTGGACTTTTGCAGATGTAAAGCTAAATGAATTCAGGATTTCAGTCACAAAATTAAGGTAAGGATTTTGTATAGATTGTTTTTTAGTGGCACAATCAAACCCTTCTAAATCGACTAAAATTGTGTATATCTTTCAGTGAAGTCCCTCCCAAACTGATAGCTTTATTGTCTGTCAACCCTGGAAGAGTCAGCCCAACAAAGAGGGTGATGATAATTTGATTTTTAAACTGACTTCAGTTTTTCTTTATTATCATCTTAAATTCCTATCTCTCAATGCACTATTGTATCTGAGTTAAAATAAACATAATATGAATGCTGTCTGCATATAAACCACCCTTAACGTCTTCTTTCAGTTTTGCTTTTGTCACCCTTCAATTGTTTTTATTTTTGTTTGGTGATAGTTCTTTTGTTTGTTTGTTAAACTGATTGTTTCCCCTCATTCTAATTATGAAACTGAATTATCTCTCTTACTGGCTACAAATATTTTTTTTTTTCATTTTTGAAAGTAGAGAATATTTTCAGAAACATAATAATAATCTAAGTTAAAAAAAATACACTATAAGAGGAGAATACCACCAAAAGGGAGGAAGGATAGTGATTTATATGCTTATACTATTAAATAATAGTAGTAACAACAACAGTAATAGTACTGTTGAATGCACTCATGGCATTTATCATGAGCTCTACTGGTCTAAGTGTTTCATGTACACTAACTCGTATAATCCTCACAATAGTGGGAAAAATGAAGTCAAAAAGGCTAAGTAATTTACTAAAGTTCATAATAGAAGAGTCACAAAGGAAAAATACACAAGTCAAGATTTTTTTTAAAATTCAAGAATACTGTTAAGTGCAGCTATTTGAGGAATGCAGGAATGAAAATTCTAAAAATATTGAGATATTAGGGAAAAAAAAACTTACCTAATTTTCAAGGACCTGAATGCAAAAGAAAGATGATATCATGAGTTCCTAGAAATAAATCAAATTAGCCTGTCAATGGATTTTATGTTGAAAGATCGGATTGTTGAGGCTCAGTTCTGATCCCATGTTTGCTAGTTTCATTAGACAAGTCATGTTAAGTCTAAGCCTGGATATTTTTCACTCTAACAAATGGGATTTGATGAATTTCTAGAGACCCTTCCCCTAGATCAAATAGATTATGTTTATTTAATACTATTTACCAGTCGTGGATTTTTTTGGCTGAAAGAAGTTTTAAAAAGTGGGGTCACTTAAGCATAATGATTGGAAACATATTGAAGAATTCATAGTCTTGAGGGGAAAGGCGAAGTACCAGGTGTGGTCCGGACTGGAACCTGGTAGCTTTAGAAGACTTTGATAATGTTTGTGTGGCAGTCCCACCATCCTTCACCACCAGAGCCAGTAAATCCTAAAGATTTCTTAAAACTTTGTATCACACACACTCTAGGTCTAAGAGAGTTAAATTGACCAAGGTTTTGTCCTGTGTCCAGATATTGACAACACCAAAGCAGTGAGAGAAAAAAATGTGGTGGGAAGAGCCATACAAAGAAAAAAGGCAGGTTTACCCAATGGAAGGGGAGAGGTAATCCTCTTCTGTCTACTGTGATTTAATAACTATGGATGCTGTAGGACTCCTGTAATAGATTTTTTAATGTGAGGCTTTAATATATGATTATGTTTTCCCTTGAGATAATTAATATCTAAATTGGGACAAATATATTAATAATGAGAAAATAAAATAATAGAAATATTCTGCATTTCTTACCATTACAAATTTATATAGAAAAATTATAAAATAAACAAGCAGTGTCTCTTAAAAATCTTCCCCTTCAAGTTTTAAGTCCAAGTATATAATTATTGATGTAAACTCATAAGAATTTTTTAATCTTATAACTGACAGGCTGAACATAATTACAAATTTCTTCCCAGAATTTCTCTCTTTGATAAACTTATAAAAGCTTTTTTTCTCAAGAGATAGATACCCAATTGAAAAATTACAACAAGAAAATAATATTTTTAAAAATGGAAAATAATACCTGAGTGAAAAAAGTGGCAAGCCTTAATTGAGATTTTTTTTTTATTATTACAAATTAAGTGAATGATTAAAAATGCCAAGGAACAGAAGATTGTTTCATATGGCGCTCTGTTCAATGTGGATTGCCAGTGTGGGAGAAAATCCTTGTAAATCTTAGCATTGCTCCCACACAACCACCTACACAGATGATCGCTTGACTTTCATGCTAACAATAGATGTGTTAGTAGAGCTCTCACCATCTGCAAAATGAAGTGCATTTAAAAAAAAGTAACTGCAGCAGACAGTAATAATTGCATATATATTGTGATTAGCATTTATATTTATATTCAAAACGTATGAATTTAAGCAGTGGTGACTCCCAGTTAAAATAAGGTCAGCCCCTGTGATAGCTCTCAGATTAAATAAGGTCAGTCCTAGATAACAGATAAACTTATGTTAGAACACTTGATTTTGAATGAATTTCTACTTAAAATTTATCTATATCCAAGAATGCATAATAAAATGTGAATTCAGTGAGTTCTGATATACTCACTTCTTCACTTAGAATCATGTACATTAGTTACAGACCCCTATACAAAGTAATTAGTCACAACTGTCCTAATTTTTAAATAGAATTCCTTCAAAGGCACATTTATTTGGGTTTCTCTGCTCCTAAATCTATTTTATGATCAGTGCAGGAAGAGTATTGTGGAAAATAAGCTTTATATCATTGGAAAATACAGTCTTTGGCCTCTTTTCCCTTATTGACTTTTTTGTCAAAGATGGAAAGGTCCATGATTCCACTATTGGGACTTAGTGGAGGATTCTAAGGCAAATTGTTAGAAAATGTGTTATCTGGATTCTTCATAGGGAATAGAGTGGCTAAGGACTCATGTGTAAACCCTGCTTATACTTGGAAGACTGGATGTGATAGAGAGGAGACAATGCATGTGGCTGATGGAAGGCAAGGTGAGACCCATTTTTTTTTTTTTTTTTTTTGCAAACTAACACGAACAGGTGCAATCCCACTCTGTACTGGCAAGGTTCCCATGTGTTTCCAACCCATGTGTTTCTAACATTTGGCCTAAATAACCTTATCCTTTCATAAAGGTGCTGGACACAGTCTGCATGAGCTATGGGAACTACTGTAACCTGAAAATATCATCCCAAATAGCATTGCCTAAAGTTCTGTGATGAAATGTTTGTTTCTTTATTATAAACATGGTCTTTTCCAAGCTTATTTTAATGCAGATTATTTTAGAAAGTGGTATACTGAAGCAATAACAACTTAGTAAGATTTAGTTTGATTTTCCCTCTTAAATAAACTATAGTTCTAGAAATTTAATATTAGAAGGAAATTTAGTATTAGAAGGAAAAAATAAAACATCATCTAGTCCAAACACTTCATTTTACAGATGATAAAACTGAGACTCGGTAAAGGCTCACACACCTAGTTAAGTACAAATCCAGAACTAATCCCTAAGACTCCTGACTCTGGTCCAGTGCTTTTTCCATTATACTGTCATAAAACATTAAGAGAACAGTGGTCCCATGGGGTGAGGGTGAAGGAGTGCCTGAAAGGAATAGGAAACTGGAGAAGAGTAGAGAAAAGGAAATACGCTGATCCTGTGTAATTATTTTTCTAGGGTTGATCCACATAACAGTCATTATTAGGATTGAATTTAATTAAATCAGTGTTAGATATGCAGGTCGGTTAGCCCCACAAATCAGTGGTACCTTTTGGCTGAAGTTTAGCTATAGGAAAAAGTCTCATATTTCAGAGCTGGGGAAATTTGCACTCACATCATTCCCATCTAAAAAGCTATGAATCTAGAATAAGATAGGAGCAGTCATTCAGGCACTGTGCGTACTTCCAGTTCTGCTGGAAAAGCAACCTGCTTAGGATAGGGAAGTATATGAAAAGAAGATTATCTTTTTCTAAGATTGGACGGATAGTATTTCTCCTTAAAGTTAGGAAATAAATAAATAGAGTCAGGCTCAGAAGTATACAATATAACCAAAAAATTCAGTTCTTATAAGTGAATCCTTTATTTATTTCAAAAATTCTATATAGTAAGTTCAATGAATAAGAGTAGCTAGAAAACTTGAAACATGCAATAACTAATCTATATCACCTATTTGGTATGTCTTAATACATTGGAAATTATAAAATATCTTTTTTTTAAACTCATGTTGTATTCTTAATCTTTATTCTAACACATGAGGTGGACCTATCTGACTTTAGGAAGTTAATTTAGTCTTCAGTGGTTAGTGCCAAGTTATACATTGTGCATGTGATGAAAAAAACCTCATAAATTGAGTTAAGTGCATTATATATAGTGGGAAATTAATAAAGATTTGTTAGGTAAAATGTTTCTTGAAAGTAAATTTGCTCCTTTAAGTTGTTTTCTTTTCCTAATTGGAAATCATATCTGTTGGTTTTATCTGCTTAAGAAATTGACTTCTAATAAGATAATGCAATTATCAAAATAGTCTAGGATAAGACAAGCTTGAAAATCTCAGTGGTCCAACTTTAGTCAGGAAAGGGTCATTAGAGTTCAGAGGGGAAGCTGAACTTATACTACATATATCTGTAATGAAGCAGTGTGAGTCAGTGCTCTACTTTTTGTTAGAATGGTGTCAGTGGGGTCCATTGAGAAACTGAACGTATATGTCCGTCCAGCCATCATGCTACATATCAGTGGGAGACTGCCTAATTAAAAAGAGAAAATTAGTTAACTATACTTCAGTTAAAAAGTTATTTTGAAAGAAAAGAAAATCAAATAGAATCCAAAGTCTCAATATAGTTTCTCAAATGTCCAGGATAGTAATAAAAATATCATTTGTTATACCAAGAACCATGAAAGTCACAACTTGACTGAGGAAAAAAATCAACAGATGCCAACACTGAGATGAATCAGATATTGGAATTATCTGACAAGGACTTTGACAGCCCATCATAAAACTGCTTCATTGAGGAGAATACCACATGATCATCTCAGTAGACGAAAAAAAAGCTTTAGACAAAGTTCACCATCTATTTGCAATAAAAACTCTGTGAAGAAAGTAGATACATAAGGAATTTATCTCAACAGAGTAAAGACCATATATGAAAATTCACTTAACTTTCCTTTGACCTACAAATATGTTAAAATGCAGTGCCACTTTTGCCTTTCTCTTCAGAGCAACTTCACTGGCTGGGTATTTGGTTTGGAGTCTTGGCAAAAGAGAAGAAAAGAAAACTAAATGCAAGAAAATGCACATGCCACACCACTGTGGAAATCTGACATCCCATGTCGATTCTAGCAGAAGTTACCATTTTATTAGAGAATTTAACCTAAAAGAAAGTTGTAGATTAGGTTGATGACTTTTTTTAGACATATTGCAAATATATTCTTAGGTTTTCAAAGCAATGTGGTTTGTTGATGATTACCATGTTACATTAGCAAGTTATATAGTCCCATAGTTGAACTAAGTAGTTTAGATTCACACCACTCACTAGCTGCATAACCTTCAACAAAACAAACTATTTGATCCTCATTTTATTCTCCTTTATTCTCTTTTATTTATGAGGATACTTAATCACAAGATTTCAATATGATCATATATATATGAATGTGCAGATATATTGTCAGCATTCAACAAATCTAGTAGAATATAAATCAGATAATTTAACATTAGTTCTTATTTTTAATGTTATGGAATAAATTCAAGGACTACATTGGAAATTAGCAACTAATAACAAAAAAAATTGAAATAAAATATTTCAAATTGACTGAAATTGCCCAGTCACTGTGCTAAATCCTACTGAACACTCGTCCAGGGCAAAATACTTTATCAGGTAGCTGCCAATTATCTTAGTCCTGAAGTGAAGAGACTGAATTTGCCTGTTACTTTGTATTAATTACTCAGGAAAGATGCTTCGATTCAAAGCATATTTTCATCCATGCACAACTGACCACAATAAGCTCCCTCTCACAGAACATGAACAGCAGTAAATATATAATATGGAAAAGAAAAATAGGATTTTAAGCACTGAAAAGAAATTAAGAAATAAATTATTCTGTTGCATTTTTTAAAAAACACAGAAATAACCACCTCTGTGACCTTGAACATTTAACTTCATGCTTCATAAAATGGAAACATCAAATTGGATAATCTCTTAAGTTTCCATTCTGTGTTAATATTCAATTAGAGAACAATACTTAACAGTGAATGTTTACCGAGTGCACATTGATCAGAGAAATTACAGGGTCACACAGCTAGTGAGTGTAATAGGCATGATTCAGACTTTTAACTCTAGAACCCCTGCTCTTAACCACTGAATATGATAATTGAAGAAATGTTTGTTGATAACTATTTTCATTTTATTATAATAATCTTTTATGTCATTAATATGTTTATAATATTATTACAATTTAAAAGCATTCTTAAACAGCTTTCTAATATTCTCCCAACATCATGGAAACTTTTAGACTCTTGATCCCTTCCTTTTCAACCTGGTTGCCACCACACTATTGGTGTGATTCTCTATTCATTCTGAGTCTTTCATCAATCCCCTTAAAACCAAGCATTCTCCATTTCTTCACTTTAGTTCTTTCTTTCATGTGCCCTTCTGAAGTTCACCATTGCATCAATAATAACTCTAAATATTCTTTCTTTACTCTTGCCACAAGGTTGCCAAGCTTTACTAAGAAAAGAAATCATATAATTGCTAATCAGCACCATTAAGCTCATGATTTCTTGTCTTTTCTGGCTCTTCAACACCACTTAACAATAATTTCACTTGACCCTACACAATTGCTTTCCACTTTCCTTGTGTTAACTGTACCATGCCTTTGCCACCTTCCTCAGGCCTCCTTTCCTTAAGGAAATAGTTTACTGCATCAGAAAGAAAATATAGGACATCAGTTTGCTGAATATTACACACTTACCTGCTCTACTACCAAAGGTATCTATTAAAAATCCTCATTCTCACCTGTTTCCATTTGTTACGGAAAATGTGCTCTTTCTCCTCACCAAAGCCAAACTTTTTACCTGCATTCTCATTTATTTTTGCCTCCTGGCCCCATGGATTATCATTTTTCCTCTCTTTTTTTTAAAAAAAATTGAAGTATAATTTATAATATTATATTAGTTTCAGAATGCAATATAGTGATTCACTATCTTTATAGATTATACTCCATTTAAAGTTATTATAAAATAATGGCTATATTTCCTTGTGCTATACAATATATCCTTGTTGCTGATATATTTTATACATAGCAGTTTGTGTCTATTAATCTCATCCCCTAATCTCACCCCTTCTTCCCTCTTCCCACTGTTAACCACTAGTTCTATATTTGTGAGTCTGTTTCTCTTTTATTATATATATTTTATTTTTTAGTTTCTATATATGTGATAACATAGAGTATATGTCTTTCTGATTTATTTCACTAAGTATAATACTGTCTAGGTCCATCCTCAGTGTTGCAAATGGCAGAATTTCAGCCCTTTTTATGGCTAATATTCCAGTGTGTGTGTGTGTGTGTGTGTGTGTGTGCCACATCTTCTTCATCCATTCATCTGTTGATGGGCACTTGGGTTGCTTCCATAACTGCCTATTGTAAATAATGTTGCTATAAATATTGGGGTGCATGTATCTTTTTGAATTAGTGTTTTTGTTTCCTATGGATGTATACCCAGCAGGGGAGTTGCTAGATCATGTGGTAGTTCTATTTTTAGTTTTTAGAGAAACCACCATACTGTTTTCTGTAGTGGCTGTACCAGTTTATAACCCTACCAACTGTATGCTAGAGTTTGCATTTCTCCACATCCTTGCCAACTGTTGTTACCTGTAGACTTTTTGATGATAGCTGTTTTGGTGGGTGTGAGGTGACATATGCCTAGGAGTGGGATTGCTGCATCATAGGGTAAGTCTGGTTTTATTTTTTGTTGTTGTTGAGGAATCTCTAAACTGTTTTCTATAATGGCTGCACCAAACTACATTCCCACCAAAAATGTTGGAAGGTTCCCTTTTCTCCACACCCTCTCCAGCATTTATCATTTGTGGACTTTTTAATGAGGGTCATTCTGACTGGTGTGAGATGATACTTCATTGTAGTTTTAATTTACATTTATCTGATAATTAGTTGTATTGAGAATTTTTTCATGTGCCTATTAGCCATTTGTATGTCTTCACTGGAGAATTGCTTGTTTAGGTTTTATGCCCATTTTTGAATTGGGTTTTTTTTTTTTTTAAGCTGTATGAGCTGTTTATATATTCTGGAGATTAAGCCCCTGTCAAGTCGCATCATTTGCAAATGTTTTCGCCCATTCTGTCGGTTGTGTTTTTGTTTTGCTTATGGTTTCCTTTGCTGTGCAAAAGCTTATAAGTTTATTAGGTCCCATTTTTTTGGTTTGGTTTGTGCTTTTACTTGTATTACCTTGGTAGACTGCCCTAGGAGAACACTGCTAAGATTTATGTCAGAAAATGTTTTGCCTATGTTTTCTTCTAGGAAGTTTGTAGTGTCTTGTCTTATGTTTAAGTCTTTAAGCCATTTTGAGTTTATTTTTGTGTATGATGTGAAGGAAGTATTCTAACTTCATTGATTTACATTCTGCTGTCCAGTTTTCCCAACACCACTTGCTGAAGAGACTGTTTTTTCTGCCTTGTATATTCTTGCCTCCTTTGTCAAAGATTAATTGACCATAAGTCTGTAGGTTTATTTCTGGGCTCTCTATTCTGTTCTGTTGGTCCATATGTCTGTTTTTGTGCCAGTAGCACACTGTATTGATTACTGTAGCTCTGTAGTATTAGCTCAAGTCTGGGAGGGTTATTCCTACATCTTCGTTCTTTTTCTTCAGTATTGCTTTGGCAATTCTGGGTCTTTTGTTATTCCGTATAAATTTTAGGATTATTTGTTCTAGTTCTGTGAAGAATATGCATATTTTGATAGGGGTTGCATTAAATCTGTAGATTGGTTTGGGTAGTATGGCCATTTTAACAATATTAATTCCTTCAATTCAATAACATGGGATATTTTTCTGCTTGTATCATTTTCAAATTCCTTTGTTAATATTTTACAGTTTTCAGAGTATAGGTCTTTCACCTCCTTGTTTAACTTTATACCTAGGTATTTTATTCTTTTTAATGTGATTGTAAATGGGATGGCTTCCTTAATTTCTTTTTCTGATGGTTCATTATTAGCGTATAGAAAAGCAACTGATACCTGTATATCAGTCTTGTATACTGCAGCTTTTCTGAATCATTTATTAGTTCTAATATTTTTTTTGGTGGAGACTTCTTGAGAGTTTTTTATATACCATATCATGTCATCTGCAAATAGGGATAGTTTTAGCTCTTCCCTTCCAATTTGGAATGCCTTTTCTTTTTCTTGAACAATTGCTGTGGCTAGGACTTCAAATACTATATAATATCTTTCTTTCTCTGTCTGACTTACTTCACTTAGTATGATATTCTCTAGGTCCATCCATGTTGCTGCAAATGGAAGTATTTTTCTTTTTTATGGCTGAGTAATATTCCATTGTGTATATATCTTTATTCATCTTCTTTTATTCATTCATCTGTCGATGGACACTTAGGTTGCATCCATGTTTGGCTCTTGTAAATAGTGCTGCTATGAACATTGGGGTGCATGTATCTCTTCTAAGTAGAGTTTTCATCTTTTCTGGATATTTGTCCAGGAGTGAGATTGCTGGATCATATTGTAACTCTATTTTTAGTTTTTTAAGGAACCTCCATGCTGTTTTCCACAGTAGCTTCCCCAGTTTATATTCCCACCAACAGTGTAGATGGGTTCCCTTTTCTCTACACCCTCTCCAGCATTTATTATTTGTAGACTTTTTGATGATAGCCATTCTATGTGTCCAGCTTTTTAATTATTTGCCTCATTATTTCACTTGCACATGAGCATTATCAATATAGCCCACATATGACTCAGTATTCTCTTCTATTAATCTTCTAAAACACTTTAGAAAGAAGTTAAATTATCAGAGTCAAGTAGTTTTTCTATAATACAAACATATATTCTAGACTAGAAGGTAATTTGCAGTCACTGGACATGCTAATCAAGATAAATCATCAGGGAAATAGTTGATCAGGAATATGATTACAGTTGTCCATTAGTATCCATAGGATATTGGTTCCAGGACCCACTATGGATATCAAAATCCCTAGGTGCTCAAGTTCCATAGTTGGCCTTCTGTATCCACAGATTCCACATCTTTCCAGATGCAGAACCTGCAGAAATGGAGGACCAACTGTATTTATTGAAAAAGAAATCTGCATATAATGGACCTGCATAGTTCAAATCCATGTTGTTCAAGGGTCAATTGTATATGATTAAGAATAGAACAGGTCTGTGAAATAAAATGACTCCATTACTTCTGGGCACTATACTGTGGTTTTTAAGTGTTACTTGACTAAATTAACCATTTTTCACCTAGGTGTTTTTCTACTGTGTAGAGTCTACCTAATTCATGTACAGAGTTAAAGCCACAATCATTTACAGATTAAGAAATTATACATAGACAATAATTCTCTTTCTACTTTCAGTTGTAGTTAGTAATCTCTTTTGTTCTCTAGTTGGTACAGTGTAGCCTTTAGCAGTACAATAATGTATTGAGTTATTACTGATTGTCGTGGGGATTAAAATTAGCATCATAATTTAAAACAACCTAATTTAAATTAATACTAACTTAATTTCAATAATATACTTTGCCCATCATAGCTCCTTTCCTTCCTCCTCCTTCATGCTGTTACTGTCATACAAATTACATCTTTGTTATGCATTAGATTATGCATATATTATACATTATATTTACTGTATCTTATAAACTCATCAATGTAATTTTATAATTTTTGCTTTATGCTGTTGTGTTTTAAACCACATAGGAGAAGAAAAGTTATTAAGAAAAATATACTATCTTTTTATATTTACTTATATGGTTACCTTACTTGTGTTCTTTATTTTCTTAATGAGGTATTATTGAAATACACAAAGGCTGTACATATTTAATATATACATCTTGATGAGTTTGAAGATAAGTATACACCTGTGAAGCTGTCACCATATACAATACCATAAACTGAACCATCACCTCTAAAATTTATCTCCCTCATTTTTATCTTAATAAGCGTAAGTAAAACTATGTACTCTTTGATTAACACATCATATGGAATTGAGTTACTGTCTAGTGTTCTTTCATTTCAGCCTGAAGGACTCTCTTTAATATTTCTTGTAGGGTAGATCTGCTAGTAATTAATTCTCTTAGTTTTTGTTTATCTAGGTATATTGTAATTTCTTCTTCATTTATGAAGAATAGTTTTGCCAAATATAGGACTCTTGGTTGACAGTCTTTTTCTTTTAGCACTTTGAATATGTTATCCCACTTCCTTGTGGCCTTGATGATTTCCAGTATTTTTGGCAAGGTTTAACAATTACTTTTTCAAAGAGATAGAACTGGCACAAAATCATTGCTCCGTGGTGGGAAGCAGGCCTGACTGCTGGGAAATTCATTCCAACATGTGAAGTAGCAATCTTCAACTGTAACTCATGTAAGTTAAAATCTAATGTCCAGTAGAAGAAGGTTGTTCCTTCAGATATTCAACTCTACCTAAACATGTCAGACAACATTCCTAAAGGATGAAATATTTTGATGTGAGTCAGCATTCACCATGGAGACACACTGTTGGTGAAAGAAGATCAAAGTGGGAGAACCACATATGTAAATCATAGTCCAAAAAGGGTGTGCCTGATAGGAGGTTCAGCTATGATGCAGGAAGACTGCAAGAGTCATAGAAAATGTTGAGAGATTGGTAGTGACCACGTTTTAGTGGATCCTCAGATAGCCCCATGGAATGTGGACACAATACTGATGTATACTGTGAAAGATAAAATCAGATTTACTTTTCAGATGTTTGTTAAAGGAAGGGAATTAGCACACCTTTGCAGGTTCACCTACCAAACATTGTAGATTCAATACCAAATGAACCTAAGAACAGCTTGAGGGAAAGTGTGAGGGATGTATAGAAACTCAGTACTCAGGCCAGTAAGCACGTATTTGTTCAAGAAATGGGATAGGATTAGGCCTCCTTATGGGCAAGCAGAAGAGTAGTGAACCCACACAATGAGGAAGACTTAAGTAGAGGAAAGACTTTTTATATTTCATCTGGTCATTGACATCCTACAAGTTACCTGACCTGGGAAATAGAACTTAGCTAAAATTTTTAATGAAAGTGAGAAAGCTATAGATTTGAGGAAGATGGTCATAAGGGGAGGCTATAGAGTCATGTTTCCTCCCGGACAAGGAAGGAACAAGCTTTGAGGTCATATTGATCTGATTTTGTACCATGGCCTGGCCACTTTGTCACTTTATTAGCTTCCTCATAGTTGTGAGGTTTAAATTATTTTATAAATAATACTTGTATATGTCACTTATTGCTATGTGTGACATTGTAGACACTCAATAAATTATTGTTATTATTCTTCAGTCATAGGCTATCTCATTGGAATAAGAAATGAAGTAAAGGTTTTGCTCAAATTATTTTTTTTCTAACAATTATTTCTAGAACCTATGAGGAGCATTGTGCTCGATGATGAACAGAAACTCTTGTAGGAATCTATGTTGGTGAGTCACCACACAATTAAATTCAGAATCATGATGGGAAAGGAAGTCAAAGGAATATATAATATAATTACTCAGTATACAAATGAAACTGACAAAATGCACTAATAAATCAAATTTTGAAGATAAAATATGTCAGTAACCCACCGAAAACCACTGTCCTATTTAAAGCCATGTTAAAATTTGAGTAAATGTTTTTAAAAGCAAAAAAATAGCTATTCAGAATAGTTTTTTGGACCTGTCACTTCCTTCCATTACTATGACTGATACCCTAGTTTAGGTTCTTACTACTCTTCTCACATAAACCATGTCAATAATAACCCAACACTTCTTTGTTTCTGCAGACATCCACCATATTGCAGCATCTATCTTTCTGTCCATTCATCCATTCAAATATTTATCCATCTCCTAGGTGATGTGTTCAATATTGGGGATCTATTTAAAAAAAACAGATCTATTAAAAACCAACAAATACCTTAGAATTCTCTATTCTCAATAAATACTCAGTCTTGTGAGGAGGGCACATAAATTATAAAATTATAATACAATATGATAAAGTAACCACTTCTAGTGATTGGTTGAATGAATTATAGTATACCCATACATTGAATTACTGTGCAGCTACACAGTAAGTTAAAAGGGAGATAAAAAAATAGTATATAATGATGATATCATATGATGTTGATAGCAGTGTATCTACTATCTATATGAATTATACAAACATTTTAGGTAACTATTTCTGTATGTGCATATATGTATATATATGCATGAAAACATCGAGAATGATGTTCATCCTAGTGCTGACAGTTTTCTGCCATACTGTCAGAGTTGGGGGAATTTTCACCTACTTCTTCATTCTTTTGTACGTGATTTGAATTTTTTTACAATAAGCATGTATGTGTAAAATTAGATTTATAATTTAAAATCTGTGCAGACAGACAGCATTAAGTTATGCTTGACTTGGAGTTTAAGTGAATCTCAGCTCCACCTCTTCCTGGATTTGCTACTTGACCTATCAGTGCTTTACTTCTTCATCTGAAGAATAGAGGAAATTATAGCGCCATCTTAATAGACTTGATGTTGGTTTGAGGTAAGATAATCCAACTACAGTAATGTTCAGTGGTATCTGGCAAAGATTAAGTGCTCAAAAAAGTTTGTTGATAGAGGAAGAAAGAGGAGGAGGAGAAGAAAAATTAATACATTTAAAGTCCCTTCTGCCATAGACCCATCTCAAGAAGGAGTCTCACAGTCAAAGAAGCAATAGATTGGAAGGGTATATCCTCTCTTTTAAGCTAGATTAAGTGTTTTCTCATATTTGCCCAGTGTAAGGCCCTGCTAACTTATTAGCACCTTTCAGGTAGTTCTCATGATTGTTCCATGTGAACCAATGACCAAAGTTGGCCTGTGGAAAGAATGGAGTATATAAAATGGGTAGTAGGAGTCAAAGGCCATAATGTCAAAGATCTGTCTCACTTAAAGGACCCCCTGGGTCAAATACCAACTTCACACATGAATGGAAGTAGGTGTGCATGGAATACATTTCCTAGTAAGATGTCCTGTCCTGGAGTTTGGTACCAGTTGATGTTCCTTGTGTGGGCTCTTAAAGTTCCTGCGGGTACCCAAGTGTTCTCTTTTAGGAAGTAAAAGCAGTATATTCAGAATATCAGGATAATGAGGAAATAGGAAGAATGGGATCAGAGTCAGGGGAAACAGTAATGCTATTCAAGGCAAAATAACACTAGTATAGTCTTCACAATCATATAGATATGGTTTTCTGATGTTTGTTGAGGAAGCTGACCCATGATCTCTGAATTTCATATATAATCTTAAGGAAAGATGTGTATCAAACATGGCAAGAAGGCTGCAGAACTTTCAGACCCAAGGCAACTTAAGGAGTCAGGACATGAGCATCTCAAAGGTAAGCTATGTGGAAAGAGGAGGCTGACTATGCCTTGTTGCTGTGTAAGACCCCCAAGGCTACTGAATATTTCTGTTGGAAGGAATAGAGTAGTAATGACTGATGCTGAATATTCCTGTCACTAGTGATGAGATTGAAACTTATGTAGGAGTTACAATTTTGTTTGTGCAAAAGATATTAAAGAATTTTGCTATTTTTTGATGCTCCTGAGTTTGTGGAATTAGACTCTTACACATTATATATGAGGACCTCATTCAATTAAGAGTTCTTATACTAATACACAACATGAACCAATTTCAACTCCTAATATTGGCAGCTATTCATTTTGAGACAACAGTAATGATTGTATTTTTTAAATGATGCGCAGAAATAACTATCAACTCTCAGAAATCCTTTTTCAAATGTATAGGATAAAGTAGACTGATGAGAATAAACTTGGAACGAGCACTAAATATTGCTTTAGAATCTCTGATAAGATAATGTGGTTGTCAGAAGGAAGAGAAAGAGGGAAAATGAAGCTTTGTTAGAATCTGCTGAAGAGACTCATTTCTTCATGATTCCCTGAGGATAACCTAGACATGGAAGGACCTGGATGGTGAAACTTAAGATGCCTATTTCAAACTAATAAAAATAAAACCAAACAAAAAAGACAAGACCTCTTTACAGAGTCCGAGAGTCATAGAGTGGACAATACTACCATCAAAACAACCTTAATAAGCCAAGACATGGGCTAAAATGATAAAACAGAATATAGGGAAATCTATTTTGCCAGTGCTAGAAATGATGACCCATGAAAATTTAAAGGTGGTTTCTATGGATTATAAACCTCTTTCTCCAGAAAACATTTGAATTTTATTTGAAGCAAGATAATTGATGGTGCCAAGTAGCAGGTACCTGTGGCATACAAATATTTGCAATTAATGGGCATTAGTAATCTCAAAGCAAACAATGCTACAGGAACTATGAATTATTGAACATAAGTGTTAGAACAGTGTAATAGACATTCAAAACAACATACTTAGTAAATTTGATAAAGAGTTTCCAGGAGGCAAGAGAATAAATGTACAAAAGTGGAAGACTGACTCAGAAGACAGTGGCCTTTGGATCTGGCCTTTTTAGAACATATTCAGGCAAGCACAGAATTGAACTTGCTTGCCTGTGAATTTTTCTAAATGATGATGCTATTACAGGAAGGGGAGAAGATTAAGGTAATTACTCTCCGTGGATCCAGGGAAGGCAAGCATGGATAGTAGATTTCGGTGATAACACATCTCCTTGAAGCACCTGTGCTTCCAGGAGAAGCAGGGCCAACTTCTTGGGTGTACAGCCTGTGCAGTTGCACATGGCACTTCACTTAGAAGGGCCCCATACTTGGTTTAATTCTCTCTTATCACTGTCTGTAAATTTTTTTTAAACTTTAAACCTTATTTTAAATAAAACTTTAAATGCACCTTTTCTTTTATAAAATATTTTTTCGTTTTTATTGACAAATAGCTGACATACGTCACTTTATAAGTTTAAGGCATGCAGCATGATGGTTTGATTTACGTGTATTGTGAAATGATTAACAAATAGGTTCAGCTAACATCCATCTTCTCGTGTAGATACAATAAAAACAAAAGGAAGAAAAAAAATTTCTTCCTTGTGATGAGAGCTCTTAGGATTTACTCTCTGAACAACTTTCCTTTGTATCGTGTGAAGTGTTAACTATAGCCATAATGGGATGTATATTTACATCCCTAGTACTTATTTATCTTATAACTGGAAGTTTGTGCCTTTTGACCACCTTCCTCCAGTTCCCCCTTCCACCTCCCTCCACCTCTGGTAATAATAAGTCTGATCTCTTTTTCTGAGTTGGGCTGGTTTTTGTTTTTAGATTCCACATATAAGTTGAGATCATTCAGTATTTGTCTTTGTCTGACGTATTTCACTTAGCATAATGCCTTCAAGGTCTATCTATGTTGTTGCAAATGGTAGAACTTCCTTGTTTTTTTATGGCTGTATTCCATAGTATGTATACACCACAACTTCATATATATTCATCCAGTGATGGACACTTAGGTTGTTTCCTTGTCTTGGGTGTTGTAAATAATGCTGATATGAACATGGGGATGCAGATGTCTTTTCAAGTTAATGTTTTTGTTTCCTTTGGATATATTACCAAAGTGGAATTTGGAATTGCTGGATCATATGGTAGTTCTATTTTAAATTTTTATAGTAGTGGATAATTGAGCCTGTGCATTAGCCTTTTTTAAAGATAATTCAACTTGAATTTATGCATATAAAAACCAAAGGAATCTGATCAATGAATACTATATCTTCAAGGTTTATAAAAATAAAATAATAAAAAGCTTACTCCTTAAGGTGGTTGGAAAAATTTAGGTTTCTTCATGTGTTCACCATTTGGTGGGAAGGAAATAAGCTGTTACTCCCTAGAAACCATTATAAAAAGAATCAAGAATTATCTTAATTGATTCCAGACCTCAGAAACATGAAAACACATTGTTGTAATATGAAGGAATGAAAATAAGCTGCAGGCAGATGAGATAATTAGGCCCTTTCTCTTCTGCTTGGGGATTTATCTTTGTATTCAGTTGAGTAGTAGCTGTTGCACAAGTGATTATTTCTTTGAGAATATATGCAGACCTTTATCAATCCCTTTTAAAAGCAAATTTCCTTTCCATGAATGGCTTTCTTCCTATGAACTAATAGAAACACATGCCTTTGATATATTAGCAGTTTTTGTGTGCTTGATACAAAAGAAATTTTGGTGTCCTGGGTGTTTGATATCCTTTAATTTCTCTCTGTAAATCTCACATACATTTTCGCTGGCTGGATTCTAAATCATTGTGTATATCAATAAAGAAATTCATATTGGACTAGGGGATGGGAAGACACTGAGGAACCTGCAAAGAGGTCTCCTTTAGACTGTATTTTGTCCCTACGTTTTCAATCCCAGAGCTTTCCACTTCTCAGGACTCCTTCTCCATTAACAATTACCACCTCACTTTACCTTAGTTCAGCAAACATTTACAGAGAACCTGTTCTATGTCAGGGACATAAATCCTATATTTCTTTTTAGCATCTCCCAGACTATTTTTCCCCCTTCTAATGTGGGTCTTTTTTGACAGACCCACTATAGCTTATTTTAAAATGTCTAAAGATATATTATACTCTTCCATATGAATGTCAGTTTGACTGGTTATGTATATTTAGATGAAAAATATATTTTCCATCAATACTTTAAAAACATCATTCCCTTGTCTTCTTGGATACAAAGATACTAAGATATCAATCTGGTTCTTGGTTCTTTGAGGTTCATCTGCACTCTCTTCTTGGAATTTAGCTTTTTTTTCTTTGGCCTTTTATGTGCCTTTACAATCTAATGGTAGTATTTATAGTCAATGAAGTATTTGATCTTTAATTTGGCAATTTATTATTTCTTCAAATTTCTCTCTCTCCCCTCCTACCTTCTTTCCTCCTTCTTCCCTTCTCTTTCTCACCTCCTCCCCTCCTCCTCCCTCCTCTCTTTTAAATTTTTCCTCCGCTTCTCTTAGTATATGTTGTTACTCTTCCATATTCCATATTTTAAAACTTTCCTTTTGCATATGCTCTGTATTTTTTCTGCTTTCAGGAAAGGTAATTCTATTTGTTGTTCTACCTCATAAACATATCCTATTGTATTCCTTATTTCAGTGATCATAGATTTTATGCCCTAATAGTTCTCCTGAATTCCTGATTGTTGTTCTTATTTCATATTGTTAATATCTTTACTTATTTACAGTTAATTTATATGTGACCTCTTTCTACAAGCTTTTCTCTTGCAGAGTCTTCTCTTTCTCCTGGAATTCTGAACATTCCGAATAATTTGATATGACGTAGGTCCCTTTCATTCATGTTCTAGACTGTTAGTGAGCCATTTAAATCTGGAGATTTATCATTCAGTTTGGGAAATTTCATTCTTTGGTAATATTACTTCCATCTGTTTTCTCTATTCTCTCTTTCTGGTACTGCAATTAGTCAGATGTTGGAACTAGTCAATTATTTACCTATTTTCTTATTTTTAGTCTCTTATTTTCCATCTCTTTGTCTTATTGTACTTTTTGTGATATTTTTCTCAACTTTATCTTTTAGCCATTCTGTTGAATTTTTAACTCTTAAAATCTTGTTATTATCCATAACTCGGTTATTATCAAGTTCTCTAAATGTTTCCTATTTTAATAGAGTTCTGTTTTTATTTTTTTGAATGAAATATCTTCTCTTGTTCTCTGTGGATATTAATATTTTCAGTTTTCTTTTAACTGTATACGTTGTCTATGTTTCCTCCAATTTCCTTTTATTTTTTTCCAAGTTTGAGACTCATCAAATGCCTAATAATTTGGGACTATTCTTTAAAATTAAGAATGAGACACTTACCCCTGCCCCCACAAAAAAACACAAACAGGTTTTTGGTTGTCTTAACTCTGGGGTTTTTCAACTGTCAAATCCAGCTTTTATTAATGGACTTCTCAAATGTCAGTTTTCGGACATTTTTTCTCTGAGGTAATTAAGAAAATAATCCTCTAGTCTCCTGCTTGGTGAATAGATGTCTAGGTGCTCATTTTCTGTGAACATGAAGGAGGAAGGGGCTGAAAATACCCACAGTTCAATGTGTAGACTTGGACTTACTTCTGCCATTTTCAGCCCTGCATCTCAACCATGAATCATGTTCTCCACTGAGACTAGTATCCCCAACTATACCCTCTCTGGTTCAGTTTCTCCACAGACCAGTCCTCCCTGCCCCCCAGTTGGCAAAAGGGAGTAGTAATAGTCAAATGACTTTGCAACGTGGAGAAAGGACATGGGAAGGGAATCAAACATCTCTGGATTCAGGATCTCAAAATATCCTTATAATGCCAGTCATGTTCCTCAGCCCCACCTGACAAGGTATGTAGTATTTCCAGTAGCTGAGCTGCTCTTGGGATTCCTTCCCTCCATGAAGACAGTTCTATTGTCATTTCCTTTACTCTGCTCAGTCAGGTACCCTTCCTCCACTCCTCTGCCTTTCAGCATTTTTGAAATGGCTTCTGTGCTATATACTCATGGTCTCGGTGATCTTGTTTGTTAATATCATCTTTTAAAAAAAGAATTCACTGTCAGTTTGGTGCCACTTTTAGAGGAAGAGGACATAGGCACTTGCATTGAGACCAGCAAGATTAAATAGAATTTTGTATTTGTCAGCCTATGTCATGCTTCATGGTTGCAAGATTCTTTGATATTTATTTCTATGTTTGATTTTTCCTCTGATCTTTTAAAAAATATATATATATTGACAAAATGTTCCTTGCTGTGAGATTGTGGAAATCATAATTATTTTTATTCTTCTATCATTTGAATGTTTTTTTCCACCAGCATCTATAATGTATCAGTATCTTACCCCTCAATAGAATAAGGTAAAGCGTATTTTTACTACTTTTATATGATTGAAGTAATCTTATTTTTGAAATAGATACTTTAGAAAAATAGACTTTTCAGTTTATTAATTTGTTCCTTACAAAGGTGTTTCAATTTTTGAACCTTCTTAATACAGCCCTTATTTAGACATTTATTTTTTAGTTTTAACAAATGAATGGTTACTACCATTTATTCTGTCTACTTCATGTTTTGAGATATATAGCTGTAGCCATTACTCAACTGGCTGAAGTACTTTCCATAAGTTTTTTTCCCCAGGCCAGAAGGAGTACATGGATAGGTTAATTTTTAATTCCTAAGATGATTTCTCTGTTGCCTTCACATATAAACATAACTTTACTGCAAGGTAGGTAGATTCACCGACAGTCTCTCCCTTAACATTCTGCATGCTTTGGGCTTCAGGAAGTTAGTGAATGAACTCTGTGTGTGAATGAGTATATATGCATTCTCCAAAAGTTTATAGACTTTTTTATCAGTGTATTCTAGCATTTAATAATGTCCACCTGTTGTTTTTGCTTTTTCTTTGCTGATATTTTGCTTGGAAGCTTGTAGGAATTTTACTTAATGTTTTAGTTTCAGAAATTTCACCCTGATATGTCTACATGCTTTTCTTTTCTCATTAATTCTGCCAGGTACTTGAAGAGTCCTTTTAGTCTGAAGACTAGTGAAAACTCAGGGAATTTTTTGTTTTCTGCTGTTTCTTGAAATAGTGCATTTTCTCTACCATCTTTGTTTTCTTCTGAGATTTTTATAACACATATAAAGGATCCCTTCTTTTGCTCCCTTTAATATCTCTTTTTGCATTATATTTAACCACTTTACCTTTTACCTCAGGCATCTGAAAACAATGGAGGTGTTAAGGTAATTCTCTGCTAAAGCGAGGTGGGGCTTTTTTGTTTTTTTCTTTTGTTTTCCTTTCCTTTAAAAATTTTTTTTCCTATTCTTACAGCAGGCTGAGTTTAACTAGAACCATCTACATTCTATCTGGTACAACTACATACTTAAGAATTGTGCTATTTTTGTAACAGTACCCATTTTGTAAAAATGCCAAATATTCCAAGGGAGACAAGGGACCAGTTTTAAAGGTCAGTTCATTGTGGTATAATGATGATGGCCTGCAGGGGTGTGAAGCACATTCTTTCCTGTCTCTATTCAGCCCATCCTTTGCAGTCTACTGTTTGCATAATGGAGTAATTCCCTCTACTTTATTTACTTTATACTTAGCTGGAATCTTGTGCCTGGAGGCATCTACTGAAATCTTGTTTTAGCCCTGCTGGATGGATAGACTTGCTTGCTTCTAGTTCCCAGTGCTCAGGGGTTAGGGATTTTCCCAGAACTTTATTGGCACATACTTGCTAGTGTTACGGAAACGACAGGCCAGTCAAGAAACAAGCACCACTTGGAGGGTTGGAGTACTCAGATGTATTACGCCGGCGGGCTCAGAGGGGCTTCTGCTCTGAAACTCTGAGCACCTCCAAGACATGCGCATCAGGTTTTATAGGGTAAAGTACAAGCTTGGGGTATTCGGCCAATAGGAATGGAACAACTTTAGCAGCATTATCATCACAAAAGTGGAGGTGGGGAGGCAGCAAACCAACATTCCAAAGCCAGATATGTATCTTTGAAAATCCAGCTGGCTAGCAAAAAACATAAACAGCAAACCAATACTAATTAACTTAGATTTACAAGTTAGTCCAGCAGAACTCAGATCAGTATTCCATTACTTAGACTTGTGAGTTATCTTGTTAGCCCAGCCCAGCCTCTCCACATTCCTAGACTTGTGAGTTATCTTGTTAGACCAGCCCGGTTTTTCCTTCACACTAGAAGGTTACCAGTGTTGTTCCGTTATTGAATTGGAGACTGATTGACCTTGATTATTCTTTACACATTCATATCCCATTTGATTAATTTTTCAAAAAGTTTCTAAAGACTTTCTTTTTCATTTTTGGCATTATTATGCATTTTCCATGTTAGTTTTTTCCCATTATTTAATAGGCTTTGGGAAGGATTGGAAAGTAAATGCTTAGGCTCATATCATGATTTCAAAATTCAAATCTATAGCCACCTTCAGTTTTTTCTTTTTCTTTTATTTTGTATCTATATGAGATAATTCACTCTTCCTCCATACCTTCTATCATTCTCCAATCTTTACTGTGCTGGAAAACTTCTAATGGCTCAACATTTCCCCCCAAATAATAAAATCCAAGAAACCTTGCTTTTAATAGATCCATAAATTTAGCCACTACCTGTTTCATTGTTTCCCAGAAAGCACTGTCTCTGATACCTTAGAGGGTACCCTCATGTCTAGAATATCCTCTTCCATATTTACCTGTATAAATATTATAGAACTAATTAGACACCCAGAATGCTACTTTAAGATCTGACTCAATGAAGAAGTTGATAAAATGAAATCTTTCATTTGATTGACAGTCTAAATCTTGATAAAGTTAGGAAGCCCAGATAGGAGTGAAACTAAGTTGTTACCCTTCAAATCTTGTCAATAACTTTTTTTTTTTGCAAAGCACTTGCCTGTATATTATTTCACTTTGTTCTCAGAACACACTTGCTTTTTGCAACAAGGAAGCAGAGATTCAAAGAAATAAACTTCATAAATCAACAGCTTCTGAAGGATGGAGTTAATGCTCAAATCTGTATTTTCTGCCTCCACATCTATGATCTTACCATGACAGTGTCAGATGCAGTAGACAGGTATAATGCGTCATTATATTTTAAATTTTTCTTGACTATCAATATACTGTTTTAGTCATAAAGTTTGAGATGTTAAATACACACATCCTATCTGTATTCTTTACAACTCAGAGTATTTTAAAAGGAATACTTCATTTTGATGCTGTTCTTTCTCTAGCTTCATTTCTTTTTCTGTCAATAACTTTCAAGAATACAGAGGACTGTATCTTTGTATATACCTAGGGGCTATTTAGATGGACAAAAAAACCTAGAGCTTTGAGGTTTCGTAGCATAAACTAGTACAAATATTAACATCTACTCAATCATCTGGATGGCCCAAAAAGCAACAAACAAAAATCCCAGAACTCATGCAACAAAATTCCATGAACTTAGAACTCCACTGGATACATCCTATTTCTATGTGGAAAAAATGACTTAACACTTTCATTTTTATCTAATTTACCTAAAAGCAAGCAAACAAACATAACAAAATACAGGGCTTTTTTAGGTGCTATAATAAATAAAGTGCTAGTAGGGCATTACAAAATTATGATTCTTTCCCTCTAGCAAACTTCTCAATTAATCTATGCAAGTTCCCTTGGCTCTTTGATGATAAAACTCTAATGAAATATGGTTAAGAAGGCAACACATGGAAAATTCCAAATATATCATACTTTTTAAAATCCACAGTGCCATCAGTTTCAAAGATATTTAAAAGGAAAGTAAATATGGCAATGGTAAGATGGTATTTATTGGAAGATAATTTCCTAGTTCTGAAATATCACAATGTGGAAAAATGAGCATTTTATAGAATTAGTGAAATACAGAACGTCCCAGTTGTCACCAGGGAGCACTGTTGTGGTCAGCCTTCATAATAGTGTACCTGCTTCCTTGTTGAGTGCCCTTTAACTTTCCAATGAAATACCTAAAGTTAAACTCAGTTGCTATTCTTGTATGGACTCATTTTTTAGAAAACTACTTGAGCTGCTTCTAATCACTTTGATCTGAGTCAAGAAAAATTGGAGTATAAATTTTAAGATAATATCAAACATCCATTAAAACATTTGATATTTCTTTTCAAATAGAATGTGGATGTGGTTACAGTTCCTATTTAAGAAATAAAGGTAAAAAGTAAGATTAGTATTGCTATACATTTGACACTACCATTAAAAGGAAAACATCTGAGGTGTACCTAATGTTAGATAGGAACTATTCATGACTTTTGTGCTTATTAGTACATTCAGGCAACTCAGAATTTACATAAAACCCAAGGTACCAAATTTGGAAACACTGTATGGTAAGATACAATGTTTGGTATGCTATAGTGTCAGAGGTACTTTTTGTTATTTTTAATTAGCTTCTTTGTGTGGGGGGTATCTTGGTATAATATAGTAACTTTTTCCCCATTTTTTTCTTTATCAAGGAATAATTGACAAATACAATTGCATATACCTAAAGTGCACAATGTGATGATTTGGTAGGCATTGTTGAATGTTTGAGGTGATGGATGCAATATCTAGCTTTGGTTTTGATCTACAGAAGATATACATGACATTAGTAAATCTTATTTAAGCTAAAACAAATGAAACTTTGAGACTTTAAAACTTAAAATTCTTTTTAAAACAGTGAAATAAGATTTAAAAAAAATTAATTGCAACAAAATTTACACACATACTCAGTGACCAAATTAAATCTTCTAAGTTGTAATTATTTTAAATTAATCTCATGGAAGATAATTGGTAGTAGTGGAAATCAGAGAGTTGATAGACAAATGAAATAAAAATTAAGGGAATCGTGATTGTAATATGGGTGACTTCAAATACAGTATTTATGTTAGGGACTTGAGATATCACATAGAAAATGTTTCTACAATTTTAAATAGGTTACTCAAATATTTAGGAGAAACTGGGACTTATTCTTTGCTCAAAATGTCAGTAAATGCAACTCTAATTGTGTTTTATTGCTTCTGAGATAAGTTTCTCTCTCTCTAGTCTTTATATTATCCTTAGGTTTTAACCTCCTGATCCCTCATTTATCTTCACTCTTTGCTAAGGATTTGTAAAACTCTGTACTGTGATCTTGATTTTTAAAAATATTTATTTTTATTTTTATTTTCTTTACAATTATATTGAGAAATAATTGACATACATCACTGTATAAGTTTAAGGTATACAGCATGATGGTTTGGTTTACATATATTGTGAAAGGGTTATCACAATAGATTTAAACATCCATCATTTCATATAGATAAAAAGGAAAGCAGATTTTCCTTGTGATGCAAACTCTTGGGATTGACTCACTCAACAACTTTTTTTTTTAACTTTTTTTATTGAGTTATAATCATTTTACAATGTTGTGTCAAATTCCAGTGTAGAGCACAATTTTTCAGTTATACATACATATATTCATTATCACATTTTTTTTCGCTGTGAGCTACCATAAGATCTTGTATATATTTCCCTGTGCTATACAGTATAATCTTGTTTATCTATTCTAAATTTTGAAATCCCAGTCTGTCCCTTCCCACCCCCTGCCCCCTTGGCAACCACAATTTTGTATTCTGTGTCTGTGAGTCTATTTCTGTTTTGTATTTATGTTTTGTTTGGTTTTTTTTTAGATTCCACATATGAGTGATCTCATATGGTATTTTTCTCTCTTTCTGGCTTACTTCACTTAGAATGACATTCTCTAGGGTCATCCATGTTGCTACAAATGGCATTATGGTGTCAGTTTTTATGGCTGAATAGTATTTCCATTGTATAAATATACCACCTCTTCTTTATCCAGTCATCTGTTGAGGGACATTTAGGCTGTTTCCATGTCTTGGCTATTGTAAATAGTGCTGCTATGAACATTGGGGTGCAGGTGTCTTTTTGAAGTAGGGTTCCTTCTGGATATATGCCCAGGAGCGGGATTCCTGGGTCATATGGTACATCTGTTCCTAGTCTTTCTCAACAACTTTCATATATATCATACAGCAATGTTAACTATAGTCACCGTGTTGTACATTACATCCTTAGTACTTATCTTATAACTGGAAGTTTGTACTTTTTGACCACCTTCTCCCAGTTCCCCCTCCTCCAACCTCTGATAACCACAAATCTCATCACTTTTTCTATGAGAAAAAGAGTACAGTGGTAAATGGTGGTTGCCAGAGGCTGAGGGTTGGGGAACTTGGGAGATGTTGATCAAATGGTACAAACTTGAAACTAGAATAAGTTCTGAGGACCTAATGTAAATGCATGGTGATTATAGTTAAAAATACAGTATTGTATACTTGAAATTTGCTAAGAGTAGATCCTAAGTGTTCTTAATCACACACACACACACACACACAAATGGGAACTGTGAGGTAATGTATGTGTTAATTTACTTAATTGTGGTAAATATTTCACAAGGTTGTATGTATATCAAATCATGTTGTACACTTTATACTATTTTTTATTAATTATGCCTCAAAGTTGCAAAAAATTCTGTCGTGCAAATCATTTATTCTGGGGATTTTGTTTGGTTATATCATAATTTTTATTTCTCTGTCTTTTTCCCCCTTTTTCAAATTATACTCTGGCTTTTTTTTATTTTGCATATTTTTATGATATTTAATTTCACCTTATCCAGAAGTGAGGTGGGAACCTCCATGAACACCATCTATTTGTGCTAAAGTTATCATCTATCAGAATTACCTTTGATTCTTTCCCAGTATATCTAAGACCTTCTTGTCTCAGAGTTTCTATATGAGGGCTGTATAGTAAATAATATTCACTTTTTTTTGTATTTCAGTAATCTTTCAGAACTGGTGGTGGTCGGAGAAAGAGGGATAGAAGCTTCTAGGAACTAGTATAGGTCTTGAGTGTATTGTCATTTTCTAGATGGCCTTAGCAAGTAGTGGTGGTGGTGGAGGTTATGGGGAGGTTAATATTTCAATGCATAAAATTTATGAAGAAACATAATTTTATGGGGTTGTATTATTTTTGTTAATTTTATTAGGTCCAAAGAAGGAAGACTTTGATATTCTAGAACTTTTATAGACATTATTTCTTTCTTTCCTTAACTTAAAGAGAGTAACTTAATTTGTAAAATGCTTGTCTTCTAATTAGCTCAGTCAATTTTGGTAGCTCTAAGAACTGTTGTTTGAGGGTATTCCTCACATGCTTTAAATTGTTCCTTCAAACCCACCTGGAGCCTTGGTAACTTTGTTTTAGATAGAGACAGATACCCTAGGTTCTCGTGCCCCATGCTTCATGGTCTTCTCCCCTGAAATTATATTAACCATTGGAGGTAAACACAGGTGAAGTCTGTCGGTAAAATTTTCTGAAATTTGGAAATGGGAAAAAGGTATTACTGGACTTGCCTTTCTGTTGTCTGGGCTATTTTATAGTTTTGTAGGGCAGAGATTAAATTGTAGAATTTTTATCTGGTAGAGATGAAAGTCATTTCTGTCTGTTGAAACAGATAATCTCTAAAAATTTATGGCCATGTTAGACAATAACCAGCTTTGTATGTAACCTAACAATCTAATTTTACCATTTCCTTGATAAATTGCCTATATACCTAACTTTTCAAATGCTGTTTGAGCTCTTTGCCTTGGAGGTTTCACTGAGATGCCCTAGTGGACTCACCTGATGGAGCCAAGTAAACTAAACCTTGTGGGCTGGTTAGGTCCAGGCCTGTCTTCTCCTGGCTTCTGGAGTGAATTCCACATGGCAATACAACTTCCACTTTGCTGACTCTTGGTTTTTCCTAAGTTGCTTTTTTGCCTTTCTGTTGATTTTGTGTTTTTATACTTGTTTCCGTTTTGCACTTAACTGTCAAGTTATTTTCCCTTGGTGGCAGCAATGATTGGAAATTTGGTCTTGTGGTCTGACCATTTGGTGATATATGTTAGATGAATGATAGAGATCTGTTCTCTAATGTGAGAGATGACAGAATACAGGTTGTTAGTATTTTTGTTTTTTTGTCTATTTATGAGCTTAAGTCAATTAAGAATTTTGTACCAATTAGAAGGAAAAGAATCTGAGATTTTAAAGTTCTATTCTGATTTGTTTATAGAAATAAATGAACCCTTAAATCTAATATCCTTCCTTAAAATCATAGGGAAAGAAAACTGACCTATTAACTCTAAAAGTGAAACACATTTAAAAAATACAGAAATTGCTGGCTCAAAAACATTTTTAATCTAAGTTTACATAATTAAGATGAATCTTTGGGCAAATTAGACTGGGTTAGTAGCTTTGGCTAAAATAATAAATAGTAACCTTGTCTTTTTCTTGAATCTATCAGTATGATTTATAATCCAAGCACTTTGTTTTTATTTTTGGTTTTTAAATTCAAGTTTACTTTCTCTTCAAGTGACAAGTTGATCTGAACTTCTGGGCTTCTTATATTGGTTTACTGATCAAATAAATTAACATTTCTCCTAGAAAGCATTTACAGTTATGAAAAAAGATTTATTTGTGTTCAGCTAAATTGAATCATTCTGACACTTTTATGTCAGTGATTGTTTTCTAGTGTCAGTTAAAATATAATTTACAAATTTGAGTAGTAGATTGAGTTAATTAACAGATAACGATTAGATGCCTTGATAATCTCTGAGTAAAATTGAATACTCAAACATTTATTAAACATAATTTTAAGTTTATATGCTTTTAATGATGATTTTTATATGTCTTACAGTGACTATTTCTTTTGACAATGTTAACAAACATGTTCACTTAAGCCACTTCATGAAGGTGTAAAAGTGCTATGTGTGGCTGCAGGGAATGAGTTTTCTTAGTCTGCTGAAGCATTTGATAGAGAGTTCTCAAGTAATACACCTCTCAGTATTCTTCTGTGAAACAGAAGTTCATTTTCTTTATTAAAATAGTTATTATGGTTGGTTGAGACTACACTAGGAGCAACAGTACCAAGATAAATACACTTGGGTATGCAAGGTAATGGGATGTGGTTTTGTTTATCAAGAGAAAAAGAGGATCATTTTGTTTTAAAGTTTCTAGTTTTTCTAGAATGTCAAACAGGTTAGTGAATGACAAAATCTTGATGTGGAAAATTGAATAAAGGTAGTTTATAATAATTGAGCAGGAAAAGAAATAATGAAATGTATTAAAATTTTTGCCAAAGTTGGCTCATGGATGAGGTTATTAATACAAAAAAAATTGAAACTTTTATTGCCAAATATATACATGCAAAGTAGACTGACTTTTTCCTTTGTTAAAATGATTAAAGTGTCTTAGAGATCTCAACAGGAGGTGATAAAGGTTATTATTTACATTCTATAGGTAATCCCTATCTCACCACAATAGTTCTCTATTTTGTTTTCATTATTTAATTAACACAAACAGCACAGATTCTTTACTTGTCAAAAAGATAAACTTCCTTACAATTGTGTTACCTTCTTATATAATTTTAAATTATTTTATTGTCACTTTGATTAAATAGGTATTGTTTCTCAGAGATCCATCATCCTATCTTAAACAATTGATTGAATCTCTGTCAACTCCTTTGATTTTCTTTTCCCAAGACAGGTTTGAAATTTTGTTTTTTTCTCAACTTAGATCCTAACATTCACATTTAAAGAGATCTTGTAGATTTTCCAGGAGGCCCTTGGAAAAGCACAAAGATTTATTATTAATCTTATAAAAGATGCTATAAATAAGCCTGTTTAATAAGTTCATATTAATTAACACTATTGTAAGAATTGTGTGAACAAAATCGTCAAATCAGAAGTGATGCTTGGCCTTCCTAAGGTTAAATTTGTATAGTTAAAATGTTATTAATGTAAATATTACAGAGATTTTTACATTTTATGGGAAGGCTTAAAAACTTGCCCATGCCTATGCTGCCATAATGCATTTTCTTATCCTTAGAGGAACTATTAATTAAATCTTTATAAGATAGTTATTTACTGTACCCCAATAGAAAACTATGACATTATTAGCACTGTGATAAATCAAGCAAAGCCTCTCAGTCTTACCAAATGGTTTTCTGTTCCTAGGTGTTTGCCTCAAGTTTCTGGTTTAAGCTAGAAGCTAAAACCTGTGTCTGCAACAAAAAGGACAGTCTTAGAGCCTCATGGAAAGGATTCTAGGAGGTACTCTGAACTATTCATACTTAAAAGAATAGACTTTTGGCTACAGGCTGCCCAGTTGGCATTGCTTAAACAACTCTGAGTTTATTACTATAAAGTAAGTCAGGATTTCTAGAACCTTTTTAGTCCAGAAACAAATAGATTTTGCAAAAGCAGATTGCTGACTTGAAACCCGATGGAGCAAAAGTCATCATTTAAGACTGGGGAAGAAAATTTTATTGTAGTTATTTGTTTAGAAAATTATTGGAATTTTAAAAATTGAAATAGTCGATTTACAATGTTGTGTTCGTTTCTGGTGTACATAGTGATTCAGCCATATATATGTATTTATATACACACATTTTTTTCCATATTCTTTTTCATTGTAGGTTATTGCAGGGTTTTGAATACAGTTCCATGTGCTATACTTACTGTAGGACCTTGTTGTTTATATAGTAGTTTGTATCTGCTAATCCCAAACTCCTAATTTATCCCTCCCTCTGAAATTATTTTAATGTTTGATTTTTAACGTTACGTACGGAAATCCCATGCATTTCTTCTTAAGCAATTTCTAACACTCAATTTAGTAGACTGTGCTTCTGTACAGTAAACTGAAACATTTTAATGGTATTTGATGCTCACTGGCCTCCCATAGTTCAGAAGGAAATAGGACTTTTTACTTGAGTGCCCTTACCTTTCCTGGCAGTGTTACTTATTTATTTTCAGGATTCAAAAAGAATCTGTCCTCATTTTTACCCAGATATATAACTGGATAACTTGCTTGTGCAACATGGCCATACCTAGAATATCATATTTGTAAATGATTCTCATCAAATGAGGAATAAGCCCACTCTTGAACAAGTATTGACCAAATGACTACATGTCCTAAGAAAACTGACTTGGTATCTGGCTTGTAAGGTCCCAGTCTCACAGGTGGTAAGAAAGGTCACTTTCTGACAGGCTGAGGACCTTAGAAAAGTTTGGGGGCTATGTCATTTTCTGGAAAATTCTATCTATCTTTATCCCTCCATGACCAGTTTTTAAAGATAATTGCATTATCTTTTTTTTAAACATTTTTTAAATTGAGTTATAGTCATTTTACAATGTTGTGTCAATTTCCAGTGTAGAGCACAATTTTTCAGTTATACATGAACATACATATATTCATTGTCACACTTTTTTTCACTATCAGCTACCACAAGATCTTATGTATATTTCCCTGTGCTATACAGTATAATCTTGTTTATCTACTCTACATATGCCTGTCAGTATCTACAAACTTTGAACTCCCAGTCTATCCCTTCCCACCCCCCGCCCCCTTGGCAACCACAAGTCTGTATTCTATGAGTCTGTTTCTATTTTGTATTTATGTTTTTGGTTTTTGTTTGTTTGTTTGTTTATTTAGATTCCACATATGAGCGATCTCATGTGGTATTTTTCTTTCTCTTTCTGGCTTACTTCACTTAGAATGACATTCTCCAGGGACATCCATGTTGCTACAAATGGTGTTATGGTGTCATTTTTTATGGCTGAATAGTATTCCATTGTATAAATATACCACCTCTTCTTTATCTAGTTATCTGTCGATGGACATTTAGGCTGTTTCCATGTCTTGGCTATTGTAAATAGTGCTGCTATGAACATTGGGGTGCAGGTGTCTTTTTGAAGTAGGGTTCCTTCTGGATATACGCCCAGGAGTGGAACCACTGGGTCATATGGTAAGCCTATTCCTAGTCTTTTGAGGTATCTCCATACTGTTTTCCACAGTGGCTGCACCAAACTGCATTCCCATCAGCAGTGTAGAAGGGTTCTCTTTTCTCCACAGCCTCTCCAGTATTTGTCATTTGTGGACTTTTGAATGATGGCCATTCTGACAGGTGTGAGGTGATACCTCATTGTAGTTTTGATTTGCATTTCTCTGATAATTAGTGATATTGAGTATTTTTTCATGTGCCTATTGATCATTTGTATTTCTTCCTTGGAGAATTGCTTGTTTAGGTCTTCTGCCCATTTTTGGATTGGGTTGTTTGTTTTTTTCTTATACAAACTATGGTTTCTTGAAACTACATTAACAGGCTTTCCATCAGGATTCATTTCTCATGTTACAATAGTCTTTCTTTAAATTATGAAAGGATACATCATTTAATAAAATGATTCAGCTTTCCTAAAATTATTTCATCAATTTGGTAAATTTGAGGAATGATGGTCAGTATTTTATTGACTGCTTTGAATTTCTTTTTCTCATAATTTTTTTGAAACAATGAAGACTTGCATTTATCATTTTATAATTTTTAAAACTATACCATTTAGGAAATTCTTTAAAAAGTAGGCTCACTGTTTAAATTTTTTTTATGTATAAATCAAAGCACCTTCACTGAAATTAAGAAGGTGTAGTCTGGAGGAAAGTCAGCATTAAATTTATAGGGAATTTGGAAATTGGGACAGATAAGAACATACACTGAGACAAAAATCTTTTACTTACCTATGTTATTTGTGTGTTTCACTAATTCAGTAGTGAAATTCAAGTCATTGCAGAATAAAGAATCATTATCAGAAAATTATAATTTTTAAAATCTACAGGTATTTGTTTTAAATAACTCTCATTTTAAGTAGGAAAGCATGTTTGGGATTTTTAGAAACTTTATACCACACAGTTTTTAAATATTCCCATTCTTAGAATCATAGGATTTTAAAAGGATAAACAACATATTCTTTAATGTATACTTTGTCAAACTAGTTAAATCTACTTTATGTGAAATGTTTCCATCAGCTTATTTTTGATTCAAATACATTTTCCTGCCAAATTATTTTTTCATTAATTGTATTATACTCCCTGCCATCTAATTAGAGCCTTAAAGTCCAAAGAGAATCTTTTTGTCTCACCCAAAAACAGTCTCTTTGAATCAAATACCAGTGACTTAAATACCTTGCTAAAATTTCTCTCAATTACCACAAGCAACTAAAATGAATTTTTTCCCATTGTTTTGTCTTTGCGAAGTAAATCAGATTTGTTTCATAAAATAGCAGTTTTATAACCCAGACTTTTGTAAGTTTCTAAATATTTATGGAAATCAAAAATTTCCTTTTCCTAAAAACTAATGATTTGTGTATGTAACCTTTCTGGGTTTGGTCGTAAAATGTAACATAATATCTTCCATTCAAGTAATTTAAGTCCCATATTTCTTGCAATTTCAATCGAAATATATTTCAGTATATTTCAGTGTTTTGTACCTATATAAAATTCTTGGTTGCAGTGCCAGCGTGACTAAGCACCAATATAAATATAGCTTTCGGTAAAAGCTGCATACAGAGCAACATTTCTTCACACATGGTCACGTTTTGCAAACAGAATATGAGACATGTAATTTGACAAGTACCAGTGTAGTTATGGAAGCAGTGGCTGGGGTGTTTAGGTCTGTATCCTTCGTATGATTCTTTCAAAGTAAAAGCTAGTGTAGTATAGTGGATAAGTGTATGGTCTGTAGATTCATAGTGTCTGTGTTCAGATCCTACCTGGGGGTGGGAGTCGCTCACACCAAAAATCTTTTTTGCCACTAGTGGCATAGACTTGTGGTGTGAAATTCAGTTTCCTCTTCTGTAAGAATGGAGATATTCTTTATAGATTATAAAAGCATTTTGGATATTAAACTAATGCATGTAAAGCATCTGAAATAGTGTCAGGCTTATAGTTCATACAAGTGTATTAGTTCTCAATGTTATACTTTTCACCAAAGGAATAGTATTAGAAACATTATATCAGAAATCCCTTTTATTAATGATGTATGTGTATGTATACTGCTATGAGGTTATATACACATAGCTTTACCTTTGTCTAACTCTCATTCTTTTAGAAAGACTGATTTCTGCTCTGCCTATTGACTGATGCCACTCTGTCTGACATCAAAGTCATTCTATGACCTTTTATAATACTCCTTCCTCTAAATAACATCTAAATAGTTGATTATCAAAACTGCTCTGCTGAGGTGATATGTAGATATGTAGATATTCTAGTGTAAAGTCATTTCTCATTATTTTTTTCCCCTAGGATGGAGTGCTAGAAATGAAATAAGTGAGACTTACAAGATTCTTTTTTTGTTTTTTCTCCTACCCACCACCCCTTACTGTTGGCAACCACCAATCTGAGTTTGGATTTTTTTCCCCTAAATTCCCCATGTAAAAACATCATACAACATTTATCTTTTTATGCCTGACTTATTTCACTTAGCATAATTCATCTCAATGTCCATTCATGTTGTCAT
Source organism: Camelus dromedarius (assembly GCF_036321535.1). Taxonomy (NCBI): domain Eukaryota; kingdom Metazoa; phylum Chordata; class Mammalia; order Artiodactyla; family Camelidae; genus Camelus; species Camelus dromedarius. The sequence continues at coordinate 93,284,770 of NC_087472.1, read as the reverse complement.
GAATGGCAAATGTCATTCTTTTTATGGCCAAATGATGTTCCATTGTGTGTGTGTATATATACTTATATATATATATATATATAAGTATATATATATATACACACACACACACATATATACAACATAGTTTATTTATCCATTCTTCCATCAGTGGTCACTCAGCTTGTTTCCACATCTTGGCTATTATAAATAATGCCATAGTGAACATGGTCATGCAGATATCTTTTCGAATTAGTGTTTTTGTTTTCTTTGGATGAATACCTAGAAGTGGAACTGCTGAATCATATGGTAGTTCTATTTTTAATTCTTTTACTGTTTTCCACAGTGGTTTCACCAGTGTGTGCCAAAACTGAAGCCTGACCCTCAGGCCACAGCCATGATTAGCTAATAAGCCTTTCTCACAGAAAGACAGTTCTTGGGTCTCTTTCCTCTTCTTGTGCCCTGGGGATGGCAGCTATTTAAGAATTCTTTCTTCATTGGTTGCAGTCCCAATAGACCTGCAAGCGTAAGCTCAACTGGCCACCAGATCCAGGCAATGTAGAGGTGTCCCCTGGCAGCAACCACAAAAATTTCAGCACCAGACAGGGTTATGAACTCCTTTCAGTGTGATAATTATTATAGTCCCATGGGACCAGGAACGCAAGCTTCCTGGCCTCCAGAATCAGCTGATCAAGAGGTGTCCACCCTGGGTGGCAGTCAAAAAAATCAGTACACCAGATGTGTAAAAGCTCCCTGCCAGGATATACTGGTGTGCTGGAGCACAGCAAAGGGAGAGCACGAAGATGGCACCTGCTGGTCTCTGTCCTGGAGAGTGTTCCCCCAGGCTCCTAGATGTGTGTGTTTAGTTGGATACCTGCCCCTGAGGCCAACACTTTAACATGAGCAGGTAAGCCACCTTCACTTTAAATCTGGGCACGGTCAACTGCTCCTTAGCTGGGCCCTGGGGTAGGTGAGTCTGATCTTGCAAGCCCATCAAGAGCGGCTTCTCAGATCTCTAGAGTTTTTTGTGTCTTGGAGCATAAACTCGGTTGACTTTCAAAGTCAGATGCTTTTGGTCTTGTCTCTTAGGTGCAGGTCTTAAAACTTGAGGTGCCCAATGTGAAGCTCAAACCCTTCACTCGTGGGGAGAAGTTCTGGGCTTTGAGTTCCCTTCTGGTTGTGTGTCAGCATGCTGGGGATGGGGTCTATGGCGAGATTGGGTTCCAGACTCTCCTACCTACTTCAGTGTGTTCTGCTTCTCATCTGCCTGATGTGTAGTCCACTCAGCCGGCGTTTAGGTTTTTTAAAGAGGAAGTTGTTCCATAAGTAGTTGTAGACTCAGTTTGTTCATGGATGGAGGTGAGTTCAAGGATCTTCCTTTGTCACCACCTTGAGCTGGTACCTTATTCCTCATTCTTTATCTGCACGATAAAAGAATTTACTGCACATTTCATATTCAAATGCTATTAATGAAACTGCATAAATATTAAGTAATTTTTTCTATTGGTAAAACTTAGAATAAGCTAAGTGTTGCAAAAACAATATAATAATCCAGTGCAATATCAACAGTTATATTTTGAAATAATGGGTTTTGAGTAAATTAGAATCTAAATGGACCTATTTCTAAAAATTTGAGACTAAAAGATGTGAATTAGGATGTTTTAAAATGGGTTATTTTTAGAAATAAAGAAGACATAAAATAATGAAACAAAGCAAAAAGGAAGGGGTAGAATGAAAGAAAGGAAAGAGGAAGGGGTAGAGAGGGAGAGAAAACTATTTTATAGAAAGAAGTACAGTTGACTTTTGAACAACATGTGTTTGAACTACATGGGTCCACCCATATGTGGGTTTTTTTCAATAAATATACAGTCAGCCCTCCATGGGTTGTGCATCCACGGATTCAACAAAACGCAGGTCACAAACTTAATATACTATCTGCGGTTGGTTGTTTTCGTAGATGCGGAACCCACAGGTGGAGGGCTGACTATGGGACTTGAGCATACATGGGTTTTGGTATCCACAGTGGGTCCTGTAACCAGTCCCCTGTGGATACCAGACAATCATATTAGAGATGACCTATTCTGGCTTGACTGCACAAAGAGTATTGTAAAATTCTAAGTGCCATATTTGCCAGGAGACCATGAAAAAACATTTTTTCCAAACACATTGTTTATTTGCATATATAAAACAAGACGCTGGCCAGGGCCCAGAGGTTGGAAGGACACTCCAGGCTCCCTGCACTCCTCTTCCCTGGCTAGAAAGAGAGTGTAGGTCTAGAAACTTCAACTCTCCTCATCCCCACCCTCCTTATCCCCTACTTTGGACTACATTCAAAGGTGAGTGACCTGGATACCATACTCTTGAATTTCTGCCCTGGACTGCCTTAGAACTATATCTAGATTTAAATTTTGTAGTATAGTTCAGTAGCCATATTCTTGTGGATGGTGAAACCTATAAGGATGAAATAATCTCCACACCTAAAATTTGTTGGTGAAATTAAAGAAAGAGTAAATTACCCAATTTTACTCAGAGTGTGTGACTTTATGTTTCATTTAACTGATAGACCTCTCTGTGGTTAATTACATGAACAGTACCAGTTCAGTGTTCCCCAAGATGTAATCTCCATCATATTACAGAAAGTGGTCTGGCTGTAAGAATATTTGTAAACTCTGGAATAAGCAAGGTAAAACCTTATTTACTGTATTATTTCTCTGGGCCTTTACTCTGATCATCTATACAGTGACCCTTTAAGAAGGGGTTGTGGTTTGCAGCATTTTCTATATGATGTTGGGACACTTGTTCTCTGGAGCATTTCTTAAGGCTGGTATGGAGAATTGCTTCTCTAGTCCAGTCTTAGTGAGACTTTTAATTTGTTCACACTTTTTAATTGCTCAGTAACCTGTGATTGTTTTATTTATACATTTATATTTTATCAGTATTTTCCATTCCAGTCTGATACCATCTCATCATGAAGTATTTTAAATTCCTTGAAGTTGTAACTGCCAAATCCAATTGAATTTTTCAGAATTTAAAACCTGATTTTGTCTTGACTTTAAAGTATAGCCTCATACCTCATTTTTCTTAACACAGTCAATCTGCTCTGGGTATAAAGGTAGAATGTGGACAGGTGGGGTCAGGGAATTTTGGTCAGGGTCAGCAGTTTATGGAGCAGCAAGTACAACCCCAAGTGGCCACAGGGTTTCCATCTATGGCCCAAACTCTCTTCATAAATGCTGTCACCAATCATCCCTGTGCCACTATATGCAAGTGCTAATAGGAATACTTACTAGACTGGAGTTATATATAAATGTGGGGTAGAAGATATGCCTACTGGCTCCCACTTCTCTTCACCTCCAAAAATGAGCAGAGACAGTACTTAGCAGAATATCACTAACCTTGATTGCACCTAAGATGGAAATGAGGGCCCTGAGCCAGGGAATTCTCTTCTACAGTGAGAGGGTCTCGGTAGGTAGCTGATCAACTCACATATCTGAAATCCTTTATCATCTCATTAGTCTCCAATTGTCCACTCAGTGCTCTCACACATCATTTAGCTAAAGCCTCAGCTGGTCTTTGTCAGCTCTCATCAGGAGAGCTACATCCCAGTGATATCAAATCGATTTTATATCACAATATAAGTCAAATTGTAAGTTTGCTTGGCCAGCATCTGTGAACTACTTTGTAATAACTGAAATTCAGCATTTCCAAAATGTGTTTTGAAAATGCTGCTAGGTGAAGGCCCATAATGGACTAAGGAAGACCAATTAATTAGGATACTGTTTCATCTGTCAGGATTGTTTAGCAATATCCGAGTTAACAGCCGTGTGTTGCTTCCAGGTGTACTGCTCAATTTCCAAACTTTCTTCTTGGTATTTTTAGAAGAGTTTAAAACATCTGTCCTCAACCTTCACATTAGAATCATGAGGGAGCTTTTAAATATATCGATGCTTAGGCTCCACCTCCAGAGATACTGATTTAATTGATCTATGGTGAACCCTGGGCATTGGTATTGTTTAAAAAGCTCCCTAGGTGATTCTAGTCTGAAGCCAGGGTACAATATCATTGGTTTATAATAACAGCAGTCACTTTTTCTATGCCTCATAATAAGCTTCTGCTAGGTCAATTTAAAAAGTGTCCCATCAAGAAAAAAAAATAATATTTAATTGGTTTTAAACAAGCCGTTTTTTAAATCAATACGTTTCTGTAATGCCTCTAGAAAATCCATATTTTAATATTCTTTCATTTAGCTGGGCTTTTTATCCTTGATACAACAGATTCTTCTGCCTCAGAAGTTACATATCCACTAAACAACTGATTATTTAGTGAGCAACTACTATTAGCAGGTTAAATTCTATGAGAAAAATTAAGATATTTAAAACATGTTAACCTCAAGACATGTCATTTCTAAAGAAGGCATATTTATCTGAAATAATAACCTATAAGACAAAAATTAAGTGATGCTTGCCAAATTAGAAATAGATACCAGTATTTACCAACCTAGCTAGCTGATCAACTGTTGGAATTCTTTCCCTCAGGAACTGGGGGCAAAACAACTCTCATAGGGATGAGGTGAGGGAAGCCCCAACAATCTAAACTACTATGATGAAGTGGGAAGGGATGTGAGGTGACCAAAATTGGCCTTATTCAAAGACCTATGATTAGGGAACAGTTACAGACATAAGTGCCAGCGACAGAATGCAAAACTAGCCCCAGTTAGTTCCTCTTCCTGTATCTACACATTGTAATGGTGTTTGCCTTTAATGCTGCATTTGGCCATGTGACTTACCAGCTGTTGGTGTGCCACCTGAGTCTTCCATATTTCTGCTTGTGTCTCAGGCCTCTTTTGTCACCATTGGAAATGCCCTGGCCAGCCTATTGCAGGATGAGAAGTGCGGGTGAGAGTAGTTGCCACAGTGAACAGTCAGCTGATTCCAGACATGTGACTAAACACAGACAAGTTCAACAGAGCCATCTAGCCAGTCCCCAGTTAACCCTGCACATGTGAGTATTACACTCAAAAAGATGAGTAATAATCCAATAAGTAGATTGGAGGAATAGTATGAATAAGAGCATACAACTTTTATTCATCTCTCTGGGTTTTAAAATGTGAAAATTTTCCAGATTAAAATCACCTACTTGCTACTTACACTGATACTTATTTCAAATAGTTTTAGGAATGTTGTTGAGTATTCTATAGAAATACATCTACCTTGGTATGTTATTTCCCAGAGAATTACCTAAACTTTTAAAAAGAAAAAGCCTTATTTTGAGAGACATACTTTAAATTCACCTCGTCACCCAGGAAAATGGGAGGGACCATGAAGCTTCTTAGTCTAGGAGTTGTACTTGGAGAAAAAAGGTAATAATACCTTCTAAACTTAATTTGCTCTTTCCTCCTCCAGGGTTTTCAAACCATGCCCAATTGTTCTTACAAACAGCTCAAAACATCCAGGTTTATTAGAGTGTTGATACTCTCAGGAATAGATCCACCCACACAACCAGTAGATTTTTGCAGAAGTCTGAGGCAAAGTCATACTCAGTGAACCTTTTGGAATTAAAAAGGGGCAAAATATCAATAGAGATTTTAAGAAGGTACACAGTAGACACACAACTACTTAATTCACCCCCAGTATCCTTTAAAGTTTGCCATCAGACTTTCCCCATATTCCTATTGCCTGTTGCCAGTAGCAATTAACATGAACTCCATACAGCAAATGCTTATCATACCACCTGATCGCAGGGACACAGGATTGAAGATTAATCTTCATCCTTGGTTCCTAACACCTTAGTTAGATATGCGTATGTGTTTGTATTTATCTATTTAATTTATCTATGGTAATAATGTAAAAAGAACCTGGGATATCACCACTCAACATTGATACTAACTTAAAATTACTTATGTGATCCTATGCAAACCACTCGCCTGCTCACCCTCACATAATGGAATTGCCATCTGAATCCTTTGTTCATCATTTCTTAGGTTAAATTGCATAGTTTTAAATTATCTATATATATTCTTTAAAAGTATATGTAACAATATATAGACATAGATTTTTATATTTGTATATTATAAATATAGATATACAAGCAGCATGTTAGCTTTTGTGATTTTTTAAAAATTCTATGTTTTACATATGTCCTCATAGCTCAATGTAATTTATTCATTTTAACTGCTGTACAATACTCCGTTTTGTGAACATACATAATTCATTCATCTATTCTCATGATGAATACTGGGTTGTTTCAGGTTTTTGCTCTTAAAAACCAGTGTCACTATGGATGTTCCTACATTGTCTTTGAATGTAAGTACATGAGTTTCTCTTGAGGGTGGAATTGTAGAGCCATTGGAAATGTCTATGGGTACACTTTTATGAAATAGTGCCTTATGTTTTTCAAAGTAGTTGTACCAATATAGACTCTTCTTGCTATCTATTAGAAATTCTGTGCATCTATATTCTTTTGAACATGCATTTCAAATTTATTAGCATGAAGTTTTTTATCATCTGTTAAATGCCTGTTCTTTATTTCCCCTCAGTTTTCTGTTTCTGGTTTCCTTAGTGATTTGTAGAAGATTTTTACATATTCCTAATATTTATTGTTTGTCATTTGTGTGATGACAGGTACATTCCCAGCTTGTAACTTGACTATTTACTGTCTTTAAGGCATCTCTTGATGGTATTTTCAAAAGTCTAGAAAAGTTAAAAGAATAGTATAATAAACACTGGTTCACTATTGTTCACCTAAATTCATCAATTGTTAACATTTTGCCACATCTATGTATATGTGCATATTATTTTGCTAAACCACTGATAAGAAAGTTTTTGACATCATACTTTATCCTTAAGTGCTTCACCATGTATAGCTTACAAATAAGGACACTCATACATAACCACAATACCATTACTACTTTTAAAATAATAAAAATAAAAATATTTCTATAATATAATATAGTGACAGTATTCTGATATCCTCAGTTGTCCTCAAGTTGTCTTTTAGACAATTTGTCCAAAGTTCACAAATTTATTTTTGTTTTTATGTCATTTTTAACCTCAAACAATTCTGCCTTTTTGTTTTTCTAAGTTACTTTTTATATTTGTTTGTTTCTCATGGCATTAAATTTTTGAAGAATCTAGCCTGTTATCTTTTATAACATCCTCCATTCTGCCTAGTCAATGAATTGTTGACCAGATGACTCCATTGTAATGATAATAGTTTTTTCTTTGCATTTAGTAAGTAATCTGTGGGGTGGTACTTCAGTACCAAATAATCCTAGTGGTTTTGGCATCAGTTATTATAGTTATTACTTTAGATGTTGAAAATTGGTGGCTTCCTAATTGTATTATTCCAAACTTATTAGCTAGCAACTTCTTAAAGAAGACAAAAAAAGCTTCACCCCAATCATGTTTAAAAATTAGATCATTATGAAGTCTTTGATTTTCTTTAAAATTTAATGTGACATGATCACTTATTCTCAATATTCCTTTTTTTCTTGAGACTTAATCTTTTTAGGAAGGTATAGAGATGTGTTAGATACTCCTTGCCCCTGCACATGCATAGCCTTTCCTATTACCAACATCACTCACCAGAGTGGTACTTTTTTTTTTTTTTAAACCAAGGATGTACCTACATTAGCATATAATTATCCAAAGTTTATAGTTCACCTCAGGGTTCACCCTTGATGTTGTACATTCTATGGGTTTGGACAAAAGTATAATGACATATATGCATCATGATAGTATCACACAGAGTATTTTCACTGCCCTAAAAATCCTCTGTGCTCTCTCCCTGTTCATCTCCTCCCTCCCCTGGAAACCACTGATCTTTCCAGTGTCTCCATGGTTTTTCCTTTTGGAATTATACAGTAATACAGCCTTTTCAGATTGGCTTCTTTTATTTAGTAAGAATTTAAGGTTCTTTCCTGTCATTCTATGGCTGGATAGCTCATTTCTTTTTAGTGCTGAAGAAATTCCATTGTCTGAATATACCACAGTTGTTCACCTACTGAACAATGTCTTGTTTGCATCCAAGTTTTGACAATTATGAATAAAGCTGATATAAGCATCCACGTGCAGGTTTTTGTATGGATATGTTTTCAGTTCTTTTGGGTAAATATGAAGGAGCACAATTGCTAGGTCATATGGTAAGAGAATGTTTAACCTTGTAAGAAACTGCCACACTAGATTCCAAAGTGCTGAACCATTCTGCATTCCCACTAGCAATGTATGAGAGTTCCTGATGTTCCATATCCTCACCATCATTTGTTGTTGTCCATGTTTCAGATTTTGGCCATTCTAATAGATACGTAGTGATACCTCATTTTTTTATGTTGCATTGCCCTCATTTCATATGATGTGGATCATCTTTTCATATGCTTATTTGCCTTGTATCTTCTCTGGTGAGGTGTCTGTTAAAGTCCTTGGCCTATTTTTTTTTTACTTTGTTTTCTTACTGCTGAGTTTTAAGAGTTCTTTGCATATTTTGGATAACAGTCTTACCAGCATGTCTTTTGCAAGTATTTTCTCCTAGTCTGTGGCTTGTTTTCTAAATCTCTTGATATTCTTTGTTAGAACAGAAGTTTTTAATTTTAATAAAGTCAAGTTTATCAGTTATTTTTTTCATGGGTCACGTGGTTGGTGTTGTATCTAAAAAGGCATTACCATACGCAAAGTCATCTAGGTTTCCTCCTAAGAGTTTTATAATTTTGTGTTTTACATTTAAGTCTGTGATGCACTTTGAGTTAATTTTTGTGAAGGGTGGAACGGCTGTGTCTAGGTTTTGTTTTGTTTTTTTTTTCATGTGGATGTCCAGTTCTAGCACCGTTTGTTGAAGAGACTGTCTTTCTTTGCTCCATTGTATTGCCTTTGCTCCTTTGCAAATATCAGTTAATTATATTTATGTGGCTCTATTTCTGGGCTGTCTGTTCTGTCTCATTGATCTATTTGTCTGTTCTCTCACCAATACCACACTGTCTTTAATACTGTAAGTCTTGAAGTCAGGTAACATCCATCCTCAACTTTGCTCTTCTCCTTCAATATTATTTTGGCTACTCTGGATCTTTTGCCTCTCTGTGTAAACTTCAGAATCAGCTTTTTGACATCCATAAAACAACTTGCTGAGATTTTTATTGGAATTGCATTGTATTCTATAGCTCAAGCTGGGAAGAACTAACATGTTGACAATATGGAGTCTTTCTATCCATGAATATGGAATCTCTCTCCATTTATCTAGCTCTTTTATTTTATTCATCAGAGTTTTATAGTTTTCTTATATAGACGTTATACATATTTTGTTAGATTTATACCTAAGTATTCATTTTGGGAGTGTGCTAGTGTAAATGGTATTGTGTTTTTAATTTCAAATTCCACTTGTTCAATGTTGGTATATAGGAAAGCAATAGACTTGTATATTAACCCTGTATTCTGCAACCTTACTATAATCACTTATTAGTTCCAAGAGGTTTTTTGTTGATTCTTTCTGATTTCTTTATGTGATGCAAAGACAATTTTATGTCTTCCTTACCAATCTATACACCTTTTCTTTTCTTGCCTTGTTTCACTAGCAAGGGCTTCCAGTATGTTGATGAAAAGGAGTGGCAAGAGTGTACATCCTTGCCTTGTACCTGATCTTAGTGGGAATGTTTCATATTTCCCACTGTTAAGTATGATGTTAGCTGTAGGTGTTTTGTAGATATTCTTTATCAAGTGGAGAGATTTTATCATGAATGGATGTTGGATTTGTTTCAGACATTTTTTTCTGCATCTGTTGATATCATAATGTGATTTTTCTTTTTTAGTCTGGTGATACAATGGATTGCATTAATTGATTTTTAAATGTTGGACCAGCTTTGCATATCTAGAATAAACCCCACTTGGTTGTAGTATATAATTCTTTTAATTCTTCTTTGGATTTGATTTGCTAATATTTTGTTCAGGTTTTTTGCATCTGTGTTCATGAGAGATATTGGTCTGTATTACTTTTTTCCTTTAATGTCTTTGTCTAGTTTTGATATTTGTAATGCTGGCCTCATAGGATAAGTTAGTAAGTATTCCCTGTGCTTAGTCCTGTGAAAGAGATTATAGAAAATAGGTGTAATATCTTCCTTAAATGTTTGTTAGAAATCACCAGTGAACCCATCTGACCATGGTTCATTCTGTTCCAGAAGGTTATTAATTATTGAGTTAATATCTTTAATAAAGGCACAGAGTTGTTATTAGTATTCTTTTATTATCCTTTAAATGTCTATGGAATCTTTAGTGATGTTCCCCTCCTTCATTTCTGATATTAGTAATTTGTGCCCCTCTCTCTCTTTTTAATTAGTTAGCCTGGCTAGCATCTTACTGTTTTTATTGATCTTTTCAAACAACTAGCTTTCAGTTTTGTTGATTTTTCTCTAGTTAGTTCTGCTCTCATTCATTTTTTTTCCTCATGCTTACTTTGGATTTAATTTGCTCTTCCTTTTCTAGTTTCCTAAGGTAGGAACTTTAGATTATTGGTTTTAGATCTTCTTTTCTAATGGATGCATTATGGTACTATAAATTTCTCTCTAAGCATTGCTTTTGCTACATCCCATGATTTTTTTCATTTTTGCTTAGTTCAAATATTCTTTGACCCATATGTTATTTAGAAGTGTTGTTTATTGTCCATGTATCTGGGGATTTTCCTGCTGTCTCTGTTACTGATTTTTTTTAAAATTGAGGTACAGTCACAATGTGTCAGTTTATGGTATGCAGCCTAATATCCCAGTCGTGCTTATACATACATATTCATTTTCATATTCTTTTTCATTGAAGATTATTACAAGATATTGAATATAATTCCCTGTGTTATTTAAAATCTATTTTTATATATAGTGGCTAACATTTGCAAATCTCAAACTCCCAAAATTATCCCTTCCCACCTCCTTTCCCCGGTAACCATAGATTGTTTACTGTGTCTACGAGTCTGTTTCTGTTTTGTAAATGAGTTCATAGTGTCCTTTTTTTTCTTTTTCTTTTTAGATTTCACATTAATTTCTAATTAATTCTAATCTATTGTGGTCCAAGAGCAGATATTATATAATTTTAGTTTTTAAAAATTTGTCAAGTTGTGTTTTATGGTCCAGGATGTTGTCTATCTTGGTTAATGTTCCTCGTGAGCTTGAGAAAAATGTGAATTTTGCTGTTGTCAGATGAAGTAGTCTATAGATGTCAATCATATCCAGTTGACTGATGGTGTTGTTGAGTTCAGCTGTGTCCTTGCTGATTTTCTGCCTGCTGGATCTATTTCTAAGAGAGGAGTTTTGAAGTCTCCAGCTTTGATAGTGAATTCATCTATTTTTCCTTGCAGCTCTGTCAGTTTTTGCCTGTGTAGTTTGATGCTCTTATTAGTTCAGTATACCTTTCAATTTTCAAATTGTCCAAATTATTTTAATAGAAGCTCATCCAAATCACCATCTCTGTCTTTTGACATTAGTCCATTAGACTTTGAGCATTTCTTTGCTTTTTGGCTAGAAAGAAATTTGAGGCTTTCCTTACACTTCCCTGCCCAAGACCTATAATTAGCCATTTCTCCAAAAATATCTGCTTCCATTTCATGAAGAATGGTATTTAGAAATCAAGATCTGGATATTAACTGTGCTCTTTGCTACCTGGGGTTATGTTACTCTTATATTTCTGGATTATTTTTTCCATTAATCTATGTAAAGATGTACTGGTTCCATGCTCTTTGATGAGGCTTATGTTTTAATATGTGTTACAACAATCCCTTATAATTGTTTTACTCTTGCATAATTTTAATAAGATATCCTAAATTTAATATAGTCAAATATATAGTTAGTATATAGTTAGGGTTTGTAGAAAACTACATTATTTTCACAAATATTTGATGTCTTTCAAGTTAAAGGATTATATACCTCTATCCTGGTGAATTTACTCATTATCATGTGGCTTATTTAAGTCAACTAGGAGCAGAAGTGACACTTCACTTCAGGCAGAATATTTAAGAGGCAGCATGAAATTAAATTAAACTTGTTTTCTTTTCCCTGCCCTTATAATTAAGATGAAGCTTTGGTCAGCCTGGGTCCCTGAATCTTAAGCACAGCTCTTTTGCTACAATGGACATATAGTGTATCATTTAAAGCCTAGTTTACCTTGACTAAAAATCTTACTTTTGCTGTTTGGGGTAGCTGTAATGTTTGCAAAGAAGTCCTTTTCTTTCCCAAGGTCAAATAGATTGTTACCTCTATATTATACTGACGGCTTTAAGTTTATTTTGGACATTTAAGTCCTTCATCTCTGTGGAGTTGACTTGTTTAATAGTGTATGGTAGAAATGCAGTTTTATTTTTTATCACATGTGGATAAATTTTTTTTTTTAGGTCCACCTAATGAATTGTCACTCCTTTCTAATCTGATCTAGCACAAGACTTCTGCAATACACCATACAGGTATGTTTGGTTTCTGTACTTACTGTTTGACTCCACTGGTGAGCATGGCTATCACCATGCCAGTAATATGCTTAATTAATATAGGTTTATAATAGCTAATGATATGTTAGAACAAGCCTCTTCTCTTTTTCAGAAATGTCTTTTTCTATAAAAAATTATAATCACGTTATTCTATGAAAATTTCTGAAACAATTTATTTGAAATTGCTATTGGGATGTGGTGGGAATTCCCTTGAATCTAGAGATCAAACTAAAGAACAACTCTTTTTAAAAAAATAATATTGTTTTCCTATCCATGAATATGTCTCCATTTTTTAGATCTCACTGAATCTTACTTAATAATTGTATAATTATTTCCTGTAGTTTTACACATCTCTTAATCTTAGATGTGTGATATTGTTTGATCCTAGTGTAAGCAGCACATATTTTTTAATATACAGTTCTTAAAATACATTCTTGAGTTCCTTGCTTTTTATATATGCAATGTGATTGATAGATATAAGATTAATCTACAGAAATGAATCAAATTGCTAAACTTACCTATTATATCTAAGTTGTCTGAAGACTTTCTGGTGTATTTCCATAAATGATTATATCATTTCTAAATAATGGCAGTTTTATTTCTTCCTCTCTAAGACTTTTGTCACTCATCTCTGTTGACTGCTCTGTTTTGCTGACTACAACCTATGGCACAGTATTGAATTGAAGTGGTAATAGTGAGCACCCTTGTCTTGTTTCTAAAATTGGCCCACTTAATGTAATTGTTGTCTAGTTTTTTAATAGATATTCTTTATTAAGTTATAAAAATCACTTTCTATTTCTAATTTACTAAGAGCTTTTAAAATTTTATATTGTTTTTATCAGGTATATAGCTTCTGTATCTATTTAAATGGTGATTTTTTTCATTTCCAATCCATCAATAAATTGGTTGTCCAGAATTAAATCATCATTATAAAATCTGAGCTAAAACCTGGTTGAACACACAGTATGTATCTATTTTTATGAACTGATGGAATTGATTTGTTAATATATTTTTTAGGATTTTGAAGGAGTGAAAAAACTTTTAATAACCTTGAAGGCAAAACCAAAGATATCTTGGTTTTGTAAAATTAGGTAGAGTATTACTCTTTTACTCTTAAAAGATTTTGCTTAAGATTGACATGAATTTGAATTTTGGTGAAGCTTTTCCTGAAATATTAACTTTTTGATTTATTTATTATAAAAGTAATAATTTGTAAGAATTTTTCTAGTTTGTCCACATTTTCATAATTGTTGACATACTGCAGTGGGAAGATTTCTCATATTATCACTTTAATTTCCACACTAGCCTTAACTATGTCTCCTTTTTAATCAGAATACTGTTTCTTTGTGTCTCCTCTCTTCTCTGAATCAATTGTGTTAGTTTTTTTTTTTTTTAAGAAACTTAGGTTTTAAAAACTGATTTCTCTACTGTTTCTTTTACTATTTCATTTAATTATTATCTTACTATAAAAAACTGCTTCCTTCTGTCTTTGAAGATATTCTGCTGTTCCTCTTGTACCTTCTTAATTTAGACATGTACCTCATTAGCTTTGAGCCTGTATTTTATGAGTTCTGAAGTCTTTAAATTTCCCTCACTATAGCACTTTTCACTGTCTTATATAGTTTTGCTATGTAGTATTTTCATTGCCACTTTGTATTATTTAAAATTTCCATTATGATTTTATGATTATTTAGCATTATGTTAAATTTCCAGGGTTGGAGGATTTCATGTCATTTTGTTATTAACTCCTAAATTATATTGAGATCAAAATCCACAGAGACTATGATGACTAAATTTTGAAATTTGCTGAGCCTTTCTTTTCACATAATAAATCACCAGTCTAGAATATATTCTATGGGTTCTAAAAAAGAGTATGCTTTCTTGTATTGTTGGATGAAGAATTCTGTGTCTGTTCAATAGGTCAATCTAATTGTTATCACTTTTCCAGATATTTAATATTACTTTTTTGTCCACTTGCCATATCAAAGAGTCATATCAAAATCTATAATCCCATTTACAATAGCATCAAAAAGAATAAAACACTCAGGAATAAAGTTTAACCAAGGAGGTGAAAGATCTGTACACTGAAAACTATAAAACATTCAGGGAAGAAATTGAAGAAGACAGAAATAAGTGGAAACCTATCTTGTGTTCATGGATTAGAAGAACTAATATTGTTAAAATGTTCATGCTGCCAAAAACAATCTGTAGACTTAATGTAATCAATATCAAAATTCCAGTGGAGTTTTTCACAAAAATAAAGAAATCCTAAAATTTCTGTGGAACCACAAAAGACAAAAACTACAAACAGCCAAATAAATCTTGAGAAGGAAAAACACAGTGTGAGGCATTACACTACTTAATACTGTATTATAAAACTGTAGTAATAAAAACAGACACGTAGACCAATGGAACAAAATCCAGAGCCCCAAATGCATGACAAGGAAGACAAGAATACTCAATGGGAAAAGGAAAGCCTCTTCAATAAATGGCATTGGAAAAACTGGATATCTACTTGCAAAAGAATGAAATTAGGTCCCTGTTTTATACCACTCAAAAAATTAACTCAAAATGGATTAAAGACCTAAATTTAAGACCTAAAACCCCAAGACTGCTGGGAGAAAACATAGGAAAAAAAGCTCCTTGATGGGTCTCAGTAATGATTTTTTTGGAACTCACATCTAAAGCACAAGCAATGAACTATATAAAGTAAGTGGGACTACATCAAACTAAAAAGCTTCTGCACAGCAAGAGAAACCATTGACAAAATGACAAGACAGCCTACAGAAAGGGAAAAAAAAATCTGTGCAAACCATATCTGATAAGGGGTTAATATCCAAAATATATGAAAATTCATACAACTCAATAGCAAAAAACAAATAATCTAATTTAAAAATGGGCTAAGCACCCAAATATACATTTTTCCAAAAAAGATCTTCAAACTGCCAACAGATACATGAAAAGATGCTTGAGATCACTACTCATTAGGGAAATGCACATCAAAAACTGTAAGATATCACCTCCCACTGGTTAGAATAGCTGTTAAAAAGATGAGATAGCAAATGCTGGCATTGATGTGGTGAAAAGAAAACCCTTATGCACTGTTGATGGAATTATACAGTAGTACAGTCACTGTGGAAAACAGTATGGTGGTTCCTTAAAAAATAGAACTACCACATGATCCAGCAAGTCCATTTCTGGAATATATTGAAAGGAAACAAAACCACTATATTGAAATCATATCTATATCCCCATGCTCATAACAGGTTGTATCCATGTCTTGGCTGTTGTAAATAATGCTAAATGTCCATCAATGGATGAATGGATAAAGGAGTTGTTCTATATATATAAAATAAGTGTATATATATGTATACATATATACAGTGGAATATTATGTGTATATATGTATACATATATATACAGTAGAATATTATTCAGCTATAAAAAAGTGAGGCAGTCATACCATTTGTGGCAATATGGATGGACCTTGAAGGCATTATGCTAAGTGAAATAAGTCAGAGAAAGACAAATACTGTATGATCTCACTTATCTGTAGAATCTAAAGCAAAGAACCAAAAACCCCACCAAAATCATAGAACAGATGAGATTTGTGGTTACCGGAAGAACAGGGTGGAGGAGGGAGGGTTGAAGGTCAATGGGTACAAACTTCCAGCTATAAGATAAATAAGTACTAAGGATGTAAATATACAACATGATGACTATAGTTAGCAATGCTGTACAATATAAAAGAAAGTTGTTCAGAGAGTAGATCTTCAGAGTTCTTATCACAAGATTTTTTTTTCTTTTTTGGTAGCTATATGAGATGATAGGTATTAACTAACCTATTGTAATCATTTCACAATATATGTGAATCAAACCATCATGCCTTACACCTTAAACTTATACAGTGAGATATATATAGATATAAATAGATATGTTATTTGTATAGAAAACTGGAAAACGTTAATAAACATGAATTTGACTTCTTTTTCAGGTTCTTTGTTCTCTTCAAAAGTGATTTTTAAAGGAGATTGACTCAAGATGGTGGAGTAGTAGGACCATGAACTCACCTCTCCTTGCAACTACAACGAAACCACAATCAACTTCTGAACAGCCATCAAGAAAAAAGACTGGAGCCTAGCAGAAAAGATCTGCTTCAACTGGAAACATTGAGACAGAACCATAAAAGGAAGGTAGGAGGGGTACGCTCACGATATAGTCAGGCCCATACACCCTGGGTGGACAACCTACAAGCTGAAGAACAATTAAGTCGCAGAGGCCCTCCCATAGGAGTGTAAGTTCTGAGCCCCACGTCAGGCTCCCCAGATCAGGGTTCCAGCATTGGGAGGAGGAGACCCCAGGACATCTGGTTTTGAAGGCCAGTGGGGCTTAACTTCCGCAGCCCCCCAGGACTGGGAGAGACAGAGACGTAACTCTCTTGGGAAGCATGCAGAGGATCTTGTGCACCAGGTCCAGGGGCAGAGACAGTGATTGCATAGCAACCTAGGCCAGACCTGCCTGAGGGTTTTGGAAGTTCTCTTGGGAAGTTAGGGAACAGCTGCAGCTCACCCAGGGGACATAGAAGCTGGTGGCGGACATTCCGGGAGTGTTCATCTACATGAGCTTTCCTGGAGGCTGACATCTTGATTGGATCATTAGCACCAAAACCTAGCCCCACCCAACAGCCTGTAGGGAAGCCTCAGGCCGAACAACACACAGGGTGGGAACACAGCCACTCCCATCAGCAGACCTCCTGAGCCATAAAGGCTTCCAGACACAGCCCTACCCACCAGAGGTCCAGGACCAAGCTTCACCCAGCAGTGGGCAGGCACCAATTCCTTCTTACAGGAAACCTGCATAAACCTCTAGTTGAGCATCATCTACCAGGGGGCAAATACCAGATATAAGAAAACAACAACCCCAAAGCTTGTGGAGGGGATCCACAAACACAGGCCAGACCCTACACTGGGACCAGCTGGACCCTGGCCCTTGAGTGACAAGAGAGAAGTGTACTGCTAGGACACATAGGACATCTCCCACAGAGGGCCACTTCTCCAAAGTCCAGAAAGTAACTAACCTACCTAAAAATACAAATAGAAAGATAGACAATATGAGACGGCAGAGGAATATCCTCCAGGTCAAGGCACAAGATAAAATCCCAGAAGAAATAAGTAATGAGGAGACAGGCAATTTATCTGAGAAAAACTTTGAAGTAATGATGGCGAAGATGTTCAGAGAACTCAAGAGGAGTATAGATGCACAGAGCAAAGTTTTTAGCAAAGAGTTGGAAAATATAAAGAATACCCAAACAGAGTTGAAGAATAAAATCACTGAAATGAGTAACACACTAGAAGGAACCAGGAATAGACTAAATGAGGGAGAAGAATGGATCAGTGAGGTAGAAGACAGATTAGTGGATATCTCTACTGCAGAACAGGGGAAAAAAAAGAAAGAAAAGAAATGAGGATAGCTGAAGAGAACTCTGGGACATGAAGTGCACTGATATTTGCATTAACAGGGGTCCCAGAAAGAGAAGAAAGGACCTGAGAACACTTTTTGGAGGGCTAATAATTGAAAACTTCCCCAACTTGGGAAAGGAAACAGTCACCCAAGTCCAGGAAGCACAGAGTTCTACACAGGATCAACCCAAAGAGGGACACAGTGAGGCACATAAGAATAAAACTGACAAAAATTAAGGATAAGGAGAAAATATTAAAATCATCAGGAGAAAAGAAGCAAAAAACATACAAGGGAACTCCCATAAGGTTATCAGCTGATTTTTCAGTAGAAACCCTACAGGCCAGAAGAGATGGCAAGATATATTTAAAATGATGCAAGGGAAAACCTTGCAACCAAGAATACTCTATCCAACAAGGCTCTCATTCAGATTTGATGGAGAAATCAAAAGCTTCACAGATAAACAAAAGCTAAAAGAATTCAGCACCACCAAACCACCTTTACAACAAATGTTAAAGGACCTTCTCTAATCATCAAGCCATAAGAAAAAAGAACAAAGAGAAAAAAAAAAGATCTACAAAAGATTGCTTTGGCAGTTCGGGGTCTTTTATGGTTCAATATAAATTTTGAGATTGTTCTAGTTCTGTGAAAAATGTGAGTATTTTGACAGGGATTACATTGGATCTGTAGGTTGCTTTGGGTAGTATGGCCATTTTGATAATGTTGATTCTTCCAATCCAAGAACACAAAATATCTTTCCATTTCTTTGTATCATCCTCAATTTCCTTCATCAAAGTTTTACAGTTTTCAGAGTATAGGTAACCTCCTTGGTTAAGTTTATTTCTAGGTATTTTGTTGTTTTTGATGAAATGGAAATGTTTATGCCAGTTATAAAATTGTGGTTTTTGAAGTGAAAAAAAAAAGTGAATGAAGGGCCACAAATGGCAAAATATCCTTCTTTTTTATGGGTGAGTTGTATTCCATTATATATATATATATATAACTGCATCTCCATTATCTATTCAACTATTGATGTACACTTAGGATGCTTCCTTATCTTTGCAATTATAAATAATGATGCTGTTAATAGTGGGGTGTATGTATCTTTTTGAATTAATATTTTGTGATTGGCTTTTTTCCTTTGATAACTAAGTTAAGTTTAAACAGCTAAAGCTCTCAACATTCTTAGAAACAATGAATAGTACATATATTTAAGTTTAAAAAATACATGCAGTATATTGTATATATTTATTTACATGCAATATATTGTATATATGCAGTCAAATTGTAACAATTCTCCCTAATAAAATGAAAAATTAAAAAAAAAGGACTAACATTCATATTATAGGAGTCCCAAAAGGAGGATACAAATAGAAAGGATCAGAATTAATTTGAAGAAATAATGGCTGAAAACTTCCCTAACCTGGGGAAAGAAACAGACATCCAGACCCAGGAAAGCTTGAGCATTCCAAATAAGATGAATGTAAGATGAATCCAGAGAGATCCACATCAAGATACATTGTAATTAATAATGTCAAAATTTAAAGACAAGAAGAGAATCTTAAAAATAGCAAGAGAAAAACAACTTTTTACCTACAAGGGAACCTCCATAAGACTATCAGCAGGCTTCACCAGACACTTTGCAGGCCTTATAGAAGAGAGTGGCATGATATATTCAGAGTGCAGAAAGAAAAAAATCGTCCAACCAAGAATACTCTATCTAGCAAAGTTACCAATTAGAATTAAAGAAGGGACAAAGAGTTTTACAGACAAGCAAAAGCTAAAGGAGTTTCCCACCACTGCACTGACCTTACAAGAAATGTTAAAGGGACTTCTCTAACCTGAAAAGAAAGGGCACTAATTAGTAACAAGAAAATATCTGAAAGAATAAATCTCACTGGTAAAGGTAAATCTATAGTAAAAGTAGTAGATTAATCATGTATAAAGCTAGTAAGAAATTTAAAAGACAAAAGTAGTAAATATAACTATTAACTGCAGTAATTAGTTAAGGGATACCCAAGATAAAAACATATAAAATGTGACATCAAAAACTGTGAGGGAGAGTCAAAATGTAGATCTTTAGAGTGTATTCAAACTTATGTTGTTATCAACTGAAAATATATTGTTACAAATACAAGTTGTTATAAGTAAGTGTGCTGGTAACCACAAAGCAAAGACCTATAGTAGATGCAAAAAGATAAGAATAGAATCTTAAGAATACCACTAAAGAAAGTCACCAGGCCACAAAGAGCAAAATAAGAAGACAGGAACTACAAAAACAGCCAGAAAACAATTAACAAAATTGCAATAGCAAGTTCTTACCTATCAGTAATTACTTTAAACATAATGGATTAGATTCTTCAATCAAAAGACACAGAGTGGATGAATGATTTGAAAAAAAAAAAAAGACCCATTTATATGCTACCCACAAGAGACTCACCTTAGATTATAAGCACACACACAGACTGAAAGTGAAGGAATGGGAAAAAATATTCCATACAAATGGAAACCAAAAGTAAACTGCAGTAGTTATACTTATTTCAGATGAAATGGACTTTACAACAAAGACTGTAATTAGAGGCAAAGAAGGCCATTACATAATGATAAAGGGGTCAATCCGATAAGAGGACCAAAAAAATTGTAAATATTTATGCACCCAATATATGAGCACCTAAATACACAGAGCAAATATTAACAAACCTAAAGGGAGAAACAGATAGCAATACAGTAATACTAGAGGACTTTAATACCCATCACTTACATCAATGGATAGGCACCTAGACAGAAAGCCAATAAGAAAGCATATGCCTGAAAAGACATGTTAGACCAGATAGATTTAACAGATAATATACAGAACATTCCATTCAAAAGTGACAGAATATATATTCTTCTCAGGTGCACATGGAACATTTTCAGGATAGATCATATGTTATGCCATAAAACAAGTCTTAATTTAAGAGGATCAAATTATATCAAGCATATTATCTGACCTCAATGATATGAGAGTAGAAAATTACATGAAGAAAACTGGAAAACTTACTAATATTTGAAGATTAAGCAACATGCTACTGATCAACCGTAGGTCAAAGAGGAAATCCAAAGGAAAATTTAAAAATACCTTGAGACAAATGAAAATGGAGATGCAACATACCAAAATTTATGGGATGCAACAAAAGCAGTTCCAAGAGGGGAGCCGATAGTGGTACATGCTTACCTCATGAAATAAAAATCTCAAACCTAATTCAAAACCTCAAGGAACTAGGAAAAAAACAAATGAATCTCCAAATTAGTAGAAGGAAAGAAGTAACAAAGATTAGAGAAGGAATAAATGACAGACACTAAAAAGACAATAGAGAAGATCAATGAAACTAAGACCTGGTTCTCTGTAAAGACAAACAAAACTGAGAAATCTTCAGTTAGACTCACCAAGAAAAAAGAGGAATCAAACAAAATCAGAAATTAAAGAAAAGTTACAACCGATACCACAGAAATACATTATCAAAAGAAACTACTACAAACAATTGTCACTACATTGGGAAACCTAGATGAAATGGGTAAATTTCTAGCAACATACAGCCTACCAAGACTGAATTATGAATAAATAGAAAAATCAGAGCAGGCTGATTAATAGTAAGGAGATTGGATTAGTAATAAAATACCTCCAAAAACAAAACTCCAGAACCAATGGCTCAACTGGTGAATTCTACCAAACATTCAAAGAAGAATTAATACCAATCATTCTCAAATTCTAATAAGAAGTAGAAGAGGAGGGAACACTTTCAAACTCATTTTAGGAGGCCAGCATTGCCCTGTTAATAGAACCAGATAAGGATGCCACAAGGAAAATTACAGCCCAATATCCGTGATGAACAAAGATGCAAAAATCCTGAATAAAACAATAGGGAACCAAATTCACCAAGATATTAAAAGAGTTATACACCATGATGCAGTGGGATTGACCCCAGGGTTGGAAGGATGGTTCAAAATCCACAAATCAATGTGTTATACCCCAAAGTGGGTATAGAGGGAACTACCTCAGTATAATGAAGGCCATATATTGCAAGCCCACAGCTAATATCATACTCAGAGAGGAAAAGCTGAAAGCCTTGTCTTTAAGAGCAGGAAAAAGACAAGGATGCCCACTCTGGCCACTTTTATTCAACACAGTTCTGGAAGTCCTAGCCAGAGCAGTAAGGCAAGAGAAAGCAATAAAAGGCATCCAAATTGGAAAGGAAGTAGTAAAATTCTCACTATTAGCAGATAACATTATACATAGAAAACTCCAAAGACTCCACCAAAAAAAAAAAAAAAAAACCCAAAACATTAGAATAAACAAATTCGGTAAAGTTGCAAGACACAAAATCAATATGCGTAAATCTGTTGCATTTCTGTACACTAAATACAAAGTATGAAAAAGATACATTAAGAAAACAATCATTTCCAATTGCAACAAAAACAATAAAACACCTAGGAATAAACTTAACCAAGGAGGTGAAAGACTTGTACACTGAAAACTATAAGACACTAATGAAAGAAAATCAAGAAGACACAAATAAATGGAAAGATAGTCCATCCTCATGGATTGGAAGAATAAATATTGTTAAAATGTCCATACTACTCAAAGCAATCTACAAATCAACACAATCTTTATCAAAATTCCAACGGCATTTTTCACAGAAATAGAATAATTCCTAAAATTGTATGGAACCACAAAAGGCCCTGAATAGCCAAAACAGTACTGAGAATGAAGAACAAAGCTGGAGCCATCATGAGCCCTGATTTCAAACTAAATTGCAAAGCTATTGTAGTCAGAGCAATATGATATTTGACTAAAAACATACATTGATCAGTGGAACAGATTAGAGAGCCCAGAATGAAACCCATACAGATATGGTCAATTAATTTATTACAAAAGAGCCAAGAATATACAATGAGGAAAGGAAGTCTCTTCAATAAATGGTGTTGGGAAAACTGGGCAGCCACATGCAAAAGAATGAAACTAGACCACTGTCTTATGTCATGCACAAAAATTAACTCAAAATTGATTAAAGACTTGAATGGAAGACCTGAAAACATAAAATGCCTAGAAGAAAACATAGGTAATAAGTTCCTTGGTATCAGTCTTGGCAATGATTTTTTGAATTTGAAACCAAAAGCAAAGGCAAGAAAAGCAAAAACAAGTGGGACAACGTCAATATAAAAAACCTTTTACACAGCAAAGGAAACCAACAAAATGAAAAGGAAACCTACCAAATAGGAGAAGATATTTTCAAATCATACATTTGATACAGGTTAATATCCAAAATACGTAAAGAATTCATGCAACTCAATAGAAAAACAACAGTCCAATCCAATTGAAAAATGGGTGGATAATCTGGATAGATAGTTTTCCAAAGAAGACATGTAAGTGGCCAAGAGGTACATGAGAAGATACTCAACATCACTAATCAGGCACATACAAATCAAAACCACAATGGAATATTACCTCACACCTGTTCAAATGGCTAGTATCAAAAAGACAAGAAATTACATGTGTAGGTGAGGATGTGGAGAAAAGGCAACCCTTGTGCACTCTCTGAGAAGTGGTAATGTAAATTAGTACAGCCACTGTGGCAAACAGTATGGAGGTTCCTC
Source organism: Camelus dromedarius (assembly GCF_036321535.1). Taxonomy (NCBI): domain Eukaryota; kingdom Metazoa; phylum Chordata; class Mammalia; order Artiodactyla; family Camelidae; genus Camelus; species Camelus dromedarius. The sequence continues at coordinate 93,261,256 of NC_087472.1, read as the reverse complement.
AAAGAATTAGAACTACCGTATGATACAACAATTCCACTTTGGATATAAACCCAAAGGAAATAAAATCACTATTTGGAAGAGATATCAGCAGTTCATGTTCATATCAGCAGTATTTACAATAGCCAAGACATGGAGATAGCCTAGTGTCCACTGATATACAAAGCAACGAAGAAATTGTAGTTTATATTGAGAGTGGAATATTGTTTTTAGCCACAAAAGGGGAAATCTTGCCATTTGCAACAACATGGATAGACCTTGAGGGCATTATGCTAAGTGAAGTAACTCAGATCAAGAAAGACAAATACTCTATATCATTTATATGTGTAATCAAGAAAAAATAATAAACCAATCTCATAGATACAGAGAATAGACTGATGGTTCCCAGAGGTGGAGTTTTGAGGTGGGTTGGGTAAAATGGGTGAAAAGAGTCAAAAGGTATAAACTTGCAATTATAAAATAAAATAGTTCATGGGGATGTAATGTACTACATGGCTACTACAGTTAATAGTACTATATCACATATTTGAAAGTTGCTAAGTAAATCTTAAATATTCTCATCACAAGAAAAAATTGTAATTATGTATGGTGACAGATGTTAACTAGACTTATTGTGGTGATCATTTACACAATATATACAAATACCAAATCATTATGTTGTATGCCTGAAACTAATATAATGTCATATGTCAATTATACCTCAATTAAAAAGTTACATTTCTAACTTATCAGAATTAAGCTCTATCTTAAAATGCCAGTGTGTTTGATAATGATTCTATAAACCTATCTTCCATCTACTGCCATTCATTGCACCTTCATACCTGTCCACAAGAACGAATGAAAACAGATAGAAAGTGATGGGAGAATCTGAGCTCAAAATCTCAGTAGAAGTAAAGGAACGAAAAATAGAAATACTCTTTAAAAACTAACTTATAAATCAACTATAGACTGAAAGAGTTTCTATCTATTAACTTACAAAAGAAATACATAGGAACATTTAATAAACACTCAATTAATTGGTGTAATTAAACAATTTGGGGTTTCAAAATCTGTGTTAGGTAAATTCAGTTTATTATTGGTATTAAATTGCTGGAATATAATATAAATTAACTATCAAAAAACACAAACTATTGAAAAGGGAACAATGAACTAGGGCAAAGTTTCTAAAAGCCTCTTGTTTTTATCAATATAAATACGATGACGGGATGGATGCCTGTCATTTCTAGGGAGTTTACTGAAAACATGCACGATTGTCAGGTCCTAGATTGTGATATTTACTATTATTCTGGTTTTGTAGGTAAAGGGCAATACAGTCCATGGAAGCTGAATATAAGGTATGGACAAACCAAGATCATTCATCTCACAGGGTAATTATCCCTAAAGCAAGAGCTCTGCTAGGGTATTCCCTTTGCAGCAGAGGGGCCATTTTATCTTAAGGTCATGCCTACCTAAATTTCCCCATACCCTGATGCTAACATCAATAACCCATGCTGGGATTAATACAGCGTACCTTCCTAAAATAACCTTCTATTACAAGCTTGGATAGTTCTCAAAACCGCCTTCAATATCAATCTTATGTAATGATGAAAACACAAGGTTAGAAAGTTTAGGTTTAATATGATTCTCTGAGATTCTTCTTCATAATAACATGGGATAATGACTCAAGGTAATAGGAGAATCTATAGCTTGCTATTGATTTCTTCAAACTACAGATAAAATGTAAAAGTCACAAATTAGGAAAACATTTCATGGACAAATAGCATAGAACTCAGGTTAATTACTGTGCTGGGGGTATAAGTAAGCTCTCCTCAGACACTGTATTTCTTAAGAATTTTATTGGATAGTGTTGTAGAAATGGCTTACTTTATCCAGTCTGGAAAATTATTTATTTTCTGCCTATTTTGTCAAAGATAAACTACAAGTTTTCTTCCTGTATAAAAGTAAATGTGGCGGAGGGTACAGCTCAGTGGTAGGATGCCTGCATAGCATGTACGTGGTCCTGGGTTCAATCTCCAGTGCCTCCATTAAGAAATAAATAAATAAACCTAATTACCACCCCACCCCCCCAAAAAGTACATGTTACATAAACCATGGTAGGATAGCAATATAGTACAGTGCAAAGAGAATCACATTTGAGGTTAATACATTTATGTTCAAATCCTGGCAAGATTTTAGAAAAGCTAATTATCTAAGTAATTATAACCCATTTATAAAGGGTTATAACTGTATATCTCTCACAGGATTGATGTGAGGATTATGAGATTGCTTACGTAAATCACCACGTAGGTAATCGGTGCTCAAATACCTTGTTCTCTTTCAATCTCATAAGTAACACTCTGTGGATTGTTTGAATAGGTAACTGTGTGTTTAGCTGTTTAAAAGCTGTAAAAATTTAGAATTTAAGATTATTTTTTGAAATGGAAAGGCAGTCTTAAAATTCTGAAGTGAAATGTGATTAGGATTCTTTCATATAATGTCAGTTAAAGTGAAAGGGAGAAAACAGCATAATCTTCAAATGATGTTTATGGAGAAAAATATATACTCTTATCTGATCCGATTGGAAAAATTATGAACACAAAAGTAGAATACATTTTATAAAACGTACTATTTTATGTATCAAATTCTATAATCACATATGTAAGACCTATTCCATATAATGTATTACAGACTACAGTTTTATATTATGTATTGTATATGTCATTATATAGTATATAATAATATATTATCTGGTATATGATATATAATTGTTTATTATTACATAGATCATAATTTATATTACTTTTATTATCACTTAAGTTAATATATAGTACACATTGTAGATTACATATTTATAAATATATTGAATGTTATATACCTGTTTTTGTGTATAAGTGTAGATATTTGTGTGTGTATAAAATAACCACTTATTTATTGCTCTTGTTTCCACCCAAAGAAGCATCTTTTATTGAGTAACAAAGTATATTAATAGATTTTCAAAGATTTTTGTTACAGCTGCCATGTGTTAGGAAAAAGGTAGAACATTTCTTAAAATCTTTCATTTAGTTTTTTGAATTCTGAATTTTATACTTGATTTTAAACAGAAGTGGTAGAGTGGAATCCAATCTATCAATTGATCACAAAAAATCTCCCTAGTTGATTTGAAGGCTTCTCATATTTTTATATCATAAATGATAACTCTGTAAGCATCCTGTCTACTTGAATTATTTTAATATTACCAAGTACTCTTTGTGATTACAGAACATCTAGATAAATTTAGTATTATGAACACAGACTTTGTGTTCCTAAAACAGTACGTAGTGATAAGGCAGTCATATTTCGGCCTTATTCTTAATTTATTGAGCCATTAAAATCACATTTTTGTTATTACAATGGACAATTTATTTTACTACAACTTTCAAATACAATTAAAAACTTTCTCTTGCTGCTTCAGCATTGTACAGGCTTTCAGAAAGGCTCTAACCCTAAGAAGGGTCAAATGTTAGCTTTTTGTACAAAAAGAAAAAACTAGTATGTATCTAAAAATAATGAATTTAATCAAGAAAAATGAGAAGCCAAAATAGTCCTTGCAGGCTACTACAATTATCAGCTCACAAAGTTTCTCCCCTGCATCTCCACAAACTCACAGTTCACAGGAGGGAGCAAAGTGAGGTGGGAGAAGCACAGGCTGAGAAGTCTAATGGACAAGTGTTAGAATTTCATTCTGGCACTTATGAGGTGTGTGACCTTAAACAAGTTACATCGCTTCCCTAAGCTTTGGGGTGTATTTGTTTATTTCTTTGTTCATTTGTTTTTCTGCCAAATTGAAATAATAATGACTACCTGAAATATTTTATGGATAATATGCATAAAATATATAGCATAGAACCAGGCCTATAATCTGCAATGCGTAATTACTCTTTATACCCATTTACCCATCTCGGTTTGCAATAGCCTTCCAACTGGTTTCCTTGCCTGTAGTCCTCCTCAGTAATCCATCCTTTGCTGAAACTCCTTACTCTATAGTGGATTCTTAATAAACTTGTACTAATCAGCCACAGTCTTTCTACCTTTATCTTTAAACATTCTTTCCTCCATAATAAAATTTATGTTGAAATACATGGACCTACTCACTTTTCTTTCATTCAGGTAGGCAGTCATGGCCCAGGAAATTCAGATATATTTAGAATCTTGTGTATTTCACTGTGCTAGACACTGAGAAATGATAAAGATACATCAGAGACAAATCCTATTTTCAGGGGCAGGGAGCTTTCTGTCTTTGGCAAATAGTTTTGTTAATTTTGTTTTGTTTTTAACTTGGATTGTTTAGGACCAGAAATCAAATCTAATTGAATTTTTTCCAAATGTTGTTAATACCATAACTGTCCAGGTCTCAGTTTTATTCATCTTAATAATATGAAAAGCAAGAGTCTAAAGTATTGAATTTGATTGCCCCTTTAACTCTTTAAGCAAAAAAGCACAGAGTTTAACTTATTTTACAGTGACACCACTTGTAAAGCAGTAGCAATGAGCAGCTTTCAGTGCATGGTAATGTAAACAGTATATGCATGAAAATGCATAGGTTCATAAAGACACTGTTAAGTGAGATTAAGCTCTCTATTATGCCATTTGTTCCATGTAGTCCAAAAAACAGAAAAATTAAAATTCAGAGTTAATGTTCTCAATTTTGAGATACACATACAATGTGGAGCACTACAAAGGACAATACTGTTTATACGTGTGTACTGTTTTTAAATGTGTTTCCCCAAAATTCTCATGTGTGACATTTGTGTGCCATCCATGGCAGAGAGAGAGAAGGCAGAGCACAGTGCAGAGCTTATATGTGTGTATTTTGCATGTTGACAATAAATAAAATTGAAAGGCCAGACTCATTAATTATAATATAGTTAAGTTACACGGAGAGGTTATAAATTAGAGTACTAATTCTTGCCAAAAATATTGTAAAAGTGTATCCAGATTGCTCCAAATTAGCAAGAGGATTTGTTGGAAATATTATATTGCCTTTCCATATGCTCAGACTGCCCTTTTAGCAGCCTAAGAGAAAAAGGAGGCGGCAGAGAAATTAGGTTAAAAATGGCTATTCAACTGGGTTCTACTTCCTGCCCATTTTCTTCTGCTTTGAAATCAGTTAAAAAACTAATATGCCTTATCGGCTAATGGAATTCTTTCCTAATTCTTTATTCTCTCCTGGACCAAGTAAAATCATTTTATAGTACCTTGGACATTCCCAAGTGTAGCTTTAGTTCTTTATCACCTGTGGTCTCCAGAACTTCATTAACTAGATAGGTAGCCTAAAGTGTACAAGAGAATCGGGCCTTTGGCCCAAGGAATCTTGCAATCTACAAGGATTGCCAAGGCAAACCTTTCAAAGGGAACAAAAAGTCAGAAGGGTCATAAGAGCTCATCTAGTCTAACCACCCAACAGAATTAGCATCTCTATTTACAGATCCCAGGAAGGGGATAAACCCATCAGTGATAGTACTTTTCCAGAGAGGACAAGCTGAGTTCTTCATTTTATTGGTACATACTCTCTGTTACTAGAAGATGCCAGCATACACTGAGCAATTAGCCTTCTTATAACTTCTACCCTTTGGTACCCTCTTGTATATCAAAGGATCATTTCCTCCCTCTATATACTAATATATACTCAAGTAAATATTTATACAAACAAAAGTATGTGCATTAAACATATCAAGTGTTTAGTGTCATGGAGTAATTTAGAAACAAATTTATGTATATTAATTAATTTTTAAGGAAATATTTTCACATTAAATAGAAATTCAGTATCTTAAATAGAGTATTCTGAACATAACGTGTATTTTGCTCAGTGGCTGTAGGTTATCACCATTATTAAAGAAACTGTATTGTGTTCTCATGTGTTGATGCCTTCAGGGTTTGTGGAAGTTGGTAGAGAAATTTGTCCCTATACTACATATTCTTTGGATGTTTACCTCTAGGGCTTCGTGTATTTTTTCTGTAGATTTTTCCCTTTTGTTTCTTAGTATCATATTGTGTGATGTTGTTTCTGCCACTATGCCTGCCTCTAGCCGAAACCCTGTGTTTCTAATCTTATGTGACTTTAGAAATTTGATAAACAGCCTCATTACAAAGATACCTAAAAGCGCCTTTGAGTCAGAGTTTCTCATAAATAAAATACAGAAGCTTAAATGCATGCTATGGTGGACAGATTCTGAGGTGGCCTTCATGATCCCTGCCCCTTGCTATCTAAGCCTTTGTGTATTCCCTTCTTCTTGAGTGTGAGCAGAACCTGTTACTTCTGAACCTGAACAATATGGCGAAGAAGTAAAACTCACTGTTTGCAGATGACATGTTACCATACATAGAAAATCCTAAAGATGCAATCAGAAAACTACTGGAGCTTATCAATGAATTCAGTAAAGTTGCAGGATGCAAAATTAATATACAGAAATCTGTTGCATTTCTAAACACTAACAATGAAATACTAGAAAAAGAAGTTAAGGAAACAATCCCATTTACCATCACATCAAAATGAATAAAATACCTAGGAATAAACCTAAGGAGGTAAAAGACCTGTTCTCCGAAAATTACGAGATGTTGATGAAAGAAATTGAAGATGACACAAACACATTGAACAATATACTGATACACTGTGTTCTTGGATTGGAAGACTCAATATTGTTAAAATGACCATACTACCCATGGCAATCTACAGATTTAATGTAATCTCTATGAAATTACCAATGGCATTTTTCAAAGAACTAGAACAAAAAATGTTTAAATTTGTATGCAAAAGACCCAGATAGCCAAAATAATCTTGAGAAAGAATGGAGTTGGAGGAATCATGATCCCTGCCTTGAAACTACTACAAAGCTACAGTAATCAAAAAAGCATGGTACTGGCACAAAAACAGAAACAGATCAGTGGAACAGGATAGAAAGCCCAGAAATAAACCCACACACTTATACTCAATCTCTAACAAAAGAGGCAAGAATATGCAATGGAGAAAAGACAGTCTCTTCAATCAGTGGTGCTGGGAAAACTGGACAGCTACATGTAAAGGCTGAAATTAGAACATTCTCTAACACCATATACAGAAATAAACTCCAAATGGATTGAAGACCTAAATGTAAGACTGGATACTATAAAACTCCTAGAGGAAAACACAGGCAGAACACTCTTTACCATAAATCATAGCAATACTTTTTTGGTTCCATCTTCTAGAGTAATGGAAACAAAAGCAAAGATGAATAAATGGGACCTAATTATACTTAAAAGCTTTTACAAAGCAAAGGAAACCATAAACAAAATAAAAAGACAACCTACAGAATTGAAGAATGTATTTACAAATGATGTAACTGACAAGGGATTAATTTCAAAAATATGCAAATAGCTCATACAGCTCAATATCAAAAAACAAACAACCCAATCAGAAAATGGGCAGAAGACCTAAACAAGCAATTCTCCAATGAAGACATACAAACAGGCACGTGAAAAAATGCTCAGTATCGCTAATCATCAGAGAAATGCAAATCAAAACTAAAATGTGGTATCACCTCACACCAGTCAGAACAGCTATCATTAAAAAAGTATACAAATAATAAATGCTGGAGAGGGTGTGGAGAAAAGGGAACCCTCCTACACTGTTGGTGAGAATGTAAATTGGTGCAGCCACTGTGGAAAACAATAATTGAGGTTCTGTTAAAAAACTAGAGTTACCATATGATCCAGCAATACCACTTCTGGACATATATCCAGGAAACATGAGTAATTCAAAAAGATACATGCACCCCAATGTTCATAGCAGTGCTATTTACATTAGTAAGACATGGAAGCAACCTAAATGTCCATTGGCAGATGAATGGATAAAGAAGATGTGGTGTACATATGCAATGGAATACTTACTCAGCCATAAAAAGGAATGAAATAGTGCCATTTGCAGCAACAGGGATGGACCTAGAGGTTATCAAACTAAGTGAAGTAACTCAGACCAAGAAAGACAAATATCATATGATATCATTTATATGTGGAATCTAAAAAAATGATACCAAGAAACTCATTTACAAAGTGGAGACATACGCACAGACATGGAAAACAAACTTATGGTTTCCAAAGGAGAAAGGGAAGGGGGAGGGATACATTAGGAGTTTAGGATTAACAGATCCACACTACATATAAAGTAGATCAACAACAAGGACCTACTGTAGAGCACAGGGAACTATATTCAATATCTTGTAATAACCTAGAATGGAAAAGAATCTGGAAAAGAATATATTTATATATATAATGTATAACCAAAACTAACCCAACATTGTAAATTAACTATATTTCAATTTAAAATCTAAAAAACAAATGAAAAATATGCTGAAGGTAACAGGAAGCCACTTCCTTGATTAGGTTACATCAATGGCACCCATTTATGATAAAAACTCTCACCAAAGTGGGTATAGAGGGAACGTATCTCAACATAATAAAAGCTGTATATGACAAACCTACAGCCAGCATAGTACTCAGCAGTGAAAAACTCAAAAGCTTCCTACTAAAATCTGGGACAAGACAAGGATGCCCACTATCACCACTCCTATTCAACATAGTCTTGGAAGTCCTAGCCACAGCAATCAGGCAAGAGAGAGAAATAAAAGGGATCCAAATTGGAAAAGAAGAGGTAAAAGTGTCACATATGCCGACAACATGTTACTATATGTTGAAAACCCTAAAAGCTCCACACAAAAACTACTAGAGCTGATCGAAGAATTCAGCAAGGTAGCAGGTTACAAGATTAACGTTCAAAAATCAGTTGCATTTCTTTACACTAACAATGAATCAACAGAAAAAGAAAGTAAAGAAACAATCCCCTTTAAAATAGCACCCAAAGTAATAAAATACCTAGGAATAAATCTAACCAAGGAGGTGAAAGAATTATACACAGAAAACTATAAACCATTGATTAAGTAAATTAAAGAAGACTTTGCCAAGGGGGTGGAGGGTGGGAAGGGATAGACAGGATTTCAAAATTGTAGAACAGATAAACAAGATTATACTGTATAGCACAGGGAAATATACACAAAATCTTATGGTAGCTCACAGAGAAAAAAATGTGACAATGAATATATGTATGTTCATGTATAACTGAAAAATTGGGCTGAACACTGGAATTTGACACAACATTGTAAAATGATTATAAATCAATAAAAAATGTTTAAAAAAAAAAACTTTAAAAAATGGAAAGATATCCCATGCTCTTGGATTGGAAGAATCAATACTGTTAAAATGGTCACACCGCCCAAGGGAATCTACAGATTTAATTCAATCCTTATCAAATTACCCAGGATATATTTCACAGAACTAGAACAAATCATAATAAAATTTATTTGGAACCATCAAAGACCTAGAATTGCCAAAGCATTACTGAAGAGAAGGAAAGAGGCTGGAGGACTAACTCTCCCAGACTTCAGACAATACTATAGAGCTACAGTCATCAAGACAGCATGGTATTGGTACAAAAACAGACATATAGACCAACGGAACAGAATAGAGAGCCCAGAAATGATATCTTCATATTTTTAAAAGTTGATTACAAATGGAAATTTTTAAAAAATTAAACTGTACTGGCCAAATAAGACAGGACTTTAGGTCACATCCGGTTGCCAATTTGTGACTTAAATTAAAATTAATGATTTATAAGCCAGAATAATGGAGCATACTTGTCTAATGTCCTTAGGTCAGCAGTAATGAACATGTAAATGGGCTTGTCCAAATATCATAATGAGAGGTACAATATCCTTTGACTTTTGTTATTCCCATATGTTCTATTTCCATTGGAATACTTGAGTAAATAGAAAGTCTCTATCTGAAAAAATTTTGTCTGTTCTCAAATTAGTATTCTGCTAACAGTAAATGAGAGCACTTGAGAGTGAGTTAGTAGGAGCAATGAGAAGAAATATAAGATACATCCTTAAGTATTCCTAATTCAACTCCAGAAAGTTATGATTCACCCTTGACCTTCATTTTCCAATAAAATTTTGCACTAAATGGAACCCCAAATTAATGGATTTCAGACAGCAGTTTGCAAGGAGAGAATAACCTATGTTTCTTGAAGTCATATTTGCTCAGGGGTTAAATGGTTTCAGAATAATAGTAACTATTCATATATATATAACCCTTGCCACAAGCTGCTATTATAGACATGCAACCTGCTACAAATTCCACCATCTCACCCTACTCCAAGTTATTTACGGGAGATCCATATGGCTGTTTTACATGAGATCACGCAAATGCTTTGTCATCAGCCACAGAGTTATCTTCCAATTCCTTCTCTTCTTGCTTCAATGACATCTTACCCCTAAGCCCAGAAGTCTGTTATGTTATATAATACATATAGCACATATAAGCCACTGCTAACACTGTTATTTCCTAATGATGGTGATGATACCAATCAGTATGATCTAGAATTGGCACTGTGTCAGTGACACAATGATGTGTGTGTAGCTTGGTGCCCTGCCTGGAATGGTGTTCCCCAAAGGTGCTACCTTGTGCAAACCACAGTTAGTACTTTGTATTCCTCCTGCCTTAGAACTCAACTTCTGACCCATGAAGGCTGCCTAAAGCCTCATGCCCAGCAGCATCAGCATCACCTGGGAGCTCGCTAGGAATGCAGAATCTCAGGCCATATTCTGAACCTGTAGGCTCAGAACCCAAATTTTAATGGCTGATTTGTATGCATCATAAAGTCTGGGCTAAAGGACCAATACCTGAGACAGATATATTGGCATCCTCTAAACCAGTCATAAATATGTAAGCTCCTCCTGCAACCCACACTCCCCCTACTGATTTAGATCATCCTTTTATCTTCCAAAATTTTACAGTGTTTTGAAGCAACTTGCATTTCATTTTTCACTATGCAAGGTTATACTGGAAGCTGCTGAATTTTTCACTAGAAACTGCCCTTTGTATCTAATATAATATTGGACATATCACCTCCCATTATAATTGCAAAACCACTTTTATCTCTCTTTAAATCCCCATTAAGGAGATTTAAAATGTGCACACCTTTTAATTCAGCCATTACATTTCAAGAAATTTATCATGAAGATATACTCACACAGGTGCAAAAGGATATATGTTTTAAGATATTCACTGTAGCACAGTGATAACAGTACTAACATCTAAATATATAAATGCCCATCTATCAGAACTGATTAAAATAATTATGATATATCCATATAATATGTGCTTTTACAAAGTATGAATAAAATTTGTATGTGGCCAATTAGGAAAGATGTCTAATAAATAAGCATCCAAGTTATAAAATTATATATTGTATACATTTGAATAAGTTATATATTTAAATGTATATATCTACATGTGTATATATGTATATATAAACTATACATAGAAAGCATATAGTTGCCATTGTATGTTAGCTTATCTGACCTCATTTTCAACTCTCTTCTCTTCTACCTGCCTCTCCTGTGGAGGCTGTAAAAGATTAATACTTGATTGCCTGGATTCCCTTGCAGCTAAGGCTGAGTGTGTGAAACACTTACGGCTAATGATCTATAATTAGAAGTCTACTATTGCTTCCTCTTCCTCTTCTTTAACCCTGCCTGGCATGCCACTGTGGAACCTGGCAATGCAGCAGCCATTTGGTGACCATGAGCTAGAAAATATGAGGTAAAAACAGGGCCCAGGAATTAGTGATTATTGAGAATGATATCAATTATGTTTTCTCATATTTTGGTTTAACTTTTTAAATAAAACATTTAATTTGGTGATTAAAGAAAACAATTGTGTAGGGAAATACATTATTCCTTTAGTCAGTCAAGTCAATGGGAAGGAAGAGTCTATAGCCAAAGTAGTTAAGACAATAAATTTTTCTAAAGAATACGTACAGATGACCAACAGGCACATGAAAAGATGCTTAGCATCACTAATCCAGTCTAAACCACAATGAGCTAACACCTCACACCTGTTAGAATGGCTATTATCAAAAAGTCAAGAAGTAACAAATGTTGGTGAGGAGGTGGAAAAAAGGAACCCTTGTTCACTGTTGGTGGGAATGTAAATTGGAGCAGCCATTGGGGAGAGAGTACAGAGGTTCCTCAAAAAACTAAAAATAAAGCCACTGTATGACCCAGCAGTTATACTTCTGGGTATTTACGTAGGAAACAAAAACACTAACTCGAAAATTTATCTGGACCCCCATGTTAATATCAGTATTATTTACAATAGCAAAGATATGGAAACAACCTAAGTGTCCATCAGTGTATGAATGGATAAAGAAAACTTGGTGTATATACAAAATGGGCTATTATTTAGCAATGAAAAAGAATGAAATCTTGCCATTTATGACAACATGGATGGACCATGAGGGCATTATGCTAAATGAAATAGGTCAGACAGAGAAACAAACACTGCATCATCTCACTTATATGTGGAATCAAAAAATAAAATAAAATAAGCTCATAGATACAGAGAACAGAAGATTGGTGTTTGCCCAAGGCAGGGGAGGTAAGTGAAATGGGTGAAGGGGATCAAAAGGTACAAAGTTCTATTTATAAAAGAAAGAAGTCATAGGGATGTAATGTACAGCATAGTGACTATAGTTAATAATACTGTGTTGCATATTTGAATGTTAGTAAGAGAACAGATCTTAAAAGTTCTCATCATGGGGGAAAGGGATAAATCAGGAATTTGGGATTAACATATACACACTATATAAAATAGATAAACAAGGACCCACTGCATAGCACAGGGCACTATATTCAATATCATAATAAGCTATAATGGAAAGAATCTGAAAAAGAATATATATAATATGTGTGTGTGTATATATATATATATATATATATATATATATACATCTATATATATATATATAACCTAATCACTATGCTGTACACCTGAAACTAATACAACATTGTAAATTGACTATACTTTAATAAAGTTAAAAGCTGGGGCAATCATAGGATTCATCTCATTTGTTTCCCCTCTCACAGGCCACAGTCCTGTGCTTCCTGTTGTCCAGTGTCTGAAAATAGACATTTCATATATTTTGTCCAGTTTTAAAATTGGTTATGATAGAAGGATGTGTCCAGACCTGTTTCTACTCTGTGGGTGGAAACAGAAGGTTTTCAGTGCCTTAGTTTCTGAACTAAGGTTTTTAATGCTACAGCGTCTCTAAACCAGAGGATCTTAATAGAACATTTATATAGTATGTGCTAGGCACTGTGCTTAGCATGTTACATGTGTTAACTCCTTTTGTCTTCTCAATAGCAGTTTCATGTATGTACTATCTTGTTCCCATTTTACAGACTGAAAAACTGGGAGAAGCTAGATAATTTGCCCAAGGTCCCACAGATAGTAAAGGAAGAGATGGTTTCAGACTGAGCACTACCTGACACTAGTCTGTACTCTTAATTGATACCGTCGTGATATAGCAGGTTTTTCTTACTGCCTTGGGCACGTCTTACAAGTGAAAGAAATGAAGTTTATCAATGATTTACAATAAAAACAGAAGATTGTAAAAGTAAAAAAGTTCTCAGAAGAAAAAAAATTTGTAGCTATGTATGATGATGGATGTTAACTAGACATTGTGGTGATCATTTCACAGTATATACAAATGTCAAATCATGTGATACATCTGAAACTAATATTAAAGTTATATGTCAGTTATACCTCAATAATTTAAAAAATGAGATAAAAGTGAAAAACAATCTCAAGGGATAAAACTTTGTGCCTAAATGAAAAATAACTTCATAAATAGTCAAAGTATTCTGCGTGAATAAAAAGGCTTAGGTCTCTTAGTTTTTAGAGTATAGTTGATTTACAATATATGCCACTATGGAAAACAGTATGGAGGTTCCTCAGAAAACTAAAAATGATGGAGAACTACAAAACATTGATTAAGGAAATTAAAGACTTAAAGAAATGGAAAAATATCCCATGCTCTTGGATTAGAAGAATCAGTATCGTTAAAATGGCCATACTGCCCAAGGCAATCTACAGATTTAATGTGATCCCTATCAAACTGCCCAGGATATTTTTCACAGAACTAGAACAAACAATCCTAAAATTTATATGGAATAACAAGAGACGAAGAATTGCCAAAGCAATACTGAAGAAAAATAACAAAGCTGGAGGAATAACCCTCCCAGACTTCAGATAATATACAGAGCTACAGTAATCAAAACAGTGTAGTATTGACATAAAAACAGACATACAGATCAATGGAACAGAACAGAGAGCCCAGAAATGAACCCACAGACCTATGGTCAATTTATCTTCAACAAAGGAGGCAAGAATATACAATGGAGAAAAGACAGTCTCTTCAGCAAGTGGTGTTGGGAAAACTGGACAGCAGCATGTAAATCAATGAAGTTAGAACACTCCCTCACTCCATACACAAAAATAAACTCAAAATAGCTTAAAGACTTAAATATAAGACAAGACACTATAAACCTCTCAGAAGAAAACACAGGCAAAACATTCTCTGACAGAAATCTCATCAATGTTCTCCTAGGGCAGTCTACCCAGGTAATAGAAATAAGAGCAAAAATTTTAAAATGGGACCTAATTAAACATAAGCTTTTGCACAGCAAAAGAAACCATAAGCAAAATAAAATGACAACCTATGGAATAGGAGAAAATATTTGCAAATGATGCAACTGACAAAGGCTTAATTTCCAGAATATATAAACAGCTCATACAACTGAATAACAAAAAGACAAACAACCCAATCCAAAGATGGGCAGACCTAAACAAGTAATTCTCCAGTGAAGACATACAAATGGCCAATAGCACAGGTAAAAAATGCTCAGTATTGCTAATTATCAAAGAAATGCAAATCAGAACTACAATTAAGTATCACCTCACACCAGTCAGAGTGGCCATCATTCAAAATTCCACAAATGATAAATGCTGGAGAGGGTGTGAAGAAAAGGGAACCCTCCTACACTGCTGGTGGGGATGTAGTTTGGTGCAACCATTCTGGGAAACGATATGGAGATACCTCAAAAAAAGAAAAATAGACTTACCATATGAGCCAGCAATCCCACTTCAAGGCATATATCCAGAGGGATCTCTAATTCAAAAAGACTTGTGCACCCCAATGTTCATAGCAGCACTACATACAGATATGGAAACAACCTAAATGCCATCCACAGAGGACTCAAGAAGTTGTGGTATATTTACACAATGGAATACTTCTCAGCCATAAAAAGGAATAAAATAATGCCATTTGCAGCAACATGGATGGACCTAGAGATCATCATTCTAAGTGAAGTAAGCCAGAAAGAGAAAGAAAAATACCTTATGATATCACTCATGTGTGGAATCTCAAAAAAAAAAAAAAAAAGACTGTGAACTCATATACAAAACAGAAACAGACTTGCAGACTTAGTAAACAATCTTACAGTTACTGGAGAAAGGGGGTGGAAAGGGATAGATTTAAGTTTGAGATTTACAAATGTTAGCCACTATATATAAAAAACAGATTTTTTTTAAAGTTTCTGCTGTATAGCACATGAAACTATGTTCAATATCTTGCAATAACCTTTAATGAAAAATATGAAAACAAATATATGTATATGTATGACTTGGACATTGTGCTGTACACCAGAAATTGACACATTGTAAGTGATCGTACTTTAATTGGAAAAAAAAACTAAAAACAGAACTACCACATGATCAGATGTCTTTTAATTTTGTTTTGTTTTTTTTACCCTTTTGACAATCTCTTTGCTTTCTATCATGGATTGACACAAACATATATACATAGACAAATATTACATGATACCACTTATATGTAGGATCTAAAAATAAGTGAATCTATGTACAAAACAGACACAGACTCGCAGACTTAGAAAACAAACTTATGGTTTCCAAAGGAGAAAGGGAGAGGTTGGGGGATAAGTTGGGAGTATGGGATTAACAGATACAAACTATTATAAATAAAATAGGTAAGCAACAAGGATTTACTTTACAATGCAGGTAACTATATTCAGTATCTTGTAATACTATAGTGGAAAATAATCTGAAAAATGTATATATAGGTGAATCACTCTGCTGTACACCTGAAAGTAACACAATATTGTAAATCAACTATACTTCAATTAAATATATATATACATATTTAGCTAGAGAAAAACTGTATAAACATAATCTTAAAAATATCAAACAGTATGAATGTTTAGAATGTCTTCCCTTTAAGCTTAATAAGGTTATTTACTTGTTACTTTGTTTGTGGTTTATTTTTGTTTCTATCAGGCTTTGTTCCAGAAAGTTCAGCAGTCACCTAAAACATTTTCAAAGGGAAAAATTCTGTTGTTACTTTGAAATTGAGGAAACTGACACATATGAGCCTTTAATGAGAAATACTAAATTCCTGGAAAGAACATTACAAGATTTCCTGTAAACTATAGAAATAATTTTCCAGCATGTTCTGAAAGACTGGTATGAAATTGGCAGAAGCATAGAAAGAATTACCTTGGGAATCAAATGTAAAGGAATCAAGGCATATGTGGACATTCATTAGTTCATTTAGTCAACAAATATTTCTTCAGTTTCTATTGTGTGCCCAAATTTGCTCTAGCATTAAAGATACCAATAAAAAAGATTTTTCTTCATGGCATGTACAGTCTAAGGGGAAACAGTCACTGAATAACTCCTGAAGTAAGTCGTTATATATATCAGGTGGTACAAAATGATATCTAGAAAAATAAAGCAAGAAAGAGCTTTAGGGACATGGTGATGTGTTTTTCAAATGTAAATAATGTCAAGATAGACTTTGTTTTGCTGATGTGTATGTATATCCTTGCTTGGGAAGGTTGTCAGAAGATATATGTATAGTCTCAGTTTAAAATGAATTTGAAATTACAACATATAGTAACTTTGTATCATGGGTTAGATGAAGTTTGGTATAATATGATTCATCAGTAGAATCTAGTATGAGAATAAAATTAAAGAAACAGATTTGTTGGAAGGGAGGTAGAGAAGTACTGTTTGTTAGAAAGCTAAATCCACTACTTTTTTTTGTTTTTGGTGATGATGTGTACTAAAATAACACAAATTCACCTTTTTTTTTTTTAAATCAGAGCAATGTCTATACACATATCCTCCAATAACAACTACCTTGCAACTGAGTTATTTGAGAAAAAAGTAATTTGATTCAAATCAAATCCCAGTAAATTGACCCACCTACATTGTTGTTCAACTGGAAAATACAAAGTGTGTCTGGCTTAGACTGCCTTCTAAAATGGTGCCTAATACTCTCTCTCCCATCACCTACTATTTAAGCTCTTGCATAATCCCTAATATTTATATTTTTGTGTAATCCTTTCCCCTTGAGTGTGAGCTGAACCTAGTGATTCACTTCTAACAGAATACAGCAAAAATGATGGCATGTCATTTTCAAGATTACAAGACAGTGACTTCTGTCTTGTTGCCGACTCTCTTATTCTCACTTGCTCACTTTGATAAAACAGACTGCCATGTTATGAGCTGTCCTATGGAAAGGCCCCTGTGGCAGGGAACTGAGGGCAGCCTCCATCCAAAATCCAACAAGGAATTGAGGCCCTCAGCTCAACAGCCTGCAAGGCAATGAAGCCTGCCAACAACATAGAGTCAGCTTGGGAGTGGATAATTAATGCCCCAGTTGTACCCTGAGATGACTAAGGCCCCAGCTGACCCCTTGATTGCAGCCCTGTGCGAGTCTGGGCAGAAGGACCCACCTAAGCTATGCCTGGATTCCTGACTCACAGTAATAGGAGATAATAAATGTCATTTTAAACTCTTAGAGTCATTTAAAGTTTTAAAGTATGTTTAGAGGGGGTCATTTGTTAAGCAACAATAGATAAGTAAGACATTACTGTTCTCTTAGATTTTTAAGGCAATATCTGTTTTCTTATACCTGGAAATTTAATATTAGTTGTCCTGGCTATTACAGTGATTCAAAAGATCACTGGTCCAAAAACACTTAAGCCTAGCTAAGATTTTGGTATGTGAAACAGCTGGTAAATTAGAGCCTGTAGCTCCCACTAAGTGATCCAATCAAGACTGGAATAGTACCAGACAGAAAGTTTAAACTACTGAATCATAAGACTTGTCATCAACTTTTATTAAATGCTTAGTACAGATTCAGTAAAGAAGGGAAAACTAGCATGGGAAGAGAGAGGAACTAGTAGAAACCTTTCACTTTGTAAAGTCAAAAGTAACAGTATTTTTAAATTAATTTTAAATTGTCAATATATTTTTTAAAAATCTACATGAAAATTCAGTCATTTTAAAGGGGACATACACTCAAATAATACTGTGATGATGATAACTAGAGGAAACAGGAATGATAGCATACATATGCTAAAGACTGTGAAGATAGAGTAATTGTAAATTGTCCTGACACAGACCACAAAGCTGCCAATGACAAGCTATAGTAGCATTGGTTGCTTTAATATACATAGAGCACCCACTATTTTATATTTGTGAAAGATAGGATTGCTTCTTTCTTTGCATTCTTACTGCCAGTATTAACCTGCCCTGCTACCTACGCCTGTTACCAGGGAAACAAACTAGGCCTTTGTACAAAAAATATAAAATCTCTCATAAAAGGTAAGCATGGAATTTGCCATTCATCCTGTGATCCATCCATCCTCTGTATTTATTCATGTCTTCTCCTTCCTACCAGTGATATTTTCCAAACAATAGAAGATTCTACTGCTGCTTTCTTCCAAGTACTATCTCCTTATCAACTCTTCTCCCTAATGCCACAGGTTGGAGCAATCATTACTAATGGACTACAGTTTCCCCAACTGACCACTGCAGCATTATTCACAATAGCCAAGATATGGAAACAAACTGTGTATATCAACGGATGAATGAATAAAGAAGTTACGATTCACACACTCAGGGATATTATTCAGCTTTAAAATAGAAGGACATGAGGGCAATCCTGTTGCCATTTGCAACACCATAAATAGGTCTGGAGGACCTTATGCTAAGTGAAATAAGCCAGACGTAAAAAGGAAAAAACTGTATGACCTCTCACTTATATGTAGAATCTAAAAAAGTCAAACACCTAGAAGTAGAGAATAGAATGGTGGTTACCAGTGGGGAGGTGGGGGAAATGGGTAGATGTTGGTGAAAGGGTACAAAGGTGTGGTTATGTAAGATGACTAAGTCTAGAGAGCTAATGTGTAGCATGATGACCGTAGTTAATAATATTGTATTGAGTACTGGAATTTTGCTGAGAATAGATTTCAGCTGCTCTCATCACAAAAAAAGTAACTATGAAGGGATAATATGTTAATTAGCTTGACTCTGGTAATCATTTCGCTATGTATCATAATTATGTTGTAAACCTTAAAAATATAAAAATTTTATTAAAAAATCTTAAAAAGCTTATTGCCATTTCCAACAAAACCTATGTTAAACATACTTTTAGTTTATTTTTTATTTTCAGGAGTTGTCATCAATTTCCTAGAATAAGTATACCTGCTGAGCTCTTGTGTGGATGCATGAAAATTTATAATATCAACTACGTTAATTTTCTATGACTGCCGTAATAAATTATGACAAACGTGGTGGCTTGAAACAGCAGAAATTTATTCGTTTGGAGCAACGGAGCCTAGAAGTCTGAAATCGCTATCACTAGGAAGAAATCAAGGTGTTGAAGGGGTCACACTTCTCTCTGAAGCTCTGGGGAGCATTCATTCCTTGCCTCTTCCAGCTTCTGGCTCCTAGAATTCCTTGGGTATTTCTGGGCTTTCAGCTACCTCATTCTAACCTCTGCCTCCATAGTCACAATGCTGCCTTCTCATCTGTGTCAAATCTCCCTTTGCCTTTCCTTACAAGGATACTTTTGATAACATTTAGGTTCCACCTGGATAAGCCATGCTACTCTCCCTGTCTCAACATCCATAACTTAATCACAGATGCAAAATCTCCGTTTCTATATTTACACGTTCCAGAGATTAAGACTTGATATCTTTAGGAGCCATTATTCAGTCTACCACATCAACCAACTTTAAATTATAAAACAGAACTCTTTAACAATCTGATCCATTGCACAATTACATCTCTGATTAATAGGATGGATTTGGAGGCTACAAGCTTTAAAATAGATCTGGCTTTCATCAATTCAGGAGGAAAAAATGAATTCCATAAATAGAAACACTTCATGGGAAACACCTGATATTAAAGGCCAAACTATTGTAAACTTAAGCACCACAGTTATTTCAACTGCTTAGTGACCACAAGATAGATTAACTGGAATACAACCAAGATCATGAGTTTCTGAATCGCTAAATTAAGATGATCAACTTTTATCAGAATGCAAAAGCAAACAGGTAGCTTTTTCTATCTTAGGAAACCCAAACTGACAAAATATAATTATCTCTATATTAAAAAGTGGCTGTTCACAACGTTGTAAAATGACTATAACTCAATAAAAAATGTTTTAAAAAAAAAGTGGCTGTTTATATTTACCTTTTAGTGAATCACTTTATTTAAATGGTAACTTCCTTTAATTTTATTTTTGGTCATTGTAATACTATATTTTCTATGAAAAATTATCAATGGTACACTTAATGTTTCCTCCTATGTTGACAATTGTTTTAAATTTTAATGTTTAAATTCTATTCTTCCATGGTATCAAGTCTTAATTTTAAGATATTTTCCTGCAGGGTTACTAAAACAGCTTTACACTGTCTTCTAAAATTTGTAATATAATGTTTGCATTCAAATGCATAAATAAAACTAGTTTATTATGATTTTGGTACTATTTTATTAGCTTCCTGTATAAAAAAATCACCCTTCATATACTCAGGGGATTTCCAACTATACTGTAGTCTGCAATTTTAAATGACATCTGGATAGTCTATTTTGTCAAAGTGAGTTGTTAACAGATCTGATGACCGTTGTTCTCTCAAATAATATATTTCTAATAAATTACTGAATGTCTTACATGACAATTGGCTTAAGCAATTTTGATAATTTATGTTCTGCTAAAAAAAAAAAAAGCCACCTTGTTTTAACTGTCAAATTTGTCAGTTTTGTGGAGTATTTTTCTGTCATTATTTTAAGCTCTCCAGTATAGCTAATATGTTTCCTTTCATGCATATATATTTTTTCTTAATTAGGCTCATGGGGTATTTATCTACTCTTTATGGCAAAGATACAAATTGGAATTCATTTTACTAAAACAGATACCTGGGTAAATACCCCAGACTTTTAGATGAGATCTGAAGGACAACATTGTAGAAGTAATAGCAAAGATGAAGAGTAAGTCAAAGTGTGAAATACAGTCTCACATAATCTCAGATCTTGGATCATGGTAATATGCCCATATCTACCTTCTTGTCAGAAGAAAATTAAATCATCCCATTAGGAAGATAACATCATCTTGGACTTCTAGAACTTGTGATACATTTTATCTAGCATTTGATCAAAATTAGCAGGCCTGTATGTCCATGCAATGGAATACTATTTGTCAATAAAAAGAAATGATTTATCAAGCCATTGAAAGACATGGAGAAACTTGAAATGCATATTGTTAAGTGATGGAATCACACAGTTGGTAGCCTTGCAGGCTAGCTTCTAACTATAGACATTCTGGAAAAAGCAAAACTAGAGAGACAATAAAATTATCACTGGTTGCCAGAGGTTCAATGGGAGAGAGGGAAGGATGACTAGGTGGAGCACAGAGGATTTTTAGGGCAGTAAAAGTATTCATTATGATACTGTAATAGTGGACAATTGACATTATGAATTTATCAAATCCCATGGAACTAAACAACACAGAGTGATCCCTAATGAAAACCATGGATTTTAGCTATTAATAATGTTATCAGTATTTGTTCACAAATTTTAACAAATATACCATATCAAAGCAAGATGTTAGTAACAGGAGAAACTGGGACAAGGGAGAAGAAAGGCTACATGAGAACTCTCTATACTTTCAGCTCAATATTTCTGTAAATCTAAAACTCTTAAAAAATGAAGTCTATTAATTAAAAAGTAACTGCCAGCATACAAAGGGACAGGATCAAAGGGCTGAAAATTGCAAGATATAATAGTAAAAAATAAAGTAGGTCCACAGGTTATCTAGATATTATTAGAGTTTTCAGACACAGACTTTAAAATAATTCGGATTAATATGTATAAGAAAATATATGAAAAGCTGGATAATTTTGCCAGATAACTGGGACCTATAAAATGGAATCAAATGGAAATTATAAAACTAAAAAAGAACAAAAACAACTGAAGAATGAAATTATGAGATTAAGAATAGCAGATTAGAAACAGCAAAGGGGGAGGAAAGTTAAATGAAGATAAATCCATAGAAATACCCTGAATGAAACAAGGAGAGAAAAAATTAATAAAGTAGAAAGCAGTATAAGATGTAGATATACAGATACACAAACTCCAGTATATATGTTTGGAATCCCACGGGAGAAGTGTGATAAAATGTAGCAGAAGCAATATTTGAAGATTTATTGTCCAAAAATGTTCCCACACTTTCTAAAGACAACACATCTCAGATTTCAAAATATCTATAAATCCAAAGTAGAAAAAATACAAGTAACTCACCTGTGCATCATAGTGAATCTTAAAGGAAAATACTGGGAAAAAAATTTTTAGAGGAGCATAAACAAGGCTGACAGCTTACTTTTCAATACAAACAAAAATGATAGTGGGAATAAGCTTGAGTTAGTCACTTAAAATCCAGAAAGAAGACAACAGCTAAACTTAAATTGTATAACCTGTAAAAATTTCCTCCCAAAAAAGCAAAATAAAATAAATTTACTTTCAAAGATTGTCTAAGATTTTGGGGGTAGGGAGGCATGGGGTGAGCAGACCTTCATTAAAAGACATACTAAATGGTATCCTTCAGCAGAAGGAAAAATGATTCCAAGTGTAAATATAGTAATGCAGAAAGGAATTAAGTGCTTCAGAGAAGACATTTGAATGAACATCAATGATTTCAAAAGATAGAAGTAATTTCTCTGTTGTATTTTAAAAAGTATATATGGAATAAGAACTCCAGAGCTGGTAGGTAGCTCTGTAGATCCAGCTCCCTTTGTGTTTCTGCCCCATGACAACCAACACTGCACAAACATTAAGATGAATGAATTAGCCCATTTGTTACATTCACCTTCCATCCAAGAGAAAAGGGAGGATGAAGAACATGCTTGTTCTGTTAAGAAAAACCATTTCTACTTATCTCATGACTTGAACTTGGTTACATAGACACACATGACTGCTAAGCAAGCTGGGAAATATAGTCTTTATTCTGGGCAGCCATGTGCCCCACTGAACATCAGGGGTTCTGTTATTAAATTAGAAAGGGAGAATGGGCTGATTTGGGGAACACCTAGCAGTCTTGCAAGCCAACTATCCATGAACAAAATTTTTCCATATAAAATATCAATCTATTCCCAAAACAACAAATTCTAATGTACCATAGGGTGACTAAATCTCAAAATCTAACCATCTTTTCGCTCAGATTCATAAGTGGTACTTGTTCCCCAGACTTGTCTTATGATCTTGAGTTATTTAATATTAAATATTGTAGTAATACGAGAACCAAAATGAAGCTCCCATTCAAAAAACAGAGCAAATAAGAAACACACAGCAGTCATTGATTCTTAGCCCATTTATAGCTTGTGTTTTCACTTTCTTAACAGGGTCTTTCACAGGACAAATGTTTTTAACTTTGCTAAGACCCTGTTTATCAATTTTACTTTTATTGATAGTGCTTTAGGTAATCAAGTCTGAGAACCTGTTGCCTAGCCGAAGATCCAGAAGATGTTCTCCTTTTTTTATTCTCAAAGTCTACTAGTTTTATGTTTTACATTCATGACTCTGATCCATTTGAGTTAATTTTTGTATAAGGTGTGAGGTTGAAGTCATTTATTTTTCCTACAGGTGTCCAACTACTCTAACATTATTTGTTGAAAAAGGCTACCCTTCCTCCGTTAAATTCCTTTTGCACTTTTGTCAAAGATCAGTTGATCGGACCTATGAGGGGATATTTCTGGATTCTGTTTTCTTTTCCACTGATCAATGTGTCTATCCCTCTGTCAATGCCACAGCCTTGATTACCAGAGCTATATGATAAGCTATAACATCAGGTAGAATTAAGGATACCCTGCCACTTTGTTGTTTCTCCATTCTCTAACCAGTTTTTCCTTCCTCTTCCCACCTGTCAGGATTCCCCTTTGATTGTATCTTCCATTTTCCCAGTGTTTATAGTTATACTTAGTGGAAAGATCAGGGGAAAAAAGTCGATGCCATTTTGTCTGGACCAGAAGTTCATCTCTGACTTTTTAATTAAAATTTTCTGCTTCATCCATGGTGGGAAAATATTCTATCTCCTTAATCCAGTGCTGTCTGATATAAATGTATTGTAAGGCACATCTGTAATTTTAAATTTTCTAACAGATACATCAAAAATATAAAAAGAAACAAGTAAAAGTATTGTTAATTATACATTTTATTGAATCTAGTGTATTCTAAATATTGTCACTTCATCATGAAGTCAGTATATAAATTATTAATGACTTTTTTGTTTTTTACTTTTTTTCATACTAAGTTTTCAAAATTTGGTCTTTTACAACCGATCTCAATTTGGATGCTGAGTCTTCATCAGAAATATTTGATCTGTATTTACGTATCATAAAATTTACTCAAGTTGTTCCAAAATAGTTTGGTTCCAATAAAGTTTCCCAATAATTGAATCAAGTACCAATTTTAATATAAATTTAATATAATTTTAACATAAATTTAGTAAAATTAAAAATTCAGTTACTCAGTCATGTATGTGACTCATGTGGCTAAATGGCTATCAAATTGGACAGCAGCATTACTTTAATATAGCCTACATCTCAGTCTTCTCTCCTCTCCTCTCCTCTCTTTTCTTCTGCCCAACAGAAACTGGTGTCCTAGGAGAGGGGATCAATCACTACCAAATTTTCATATTAGCAAGGAGGAAGCCAGGGGGATAAATTCCCTAAATTCTCTCTCTGCTCACACTTCAGTCTTCTGCCATTACTCTTCATTGGCTGAATCCAACTGAAAGCCAGAGAGGAGAAGCAGACCATTGAAGTCAGCCTCTTTAGCCTATAGTCAAGACAGACAAGGTGAAGAGTAGCTCTAAAAGGGCACAGCTGTATCAGTAAAGAAAAATGTTTGAGTATATAACCCCATTATAACTATATCTAAATATTGAAATGACTAAATATATCTGTTGATCTACATATTAAATATGAGAAAGCTTAATCTCTTACTCATTTTTAAATAAAAAGAAGTATTCTAAGATTATCTTCCCATATCCCAGTGGATCATTTAAAGTTCCCTAGGGTATGCTCATTCCATTTGGGAGATCACTATTTTAAGTAGTATTTTAAGTAGCCACCAGGACCTCTTCATCTTTCATTCTGTTAACGAAGTTACCATATACCTCCCTTTGCTTAAAATCTTTCGTTTCTCCTCATTGCCTAAAGGAAAAAACTCAAACTCTTTAATATGATATTTAAGACCCTTTCTAACCTGGAATCACCAAATTTTTCTCTCTTCCTGCCATCTACCCTCATCAAAAGATTCATCTTTCTCAATATAATCTACTTGATTATAATCAAGATCATAATTGTTCTTTTGCCCAATCATTATTTCTTCCTGGAGTGGTCTTGTTCTTGTCCATCTCCCCACCCCATTTTCCTACTCATCTTTCAGGACCTATTCAAACATTATTACTTTGTCAGTAAAAGTCATCTTTAGGTATTCCTGGCAGTAACATACTGCTTCCCTTTTTCTGTGTGCTCCCATAGCATCTTCTACATCAATTCAATGGTTTATTACTTGATACTGAAATTGTTTATTTATATGCACTCCTAATAGACTGAGGGCAAGGGTCTTCTCTTAAATCTATCTTTGTTTATTCAGAGTATAGTTCAATGTGTGATACATACTCAGGACTCAATAAAGAATTAATAATCAGTCAGTCCATACATTGCCTCCATTTTCATTCTGAAGATCCACCTCTTACTTAAAACAACCGTATCTGTAAAATGTGGAATAAATTAAACTGAGTCTTTATTCTCCAAACATTTCTTTTTCAATTAGTGATGGCAAATGATGTTAGAATTTTTTCTACCTCTGTTGGACAGCAAGTGTCTCTCAAGAGTGCTGTTTAAAGGTGCCACAGCTTGATGAGGAGAGGGTGAAAAGTGCTCTGTTTAATCAGTGATGAGTATTATTGGTATGAGGAGGTCACTAGTTGGCTATGTGCTATCAGCTTGTCATCCCAGTCTTATTTGTTTCCCAAATTTGTGGTATCAATTTCTTTCGTGTCATGTCTATTTTTGCCAAAGCCAAATGCAAGGGACGGCATGGAAGGAAGCGGTATAGCTAAGAATTTCTGAGCAAAAGTATGTTTAAATTGAATTTTCCTAATGTGTAAACTCTGCATATGTTGTAAAACAGGCACGAAATGCAGAATTTACAATCAAACCATACTGTAGTAATTTCTATTCTTATGTGATTGATCTCTTTAGCATCATAAAATTCTAAATGATTTGTTATCAATGGTTTGTGAAAACAATGTATATTAAAATAATAACTTCTTATCTTACTTTTTTAAAAGTAAGAAAAGGAAATCACGTAGAAACCAAGAAATTGACGTGAAAAGAAAAAGCATGACATGCCCATAGATCAGTAACATTTTATAGTCATTTAAATGCTATAAACGATGAATGAATTATTTATAAGTACTCAAAAATCCCTTATCTGTAGGTTTTTCAGTTTATATTCTCTTGATTCACTGCCTAAAGGGAGTCTGATAGCAAAAGAGTAAAATCCCTCGATCTACAGCCATACAATAGTTCACACAGATAACGTGTGCACTCCTTATGGGTAATATGGACATCCATAGAAGTCTCAAAAGACTACCTCTTGCAACTGCATTTTGATTTCTATCCATTCACTTCACAATCTAAGTTGACAACAAAATGTTGTCTCTCCAGGAATATTTGGAATGTGTCCTTAACATTTAACATTTGCTTTTCTTTCTTGCTTTTAATGTACAAGTATAGAAAATGGAAAAGATCTTAAAAAGCAATGATTCTAGTTATCAAAACATAAATGGAGTGTCATTTGACACCATTCATGAATTTGAACTAAATATTAAAAAGATACGCCTTCTAAGTGAAATAATATTTGCAATGGAAGGATTAAATGAAGCTCCTACTCTTTGATTTCCCCAAGTAAAATATTAATTTTGAAATACAGCCAATTCTCAATCATGAAGTACTTATTAACCATTTATTAAGACCAGTATTGTTCACAGTACTATTCTAGACAGTAGATGTTTAAAGAAATTAAAGATATATAAACGATAATTGGTGCTCAACTAAGCATCCTCCACATATCCATAAGCCTAATGGAAACTTACAAACTGAGAATGTTTCCAATCTGCTGAGCTCAAGATTTCTGTTCACTTTGAGGTCTTAGGCACTACCCTCATTACAATCAAGTGTGAAATTCCTAAAAATAAATTCATTATTTCTGCCAAAACAGCAATCACAATAATACTATATTATATTTAAATAATTCAGGACAACATAATAGACTGAACCTGGCTATAATTTCATCTCCAAAAATACATTAACACCATATCATGGATTATTTTATTGGGCTATCCAGTTGTGACCTTGGAAATTAGAGAAAATGGCCCCAAATTTATCATATCCAAAGAAAATATCTTTTGATGCTAAGAGAAAGGATGAAACAATGGGTTATGCCTTAGAAAAGAAATCCAAGTAAAATTATTTAGAGGTAGGGGCTTGCACAGTTCTATTTTGAAAAGCGGGTAAGACAAAAATATTACAAAAGAAAATTTGCATATGTCTGCAGATTTTTCACATTTGCATATATTTGCCTCTGTGTCTTCCAGTATGCATTTTCTAGGCTAAAAGGTGACCATGTTAGCACTATTAAGTCTACACTTCATTTAACATCAAACCTCACAGGATCTTACAACTGGGGAAAACATATCACATTATTCAATCAAACTCTCCCATTTGACACATGGGAAAGTCCTTGTAACATTGCCCTTTCACCACAGAGTTCTGTTATTTTAAAGTTGTTACATTCTTTAGCAGACACAAAATATGGAAGGAAAAAAGCAAAAGACATGAGAAATCCCTAGTTTAAATAAATATCCCTGAAAAAAAGAATGTTTCTATGACATAAGCTGTATCAACAGCCATCTTATTAAAATTATATCTCATTTATTACCAATTAAATATTCTTTGTGATTGAACGTTTAGTATATTATATTCAGGGCACAGTGCTAAATTCTAGAGATTCCACTTGATTAA
The DNA here is from genome assembly GCF_036321535.1 of Camelus dromedarius. Lineage (NCBI taxonomy): Eukaryota > Metazoa > Chordata > Mammalia > Artiodactyla > Camelidae > Camelus > Camelus dromedarius. The sequence continues at coordinate 93,232,913 of NC_087472.1, read as the reverse complement.
ATCAAAGCATATTTCATCGTTAAGCTCATAACTTAGAAAGAAAAATAAACTTCTCTCCTATGATTTTTAAAGTGCTACAATACAAGAATTCAGATGATATAAAATTTGATTCCATAAAATACATTGGGCAAACTTGTGTTGCTTTATGATGTACAAAAACATTCACATATGTATACTCATGAAATTCTCACAATTCTGTGAGGTTTGTACTATTATTGCACAAATAATAATTACATCCAGATGGCCAACAGGCACATGAGATGATGCTTAACATCACTAATTATTAGAGAAATGCAAATTAAAACCACAATGAGGTATCACCTCACAATGGTCAGAATGGCCATCATCAAATAAGTAATGCTGGAGAGGGTATGAAGAAAAGGGAAGCTTCCTATACCACTGGTGGGAATGTAAATTGGTACAGCCACCTATGGAAAACAGTACGGAGGTTCCTTAAAAAAGTAAAAATGGAGCTACCATATGATCCAGCAAACCCATTCCTGGGCATATATCTGGAAAAGACAAAAATTGTAATTTGAAAAGATACATGCATCCCAATGTTCATAGCAGAACTATTTACATTAGACAAGACATGAAGACACTCCAAGTGCCCATCAAGCAATGATTGTTTTAAGATGTGGTGTGTGTGTGTGTGTGTGTGTGTGTAAATATATATACACACACATACATACACACAATGTAACACACACACACACGTACACACACACACACAATGGAATATTACTCAGCCATAAGAAAATTAAATATTGCCATTTGCAGCAATGTGGATGGACCTAGAGATTATTATACTTACTGAAGTAAATCAGACATAGAAAGACAAATACTATATGAGATCACTTGCATATGTAACCTAAAATATAATAAAAATAAACCTATGTACAAAACAGAAACAGACTCACAGACACAGAAAAACTTAGGGTTACCAAAGGGGAAAGGGAAGGGGGAGGGATAAATTAGGAGTTTGGGATTAACAGATACCCACTACTATTAGTAAAATAGATAAGCAATGGGGATTAACTGTATAGCACCAGGAATTGTATTCTATCTTATAATAACTTATAATGGAATATAATTTGAAAAATTATATATGTAACCGAATCACTCTGTTGTACTCCAGAAACTGACACAGTATTATAAATCAACTATACTTCAATTTTAAAAAAGCAATGCTGGAAAAAAACTGCAGATAACTACAGATAACCTAGAATATGATTTAAGAATACACACATATATAATTAAGAAGACCATACTCCTGTCAAGAAAATAATGTATATTTAACAGAATAAGAGGTATTTAATTTCTAAAAAAAGTTTGTACACTTAAAAGTTTAATGTTAAACCATATGAATTATGACATTATTTTAGAAGGCTATCTTTTATCAAAAGAAGGAAGTTTCAACAATTATCAAGGCATCATTACTGCATTCTAGGAAATGGTTAGAAAATGGAGTTTCGTTTAAAATGAATTTACCATTTAACTACAAAATCCCGTATGTGTTAAATGGAAAGCCTAGGGCAAGGACACTGATGCATAAGCTATGGGAACATGAGGCACAAAAGCCTCTCATGAGTGGACAATTATATTGCTTGCTCTCACAAGTTATTTCTCTTTAGAAATATAGCACTTACCAACCACAAATCTTTAATACAATGAACATAGCACCAACCACAAAGTTGAAAGAGAGGTCAGAAATCATAAAGTTTAAGTTATTGCTTCTGGCATCTGAGCAGAGTAAGTAACCCAAGCAACCCTTCAATGGAAAAAAAAAAAACCAACAAAAATACTGGATAAAATATTTAAAAATATTTTAACTTCATCTAAGAGTTGAAAAATTGGTAAAGAAACACTCAGAGGCCAATAAAATAAATGTTAGCTGGAACCCAGAGGGAAAATAAGTTCAGGGATGGCTTTCAACTTTGTAACACTTGACAAAAAGGTGAACTTGCACTTTGGTTTTCAGATCCTTTCAAGACTCAGAAGCAAAGCCCAGCGGTCAGCCAAGTTGGGGTGTCTAATAGGAAATACCCCCAACATAAAGATCTGGGGTCCCTAGGAACTATACCTTCAAAATAAGAATATACTAGAAGCAAGTTTGCCTCCCTTCCTCCCTGCCTCCAGAATAATGCAAAGAAAAATGTCTAATTGAACTTTGGCATTAAATGCAGGGGAAGAAAAATAATCTTCCCGGAAAATTTGTAGCCAAAACTCAGCCCTCATGTGCAGTTACAACCTGAATTCTCACTATAGGAGCAGTCTAAAATTTTCTAGCCAGAATTTCAAGAGTTCAGAGCTGGCAAGACCTCCTGGTAGCCTGTAGAAGAAAATGAAAATACTCTCTGGGTAAACTCACATAAAACACAGTCTTCAAAAGATTCCCAGAGGTAGACTTTCTAGAATTAGGAACTCAATTAAACAGTTACAAGACACAAAATAAAATATCATATATGAAAACCAGGAAAAGCATTAGATAGTGGAATCAGACCTGCAGATATTCCATATATTTTAATTGCTAGAAAAAACATAAAAATAAGTATAATGATAGACTTAAAAAACAAAAGAAGTACCTAATATGAGAAAAATAAGGAAATATGAAAAGGAGCAGAGATCTTAAAAATACTCATACTGAACTTGTGGAAATAAAAAACATAATATTGGATAGTAAGAGCTCAACAGGCAAGGAAAACATGTTTGATAAAACTTAACATCAATTTTTAATATAAAAAGATTTTCAAAAAGTAATAGAAGAGAACTTCCTTAATTTGATAAACAGTAGCTCCACAAATCCTACTAAAAAATCACAATTAATGGTAAAACACGAAGAATGCTCCCTTTAAGTTCAAGGACATTGATATGACTTCTGTTTAACATACTGATGTTAAAAGCCAGAATAGTAAGTCAAGAAAAATAAATCAAGTGACTAGAAAGGTAAAAACAAGGTTGTCCTTTTTCTCAGATAATATCACTGTGTTTTAAAAATTCACCATCTACAGATTTATTTATTGCACATAAGAAAGCTTTTTAAAAGTTGCTTGATAAAAAATGTCAATACATACAAACCAATCACATTTCTAATCAATACAAAGCAGATGAAAACTGTAATTTTTTCAGTTTTCAAGTTTATATTCAGAGTAGAGCATACACCTGTATTCACAATTAAACAAATATTAATGGAATGGAGAACCACGGAACCAACTTCAAGTCACAATCTGTCAGCACCTCAGCCATCCCCTACAAGTTCCTCCTTTTTAATCATAACCACTTCCTTCCCACTAGATGTCAACACTATCCTGGTTTGGGGGATAATAATTCCCTTACTTTTGCTACTAATTTTAACATATGTGTAGGCATGCATAGACAATATCATTTCCTGGTTTTCATCTTTATAAATGTAATCATACTCAACACATTCTTTCATGTTTTACCTCTTTTGTCACAATGTCAATAAGAAAAAGACAAATAATTCTACCAAAAATAATGGGCAGTATAGTTTATTAGGGGCTTTGCAGAAGAAACCCAAGTAATGAATAAACATATAATCAGATAATCCATCTCCCTACTAATCAAGAAAATACAAATTAAAGCCACAATGAGATACCATTTCATTCCCAACATTTTGTGAAAAAATTTAAATATCAAGACTATATGGGGATATGAAGTAATTAGAACTGTGATGTACTGTGATGAGAACGTGTACAACCACTTTGGAAAACAACTTGGCTTTATGTGTGTAGTTGGAAATATATACGTTCTATGTTTCAACTGTTCCACTCTCAGGTAAATAACCCAGAGAAACTCTTGCTTCACTAATCAACTGTTTATATATTCATATAAACAGTTCTTAGCAACATTGTTTTGAGAGTAAAACCTGGAAACAACTCAAATGCACATCAACAGTGAAATAGATAAATGAAACAATATATGAATCACAATATTATACAAATACTATACAATAAAATACTACACAAATACTATAAAATTGGTAAATCATACTTATAAGTGACAAGTCTGAATACAAAATACTAACATTTCTAGACCTCAGATTCCTTATCTATAAAATTACGAGTTTTCCCAGAAGAGGAATTTGTATTATCCCTTACAAGCAAATTGGAAAATAAAAATATCCCTCTAAAAACAAATTATCAATACTGGGAAAAAATCAGACTATTCAATAATGAATAATTCAGGATGTATTATACAGAAGTTAGGTGATTTCATTTATGTAATTTTCCACTTAACTCTTTTTTTCAATTAATAGGATCTTTTGTCTGCAGACAGAGAAAGAGCCTGTGGTGCAAGGTTATGCCCAGGCAGAAGTATTAGCCAAGATGGGTTAAAAACATGGCTAGTCACGTGATTTTACCAAGAAATATTAATCATTAGGAAAGCAGAGTGAGGAAATGCTTTGTCAGGAGTATTTAAGTCCAAAGCTGAACAGAAGAAAGTGCTAAGGCCAGAGAGAGGCAGTTGATTAGTGCAAGCTGCAAGCACAGTGTATGTTTATGTCAAAAAATCCTGGAAGAGAAGGCTCAAAGTCTGAATAGGGTGTTCCTGCTATTTCTGGTAGAAGTGTTTCCTTATACTGGCAGAACAACACTGGACATCTTAAATGGCTCTATAAAAATAAAATCCACCAAATCCATTTGAAAGATTAGGATGGAGAGGGGGCATGGATTTTTCCCAGCATTACAAACTGAAAATTAATTTCCACTTCTCAGTTTTTGAGAAAGTGTTTACATAATCAGTAGCAGAAGGGTGGGGGTGGGGGGTCACTAGAACAACATAGTAACATGGAAATTATATTTAAACATGGGAACATAGATCATTGCAGTAAAGTGTCTGATTTCTTCTCCATGACTGATTTTTAATGAAAAATCATCAGGTAGACATTCAGGTCAATTTGATTCTGTCTACCAGGAGACTCCAGGGAATCCCAAATCTTGTATCTCAGCTGCTGGCTGGTGGATTACCAGGGCATACTTTTTTATTACTTTGCACGTACAACCATCTTTGCCCCTCACCATGGTTACAGCAGTTGTTTTCTCTACCTTCCACATTCTCCTCTCATTCCTGGATCCAGATCAAAAAGGTGTACTTCAAGCTCACCATTCTGGACCATTTTGTAAATTGATGATGGTTGGATCAAATGATTCAAAATCCTTTATCAGACATTGTGATATACTAATTGAATTTACTGTTATCCTTATCCTAGGTAGACAGTAAAGGCATAGTAATTCAGTAATCTTCATCTTTGCAATAATATACTGGAAGATAAAATCCAAATATAAGTCAAAAATAATTTAATATCTACTTCAGGCATGTTGAGTTGGTTTCCCTAAAGGCAGAGATGGAGATGGGGATTCTTGAACAAGTGGTTTATTGAGGGACTGCTCTCAGGAGAAAGGAAGTGAAGGAACCACATATAGCAGGTGGAAAACAGTCAAGCAAGAATGTGGTCTAACCTACAGTTTAGATTGGGCCAAACCCTACAAGGAGTTCTGGAGCATGAACTGCACCTAGAACTGCACCGAGTAGGTACTGCCTTTCGTAAGCCCATACCAGTACATCATTGGCCATGGTGGCATGGGGGGGGAGGTGCAGTTATCTTCAAGGCAAGATGAGGCCAATTCTCTGAAGAGAGGCCAGCTATGAATGTCAGCAGCCAAAATTCATCATCTGAAGGATGGGAGAAATAGCCAGGTAAAGAGGATCTTGGTATGGCGCCAAAAAAGGTCTACTAGAAGCAGAAAGAAATTTTCTAGAAATAGTTTCACTGTTTATTGGGCCATGGAATTGGTATAATAAAGGTTGCCAAGTTTGAATTCTGTAAAATATATTGCTTGATGCTTCACAAGCATATTTCAATTTACTAGAACAAAAGAGACTACGTTTTTAGAATAACTTCAGTGTAAAATGAGACAGGACCTACACTTTTAGGGCATAACTACTAATATTATTTCACTGAGCAATAATACTTGCAAACTGAATCACTGATGATTGTCAACTGGAAGAAACTATACCAATACAAATTGCAACATTTTGAAATATATGACAGAATAATGAGGATTTGGGTTATTTCAGGACTTTCATATAACCTTTGAAATATTATATTTACAAAATAAAAGTAAATCACATTTATCTGATCCAAAAAAAGGGAAAACTTCATAAAGGGAGATGTTTTTTCCAGAGAATTCTCAACAGAAATATACAGCGTTTCCCTTAAAAAAAAATTCTAAAATCAACATTTCTCACCCATCTCAAGCCATATATAATTTTAAAAGGGCCCACTGTTAATAAGTTTGAAGATCATTTATAAGCAGAAGAGAGCACTAATTATTGTAATTGGTACCATTAGCCTAAAGCCAGTCAAGATCTTAAGCTGCAGCTAAGGTTCAAGTTGCTACCCAGTCTTAATACAAGGACCTTAACTCTTAGCAACTTTCCCTTCCTCCCGCCTCATATAAGTGAGAGTGACCATTCTTCCATACCTCCTAATGCACAATCTGGGAGCTTTGCGCTTCTACTTCTGAAGACATGCTAAACACTACTCTATTCCACTGTTCTTGCTTCCACTCATTGTTGAAAACAGTAGTAATTTCATTTCAAGGGGAAAGGGGGGGTATTCATTGAGTATCTTTTAGAGAGCAGGAAATTTACATACGTTTCAATGAAGTAGTAAATATTCACATCCATGATCTTTTTTAAAGTAACTCTATCAAGTATTTATTCTCATTTTATAGCCAAAGAAATGCAAGTTAAAATAAACTAAATAACTTGCCAGAAGTCTCACAAATAATAGATGACTGGACGGGTATTTGAACTCAAAGGCTGGCCTTCAAAAAAATGTGCCCTTCTATTACACCAGTTGTTTTCAGAGTGTGGTCCTAAGACTGACTGCATCAGCATCACCTTGGGGCTTGTTGGAAGTACAAATTCTTGTACCTTATTTCAGACCTACCTACCTAGATAGTACCAGAACTGGGCCAGAAATCATGTTAACAAGTCCTTCAGATGATTCTGAGTCATGCTAAATTTTGAGATTCTCTGTCCTATGCTGTATGTCTTCCATCCACCTTTAGATACTTTTCCTCTTAGAAACTGGGTCCTGTGGACCCCAAAGACAGCCTTGAGCTTTTACCTTAAGCACTGTTTCTGTTAAGTTTATTCAAGGTTTTGTTTATTTGCTTTTACTTGAGGCTAGTAAATAGATCTTTTTCCTAGACATCATCCCAGATCTCTCCAACATTACCACACCTTCCACTTAATGCTTATTGATTCATTCCTTCATGCATTCATGCTATAACTATTGTTTGCAAGTCTTTCATGTGTTAGGTACTGTGCCAGAGTAGGCAGATTAATGCCCCCCAAAGATGTCCATGTCTCAATCCCCAGAAGCTTTCAACATGCTATGTTACATGGCAAAGGGAAGTTAAGGTTGTGAATAGAATTTAGGTTGTTAATCAGCTGAGTCTAAAATAGTGAGGTTATCCTGGATTATTATTACTACTCCTAAAAATGAAATACTTAGGTATAAATATTAAAGATATTTATAGTATCTATATGAGGAAAACTACAAAACTCTGATGAACAAAATCAAAGAATAAAGGGAGAAATAGTCCATGTTCATCGATAGGAGGACTCACAATTGTCAAGATATCAGTTCTTCCCAATTTGATCTATAGATTCAGTGCAATGCCAATCAAAATTCCAGCAATTTATTTTATTGATATTGACAAGCTGATTCTAAAGTTTATATGGAGAGGCAAGGACACCCCACAAAGAACACAATATTGAAGGAGAAAAATAAAGTTGGAAGACTGATGCTACCTGACTTTAAGACATACTATAAAACTACAGTAACCAAGACAATATGGTACTGCTGCAAAGAATGGAGAAACAGATCAATGGAGCAGAACAGAGAGCCCAGAAGTAGACCCACATAAGTATATGACAAAGGAGCAGAGGCAATACAATGGAGCAAAGATAGTCTCTTCAACAAGTTTTTGAAACAACTGGATATGCTCAAGTGAAAAAAAAAAAACCTAGATAGATACTTCACAATAATTAACTGGAAAATGGATCAAAGACTTAAATCTAACATGCAAAACTATTAAACTCCTAAAGGATAATATAGGAGAAAACCTAGATGACCTTAAGTCTAGTGATACCTTTTTAGATAACACCAAAGACATAATCCATGAAATCCATGGGTCCTGTGAAAGACAATGCCAAGGGAACAGGAAAACAAGCCATGGATTGGGAGAAAATATTTGCAAAAGACACATCTGACAAAGGATCATTATCCAAAATATACAAAGAACTTTTAAAACTCAGTAAGAAAACAACCCAAGTTAAAAGCGAGCCAAAGATCTTAACAGACACCTCACCGAAGAAGATAAACAGATGGAAAATAAGCATATGAAAGGATGCATCACAACCTATGTCATGAAGGCAATGCAACATAAAACAATGAGATATCACTATGTACCTATTGGCATGGCCAAAATTTGAGACAGGGACAATTCCAAATGCTACCAAGCACGTGGATCATCAGGAACTCTCGTACGCTGCTGATGGGAATGCAGAATGTTTCAGCTACTTTGGAATATAGTGTGGCAAGTTTCTTACAAAGTTAAACATTCTCTTACCATATGACCTAGCAATTGCACACCCTGGTATTTACCCAAACGAGCTGAGAACGTGTATTCACACAACAACCTGCACATAGATATTAATAGCAACTTTATTTATAATTGCCAAAACTTGAAAGCAGCCAAGATGTCCTTCAGTAGGTGAATGTATAAACAAACTGTGACACACCCAGATAATAGAATATTTTCAGCTTTACAAAGAAATAAGCTGTCCAGTCATGAAAAGACATGGAGGAATGTTATATTCGTATTTCCAGGTGAAAGAAGCCAATCTGAGAAGACTACATACTGTGTGATTGCAACTATATGACATTCTGGAAAAGGCAAAACCTTGGAGACAGTAAAAAGATCAGTGTTTGCCAGGGAGTGGGGAGGAGATGAAAAGGCAGAGAACAGAGGATTTTTAGGGTGGTGAAAATACTCTGTACTATATTAAGTGATGGATATATGTCATTATACATTCATCCAAACTCACTGAATATACAACACCAAGAGCAAACACTAAGATAAACTATGGACTTTGAGTGATGACGGTGTATCAATTTATGTTCCTCCTTGGTAAAAAATGTACCGTTCTGATGAGTGATATTGATTATGTGGGAGGTTATGCACGTTTATGGTCAGGGGGTATAGGGAAATGTCTACATTTTTCTCAATTTTATTGTAAACCTAAAATTTCTCTAAAAAATAAAGACGTAAAAGGTAAAAATAGAAAGTTGTATTTCAGAAGCAACTTAGGCCCCTTAAAAATCAGTTTCTTCCTTAGCATTTTTTTTTCTTTTTGCCAGTGTAAGTGTATGGGAAGAGATGCTGTTTTACTAAAAGACTTCTACGTAATTTTTTCTAGCTACACATTTTGAAAAGCATTTAAAACCAGTTTCACAGTTTACTCTCCTGGATGACGTCTTTCCTTTGATGCAGAGCAGTGACTTTTTTTTTTTTTAAGTATTTAATAAGTACTTGCTCTCCCCAAGGCAAAGGTACCTGACTCTCATGCCTTTCAGCCTTTTCCCCTCCCTCATCCTTCACTATTTTTCAAGTCTTTCAGCACTACTGGTAACAATTTCCCAATGTTTTATTAAGTAGGCTGGATCAAATGAAATATTTAATTCTATGTTGCCATCCATTTTGAAATCATAAAGGAAAATAGTCTAGGTAATAAAACTCAATTTTTACCTGGGTTTAATTTCAAATATATGTTCTAAGTAACACAAGCATTTCTGCCTTATTTTCTTTTCCTTTTAATAAAAGAGACACACAAAGCTCAAATCTTCCTGGTTCAAAGTAGAGATACAAAGATTGAAAATGGAGTTTCTTTAACTGCTAAACAATTAAAAATAAAGAAAATAAACAGTGCCCTGGAGTTTTACTGCAACAACCACAGTAGTAGAAGGGTGTCATATTTACTGTGATTTTTTTTTTTATATTTCACGAAATTGTATAATATAGTTTGAATTTCCCAGGACTTGTTAATAATGCAGAAACCTCTTATTTGTATATAAACTTCCTTTTGAAGAGTTCAAATCTCCCTTATAACATTTCCTGTAACTATGCCAATATTCTATTTGGAAGGCTTAGTTATTTTATTCACTTTACTCTAAATGAGAAAATGAGACTATAAAGGCTCAGGAAATCTGATATGCATTCATAAGTCTGAGAAGTTGTTACATCAAAATTATAATGCATCTATTAACTTCCCAACTATCAATTCAGCTTTGATTCTTTCCTTTGATTCTTTCTATCTCTTTCCTAGGTTAAAAGTAAACATTTATTTTTTACGGTAAGAAACTTCTTCTGTCCATGAGTGGATTTACTTTCCTGTATGACACAACTAAAAGCAACAGAAAATATGTATGAAAAAATGGTTTAGACACTATACATCAGGTGGCACAGAACCATGATCCCAAGATCAGGAAATCCAATGGGGTGAGCCTATGACTACATCTGCTTACTGTGTAGAGAGAGTTTCTAGGCCTTAGCACAATGATGGAGAGCCTAGGTAGAACCAGGAGGTCACCCTGAGTTTAGGAGGTGGAGCTAGAATCTGGGCATCCCAAGGCAGCTGGGGTTTTCAGGGCAGTATACCAGGGAGAAAAGAGTTGCACAAAGAGAGAACTCCAGAGATCCGCAAAGGGTCCTCAAGTTGTCTTGTAATTATAAGTCAGTGCATATATGTGAGGGAACTACCTGATGTCAGAGAAAGAACTGTTCAGAGACAATTCTCCATGGGTCTCAGTATTAGTCCCCCAGGGCTTCCATAATGAAAACCACAGATTGGGTGACTTTATTCCCTCACAGTTCTGGCAGGTGGAAGCCCAAGATCAAGGTGCTAGCAGTGTTGGTTTCTCCTGAGGCCTCTCTCTTGACATGTAGATGGCCACCTTCTTGCTTTGTCCTCCCATGGTCTTCTCTGTGAGTGTGTATCCTTGGTGTCTCTTCCTCCTCTTGTAAGGTAATGCATCATAGTGAATTAGAGCTCTACCTTTATGACCTCATTTAGTCTTTATTACTTCTTTAAAAGCTCTATCTCTAAATAAAGTCACATGGGGGATTAGGCCCTCAACAGATTAATTTTAGGGGGACATAATTCTGTCCATAATAGTCTCTTTTGTTTTTCCATGTCTTACAAGCAGATTCACTAACTGCCTTTGTGCTAGTATATCTTTTCAAGGATGTTTTTATACTGAACTGTCTTAGAAAATAGTTATGTCTCCCTTGGAAGCAAAGGAAAAGCTTGCTTATTGTGTAGTAAAAAAGATCTAGATTCACTAAACTTAGGGTTTTCCTCCTATAATGTAACCTACTGCATGTACAGGAGTCACCTGATCCTCTTCATATTATCCTGTGAGAACTGGGACTCAGGGAACTGGTGAACTCTGTCCAGGATCTTGTGTCTTCTGTTAGCATTCATGATACTGTGGCAGTTAAACTGTTAGCTTGCAAGAAGAGCAAAAGCTCCAATTCTTCATAGATTTTCAAAGTACCACCCAAAAGAATTAGAATAATCACCCTATCTCTCACAGGGCCATCAAAAGTTCATAATCCCACCAGACAAAATGGGAAACCTTGTAAGTCCCAGGGTATAGGGGAGTGGGCTCTGAATGACATTACTACAGTAATGGAGAAAATTTAACCCTAGATTAAAGGCAGTTCTAGTCTAATCCAGCAAAGCTTAAAAGCAAGCCTTTAAAGGACCAAAGTGTTTCAAAGTAAATTAACTGCAATTCAGAAGAAAGTTCAAGAATATCCAGGGCCTAACAAGGTAGTATTTGGCATTTCTGTCATTCAGTTTGAAAAAATGACTAGGCTTAAAAAGAAGCAGGAAAATATTACCATAATGTGAGAATCCAATACATATGAATGGATCCAGAAATTACATACATGTTAGAATTAGTAAATAAGGACTTTAAAACAGTTATCATGACTATATTCCATATGTTCAAGAAGGAAAAAGAAAGATTGAGCACATTAAGCAGAGACCAACCCATAGAAATTAAAAATACAATGTCTGAGACAAAAAAAAATACATTGCATAATATTAACATGATATTAGCCAGTGCAGGAAAAAAAAATAGTAGTGAACTTGAAGACATACCAATAGGAACTATTCAAAATAAAACCGAGAAGAAGACTGAAAAAAAAAAATGAACAGAGTATCAGTGAGCTGTGGAACACTATCAAATTGTCTAATATATAAGTAAGTGGAGGCCTTAAAAGTGAGGAGGGGTGGCATGAACAGAAAAAGATTTGAAGAAACAATGACCAAAATTTTCTAAATTTGATGGAAACTATAAACCCAAGATCTACCAAGCTCAACAACTCACAAGCACAAGAAACATGAAGAAAAATACACCATGGCACGTTGCATTCAAAATGTTTAAAACCAGTAATAAAGAGAAAAATCTGAAAAGGAGCCAGAGACAAAAAGACACATTATATACAGGGGAACAAAGATAAGAATTACAATAAACTTCACATTTGAGTCAATGCCAGTGAGAAGACACTGGAGCAGCATCTTTAAAAAAAAGAAGAAGAAAAAGAAAGAAAAGAAAACTATAAACCTTGAATCATATATCCAGGGAAAATAAAAAACAAAAATGAAATAAAGATTTTTTCATACTTATACAAGCTGAAATAATTCCTCACCAAGACTTGCATTACAAAAAGTAAATAAAAGAATTCTTCAGTAGGATGAAAATCATATTAGATGAAAATCTGCATTTTCACAAAGGAATGAAGAGCAGCAGAAATGGTGAATACAAAGATTTTTCAATTTGTTTTTAACTCTCTTTGAAATATAATTGTCAGTTTAAAGCCAAAATAATAATCATGCAGTGTGTGGTTTACAGCATTTACAGAAGTAAAATGCACGATGGACATAGCACAAAGGCTGAGATGGGGGAAATGGTTCTAAGTTTCTTTTGCCACAGTGGAAATAATATGTTAACTTAAGGACTATGATGAATTAAACAAGTGTCATAAACTCTAAAGCAACCACTTAAAAAGAAGAATTATATCTAATTAGCCAAAAAGGAAATAAAATTAAATCATAAAAAATACTCATTGCAAAAAAAGAAAAAAAAAAAGCAGAATAAGAGATAAAAAAGGAAACAAGTAATTGATGTATTTATTAGATAGAAATAGCCAGACAGTAAATTTAAACTCAACCATACCAATAATCACATTAAATTTAAGTGGTCTAAATACCCTGATAAAAGGTAGAAATTGTCAGATGGAATAATATAAAAAGGAGACCAAAACATAGGCCAAACCAAGAAACCCACTTAGAATATAAAGACAGAGATAGGTTAAAAGTAAAAGGATGAGAAAAGATACACCACACTAACACTAATCAAAAGAAGACCATAGCAGCTATATTGACATCAGAAAAAGTAGATTTCAGAACTAAAAATATTCTTTAGGGTTATTAAGAGGCTACTTTTAATAACATAACTCCTGAAAAACAAAACAAAACAACACAACAGGGTGAATTAATAACTCAAACCTGAATTCTGGTCACTGTCCCTCTTTTTCCTCTCAGACCATTATTTTTCTCAGATATGTAATAAGGAATTAGGACTAGGAGATTCTCAATGCTTGAACATTATTAGAAGTCTAGATTTCAGCAAGTTTTCCATCACTGAAAATTGTCAAACTATCTGACAACTCATTGGTAATACTGTCAATGGTATTCAGAAATGGTGCAAAATATGGCTTTTATAATCATCAAGTCTGATAAAACTGGAATTCTAGGGTTTTATATCAGTATCAGTAATCAGGTGTTTTACAAAAGTTCATGAATTATTGAATAAAACAAAGATCTCACAACTCAATAGGAGTTTTGGTGGGTCCAAATGAATTCTTCCCCGGAAGTTCCATTAAACATTTTAAAAAGAGTATTTACCTTAAAATCTCTACATTGGTAGGTAAGTCTAAAGGGAGATGAGGAAAACCTGTTTCAATTCTAGGCAACAGATGGCAGATAAACGATATTATTATATACCTTAAACCAGACAGGATAAATTGTTCAACTATATTTTAGCAGCTGCTAAAGCAAACAGAAATATAGAGGAGGTAAAACAAAAACAAACAAAAGAATTTCAAATGATCCTTTGGAGACGAATTAAGGAACTGTGCAGTTTTTAAACTATATATGTCTGTAAATTCCAGCCATGTCTATTTTCTTAATTGTTCTCTTTAAAATTTTAACACATCTTAGAATTGTTATCCTGTTTCCTGGTGCTTTGCTGATCTTACAGAACTACAAAAAAGTCCACAGCAGTCTCCTGGGAGAAAGTGAAACTCAAGTTAGGCATGGCCAAGTCAGTTTCTAGCTAGAGAAGTGACTGTTCTCAACACTGAAATACATATCCTAACTGACTCATGGAATTGACTTGGCAGGCTATAAGGTTTGAAGTCACACCAAACAATAGAGTGATGTGCTCAGAATAGTGGCCCAGGAGGCAGGAGGAAGAATTTTGTTACGATAGTAACAGTTACGGGAGCCCTGATAAGTCACTCAGCATCCCATGGGTCAATTTCCTTACCTGTTCTCAGGGGTATCATTCCTGACCTGCCTATCTCGGAGGACTTTCAGGTGGATCAAATTATATAAATTATATAAAACATTTGATAAAAGCAAAAAGAACAAACAAAAAGAGGAAATGGGCAATAACTAAGGAAAAAGTAATCAGGAATTATTCTAAATATTTTAAAGCCTATAATGCTCAATATTTTATAAATTTGAGATATATTTTATTATTTTATCATTTTATTATTGAAACTACCCTTTGAATTAGATAAGGAAAATATTCCTAGTTTTCTAAAAAACACACTGAAAAATGGGTTGCCCAAGTTAAAAATCTAATTCATGACACAGTAATCAACCTATCTTCTGTGTAAGGAAAACTTTTCCCAACAATTTGAGCTGCCCAGAAGATGGAATAACCTGTCTTCTAAAGTAATGAGTTCCACTTCTGTAGATATCATAAGAATTATTCCTGCATTGAAAAGAATGAGATAAATGAATATTAAATGAAACCCAGGCTGACCAAAGGGCCCATGTTACAAAAAATGCTAAAGAACCCTAGGATCTAGTGATTCTTCTGCATAGTGGGGCTTGGCCTGGATGTGCAGGCAAAGGTAAGACTTGAACAAACTGTGGGAGACAGAGGAGAGAGAGGCTTGCACGGACTGGATTTTTCTATGGGATAGTAAAAAAGCAATGTATTGCACCAATCCTCTGGATGTGATAGGTGAACAGTGTCTCTGTCAGTTGACAATGGCAGTGAACATTCCAGTGTCCAGTTTAATAAGATGAGTTAAGTAGCCACTGCTCTGGAATATTAACGAAGCCTGGTAAAATCCTGGTGAGATGCACTACTGGCAGACTTCAAGTCAACATAACAAATGCATATGCATGCACGCACACACACACAACTTTGATATTTTGCTAAGGTAATAATGATTCCTATTCTACCACATTTAAACATTAAATTATATACCTTTCAATGTCAATATGTATGTCTGTAATTAATAATAAAATATAAATTCCTACATCCATGCATAATCCAAACAATGAAACAAACCTGAGGTTATCTATAAGATACTCGTGTTTATTGAAGAAATTTTTTCAGCAATGTATTTTGGAAGAAAAGCAAATATTCCCTAGAGGTTTATGTCCCAGAATTTTCTCTAATTTTAAAATTTTAAAATTTATAAATTGTTATAAAAGCACTGCATTTTCTACTGAGCATGTAGAAAGACTTTTTTTAAAGACAGTAATATATTAACAATGTTAATAAAGATATTAATAAGAAAGATAGCAACAATATGTTATGCAATTACTAATCTTTATAAGAACTCTACAAAGTAGGTACTATCATCTCCATTTCAAAATAAGAGTTTCAGATTTTAGAGATATTAAAGTACTTGCCCAAGATCACAGAAGAGGAGAAGCCTGGATCTTAACTAATTCATTCAGAACTAGACCATAGCTGCATGTGATGGCAGTAAGGCAGGAACCATGATAAGGAATTTGCTTACATTGTTCCATTTAATGTTTTCTAACTGCATTCATTCAGTACTATTATGGTCCTCTTTCCAGATGGGCAAACTGAGATTAGTGAGATCCATAGTCTTTCAATTAGGGTATCATAGACAGGGGATTCCACCCGGGCAATCTGTCTCCAAAGCTAGTATGTTTAATTCTGGCATCCTATTGCTTTTACGAAGTAAAAGAGGTACTTAAAATGACTTGTGCAGGGAAATGCTGTGATCATCTTATCCTTGATCACAGTGTAGGAATATAAATCCTTCCAATTCTTCAAACTTTATTCTCTGTTTCATTTGTATTGAATTACTTTCTTAGGAATATGATACACATTGGGAATTTTAAGAACATCCACTCACTTGAGCATCGTGTTGGGTTATGTAGACCTAAACTGTCTCAATGTGTGAGTATAGTACCCTTTTAGATAGAAAATTCTGTGCTGTTAAATATAGCCACGGGGGGTTGGGGGTGCGGACCTCTTGTATTTAAAGGAAAAATATCCAACTATGTAGAGAATTAAGAGGTGAGTAAGTTGCAGAGATGCATTTTTTTCACAGTATTATTTATCCTTGTTTAACTTTTTCAAAAACAAGAAGGGGCCGTTATTTGGCAACATTTCCTGAAAACCTCAAATGACAGTCTATCTAGTAATTGCTTCTTCTAAAGGTATATCATACAAAATCACTTCAGTAATATTCCTGACAAAAATGCATACCTGAAACTAATCATAAAGAAACACCAGACTAACATAAAGTGAGGGACATACTACAAAATGACTACCCAGTACTCTTCCAAAACATCACATCCATGAAAGACAAAGAAATCTAAGAAACTGTTCCAGATTAAAGAAGACTAAAGAAATACGACAGTTTAGTGCATGTGACCTTGGGATAATGGACCAGGGAGATACTTTTTTTTTTATGAAAAAATATTATTGGGACAATTGGCCAAGTTTGAATCAGATCTGTGAATTAGCTGCTATTGGAGTTAATTTCCTGATTTGAAGAATTGTACTGTGGTCATGTAAGAGAATGTCTGTGTTTCAAGGAACTAGCTAGAGGTAAAGAGATTATTTTTGCAACTCTCAAGTACATCAGAAAAAAAAATATCCCAAGCCACTGTTTTATGAAACCAGTTTTGAATGCTATAACTTTATATTAAATTATTCATGGACTCATTGGATGCCAAGATCCAATTTGTTCATTTTTGAAGCATTGTACATGTATTAGCATTTTAGAAGACATGAATACAATATTGGCAATGGTGTTTCCTATGTTCACTTTATGAAAAATCTGGCTTTGGATGATTACTTCTCTATAAACTGTATCTGCAGTTTGAAACCCTGACGTATCCTGTATGTTTACCTGGCTTCTCCAAGCAACACGAGAAAGGTAGGGTCTGGTGACATTCAGTCAATATAGTTTGCCTCCAAGCTATCATCCTTGTCAACTCTAAATCTCAGCTTCACTGGTCATTTCTTAGTCAGCCCTAAGTATCAGAAAGCCCATGAGGTATTGTGCTCTGATCCCTGGATGATGTAGACTCTGTCAATATACTAACCTTGATGTGCCTTCTACCTCATTGTAAGTCTCAAATATTTGAAAATCTCCAACTGTGACCTCAAAGGAATCCAGGACATATTGTTTCCAGGAATATATGGATCCTCAGATTAAAAGAGACACACTTAGGCTCCCAACCTTCCAAACCCTTGTCTAGTTTTAAAATAATAAAAAATTTAAATCCTCAGTTTTATACTCTGTTGACTTTTAAAATGCTAGATTAAGCCCTATGCTCTGACAGTTTCTGAGAGGTAAGTTTTTGAAAGAAATACAGACTGGTCAAATTAATTGTCATCCAATCATAACATAAAAGGAAAGTATTAGTAAATGAGGGGCTTATATATTACCATATGTGGTAAGAATAAATGGATCTTCACTGATTCTCTGCTGGGGATGAAAATCTTTTCTTAAAGCGGCCCCCAGATCTGTCTACTATGAACCTGATTCCTCAAATAATTTAAGTAGAGATAAAAGAGAATTTTAAATACTTCTATGCCTTGTCTTTTTGAGAAAATATTCCATTTTACAATATGCTACAGACTGCAAAACCCTTAACTGCACTTAATTTGAAAACATAGATATAGTCATCTTAACTCTTAGTAGATAAGAACTATCAAAAGATTAAAGGACTATCATAAGACCATCAACTGAAGCAAACAATAAAATCTAAAAATAGAAAAGTTCCATTGAAACATCTCAAACACACAGTAATTTCTTATTTTAGTAGAAAATTTTACTATTTGTTAAAGTTTTTACCCAATGTTTTTCTAAAACACAAATCAAAGGTAGACATCAACCCCAGGACCATTCCAGTGTCAACACCAGGACACCGTTTATTTTTGTTCCTAAGCATCTTAGGAACAAAAATAGTTGCTAAGCACCTTACATTTTGTATACTTTCATACCTAGTAAACCTTGCTTATTTGGGCCCGTCATTCTGTAATTCCTTCATCAATTACAACCTCCCAACTTCCTGATATCTGCCAAATCCTTCAAGCATCAAGTGCAATATCAACTTCTCATTCACTACAATTACATCCAAGGCAAAATTAAATGTTGTCTTATGGGCATCCCAAGCACTATCACATATACAAAATATGGCATATTCTACATGGCCTTTATTAATATTGGGTGGGTGTGACAGTTAATTTTATGCATCAAAGTGGCTAGGCTATGGTACCGAGATATTTGATCAAATGTCATTCTAAATGTTTCTGTGAAGGTATTTTTTATATGAAGTTAACATCTATAGCAGTAGACTTTGAATAAAACACATTATCCACCATAATATAGGTGGGCCTCATCTAATCAGTTGAAGGCCTTAATGAGGCGGGGAAGACCTCCTCCCAAGAGTAGAGAATTCAGCCAGCAGACTGCCTTCAGACTTGAGCTGCATCAGCTCTTCCTTTGGTCTCCAGCCTGTTGCCCCAACCTGCATATTTTGGACTTGCCACTTCAACAGTTGCATGAGCCAATTCCTTAAAATCTCTCTGGACAGACAGTCAGATAGATAGACAGATTAGAAAAATAAATAAATAATGTGATGGATATAGATATTTACATGTTTATATATAGATATATAGACAACAACATCCTATTGTTTCTGTTTCTTTGGAGAACCCTGGTTAATACAGTGGACGGTACTGGAATGTTTGATTTTGACTTGTATTTTTCAGTATCTTTAAATGTTTCCATAATTAAGATCCCACTGGAATTGAGATACCAAAAAAATCCACAAAGAGCTCTTTTGTTAAATTGGATGCGCATACACTAAAATGCTAACAATCATTATCTAAGGGTGACTTTCATACTTTTGTCTCTGCATTAGTCTCTATTTTCAAAGTATCCTATAAAGAACTGTATTACTTATGTTAAACAGAAGGAAAAAAAGCCATATTCTGTGACAAAAGCCTCTAAATTCCCCTTAACTTAACTGGGGATTCCATTTACCCCCAGGGCTACTTGTACTCTGATTTGAAGGCAGATGAATAAATACTTGAAGTCAGCCATGTTGGAAGGTGAATAGGAAATGACAAAAACTGGTGAACTGAAGAATGTGTACCCTAGAATGTGTACGCCATCAATTAATGGCAGTGGCTGTGAGTCCAGTAGGCCACAGCTTAAAAGTTTTAAAAATGTATCAGACTTTTCTTTTGTTTAAAATATAACAATGTTTAAATGATGGCAAATAACTGAAAAAAGAAAAAAAAAAAACCACTTTGTTTTCCAAACAAACCCATCACTGAGGACTCTGGTTTATGGCCTCAGGCTGACACCCTTTTAAAAATGATTTACCTTCTCAGAAATAAATTGATTTTAGTATATCCCACTGAGAATAGCATCTTTCAGAGTGGTACTGCATGCTTCTACGTGTTGTTGACTATGAATTTCAGGGGCAGAATTAAAGTAATGAAAATATCCATTAATGAATGACAATTTACTTAAAACAGGGGTGTTCTATGATCATCTTCACCTGTCTCTCTTCAGTCAATTCAAAGGACCTCCAAAGCTAAAAATTACTCATTTACATAAGTCTAAGCTATTTCAAAAATATATATAAACAATAAACTTAAGCAGTCTCAAGAAGATCTCTTGCTGACATAGTTGTTTGGATCACTGGTTTTCTAAGGGAGCTGGTATCATTCACTCCAGGGTAACATTTGAGGTTACCAGAGTAGGGGATGGAGAACTCCTAGAATAAAATAGGCATAGGTCCCGAAATGTTCCAGATTGTCCCAAGTGTGAAGACCTATCCTGCCTACCCCATGACTTTCAAACATCCCCAGTGAATGTTCATGAACATGAAAAGCCTCCTCTCTGAGGACAGATAGCTTCATTCTATTTCACATAGAACCACAAAGCATGTTCGTAAAGTTTTAAAATAAACTGAATTTTCTAGAAATGCAACTTCCATGTAGACTGCAGATAGTTGTGCTTTGCTCTCTTCAAATGTTACCAGGAGTTGCTCACTATTCCAGAAAATTATGCCAGTGAAGTCAGTGCTGCTCATGGTATTTGAGTAGCACACACCACACAGCTGTATCTGTCAGTATTTACATCTGTCACAAGCCCAGTAATTCTGTGGTGTCTGTTTCATTAGGTCTTCTAGGATGGTCATGCCTAAGTATTTACATACTGAAATACCTTTTTTAAAAAAACAATATATATAAAGTGCTTGGCATTTATGTCTTCTTTATATTAAAGTTAGAGTATTATAATGCTTTTAAAAATTTATGTTTGTCAGTAGGTTCTATTATCTATAAATTTTATTTCAGGATATTAAATGAAGCATTAAAATATTTATTATTAAAAGAGATTGTTAGGTTCGAATAAGTTGAGAAACACTAACTTAAAATCTCTCCTGATTGATGAGCCTAATCCATATTCACGTCCTCAAGGTTAGAAGTACAGTGTAGTCATTCCATCTCTGAAATGAAATGTTTCATTTTTGCCAAATTATGGACTTATCACAGTGTGCAGCATCATTTCTTAAAACTTTATGAAAGCTTTCTTGTTTAAAACTTCAAGGACATGATTTTCCACTTAATTTTTTTCATAATCATCAAACAGGATTTAGGTATACTCATTCTACCACTCTTCACTGTTATGGCTTGTGCTAGTTCAAAGAAGAAATAGTTAAAACACATATAGTATATTCATTAAGCATTGATAAAATTTGATTTACGTTCACACCTTTACTGGAGAACTTGAGTTTCTAATGATGCTTTGAAACTGTTACAGTTTATTGCCAATATCAGAGCCCTGTGAGCCACAGTCCCTTCCTCTAATTTTTAGATTGTGTGTAAAATGCTTGGTACCCCAAGCTTAAAATGTTAGACTCTCATTGAGATTTAACTAATAATCCCATTCTGGGGAAAAGAAAGAAGTCTTTGTTATTAATGATTTAAGACAGCTTAAATTCTCCTTTAAAATGACCTTCAGAACTTTTTGGAACTTCTGCCTGGAAGTTAGTTAGATTTCAGCTATATGCTTATCAAAACCACTTAAGGAAGTCATCTTCTTAAATGAAGCGTGAAACTTGAGAAAGAAAACAAGAGGAGTGGTAAATACAGGAAGGGGCTAGCCAAATGAGCTAAATTAATTCTGGATGAATCAATAGGTTGAGGCAGCCGTACGTAACCCAATTTCATCTGCCAGAAATATCTTCCCACAATGTCATCTGAATCCACCCAAGCTATTCAAGTCTACAAGAGGCATTCTCCTCATTGTGTTGTCATGGACTCTTGAAAACTTAATTAGGACACAGCATAATAACCAACCAACCAACCAACCAACAAGTAAACAAATTTAAAAATCCTCCCTCCAACATTTGCTTTCTCAGTGCTACTATCACCATTGCTGTAATAATTTTAGAGCAAAGAATAATTCTCATTTCTTTGTTACCATTTCATGTTGCATCTACCTCATTTCTATTTTCATTAGTTATTTAAACAAAAAAGCCCTATCCCATTTCTACCTTTTAAATTTATTCTCTTACATCTCCAAATAAATCTCACAGTGTGTCACTTTCCTGGCACCTACAAAGTCAAAACCTCTGAATCTGACATTACTGAACAAATTGGAGTCAGTGGGTTGACATCCTGAAACAGCTTTATTTAACTTAAACTCCAATAAAGCTATATAAAAAGGCAGTGTAAATCATATACCATACACTTCATTTAAAGCATGCAATTCAACCTAAAAAGAAACCTCATAACCATAAGCAGTCAATTCAAATCTTCCTCCCCAACCCAGCCCTAAGCAATACTTATCTACTTTCTGTCTATAAGTTTGCCTATTCTGGACACTTAATATAAATGCAGTTATACAATATGTGGTCTTTTGAGGCTGAGTTCTTTTACTTAGCATAGTGTTTTCAATATTCATCCATGTTGCACCATGTATTGGCACTTCATTCTTTTTTTATAGATAAATAATATTCTACTGTATGGATATATCACACTTTTTTTTATCCATTAATTAATTGATGGACTTTTGGGTTGTCTCCAGTTTGGGCTCTTATAGATAATGCTGCAATGAACATTTTTTAAATTTTTTAAAAGATTTTTTATTGAGTTATAGTCATTTTACAATGCTGTGTCAAATTCCAGTGTGCCATGAACATTAATGTACAAGTTTGTGTGTCGACCTAAGTCTTCATTTCTCTTTGAGTACGTACCTAGGGTATATTGCTGAGTCATATGGTAACTCTATGCTTAACTATTTGAGAAACTGCCAAAAAATTTTCCAAAGTAGTAGCATCATTTTACATTCTCACTAGCAATGTACAAGGGTGCCAATTTCTATATATCCATGCCAAATCTTGTTACTTCCTCTCTTTTTTTTAAATTATAGTGCTGATATAGGAGTGAAGGGGTATCTCACTGTGGTTTTGACTTTCATTTCCCTAATGACTAAGGATGTTGAGCATCTTTATTGGCCATGTGTACATCTTCTTTGGAGAAATATCCATTGAAATCCTTTCCTCATTTTTCAACTGGATTATCTGTTATAAGAGTTGTTTAATATATTCCGGATACCAGATCCTTATCAGATACTTGATTTACAAATATTTTCTCCCATTCAGTGGATTTTTTTCCACTTCCTTGATGGTGTCTTTTGAAGCAAAAGAGTTTTTAATTTTAATGTAGTCCAATTTATCTATTTTTTGGTCATCTGTCCTTTTGATATCACATCTGAGAAACCATTACCTAAACCAAGCTCATTAAGATTGACTCCTAGATTGCTTCTAAGTGTTTGATAGTTCTAGCTCTTACATTTAGGTCTATGATCTATTTTGAGTAAATTTTTTATATGCTTTATTCTAAAAGTAGTCATAGTTCCTTCAGGGTAGAAAAAAATGGAACAGCAAATGTAGCATCCCTTAAAAGTGCTAATCACGGTGTGTCACCATTCAGTGTTTGCCTTAAGAACCTAAATTCAGGGATTCCATTTTGACATCCACAGATATTTTGTAGGAATCATGATAGGGGCCACTAAGCTCCACATACTTTATTTGGTGCATTAAGAGGAATCATTGGATAGCTACATGATATCGGGCAAGTCATCCTTTGGACTTTAATTTCCTCATTAGTAAAATGGTGATGTAATAGGGCTCTTAAAGGGTTGTAATAGAAAATAAGTAATAAAATGCATGTCAAGTGCTCAGCATAAGATGTCACATAGTAAGCACATTACATCTCTTTAATAATAACAACATTCTTATTATTTGTATTATAAATATTATTACTAGCTCATTTAATCTCTACAACAAGTTCTCTTGCAGCCAAGAGGCTGTATCAGTCAAAGCCTGGTCAGGGAAACCATTATTTCAATAGAGGTAACTGAATACAGGGAACTACGCGCAGATATTAGAGAGGCTGACAAAAGAGCCAGGTGAGGAACCCAGAGAATAAAAACTGTAAGAAGCTCCTGCCAAGTCTAGAGCTGGAGGAATAAAAAGAAGAAAATATTTTAGTTGATCTCAGAAGACAGGGTTGGCAAGACAGCTTGGAAACTTGGAATAGGTGATGTCTGAGAGGCTATCCAAGTGGAAACCTGGCGAAGGGGGCTACCATGGAGGGAAGGGCCCAGGTAGAATTGGAACCAAAGAAAATGCCCAGCAGAAGCTTAAATGAGAGGAGATATGCAGGCTTTGCTGGAGCCGCCACCCTAAGTAGAGAAAGAGGGAAGAGATATTCTTTTCTCCCCTAGTGCTGTTGTCCAGTGTCCCATCAGGGCTATCCACTGGCTAAATCTAATCAGAAGCAAGGATGCCTAGGAAATGTATGCTGATGTCAGGCCCCTGAGAAACAGAGTAAAGAAGGGACGAGAATGGATCTGGGAGCAAACATACAGACAACAAGCACAATTATTGCCAGTCTAATAGGTGTAGAGTGATCCTGTTTCCTTTTCATTTCTATTTTTCTGATTAACAATAATTTCATCACATGCTGATTGCTTTTTTTCTCTTCAGTAAACTGCCTGCTTAAATTTTTGGTCCATAACTTTTTGTAATTGGAGTTATCTTTTCCTTTTTTAATTTGCAAGAGATCGTTTTACATAAAAGATAAAATCCTTTTTGATTTTAAATATTACAAATATACTTTTCCATTTTGTCATCTGTAAGCTCAATTTGTCAAATGTTCCTCGCTGAATAGAAATCCTTAATTTTTATATAATCAAATTCGTAAAACTTTTGCCTAAATTCAGGGATTCCATTTTGACATCCACAGATATTTTGTAGGAATCATGAAAGGGGCCACTAAGCTCCACAACCAATACAGTTGGTATTTCTGAACTTTTAAGGAGTCCTTACTTGCCTCTGAATCATGCCCATCTACCTTTTCTTCTATTAGTGTTCATGTTTCACCATTCTAATTTTGGCCTTTAATCTAGTTTTAATGCACCTTTCCATGTTGTAGGAGTAAATAATCCAGTTTTGTTTTACTCTATATAGTGATCTGGTTTGCCCAATACCATCTAGTAAACAATTCATTTTCCCCAATGATGTGTGTGTCACACCTCCATCAAGTTCCTATCTGTGTCTGTCTCTGAACGTGCTTTGGTGCTTCATTTGCTGAGCTTTTCTTGCTTTGACAGCACATTCTGTTTCTGTGACTTTCCATCTTAATATCTGGTAAATTAGTCCTCCATTTTTACTCTTATTTTAAAAGATTAACTTAGTCATTCCTAGACTTGCTTTTTTTTTTTTAAAACACGTTTATTGTGGTGTGGTTCCTGTACAATAAACTACACATATTTCAGATGTACAATCTGGTGAACTTTGATAAACACATACACCACCACAATAAAGATACCTAACATTTCCATCACTCCCCAAGAAGTGCAAATTTTGAATTCCCAATTTATCCCTTACTACCCCTTTACCCTCTCGTAACCATAAGTTTGTTTTCTATGTCTGTGAGTCTGTTTCTGTTTTGTAGATTAAAAAAAAAAAAGACACAAATGAACTTTTTTTTGGATTCTACATATAAGTGATATCATGTGGCATTTTTCTTTTTCTTTCTGGCTTCACTTAGAATTGATGATCTCCAGGTCCATCCATGTTGCTGCAGATGGCATTATTTTATTCTTTTTTATGGCTGAGTAGTATTCCATGATTTGCTTTTATCCATAAACCTTTTAAAAATTTTTTTTATTGAGTCATAGTCATTTTACAATGTTGTGTCAAATTCCAGGGTAGAGCACAATTTTTCAGTTATACATGACATACACTTTTTTAAGAGTAGAAAGTGAGCTTATCATGTTCATCAAACATCATTCAGTAATTTTGATTGGAATATCATGGAATTCATGAATTAATTTGAAGAGAATGGATAGCTTCATAATATTACGTGACCCCAATCAAGAGCATGGAACATTTTATGTTCTTTATTAGTTTTAAAGATTCTTTATAAAGATCTTATTTGTTCCTGTTTAAACTAATTCCTAGGTTATTAATGGCAAATTGTTCTTTTATTATTTGTTTCTAATTAGCTATTTCTGATCATTTTTATGGGATGATCTTGTTATCAGCAACACAGTAGCTGAATTTTTAAAAAAGAAAAACTAGAGTTTGAATGTGAAAGAAAGTGAGGATTAATATACAATTTAGAATCGTCCCTTTTATCATCAGACACATCTCCAAAAATGAGAATCACATTCTTTTATCAAGAAATTTAGCACCATGTGGATTGCTCCACCTCACTGAATTTATCTCAACTCCCATTTAAATACATTTTAAAAGCTAATTGCAAAATTAAAGGCAAGAGAAACTGAGATCAATGACATAAAATGGCATTTCCAGAATTCCAGATAATCAAATAATCCAAACAAGGTGGTCTAGATAAGAAGAAACAAATTTTCCCTCTATTTTACTTATGTCATTTTCCCTCTATTTTACTTATGTCATTTTCCCTCTACTTTTACCTATATGAATAAGAAGGGTAGCCTTTACACATTTAATGAATACACAATAATTGGATGAAACACAGAGGTTAAATCTTCTTAGTTACTACATCAAATCAGGTATTTTTATTTTTAATCAAACTATTCCATGTCTACAAAGAAATAAATAACATACATGATCTCAGATAACTTCATATAATAAATCAATGGCCCAACGTTCAGAATTGGCTGGTAAAAGATCATAATGCATAACCAGACAAGAATAATCCTTCTTAGCATTTCTAGAGTGCATACTTCCTGTATCACTTATCACATCGTGTTTGCAGTCATTCTTTATATCGCTGTCTAGTTTTATTATTCGTTCTTGTATAGCAATTTATCATCCACTGTCATGACTTACACCCAGTCTAGATTGACCCTTCTTATGGAAAAGGACTGGGTATTATATTTCTAAGTGTCCTCTACTGCCACAAAACCAGGTGCTGTATACATGGCAGGCCATCAATACTATTTGGTGAATGAAGGGAGGTAGCTTTGCTGAGCTTTCCTGTTCAACTGTCTGTGAGATGGTAAACAGATGCTGTGTCCCCTTTATGAAAGATATTCTCCATTTATATTCGCATGTTCAATAGAAAAATACATTTTTTGTGGTTTTTTGGCTTTATTCTGATGTTGTTCTTGTTTAAAAATCAAAGAAATTTACTTTAGACATTTGCTGATTTGAAAAAAATATTTCTGACATACTGCTCTAAGAATAACTGAAACATTCTAATTCATTTCAAGCCAAATTAGAAAACTGATTACTTGGTTTTCTTGAGACCTACTTGCACATTTTAATGCACACTTATTAAAATTCTTTTTCATATCTACAGCATGGAAATTATGGAATAAATATTCTACCTAGAAAGAAATGTCAATTGTAACCAAGGGCCTAAAATTTGCAATGTTTTTTGTTTCAGAATGTCTAATTTTAAAGTATTCATGTATGAGCTCTAGAAATTAATAATGTTTTCAGCAATTGCTTTCTTAAATTTTCTTGCTTTCTGGAACTTGAAAGATGAACCATTGTTTTTGTTCATAAATACACACAAATGTAAATAAGTTTAATATGGGTTTATAAATATCCTAGTAGAAATATTATATTTTAAAATAATTAATATAGCTTAATTACGTCCAGTTCATATGAACATAAAATCCAGTGTATTATCACAAATTTGAATATACCATCAATAAAATAAATGATTTCTACCTCTTAAACACTTCTTTCCTGATTCTAATTATAAATTACGTATCAAATAAGCAAGTAGTTCTTTCAAATCCAATACTCTACACCTTTTTAAACATTACACATGTATCTATAAATATGATAACATATGAAATAACTTTTTCCTTTTTAAAAATGAAAACAATCTTTAATCTATAAGAAAGGCCCCAAGAAGAGACAAAAATAGAAAAATATCAGTTTCTATATCTCATAGCAGTAATGAAGTAAAATTTTAGTAATTGACAGTTCAATAGATGTACTAAAATATGAAACTTGGCTGACTTCCTATTTATTCATATTTGTATTTATTTATAATTTTAGAATGCATATGAAAGTTAAGTATACATTTAATAATAATAATGAAATATAATGGTTTTAGAACTTTGTTATAATAAGGATGAATTATTATTTAAATGTGTCATTTTACTATAGTACTTAATTTTTTCTCCTTGTCTAACTGAATTACAAATCTACTGAAGGCAAACACTGTATCTTGTACTTCTCTGTATTTCCCACAGTTCCTTGCAAGAGTAAATTTTCAGTATCTGTGGATGTGATTTTGATCACAAATCTCAGCAGAACAGAAAAAAATTTTCCTTATTTTATAACAAGGAAGAATTAGTAGAAAATGTGTCATTAAATAATGAAATAGTTTTTGTCTTCCCTTTAATTTGCTCAAGTAGTCCTCTGAGCATTGTGACAAACTATTGAACAATGTAATTAGGAGCTCTCCATTTAGAATGAGGTGAATTCTAAACCAAATAAACATACTAGTCTGAAAAGCATTCTGCTTAATTCTAGGTGCCGTAATATATGGAAGATGCTAGTCAGATTGACAATGAATCTCAAGTGCTGTTGTGAAAGCCAAGGAAAACAAAGAAATGAAGAATTCCATATTTTCTGGTGTGATGAAAGGTAGTAATACATCCATGTATTCAGAACAATCAAAACTTGGCATATGAGAACAGTCCTTTAAACCAAGAGTATTAATACTGCCACTGGATGTATGTTTCTCCCATATTCCCACCTCAAGGCCTTGGCTTTCGTCACTGATTATTATTTAACAGATGAATACACAAGTAATAAAGATGACTTTGGGATAATAAGAAACAAAGATTCATGCAGAGAACCAGGATTAAATTACAAACTGGCAATATAATAACCTTTCTTTCTGGAATGCAAATTTCACATCATTAACTTGTAAGCATTGCTAATACAACACTTTTAAACTTGCATTACTGGACACTGGATAAATATTTGTTGAACGAATTGGACATATTAATAGCTTCATTCTCTTCTGTTGGTTTCACATGAGAACAAGGATAAAACCATCTCTAACGCATGTGCCTTTCAATGTGTACTGTAGGAAATCCTTCATTAATTATAAAATAAATGCCATGTATACATGCATGCCATGTATGCACCTTCCCATTATGTTTTATAATAAATAAACACAAGTAAATGCAGGAAATAATCAACATTCATGAATATGAGGTGTGAAATCTTGTCCTTTCATGTGAACAGAATTATTAACTCATCCACTTACTTAAAAGCCCATATTTAACTAATGTGCATCATTGAACAGTTTGCACAACCATTAATTCCAAAGAGATTTACTAGATGAAAATATTTCATGATGTACATTAACTTCTAACTGAAAAAAATTCCAGAGAAAAATTACTCCAAAAATATATCTTTAAAAGTCTATTTCAACATATTTATAACAGGAAATAGATTTGAGGTATAAATATTTTTCCAAAGATGGAGGTGTTTACTTATATCTTTAAAATTTTTATAACACCCAAGTTTCAATTCACAGTTCAAAGGGGAATTTAGCAAGAAATACCAGGTTGTAGTAAAAAAAAAAAAAAAATCCATGCTCATAGACAGGAGAACTGATTCTCAGTGCCAGCTAGTTATGTGACATTGTATCTATATTCAAACTTGTTAGATTCATTTTTCTCACATATGAAATAGAGACATCCATAACCTCTATGATTCCTGCGTGTTCTCAAGTTCTACTTGCTAGTTCTGGAAACAGATTAAGCTTTCATGAAATATAAGAGATGAAAAGATGCTGGACCCTAAAGATAACTTTTCTTCATTTTTCTTCCATGTAATAATGCATTTTCATCTAGTTTTCCTTTTAAAAAAACTTTAGTATCAGAAATGTAACACTCATGAAAAAAGCTGCACAAAAAATGTACAGCTCAATTATATATCACAAGGCAAGCACCCATGAAACCACTCTCCAGTGCAAATTTAGAACATTACCACTACCCAGATGCCCCCTCTATGCCCACATGTGTCATTCTATGTTGTTCCTGATTTTCATAAAAATTAGATTCTTTATACATTATCAAATAAAAGTGCATCCCTAGAATTTCTTGTGCTTCAAAATTTATATCCATGTAATTACACATCATAAAATTTTTGTATCTGCCTTCTTTCATTCAATGTTATATCTGTGTTTCATCTGTGCTGTTGCATGTGTCTGTAATTCTCCTTTTCATTACCTTATAGTATTCCATTGAATAAATATGTAAAATTTTGTTTTTTATCCATTCTACTATGTTTCTGTTATTTCCAGTAATTGATGTAATAAATAACATATATGAACATTCGTGTTCATTTGTACTGGCAAATATGTGCATACTTTTCTGTAAGGTGTATTTGTAGAGCGGAACTGCTGAGTGATAATGCTACAATGTTTGTCAAAGTGACAAAGACTAGGGTATGAGAATTTCCATTTTTGTCATCATTTTGCTAACATTTTATATTGTCAGCAATTTTAATATTAGCTATTTCAAAAGTGCAGCAGTATCTCATTATTTTAATTTGTATTTCAATGATGACTGAGTTTGAATTCCAGGCTATATGTTTAATAGCTATTTGGATACCATCTTTCATGACATTAAAAAAATTTTATTTTCTAATCAGAATTATTTTCTAATTGTTTGTTGCTGTCCCAGGGGAATAAAAGACATCAAATATTCATGTCTTTGGGACTTTGTCCTTTACTTCAGTCAGGTATTTTGGCTCCTCAAGAAGCTGTTTTCAGTATTTTTGCCCTGTAGTTTAGTTATTTAGTTATTTTCAGCAGGCAGATCCATTTTAATTATCTAGTCCACCATTTCTAGAAGACTCTTGCCTTACTTGTTATATATAAATAGCACTATAAAGAGTTATTGTAGGAACATACATACTTCTCCATTTCACAACACACTAAAGCTACTTTCTTAAAGGCCATCCTTGTTTTTCTCAGTATGAAGCTCCCCTCTTTCTGTATTCAGTATCATGGAGCTTCCAGACTTCTGACTCTTATTCAACATTTGATATCTTCTAAGGACAACCAAAGGGAGAAAAGGAGCTAAAAGTGGAAAGATGACTAGAATCAGGCTCCTATCAATATTTCTGTTCTGAGTCAGTCATCTTTCCTTCTCTATGCCTGACTCTTGTTGAATTTTATTTGTCAGATGAGCTCACCTAACACTGCTTTGAATGGGCCCTCAGCACAAAGTCTCAGTTTTCTCCTTTCTCCAGATTACCCACAAACCACCAAGTTCTTGGAACCATCCTGCCTCTTTTTTTTTTTTTTGCTTCCTAGCACTTATGAGACAGTGCCTTCAAATATACTAATCCATGAGGCCAACTCATTCAGTTCACTCCAGATAACATGACACTTCAAAGTTTAAGTTCCCCAGTCTTTCATTTTTGTGATATACATTGTCCTAATTCCATCTTACTTTTCAGAGTTCTCTTTTAAGTGTGCTTTCTTGTCTCATCCTCTAAATGTATGTTTCTCTGTACATGAACTCCTTTGAAAAGCAAAAAGATCATGATTCCATTTAACACCTTTCCACTAACTACTTAAACCTGCCTCCACAGTTCAGATTTCTACCAGAATTATAGTTCTCAAATTCTAATTGCCAATGTGTCACAAAATCCAAAACTGTCATCTTAACATCACCTACATTTCTCAATTGAATATTTTAAATGGCATTATTCTCCTCATTACCTCTCTAGTAACCAGAATGCTAATTTTTTTTTCTTAAAATGTCCCTCAAATTTTTATTTTACTTTCCATGCCCACTGCATGGAGTAGAGTGTGTAGACTAGGGTTTTTTATTCAAAGGTCCAAGGAATTACGAGGAAGTGATACAGAATCTGTGAATCCACAGGTAGTGTGCATAATTTTGTATATACCTATGTGAATTTATGAAGAAAGACCATTAGTTTTCATTAGTTTCTCAAAGGATTAAGAACTGATGTCCTAGATTCCTACCACCTTACACTAGGTTTACTGTAGTAAACTTTGAGCTCAATAGGCATCTACTCTCTAAATTTGGCTGATCCAGAAGACCAGTCTTTAAAACAACATTCTCATCCATCCAGTACTAACTCATTCATTTAATAAGTATTTTCTGAGTATCTCCTATGTGCCAAGTACCATTCCAGGTGGTTACATTAGTAAACAAGACAGAAGAAATTCCTCTTCTCACAGAGTTTACATTTTAGTGGACAAAGAAAAAGAAAATAATCTATCAATAAACAAAGAATCAAGGAAATATCAGTAAGCTATATTTGCTGCTCATAAAATTAAATTGGGAAATTTCATGGTTACTAGGTGGCTATTTCAGAATAAATTGGTCAGAGAAAGCCCCTTTAAGAACACAAAAGCTCTAAATGACAAGAAGAAACCAGACACGCACAGGGAAAAGCATTCCAAACAGAGGTGCACAATAATGCAAAAGCCTAACGGTTGTGATGAGCTTGGTATTGTGTAGGAATAAAAGAAAACAAAAGGCCAGTCCTGCTGAAGCACAGTGAGCAAGAGAGAAAAGTGTGGGTGAAGTCAAAGGGATAAGTAGAGACAGATAATTTAGGACTCTGGAAACTAGAACCGAGAGCTTGGATTAAGTCTAAGCATAATAAGAACTTAAGCGGAAGAGAAAGAATCTGGTTCATATTGTGTAAAGAATAAATGCATTTTGATAAAAGCAGAAGAGAGACAACTGAAGCAATCCAGGTGGGAGATTATGGAGGTCAAGTTGATTATCTCAGCAAAACTTACACTATTTTCCTTTTAGGTCCTCAATGTAGTCATGCTGACCTTACCTCTGCTTTATCTATCGCACCTCACTTTTTCATGTGCTACCTCCTCCACGCCACACAACAACTCCACAGTATGAAATCTATCACATAAATACTAAAAACGGCACTGAGAATTGCTGAGACTTATCTTGAAACAACTGACAAATTGAACTGGTTATTATTTAGAAGGTGTGTTCTTTAAACTATGTCATAGCTTTAACTATGCTGCTGACAGATCCTGCCCTGTATTTTATTTGTACCCAACATTAGTAGTGTTATGAAACACATACATTAAGCACTATGGCAAAATATAAAGTTTGGGTTTTTGAAGCAATTTATTTATAAAAAATAACATTCAAAATGCTGTTCTATCTTAAAAATGCTAATGTACACATTCTGACAAGGAAGTGATTTTTAAACATTAATCAGTGCCATTTTTTAAAAAGCAATTGTTGTACATCATGAGTCATGATTATAATTGTATGGAAACTGCCCTTGGCTAATAAATTAGCAGGTTTAAAACTAAAATCCTTTGAGTGTCACCCTGATCTATCTATGATAGCTAATTTGTATCACTTCTTATCCTAGTTCCTTTCTTAAATGCCATCTCTTCAAATTTCTTCTTTATATGCCTTTTTATCCCAAACATTAGTGTCCAACCTTGTTTCTATACACACATTTTAAAAATTATTTTAGCTATCAGCAAAGTTTAAATGTTATGTGCCTTTCTGGCACATTTGATATTGAAGAATGATGAAGGGAAACAATGTGAAATTCTTACATTATGTTGATTCTTATCAGAAAATCATTATGACATTTGTCATGAGAGAAATGGAATTTAAGTTCATCAAATACACTTAATTTCCCTTATATCTAATTTCTAGTTAATCTTTTTATAAAGAAAAAAATTAGTTAAAAGCCCTTGACAAACTGCAGGCTTAGAATGTCCTCAAGGCTTTCATCAGGCAGAAAAGTTAGTTTTGCATAGGTAATATTAAAATATGATCTTGAAAAGTATAGAAGATGCTAAAACAAGTGAAAATTCCACCAAAATAACATCAACCCTGAGCACTTCTGACCCCCACACTCAAACTACCTCGCAGAAAATTCAAATCAAGGCATAGTTATGCTGAATTTGTAATTATCAGAAATAACCAAGTCCAACCAGTAAAACATCATTTCTCAACTTATTCACTTTCCACCTTCTTAAAAATTAATTATATAATCCAGCAATCCCACTTCAGGGTATTTATCCAAAATGAATGAAGTCAGGATCTCAGTGGGATGTTAATACACCCATGTCTGTTGTGATTCTATTAACAATAGCTAAGTTGTGAAAACAGATGGAAAAATTTAAAAACATGTGATATATACATGCAATGGAATATTACTGAGCCTTAAAAAGGAAGAAATTCTGACACGTTACAATATGAATGAACCTGGAGGACATTATACCAAGTGAAATAAATGAGTTGCAAAAGGCAAATACTGCATGATTTCACTTATATGAGGTATCAAAAATAGTTAAATGTATAGAACTGAATTGTGAAATGAGGGCTGAGGAGAGGGGAAAATGAGGAGTCACCAGTCAATTGGTGTAAGTTTAGCAAGATGAATAAATTCTACTTCCATACAACACACTTTGCTGTCAAAAGTCAAAAACACTGTATTGAGCACTTAAAAATTTGCTAAGAGGGTAGATATAATGTGTTCTTACCACAATAAAATTAAAAATAATAATTGTCCCTGTATAAAAATTGACCATTCCCTAACTCTATTCCTACAGCACACTGGTTTTAGTTCTATTTTTCACTTGTTTCATTGCAAAGAGTTACTAGTTCATATGCCTGATTTTCTAATCAGATGAAGTTTCAGCCACATCTTATCTCAACCTTCACAACATCCCTGTGATGCAGAAACAATTGGGATCTCAAAGTACAAACCAGGAAAGCAAGCCTACTTCCTCTGGCTGTTACGAACAGAGCTGTAGTATCAGTCTACTCTCTCCAACTCCAAAGTGATGTTGTACTCATCATTCCATATGCCATCTGGTCCTTGTGTTAAGAACTCTTACTCCAGGTGGAAGGAGGACTTATTTTGCTTACCAAGTTCCATAATACCCTCAACCAGTGGGTCTAGAGGTCATAATTAGGAGTTATCCAAAGTTTCAGTGATGGATCAATATTATAGTGTTTTATACTGGATTCAAGAAAGAAGATAGGAAATTACATGCATGCAACCTCCAGAAACCATGCTTCATCACCTCCTCAATTATCCTCAAAAGTTGATTTGATTACTTTTCAAGATGCACTTGTGATGAGCATATGACAAATAAATTACAAATAGAAAGGCACTTCTTGAATGAATAAAGAAATTCAAATTGAACAACAAAAAAATTCAATTACGTCAATTGATAGGAACATATCTTTAAAAATCATCATATATTGTACTAAATACAAAGTTCAGTTTTTAAAGGAACCTCTTTAGAGATTAACTGTTAATACATCATTTTTGCCTTAAAAAATACCAGTACATTCACATATACAAATGTAAAATAGCAATGATTCTTAGACAATATTAATCAATGTCATTTATTTTTTTAAAAAAAGCAACTGGTGCACATCATGAGTCATGATTATAAATTTATGCAAACTGCCTTTGGCTAATAAACAAGGAGAATTAAAATAAAAATGTACTGAGTGTCAACTGGATCAATGATAACTAATTTGTATAGATTTAAATTATATCTATCTACCTCAGGCAATAACCGATTTCTTTAATAACTGTGTTGGAACATACTTTTGAGCAATTAGAACTCAATTGCTATCAAATAGCTTAGATTTTAAAACAGCATTTAAAAATTACATGCTTGAACATTCAGAAGAAATTAAAATCCTGTTTATTTCTGATTGCTTATTATATAGGTCACTGAACATCTTCTGAGTTCAATTTCAATGATTTCATGTGTTATTTTCTAACATTCTTCGAATTTCTAGATTTTAAGGACGAGGGTTAAAATACAACACACCTTTGTTGAAAAACTATATAAGCAGGATTAATTCTTATCAAATGAAAAAAAAAGTGCCCAGCCCATGTATTTAGTCTTAACTTGAAAACTCCTAGGCTCAAATAAAGAATTAATTTGACTGAGAGAAGTCCAGGTTAATTTTCTTTAAGTTTCTGGGGAAAATCATGAGAGTATGTTCTATGCCTTTCATGCACAAGGAAAGAGGTCTTCCACTCAGATTATCTATGTTGTCTGCTGCAATCAAGTTGATTCCAGCAAAATCACTTATATCTGTACTGTTCATATCCAGGTAGACATCTGAACCTAAATGGTTTGAAAAGTTTAGGTTCTAACATCCTATAAAAAAAAAATCTCTCCCTCTCCCTTTGATTCTCTTTCGGGGCCAGTATTTTTATGCCTTAATTTGAGAGAATGATTAATAGTTCATGCTCTTATTACTTGTAAATCCATGAAGAGAGAATGAAGCCAGGCTTCTGAAATGTGACCCCTGACAGAGTCCCACAAATCTGTGGTGAGAGATGACCATGAAATTTTGTTTGTATTGCAAAGAAATACTCATTGAAACTTTAATTTAAAAACCAATGCTGTGAGATTTTCACTTCTTGAAATGGCAAACTAGGTAACAAACTCCTATTCTCCCCTAGCAAGTAATAAAAAGTTTTAAAATAGCTTCTAAAAAACATCAAAGAGATAGCATGAAAATGAAGAAGATACAGGAAAAAGTGAAAGCCCAAAAAGGTTACTTAAGCTTCCAAAGCTAATTTTGCCTTAATGACATTCTCTAATCTGGAAAAAAAAAACAAAACTGAGAAACAAAGCCGCAGTTTGGTCAATCTCATATGGCAACAGAAAAGGCAAAGTCCAGGGCCTTCCTAATGTGGGAATCTGACAATCCACTCATTGAGAAAAAATATATATATGTGTGCTTATGCATGCTTATGTATAAGCAAAATGAATGGCAACAGTGATACAAGGAATAGGAGGGAGGAATTAGAATTACTTTGTTATAAAGTACTTGCATTACCCATGAAACTGTACTGTTACATAAAAGTGGACTGGATTAGTTGTAAATGTATATTGCAAATTCTACAGCAACAACTTAAAAAGCATAAAAGGAAGAAGTGCAATTCATACGTTATGCTAAGAGAAAAGAAAAAGGAATCATATAATATGCTCAGTTAAAACCACAGAAGGTCAGAAAAGAGTGAAAGACAACAGACATAGAAAAAAACCTCACAGTTACCAGGGGGGAAAGGGGGTGGGAAGGGATAAATTGGAGTTGGGGATTTGCAGATATTAACTACTATATACAAAAAAGAAAAACAACATGGTCCTATAGTATAGCACAGGGAATTATATTCAGTATCTTGTAATGACCTACAATGAAAAAGAATATAAAATGGAATACACACACACACACACACACACACACACACACACATATATAAACTGGAATCACTATGCTGTACACCAGAAATTAACACAACATTGTAAACTGACTATACTTCAACAAAAAAAAGAGTGAAAGACAAAATTAGGAACAAAGAAAAAGCAAAAATAATAGAAAACAGTAACAAATATGGTAGATATTAATCCAACTATATCAATAATCACTTTGAATGCCAATGATCTAAATGCACCAATTAAAGGAGGTTGTCAAAGAGGATCAAAAACAAGATTATGTGTTATGTACCAGAAACCCACTTTAAATATAAAGATATACATAGATTAAAAGTAAATAGATGGAGAAAAATATATCATGCTAACATGAATCAATAAAAAGCAGAAGGTATTTTAATTTCAGACAGAGCATACTCCAAAGCAAAGAAAGTTATCAGACACAAAGAGGGATATTTTTTAATGACAGAGGGGTCAATTCTCCAATAAGACATAATCTTCACAAGTATGCCCCTAACAACACAACATCAAAATAAATGAGGCAAAAACTAATAGAACTGCAAAGAGAGCTAGATGAATCCATATTACAGTTGGAGACATCAACATCCTTCTGTCAGAAATGGACAGATACAGCAGGCAAAAGTAAGTAAGGATATAGCTGAACTCAACAACATAATCAATGAATTGAATAGAATGGACATCTTTGGATTATGTCATCCAATGACAGCAGAATACAAATTCTTCTCAAGCTCACACGGAACATTCATCACGATAGACAGGTAGACCACATTCTGGGCCATAAAACATAACAAATTTAAAAGAATGGAAATCATACTATGTTTGCTCACAGACCACAATGGAATTAAACTAGAAATCAGTAACAGAAAGATAGTTGGAAAATCCAACATACTTGAAGATTAAACAGGTTTCTAAATAACAGATGGGTCAAAAAGAAATCTCCAGAGAAATTTTGAAGTATTTCAAATTAAATGAAAATTAAAAGCAACTTATCAAGATTTGTGGGATGCCGTGAAAGCAGTGCATAGAAGGAAATTTGTAGCACTGAAAGCATATGATAGAAAAGAAAATATCTAAAATTAATCATCTAAGTTTCCCTTCAGGAAATTAGAAAAAGAAGACCAAGTTAAATCCAAGGTAAGTAGAAGAAAAGCAATAATAAGAATTAGAGGAGAAATCAATGAAATTTTTTAGATGAAACCAATCAAGAAAAACAACAAAAATAAAACTGGTGATTTGAAAAGATCAGTAAAATTGATAGTCCTCTAGCCAGGCTAACTAAAAGAAAGAAGACATGAATTACTGACATTAGAAATGAAAAAAAGGGCCTCACTAGAGAGTGTTCATGGACATTAAAAGGATAATCAAGGTATACTATGAACAACTCTATGCTCTCAAGTTTGCTAACCTAAATGAAATGGACCACTTCCTTGAAAAAAACAATCTGCCAAAACTTACACAATAATAAATAGAATAACCTGAACTGAATTATTTTACTCACACAAAAGAAATAGACAAACTGAATAGGCCTATATTTATTAAATAAATTGACTAAATAATTAATAACCTTCCAAAACAGACCGCATCAGGCCCAGATAGGTTCACTGGTGAATTCTACTTGACATTTAAGGAAAAAATTATATCTATTCTCTACAATCTTTTCCAGAAGATAGAAGCAAAGGGAATACTTTCTAATTCCAGATCATGAAACAACTAGATATCCACATTAAAAACAAACAAACAAACAAACAAAAGAATCTAGACACAGATCTTACACAGATCTTATACCTTTTATAAAAATTAACTCAAAATGAGTCACAGACCTAAAAGTGAAATGCAAAACTCCTAGAAGACAACAGAGGCGAAAACCTAAATTACACTGAATGTGGTGAGGAATGTTTAGATACAACACCAAAGTCATGATCAATGAAAGAAAGAACTGATGAAATGTATTTCATGACAATTACAAAGTTCTGCTCTGTGAAAGACAATATCAAGAGAATGAGAAGACAATCCAGACTGGGAGAAAATACTTGCAAAAGACACATCTGATAAAGAACTTTTATCTAAAATATACAAAGAATTTTTTTTTAATTCAACAGTAAGAAAATAAACCACCTGATTAAAAAATGGGCCAAAGCCCTTAACCAAAGAAGATATATAGATGGCAAATAAATATATGAATACATGCTTCACCTTGTAGGTCATCAGGGAAATGCAAATTAAAACAATCAGATACCACAACACACCTACTAGAATGTCCAAAATGTAGAACAACGACAACATCAAATGCTGACAAGAATGTGGAGCAACATGAATTTTCATCCACTACTGGTGGGAATGCAAAGGGTACAGACACTTCAAAAGACAGTTTTGTAGTTTCTTACAAAATTAAACATACTCTTGCTAGACAACCCAGCAGTCATGCTCCTTGGAATTTACTCAAATCAACTGAAAACTTATATCCATACAAAAACTTTCACGTTGACATTTACAGCAGCTTTATCCATAACTGCCAAAACTTGGAAGCAACCAAGACATCCTTCAGTTGGTAAATGGAAAAATAAACTACGGCACATCTAGACAATGGAATATTTTCAGCATTGAAAAGAAATGACCTATCAAGTCATGAAAATATATGGAGGAAAACTTAATATATATTACTAAATGAAAAAATATAATCTGAGAAGGGTACCTGCTGTATTATATGACATCATCCAATGTCATCCAATTATATGACATTCTGGAAAAGGCAAAACTTCGGAGACAATAAGATTTGTTTTTGCTAGGGGTTAGGGAGGAGGGATGCATGAATAAGCAGAGCACAGGGTTTTTATTGACAATCAAAGTACTCTGTACAATGTTAGGATGGTGGATACACATCATTATATATTTGTTAAAATCCATAGAATGTACAACACCAAGAGTGAACTCTTAAGCAAAGTATGGACTTTGAATGATAATGATGTTGATGGGAATAGAGGGTACCTAGGAACTCTCTGTACTTTCCATTCAATTTTGCTGTGAACCTAAAGCTGTTCTAAAAAATAAAGTTTATTAATTTAAAAAGATTACATGATAAAAAAAGATTTTATGAAAAGCAACATTTCTTTCTATGGTGAGGAATGTGGTTATAGCTAGATCATTACTGATCCAACCACTCCCCCCAAAATTGAAGGAATAAAATACATTCACATAAAAGTGTCTCCATAAGTTGATTTTTATGGATATAGAAGAAACATGTTGCATTTTAACAATATTTACTTACTGCATTTGTATTATAATCTCTAGAGATAAGACTAGCAAACAGTTTCTTAAAAAGAAAAAAAATCCAGATTATATACACATGTAGGAATATATGATATGAGTGAGAATAACCTGAGTCAACAGAGCACAAACAAAACCACAAAAATTTCAGCTACTGGAACTGGCACATATTATATAAGCTTCATAAGTGTAACAGATATGAAATCTAAGCTGGAAAACGCATATGGGACATAGGGGATTCTAAAAAGTGATGGAGTAACTTTGGAAAAGAATTAAGTAGATACTCCCCCCAAAATTAAATATAATAAATTAAATGAAAAATTCAGTGGATAGTCAGGCATACCTTGGAGATAGTTTGAGACCACTGCATTAAAGTGAATACCACACTAAAGCGAGTCACACTAATTTTTTGTTTCCCAGTGCATACAGTGTTATGTTTACACTATACCATAGTCTATCAAATGTGCAATAGCATTATGTCTAAAACAATTGTACATATCTTAATTAAAAATACTTTATTGGTATAAAATGCAAAGCATCATCTGACAATGCAGGGTTACCACAAACCTTCAATTTATAAAATCACATTATCTGCAAAATGCAATAAAGCAAAGTGCAATAAAGTATGCATGTAGATAGATACAACTCAAGATAGAGAATTATTACAAAAAATCCAGAGTTCAGTCAAAAATGACAAAATGAAGGAAATAGAGAAGAGAGAGTTACAATAAGAAGGCCTAATCTACATTTAATTGATGTCCCAGAATGAGAGAGAAAATAATGGAGCGGGGCAACTTTTAAGACAGAATGACAAATACCAAAGCTTATGAAAGACACTCATCTACAACAAGTAATCCATATCTACACACACACAAAAGCATTCTAACAGGCTCAAAGTGGAAACACCACAAATGCCCATCAAAAGTAGAATGCACAAATAAATTGCGGTATATACATTCAGTGGATACTACAAAGCAACACAAATGAATAGATACTCGCTCCATGCCATAATCATTAAGGAACTTGTAAACACAATGCTAAACAAGAGAAATGAGACATAAAATCATACAATGTGATTAGACTTGCATAAAGTCCAAAAAACAATTTTATACATGAGATGAAACTACAAAGTGAAGTAAGTAGGTATTTTAGCCAGCAATGGGGCTCAAATCCTTCCTCCTCTGACCTTCACTTTTGCTGGCCTATTCCACCTTTCAGGACCTTTCTGATTACTTTGGAACCACCTCGATAATTTAGGATAACGTCTTTATCTTAAGGTCATCTGGTTAGGAAACTCAGCTTCATCTGTGACTTTAATTCTGCTTTGCCATTTACCATAACATAGTCACATGTTCCAGGGATTAGGATGTGGGTATCCCTGGAAGGGCTGCTATTCTTTTGACCAGTTACATTATTTATTTAAGTTTCGAAACACATTTTATGTCACTAAGTCTCTTTTCAATTCACCTAAAGTGACATTTTGAATTGGAACAAATTTTTATGTCACTAAGTCTCTTTTAAGTTCACCTACAGCCACATCTTAAAGTTAAATTCATATTTGAAATTGATGTAATATGTAATGCCAAATTGCATTACTGTTCCTCCAGTGGTGTTACACATTTACTATGCCAACATAGAAATTAAGTTAAATAATTTTCTCTTCCAGCTCAAAGCCAAATATAAAATGAAATGAAATATGTAGATACTTTGTAAAAACAGTGAAAATCTCGCATAAGTAGTGTATATTGGTATTATTATTGGCATACAGTAGTATATTGGTATTATTATTATTCCTTAATTATCATCAAATTCTGATATAGACAATCATTGAACTAATTCAGTAAATAGTTTCACTATGAAGAATGAAAACAATGGGATATATATCATATATACAAACACATACATATACACACACAGCACAATAAAATGCATATTAGTCTATAAGCCTCCATACATCTGCTATTCTCAGACAGCTGAAGTGTCTATATTCCTACTAAGATGAGTTAGAAAGTAACTGCCGCATTATCATTTGAGACTTTCTCAGCTTAGTATCAGTCTATTTCCCACAT
Source organism: Camelus dromedarius (assembly GCF_036321535.1). Taxonomy (NCBI): domain Eukaryota; kingdom Metazoa; phylum Chordata; class Mammalia; order Artiodactyla; family Camelidae; genus Camelus; species Camelus dromedarius. The sequence goes on along the minus strand of NC_087472.1, from coordinate 93,190,085 downwards.
TTACTATAAATGAAAACTTGTTTTTATTTTTCCACACGTTACCTGGAAGAAGTATTAAAAATATTGCTCTTTTAAGCTAATCTTGCTATAACACAACCAAAACAATGACTTGATTGATTTTTTGGACTATCACATTATGAGGTATTTCTATATTTTTAAGACTTGGAAGGTACCAACTAATATAACCATGTCATATTGCTTATAAGACAGGTAAGGCACAGAGAAGTTGATTCCTATAGTCAAAGAAGAACTGGGATTGAAATTCAGTCAGGAGCACTTAAAGTCACAAAAAATGTACTAGGCTTTCGGTCATCTGACAGTGCTTTAGCAAAAGCAGGTACTATATTTGCAGAAATGGTGAACGTAATTCTCTATTAGCTGAGAACAGCAACTTACCCATACATCCATCCTTCTTTATTACAAAGCCTAATAGCATATACCACAATTATTTGAAGTTTTATTTGAAGACATATGTACTCTGCTTCTGGTAAAGATGATAATTAAATGAATGATTTAAAAAATTCTTTTGAAAAAACTCAAACTAGTTCACCCCCTCTTAGACCTCCAATATTGCTTTCCTTTAATGTCAAAAATTACCTTATTTTAACAGAGAAAGTAACTACTTTCCAGTCAGCATCTCAAATAAAGGAAAGACTGCTTTAGGAATTTCCCAAAAGTTTAAAAGTTACATTCTGGGAGTGCCTTTAGTCCTTATTGACATATTAATTCATTCAATAAACATTAATTGGACACCAACTATATAAAAGTCTCTAAAATTTAAGATTTTAAAAATAATTCATTGCAATAGTACTTAAGAATCATCTCATTTGATAGTTCCAATTAAACATATTTTATCTAAAGTCTTTTTCAGAATAATATGAATTGCATCTCTGATTACTAAAGAAACTTGTCTCTAATATTACCCTGAATTTCTACATAAAAAACTATTCATTAGCATAATTCCAAATTTGAAATTCCTGCTATAGCCTATTCCTTAATTAGCTTTTTTAAAGCCTCCTTTTTATATATTTGTCCCTCATTTAAAATTTTATCACCTCTCAAAAATCTCAGTTGGTAGTTGACTTAGAACTCCAATTTGGTAATGATTTTCTTCTTGATTATGAACTTCTTGGTTTGATTTTACATAAAAGAAAAGGATTACAAAGATCAGAACTTAAATACGCATTTTTTGATGAAAAATTACATTTCTAGGGCATGTTTTTAACTGTTGTTCATGCATTACTGCATTATGAACAGAAGATAATAAATAAAGGTATATGTTTCCATGGATGATGACAAGTGTCCCAGGTTCTACTGTTTACAGTCTGGGTTGGTATATTAGACTGCTTGGGTTGTCATAACAAAATACCTTAGAATGGGTAACTTCAACAACAGAAATTTACTTTCTCTCAGTTCTGGAGGCTAAGAGTCCCAGACCAAGATGCCAAGCATGGTCGGTTTCTGATGAGATCTCTCTTCCTGGCTTGCAAATGGCTGCCTTTTCAGGCCTTTCCTTGGTATGTGCAAGCAAAAGGATGGAGATGTATTTTTTTTTACATATACATATGTATTATATATATTAGAGAAAGAGGGGGCAAGGAGGGAGGGGGCAGGAAGGGAAGGAGAGGGAGGGAGGGACAAGGAGGGAGTGCACACGTGCTTTCTGGTGTCTCTTTCTTATAAGGACACTAATCCTATTAGGATCGGGTCCTCACCATTAATGGCCTCATTTAATTTTAATTACTTTCTTAGAGACCTTGTATCCAAATACAGCCACACTGAGGATTAGGGCTTCAGCATATGAATATAGGTGGATACAACATTCAGGCCGTAACAGTCAGCTTAATGGCCATATGCAATGGTAATTCAACTTCCAGCATAATCTGGAAGTATATGCTAGCTGTGCTTTCTTGGCCAGGAAATGCAGGTAGAGTAAGCCCTTAGGAACTACATCACTCCCAGGATTCTCTTAAAATGACCCTGGAATGCTGATTCATTACGTCAGTTGTAGGCGTAGTTTGTCAGTGAAGGATATCTGAAGGTAGGGTCTCACCCAGAAATACAGGCTTCTGGAAGTATGTCTCTCTGGTGGGCATTTCTTTCTGGGCATGCGATCTATGACAAATATAAGACACCAAAAAGAAGGTGATACTCCGTCTCTTACATGGAGAGTTTCCAAGTCTGCCAAATTTGTTCAAGTTGTAATCGTCTGAGTCACCAGATTCCACAGCCATTTGCAGTGATATTAGCAAGCTTTTAAGATGGCTGTGGTGTATAGAAATTCTCATTTCAAACAGGGTAACTGCTATTTCCTGGTACCAGGAAGTGAAGGAAATCAGCACAGGGCAGAGATCTGAGGGTCTGGTATTGCCTAGGTCAAAGGGGCTTAGCTCTTGCCATCAGTCTTGAAGGTAGAAATCAAAGCTGATTAGGGATGAACTTAGGATTTCATTTTGGATATAAAAAGAGGTCTTCACATGTGTTTTCTACAGTCCATTCCAAGTCCTTTCTTTTGGGAGGATGTGCAACATTAGAGCTATCATATATACAAAACCCTAGGACTCCATTTGGGGTCAAGAGTCCCAGTGAATTCCTACTGTAGTGTATTGTAGTGTTTGAGAGTGGCTCAGGCTTCAAGTTCAGAACAGGAAATGCATAAGCTTGGTGGGCTCCCAGGCCTTTGCCATGAGCTCTATTTTACAGGAGTGAAAATGATAAGGAGAGAGGAAAAAATTCCCAAAGTAATACATTTATTTTTCCAGAATCCTTACCAGACTTGTGTTGTGATCTGTTTTATCTGCCAATCAGGAAAGCCTGAAGACAATCTATACTGTCTCCACCGGGAACCTGCCATGGTGAGATGGAAGAGAGTTTGGAAGTCTAGATTCTAAGACTGCAGTTAGTCAGCTGCAGTTGGACTCTTTACCACGGGGAGGCACTGTTAAGCTGTGGCAGCTCTCGGGACTTCACTCTTCAAGGATGCTGGAGTGTGAACTGAGAAGTTCTGTGTTGGGAGCCCAGGGAGCATAACCATAAATGGAGCCAGCTGCACCTCCAGATAAACAAAAGTCAGCGACATCTGGGAGGCAGGTCCCAGCAGACGGTCCTTAGAATCCTTGTGTACTGTCCTACATACGTTGATTCACTTAGCAAATACTTAGTAAGCACTAAATGATAAGCAGACACACTGGAGGTGTGTCTAAACAAAATATACCAGAATTCCTGCCCTCATGAAGCTTCCATTCATTAGAAAAAAATTTTGCACCTAGACATGGCTTTCAGGAAAAAATTTCCAACTCATATTGGAAGTAAAGCAGTGGATTCCAGGGCTAAGGTTCAAAAAGCAGGCTTTGGAAGTGGGTGGGGCTGGGCCACAGCTGTGGGGTGTACCCAAAGAGTTCCAAGATCATTGAGTTTGCCTTGAGAAACATCTGAACTCTCAGAAGCATCAAGTTCTAAGGGATGGACCACCAGGTAAGAGTAAGATCAAAAGCTGAGTACGTACACAATACAAATACACAAGATGGGATTAGTGGGATCAGGATGCAGAGCCAGGATAGAGCCTGAGAGAAAACATAGGAAAATAGTGTTTTATTTAGTAACTATGGCCTTATCATTAGCAGGGGGATGCTATGAAGAGCACCTAACTCATTTACACAAGTACCACATTTGCGATTAAATTTTATGGTAATACTGAGCAGCTATAGAAAAAAAATCTGACATAGGATCCCATACTTTGAAATGTTCCCAGAACATGTTCTAGTCTTAACTGCTCACATTTATTTGTTCTTCTATTTTAACTGGATGGCTATATTGACAGAGAAGTCCTGCACCTTCCTTGTCATAGAACTTAGCATCAGTTTGGTTTTTTTTTTTTTTTTCGGTTTCTTTAATTATCAGTGTCCCTTACTAAACTGTAAGTTCTGAAAGAAAAACTACTTTGATGTCATCATCCTTATATTCATGCCTGGCACTTATCACAGTGCCTGACTTCATATTAGGCAGCGCCACCTTATATAGTCATGCAGGTTGTGCACTGCACAAGTCTGGGGGCACCATACTCATAAATATGATGTGAATGGCACCCCTGAAGTCATACAGTGCACAACCTCACAAGCATTTATGGTGGCCCTGGACCTCATCAATGTTTATTAAATTAATGAAAATATTTTTACTGCTTATGATTTGTTGTCAGATGTCAAATAAATATGCCAACTTGTGACACACATAAGAGAACATGGCAAGGACAATGGCGCTGGATAATAAATAAAATGGATTTCTATTTTAATCTTAGACTACAAGAGATGGCTTTGAAAATTACTTAATGCAGTGACAGTACAAGAGCACCTCATTTAAAAAAAATTAACTTCTAGTTTGAGAATAAGTGGATTCTAGTTTCCTATGAAATGTATGATTTTTAAAATTATAACTGCTAACAGAGTTAAATTAGCAAACTAGGAGATTCACTTACTTGGATGAACAGAAAGCCTGGAAACAAAATTTCCATTTTAATAGAATTTTATCTCCCTGAAATATCCCTACAAAGTAATCTTGATAGTCATAAGTACTTTTGCAATATAGCCATCATTTTTTTAATTGAAGTACAATTACAGTGTGTCAATTTCAGAACAATGTCCCAGTAATGCATATACATACATATATTCGTTTTCATATTCTTTTTCATTAAAGATTATTACAAGATATTATAGTTCCCTGTGCTATACAGAAGAAATTTGGGGTTTTTTAACCTATTTTTACATATAGTGGCTAACATTTGCAAATCTCAAACTCCCAAATTTATCCCTTCCCATACCCTTTCCCCTGGTAAAGGTAAGATTGTTTACTATGTCTGCAAGCCTGTTTGTTTTGTAGTTGAGTTCATTAGTGTCCTCTTTTTTTCTTTTTTTAGATTCCACATCGGAGTGATATCATATGGTATTTTTCTTTCTCTTTCTGTCTTACTTCACTTAGAATGAGGATCTCTAGGTCCATTCATATTTTTCCACATTATACAAGCTATGAAGATAACGTAAAATACTTTTTTCCCCTAATGAACTTCAAGTCCCCTTTAACAGATACAAAATAACAATGAGGACAAAGTGATAAATGTCCATGTGTCATCTTACAAATAGTAAGGCCAGTTGGAAGCTTAATCATTTCTATCTGTGCAGGAGGTTTCACAATTTTGGTATCAACTTTTTAGGCTATGATTTCTTGCTCCTTTGATAAGTTTCATGTTCAAGCAAACTGTTAGCATAGATGTGTGTGTGTGTCTTTAAAAACAATATTCAGAAGTAGTATATTAGTTTGTATTCAATAATGATGTCTCTGAATGTTTAACTCTTCCCAAGAACCCTCATGTTCTTTTCCAAAACTGTGATTGGGAAAGGTAATGTTAATCTGGTAATTAGAATAAAATTGAACTGAAAAAAAAAGTTATTTTATTTATTCCACAAACATAATGCCTGTTAGAACAACTTGACACTGGGAGCTCTTGAAATGTGGTGGCCTCAATATTCAGCGTTATTGAAGAGAAGTCAAAATATGGCCATAACACTACTCAATGAAATGTTTTCTTCAGTGAATAAATGATGAATGTACTGATATCTATTATGACTCTTGAGTTCCATTTAAAGTACATGCTTTTTTCAATGTAAGTAGACATTTAATTACTGAAGCAACAAAAGTCATTGGTAGTTTAAAAAAAAACAAAAAAACAACTGGATCTCAAAGCGAGGATCACTTGGGGCACTGGTTAAAATTTTAGACTTCTATAATCAAATCCAGAACAAAATCTTAGGTGGAGGGAGCTGTCATAGGAATGTGAGTATTAGACAAGATTTCAGGACATTCCCGTACATGCTAAATCTTCAGAACCACTGACTTACAGAATAGTTTTCATTTAATAGTTCATTTAATAGTTTGATTTAGTTCACATGGCCTGGGAAGTTGGGACATTTTCTAAACATGAAAATATTAAAGAAGCTATGAGTATTTAAAATGAGACTCCTGTTTACTTTTATTTAACTTGCAGTTAGATGTTTGCTAAAATGAATGAATTCAATTTCCAAACTAAGGGTCATGGTTTCAAGTACTAGGGACGATCTGAGATTTTACTCTGCTTGCAAGCCTTCAAGTTAGCCTGCCACAGTTTCACGGAGGCTGGTAGACAACGGCTGGGTCAGAGCTTGAGACGGGGAGGCTATCCTGGCTTACCTGGGTCAGCCTGTTCTAATCACAAGGATCCTGAAAACTGAAGAAACTTCCCTGGCTGAGGTCAGAGAAAAAGAAGTGAGAATGCAATCAGGGCCAGAGAGATGCTACCCTGAAGATGGAGGAAGGAGACCATGAGCCCAGGAATGAGTTCAGCCTCTAGAAGCTGAGAAAGGCAAGGAAATGAAATCTTCCCTAGAGCATCCAGAAAAAACATAGCCCTACTGACACGTTGATTTTTAGCTCAATGAGACCTGTATTGGTCTTCGCCCCTCTAGAACTGTAAGATAAGTATGTGCTATCTTAAGCCACTCATTTTGTGGCAAGTCTTAAATCAGCAACAAGAGAAAAGTAATATAAGCAGTAGCCAGAGTATCAACAATTTAGTGCCCATTTCCCCAAGTCCCAGTTCCCACGGGGCAAGGCAGAGAAAGCCAGCGGATACTTGCTCACACAGTGGGTTGCCCTACAGTAGAGGAATCCTGAGTTTAGAAAACCTGAATCTTTTGTGATGAAGCAAGTATGCCTATCCTTCGCTCCAGAGGGAGGCACTATCACTGTCTCCCAAGGTCATCTGCTCTACAAACATCCTTGAAAAAATTGTCTGAAACAAAGGGCAATCAGTGTCTCACTTGCAAGATACACAGCAACACAGGAGACCCATAGAGAATTGTTCCTCAACACAAGGTTGCATCCAAATTCATTACTCAAGTGTCCCCGAAATATGGTTTTTGTAATTCAAACTGAATGACTTTGTCGTCTTTAGCATAGATGATGAAATTGATAAAGGTTGATACAGCTGTATAAGAAATGTCTGCTAATGAGATCTTTAAAAATAAAATTCATTATTATAAAACCAAAATTAATATGAGCATATGCTGGGTTTGCTATATTTATAATATTCAACACATAGAGACACATACACCTACAAATATACTGTCATTATTGAGATTGCTACAGGTAAGGGAATTTCACTATTGCTAGTTGGGAACTTACTGGACTGACCGCTTTTCCACATGAAACAGCTGCTTTTAGTATGGGATTTTTTTTTTTTTAACAATATGAAGGTTTTCTTAGTACTCTATCATATCATAGCAAAAACAGACTTGCTGTTTTAGGAAAGATTTCTTTTTCTATAAAACTTAGAAATAGATTTTTATTGGAATCTTCATTAAACTGATCAAAGTTGCAAAGGAATGAATATGAATTGTGTTGTCCAGTAAAAGCAGCTGAAAATACCTGTGTATGATAAACTTTCTTATCCTTCTCGAGTTGCTAGGATAAATTAAACCTAATTACTCTTTTAAAAGAACTACTTTACATCTTCTAGCTATAATTAAATGAAATAGTATCTATAAATGAAAATATATTTTCAACAGCAGTAGAAAATATACTAGGTCATGCAGTTTGCCTCATAAACAATATAGTCACCATGGTTACCATTATGAATCCTGTCACAAGGCCCTCCATTCTGCTCAGTTAAGCCAAAGTTTGTGAAATCCCTTCTATGTCTCCTTCTATCAAAATATACTCCCTTATACAGATCAGCTCCTGGGGATGTCCAGGAAGCTCCATGTCCTCTACGAAATTGGGGGAAAAGTTTGATTTGCCATACAGTCTCTCTGAAGACTAAAAGACTACTCAAGAGAGCAGTTTAAGAACTGACCCTTAGTCTCTTTAGAAGAGATTAAAGTGCTTCTGAAATTTAATTCAGGCACCTCTCCCCTCTTCCCACTGTATTGGTTGTTAAGCAGTTGACTCTCAAACTCAAACCTACCCCTCTGTACTCTGCTTTGTGATGCTCCGCTGAGACTGCACACCCCATTCCTGCAGTTTTAACTGCTCCGTATTAGTTAGGCTTTACCATTAAAGAGTACTATCAGGAGACTGCATGGCTCAAAGTGGAAGGGAGAAAGAAGCCTAGAGGAGGAGGAAGGGACTGTTCTGTGGGAACCTATCTTCAAGTCCCTAAAGTTTAATATTACAACCTCTTTCTTTTGTTCTCCAACGATAAGAATGGTAGCTACTTTCTGCAGTTACTACCTCTCTGATACCTCAGGGTCCCCTTTTAGCCTTTTTAGTTCACTAATGATTTTTTAAAATAATGATTATTTTAAATTCTTTCTTTTAAAATAATTAGCGTACTTTTGTGTTCTGACTGGACCTTGACTTATATAATCTTGTCTTGCTTTTTCAATCAGTCTGAAAATTGATTTTGAGTTTTTAGACCATTAACAGTTAATGTAATGATTCATGGTTAAATTTAAGTCTACCATTTTACTATTTGTTTTTTATGTGTCCTCTATATTCTTTGTTCCTCTTTTTTTTTTTTTGATTAACCAAATATTTTAGTAATCCATATGTCTCCTCTATTGGTATGTCTAAATGCTTGCTTTAGTAATAAGTTATCTTATTATAATCCTTTTAAAATTAATTGTATAAGAAATTTACAATAGTATAATTTCATTTATATCCTCTTCAATACGTTGGCCTGATAATTTTTTACTATGTCAGACTTTGTATATAAAAAATTGTAGAGCCTCTAGAAGACATCACCTTTTCCCAGAAGAGTTAACCATATTTTCTGAGAGGAACAAAGAGTAAAGGCTAATTACCCTAATCCAACCAGAGGCTGAACTTACTGAAAACCAGGTTGTAATTTTCCTGAGGTTCTACCTCTCTCTGTTTTACATAAATTTTTGGAGTGTAGCCCAGCAAGGAGGCTAGTGGGCTTACCGTGGGGATCCCCCCTTTCAGTCTTCAACTCTAATACCAATTCTGCCCTGTAAGCACTGTGAGCTGGATATAAACTCTGCTCTGCTTTTCTTCAGTGAGAGAGGATGTATTTTTCAAAGATGACCACACCAACACATTCCATCTTGTTGTTGTTCTTGCAATTTAATGCTAACATTAAGAAGTAAAAATCCATGTTATTTGAATCTGAGTAAGCCTGCTTCTATGGTGGAAGTGATGCTATGTCACTTCTGTAACAAAGTCATAAAAGGCAACATGGCTTCCTTTCCACCTGGTCCTTTTGGGATATTCTTCCTTGGAACCCATTCATCATGCTGTGAGGAAGCCAAAGGGTCACGTGGAAAGGCTACATAAAAGTGTTTGGGTCACAGTTTCCTCAGAGGTCCCATACAATAACCAGTATCAACTGCCCCCACACAATAACCAGTATCAGTTGCCAGACACGTAAGTGGTGAGGAAATGAATCCTCATATGATTCAAGCTCCAGCTGACAATGAATAGAACAAAGACAATCTGTCCCTTCAAAGCCTTGCCTAAATAGCAGAATCATGAGTAAATGAATATTACTATTGTTTTAAGCATCTGAGTTTTGGGGTGGTTTGTGACTCAGAAACAGATCATCTCACCATGCAACTTTTTGTTTAGTTTTTTTAGCTGCTTGTAAGATTTGAACAAATACCTAAGTATAACACAGTCAAGTATTGAGGGGTCACTGCTTTGCCTCCCATTTCACCAGGATCTCAGCGCCATAAATCCTGGTTGCCTTGTCAATCCCAAACTCCAATTTTTGTTTCTCAAGCCCTAATAGATTGCCAAACTCTCTATTGGATTCTCAGCTTTATTTTGGTTTGGGGAACAGGGGTTGTAGCTTGAACTTCAGGATTTTTATTTGTATTTTTCCCAGCTCTACTGAGGCATAATTGACAAAATTGTATATATTATTCCCTGCTTCTTCACTATAGCCTTTGGACAGAATTCTAAGACTTTTGTCCAGTGCTGAGATGCGGCAGATTTCCAATGAAGAACAGGAGCTTGTAAAATATTGGCTTACCTCTCTGCACTTCTCTTCACTTGGTGATCTTAGCTTCTTAATGAATAATTCTTATTAAGTTTTCAGTTTGCTTCTGGTTGTTATCAATGGCAACATTGATAACATCTCCCACAATTACTCTATCAGAGAGGAAAGTCTGAGCTTACATTGCATTTTTAAAGATCTGCCTAGTGTTACTATAGAAAATGGATTTGAAGAACCAACCTGGAATAGTAGGCAACAACCTGGGTGAGAATTGATGATGAGCAGAACTATAGTAAAAGCAGCAGGACTAGAAAAAGTCATTAAAATATTTAATGAATGATTAGAGCATGTAATTTACAGGGTATGGTATAGGTATAAGGAAAAAGAAAGTATTTGGGAGCCTTGTAGAATTCTTGCATGGACACTGGGGTACAGGGTAAGGTCTTTCACCATGGTAAATAATATTTCACACCAGGGTGTGATAAACAGAGTTACTGTGTTAAAGTGGAACTTGCTATGTTTGAGTCATCATTAGTATATCTAGCTGGAGATGGCTAATTGACAGTGAACTGAGAATTCAGAAAAGAAACTTTGACTAGAGCTAGAAAGATAATTGGGAGACTGCACTCTATTAGTATCATTTTAACATACAAACTGGATTAAAATCACCCAAGAGGGGAATCTAGAGAAAACAGATGAGTCTCAGACAGAACTGCTTTGGCATGCCTTAAAAGAAAATAAAATGACATGAAATAAAACCACAAGCAACAATTTCATGGTTTTACTTCTCTTAATTTTCTCATATTGCTTTGCTTCTCCAATACAGATTTATTACCCAAACTATAGAACATCCATTTTTAAAAGAAAAGAGGGAAAAATCTAAAAAGTGGTATGAGTCAAAGGAAAAGGGAAGAATTTCCTGTGGTTCAATTTTAAGCAATACAAACTGACTGAAATAGCTTGGATAAACCATTATATGCCCATATGACAAGCCATGCTTGTGATCCTGATTGACAGGAAAAATCAAACACTCCAGAAAACACACAACCATATTTCAGTAAATTCATTTCAAAAAAAAAGAAAACTAAATTAATAGACATTTCATGAAATATAGATAAAGCAACCCTGGCAGATATAAGAAGAATGTATGGTATTATTTTAAAAACTGTATCAGTTACAAGAAAAATTAAAACTTGAGAAATAACAATATAGAGTCCATTCCTCAGGATAGCCCACAATTTCAACCATGTGCTTTTAATTGCTCGATGAAAAAATACAGTAAATTCTATTTTAATTCTATTCATATTGAGATATAGTAATTCAACATGTTAAAGAAACTACCATTTCTAAAAAGGATAAAAGTTTTAATCAAATTAGTATATGATAAGTGAAAAAATATGGAAATATACATAGTATACTGTAGACATCCTTGTTAACCTATTATCCATTGCTCCTTCTTTGGATAATAGAATCTTCATTGTCCTTTAGACAACCAAATCTGTCCACATACCTGTTTCTGGAATTTGTTGAGCTTACGTTGGCTGTAGAGACAAGCAAATGTCCTAGGCTGGCCTTTCAGGGTACTGCATCTTCCCTGCCACAGTTTTTGGTTCAGGAATGCTCAAGTAACCCAAAATGAGAATCAACTAAATGGTTTTGCTGGAACATTAGGAAAGAAATATTTCCACTGAGGCTGCTGTTATGGTCTCTATACATCCCAGTTACCCAGGGCAGTCCTACACCTGTGGTCCCGGTATACTTAGTAATTACATTGTCCTGCCGTGGATAATAAATTATATAGTAACTTTATTCTTGGAAGGAAACCTATCTGAGAATAAATTTTAAATGGAAGAAAGCAAGCCTAAGAGATAAAAAGCAACTGACAAGATTCTTGACAGCATCATTTTACCAACCTGACCCAGGTGAACCTGAGAATAGGTCTACCCTTGGATTTTTCTGTTACTTGTGCATAAATAAGTAACTCACTTTGTAATCAGTTTAAATTGAATTTCTGCCACTTGCAACTGAAACAGGACTGACTATTACTATATGCTATGTTAAAAATTTGCTTAATGACAAGGAAAGGTATACATTTATACAGAGCCTAAATAATTACAAATAGGTATCACCCAAGGATAAGAGTCTGAATTTTCTTTATTCTATCAAGAACTTAGAGACGCTAACTATTCTTCTAATATAAAAATCACTAAAACCAAGAATAAGTGCATTATTTATTTTTAGTGATTTGCAGGAATCTTCTATCTGAAATACCACTCTGTCTTTCATTATTAACAATCCATATTCATCTTTCAAGGCTTATAAAATAAACTTCATCTCCTTAAGCATGCCTATTTGAACAGCCAGGTGGGAGACTATGCACTCTTCTGTGCCTCCATGCAGCAGAGTTCTATGACCTCCATCATAACACTTACCATGTTATTTTTAAATCAGCTTTATTGAGATATGATTGGCATATATTAAAATTCACCCATGATAAGCATATAGTTCTGACAATACATATTCAGTTTTGACAAATGCATACAGTCGTGTAAAACCACCACAATAAATATATACCACATATCCATCTCCCTAAAGTTTCCTCTGGCCCCTCTGTATTCAATCTCCTCATTCCATCACAGCCCCTGGCAAACACTGACCTTTTTTTCTAGCGTGCTTTCTCCTTGTCTAGGTTTCATATGAACTGAATGAGAAAATATGTAGGCTTTCCTGTCTAGATTCTTTCACTTAGCATAATGCTTTTGAGTGTCACCCATGTTATTAAATGTAGCAGTATTTTTTTCTGAATGATATTCCTTTGTATGGATACATTATAATTTGTTTATTATTTACCCATTGAAGGACAATTGAGCAGTTTCCAGTCTGGGTGTACTTTACATAGAAGTGGTTTGAACACTTGAGTATGAGTCTTTGTGTGAACTTACATTTTTATTAGTAAATACCTCACATATGGTACAAAAAATGTACCATATCAATGTAAGACATTAATAGGGAACACTGGGAGTGGAGGTATATGGGAATTGTATATATTATATTCATAGTTTTCATGTAAATCTACTATTCTAAAATAAAACATGTATTTTATAAAATCGGTAAAAGATTCAGACAGTAAAGAAAATCTTATGTATGTTTATGTATATGTTCATATCAGAAGAATGGTTAGTGTCTTTAGGTTCTAGATAGATATGTAGATAGACAGATGAGTTGGGGAAGGAGGAGAGAGATGATCTGTATACATATAATTTTCTTTACAATCTGCTGGAGTCCATTAGCTAAAATTTTGTTAAGGAATTTTGCATCTAGATTGATGAGAAATATTGGTCTACAGTTTTCTTTTCTTACGGTATCTTTTTCTAATTTCAGTAACAGGGTAACAATGGGACAGTTTTGACCGCAGAATCTTCATTATATCCTTGAGATGGTAAGGATCTCTTTTCACTTTAAAAAACACCAATTTGTGTAACAAAGTTTGATTAATATCTTACGTCAATTTAAACTGAAATAAAATGTAAAAGTTAAGGCTCATAGGTCATTACCAGAATATAAGTCCTATGTAGAAGGACTTGGACCACTTGTTTTGTTTAGTGTTTCCTCGTTGCTCTTTACTTGTGATCACCTGGCTTCTTTCCTGTTCTTTTTATCATCCACTACCTTCTAAATATGGTCACTCTTACATGCCATCTGAAAAATCATTATGTAATGACAAATTTAAGGAAATTTTTATGTTATATTCTCTATGCAATAGGAAAATTGAAGAGAAAAAAAGAAAAAACAAATATTTAAATGATTGATAGTATATCCATTGGTTATAATAGTATCCAGTTATTTAAACTGTGAATTTTGACTACAATTACATCAAATCTGTACTACTAGGTGAAGACTGGAAGGAAGCAAAGAAAAATTTAAAAAGCTGCTGAGGTTTACTGTTTATGTTGTAGTCAGTATCATCTATACTCCCTCAATTATCATTATAACTTCCCCTGATAAATGTATATTAGAAAAAATTGAAAAAAATTATTCTACAACTTACAAGCAACTTTATCCTTAATCTAGTTTGTTCTTTCTGATGGTGTTTCTGGCTGGTTTCTTTGTTTTAGTATCACTTTTCAAAGTAGTAGTTTTATAGTTAAATATTCCTAGCACTTCTTTGATAACTGTACTGACATGAGTCAACAATATCCTTGTACTGATGGAACAATAGTGCACTGACACTGACTGGGTAAATCAAATAAGCTTTATTTATCACAAAAGGCAATCCATGCAGTAGGAGTAGGTGGCCAAGTTACTGGAGCCCAAGATCCTTACCAGGCAGGTGCATGCTGAGGATGAGAATGTATAAGTGACAGAGGGTCCCTCTCAGACATTATGGAAGCCTAAATTTCTTGTTCTGTGCACAGTTTTATGTATATAACTTGAATTAAATCTTAATGAAGTTGTGTCTGGATATATAAGGCATAAAAATTCATCTAGATCAGGAGTTCCTCATCAAACTTAGTTGTGTAATACACACCAAGTTCACAGAGACCATTGCAGTACAGAGCACTCGGGAATAGGTATTTGTTACCCTCCATTCCAGAGAATAATTACAGCCACATCCAAGAACATTCTTGAATTTCACATGCTATATAACTAAGTCAAGGGTCACTTATTCCATTATCTCTGGGTCTCATAAACCAGTCCATAGGCCACATCAAGAGTACATTCTGAAATACATTATCTCAGATTTCCCCAACATTAATACCTTCAATTCTTCCTAGTTTAATCCTCAGATTTCATGTTCTGAATGTGTTTCCTCCCAATAAACTGCTTAGTAATAATTCACTTTCTCAACTTCATTAGAGTCAAAAAGAACAGTCACAGTTTCAAGTAAGCTGAGATAACCAGCTAACACACAATACAGAGACTTTCAGGAGGAAAAACACAAAGGAATGTCAGGTTTCACTTGAATACTGCAATCTCAGCTTATGAAAATGTAGAGCTTTACAGTTGGCTTTTCAAACAACTAAGCATAACACAAGGACCACCATTTTTGCTGTTAGTTCACCCAAGGATACAAGTACCCAAGATCAGAAACTCCTGCGCCAGCTCATATAAAGGATTACTTAGAAAAAAACAATGTTTTAATCACTTTAATTAAGTTTCAAAATGTTCTTAGAGCATTGTCAGTGAGGTAGAAAGTCTGAGTAGATGTTTAAAAGTATTTAAATCTGCATAAAAGAATGTAAATCTGCATAATCAAAGAGCTTTGAATAATTAATTACAGCAGAGCTGAATTATGATGAAAATTTTCTTCCTATATAATTCTGTCTTCCCGTGTGTCATGGTTCAGGCCAGAGGGTTTTTTGTTGGTTTATTTTTTTCAATTAAAAACATTTTTTTCTTGGGGGTGAGGTATTAGGTTTTACTTAATTACTTTTGGAGGAGGTACTGGGGATTGAACCCAGGACCTTGTGTATGCTAAGCATGTGCACTACCACTTGAGCTATAACCTCCCCACCCTAGGCCAGAGTTTTGAATGGGAATACCTAAAGAAAAATTGTTGTATGAAATAAGAAAGTAATTCGTGTAAGCAAAACTATATGCAACTTTAACTTATAAGTGCAAAAAAAATAATAATACAAGAATACACATAAAGTTATACCTATCTCAATAGAAGCTCAAAACACATTTCTATGAGCTAGGATTATCAAATAACGTATTCCACAGGCTGTTGATTAAATTGACATTATCAGGTTGGGAATGTGGAAAAGCAACAGTTGAACCTGAAGTCTAATCTGACTACAGTGGAAAGAATATTCTGTACAGTTAAGGATTTTGATTAGAGGAGTTATGTTTGAGAAATTCATGTAGAAGCAATGTTTTTACTTAATTAGTGACAAGTAGAGAAGTCAACAAGAAAACAGCTACACATGATCAAGCCCTTGTCTACCTTGTCTTGAAGACCAACAACTGACAAACATTAGGAATCTCACAGGTAGAAGAGGGAGTACTTTTAGAAAGATACACGGAAAATACGGAAAAATTTAAGATCCTGCCAAGGTTGCCTGAAAACAGACAATATGGAGGCCACAGTGGCAGTGAAAATGTATAGGAAAGAAATGTATCTGACAAAATGGTAAAAATTATGCCTCAAAATACCTCAAAGTAGTGTTTTTTCCATCATTCTAAGTATAATGTATGTCTTGACATTTTTATATTTTGTCATTAGTGCTTGTGTATATTTTAATGAATCCTATAACTTGCCTCTTCAGTTTTTCAGTCAAATGGATAGTATATTAGACAAGTTAATTATGAGAGAACTAAAATGCTTCTTCTTTGAGATTTATATTCATTAGTGCTTTTAAATAATTGAAAAGTATGTTTTCAATATTAATGACATTTCTTTATAAAAGTCAAAAGCAAATCAGGTTGTAAAAACCTCTAAAGAAACCAATGGGCAAAGAGTATAAAAGACTTGGTCAAACTGAGCTTCTGGTTGTTCTTGGGATGTTATCAAATTAAATTAGTCTAAGGAAAGAACAAAAGTCAAATCCAATTCAACCAGCAAATATTTCTAAAGTGTTTATTATATACCAGTCACTGTACTAAGCACTAATCACTTCTACCATGTAGAACATTCAGACAGAAATAAAGTAACTCTGCAAAAGATGCTACTTAATCAGTTTGCTGTTTTGAGCCTCAGATTAACAACTGCATTACCAAGGTGGGGTCTACAGGTCCAGATCTAATATCCTGAGTGTGCCGACCTCCACAGCCAACTAAACTATACTGAACTCCTTTATGACTTATAAGATACTGCTGGCACATATCATAGCTCACTTTATTAATTTTTACTATGACCAAATAGAAGAAGTATTACTTTTCCCAATTTTTTTTTTTAAAATGTGAACATAAAGATGATTTTTAAATAACTTGCCATTGTAACAGTCAGTACATGCTTAACCTTAATGTGAACTCCACACTGTGGTTTGTTACAGTCACTGATTTTTCCAATATACCACGTTATCTTTCTGACTATATTGCATGCTTAATAAATATATGCCACATCATTAATGAATGAGGAATTAATGAGTATCCTCGAAACAGGTATACTTAAGATAACTGTCTCTCTTCAGGTCTTGCCAATTATTTTTCTCATTATCTATCTCAGTTTTGTTGCTCCTCTTCTCTAGTTTCAAAAATCCTTTACAATGGGATATTTATTTTAATAAATATTAAAATATGCAAAAACTGTACTTTCTACAAATGCAATTTTCATGTTGACTTTTAAAATAAAATGACAATCAATTATATTATTAATGAGGCTTTGCTCTCCAATAAGCTTTGCACAATCCTTCCTCTAGTTTTCCATGACTATGGAAGGAATTCTTAGAACTCATAAGACATACTATATAAGCAAATGAGAATCCAACATAGAACATAGCCACTATACTATGATATGAGTTCTACTCAAGATGCTTTGATATAGTGTTTTTATCATACTCAAATTTGATGGATTACATTTAAATTGCAGACTGAATCCTGGCTAAAAACGGATGCACTAATGCAGAATGTTATGATACTTCTTGTGTACCACAATGAAATATTCCATCTGGCTATCATAGCTTGGGTGTTTTCTATTTTTCCATCTCACTTTCAATATTATGTGATCCTTGCTGTTTTATAAAAAGAACCCACATACCTCTAGTTAAATATGGCTAAGTATGCGCATTTAATTCTGTTCCCTCCCGAAACTTCACTAAAATGACAGTAAAGGAATTGAAAATTTTACAAACCAAGAAAGAAATTAGGAATGGAAGAGGGGATAACAATGGACAAGATATGTCATCCAATTTTTGAAAGAGGAAAGGCATAAGGAAGTTAGACTTCATTAAGGGAAGCTAAGGAAGTTAAAACCTAAGTGTTATAGCAGGAGGTACTGATGAGTAACAAGTATATTTGCAGAATAATGGAAGGCATAGGACTTGGTGGTAACAGCAAGTGGGGAGAGCTTAGGTGAAGCAGTCAGGTGACTATCCCAATCACAAAACTTTGAAATGCTAGAGGCTTTTCTGTGGAGAAAACAAGTATCAGAGAGCCTAGATTCTGGCAGGATGAGAGAGGCATGTAACATAAAACTGGGAGATGCCTACAGCCTAAATATTGAGAAATACAGCTGCTTCTACCAGTGTCTCAACACACCACTCAAATACTATCAGACAGAAAATTAGACTTTTCTCTTCTGGAGAAACTGAATATCCACAGAGAAAATGTTAACCGATAAGGAAAACATAGTTCCTCAACTAATTACTCCATAACTCTGTCTGGTAAACCAAATCTGGCCTGCAGCCTGTTTTGCATATGAACTTAAAAAAAAAATTGAAATATAGTCAGTCATAATGTGTCAGTTTCTGGTGTACAGCATAATGTTCCAGTCACGCATATACATATATTTGTTTTCATATTTTCATTAAAGGTTATTACAAGATATTGAATATAGTTCCCTGTGCTATACAGAAGAAATTTGTTTTTTAATCTGTTTTTATATATAGTGGTTAACGTTTCCAAATTTCAAACTCCCAAACTTATCCCTTCCCACTCCCTTTCCCCCAGTATATAAACTAACTGGAAATCAACCATATCCATCCATTGGCAATTGTCTATGGCTGTTCTTACACTACAGTAGCAGAGTGGAGTGGTTGTAACAGAGAACATGTTGTCCATGAGGCCTAAAATATTTCTCTCTGGCCCTTCTCAGAAAGTCTGCCAACTGCTCTAGAGGAAACCTCTATCAACAATTCCCATGGATATGGAAATAACAATTGATTTTTTTTAATGCCTTAAATATAAAGAGATCAACAAAGATCACTATACATTGGAGACACTTTTGTCATACAGAAGACACAGGTTAAAAACAAATTACTCAATAAAAGAAGAAAAAAATTGTTGGAAGAAGAAAATATGCAAGAGATACAACACAAGAAGAAAATGAAAATAAAAATGCTATCAATATAACAATATGCTAAAATAAGATGTGGCATTTCATGGGTTAAATAAAAACAGGAAGTTGAGCAAAAGGAATATCAGAAAATAAGGTAGATGTTTCAAATCTGATAGCTAAGGATAAGGCAATAGAACTTGTAAGAGAATGTTTTCTCTCCAAAGTCTCTTTTTCCTGTATTTTGTCTTTTGCTGTTTGGGCTGAAATAAAGGCAATGCCTCCAAGGAGGAAAACTCCTTTGCTCTCATCCTCTTGCTCTTCATTCCCTTCTCTTCTGTCTACCTTCTTCCTTTCCCCTGTCTGCAACACAGATCAAGATCCTTATTTTTTTAAATTGTACTCAGAAAGATGAAAAGACTCTATATCTGATGACATCATTGAACTTGTTTCATTTTTGAACTGCCTAGACCCAGACATTTTGCATCATGAGATGCACAAAGAAAAAAAGAAAAATAATTTTTGTTTAAGCTACTATACTTTTGTTATTTCCGAGAGTAGAAGAATGGATTCTTAATTGACAGGAACAGGCTGGAAGATAAAGTCTAGTAATCTCCCAAAAAGCAGAAGAAAAATATCATGACACAGAAGAGAGGGGGAAAGAAAGCTAAGGAAATTAGAGGATCAGTGTAGGCGGCCCACTACCTGGTGAACAGTTCTTTCACCAAGAAAGAACTAAGGAAAATGGGAGATAAATTATTAAAGCCACCAGGGAACGTTTCCACCTGAAGGATAATGGTTTTTCAAATCAAAGAACTCTAAGTGGCTAGCATAATAAATGAAAAATTTTCATAATACCAAAAAGAGAGAAAAAACAAAATGAAGAGAAAATTCTAATATTACAAATCCAGAAGAACAGTAATCAGACTGTAACCTGGCTTTTCAACAGCATGTAACGAATAAATGTATCAAAGTGTTAAAAAAAAACAAAACTTATTTTCAGCTATGAATTTTATACAATTCAAACATTCAATCATTTTTACAGTTGATTTAGCAAATAGTAAGTACCTAGTTACACTAAAGCTGTAAACAAATAATTTTAAAGGCCTGCTCTCATAAAGGTTGTATTTTAGTGTGTGGACTATAGACAGTAAACAAAATGCCTAAGTAAATTACAGAGAATACCATAGGATGATAAGTAACATAAAAATCAATCAGAGAATTGAGATTGGGTGTTTTCAGGAGCAGGTGGAGGTTTTTAGGATGTAAATTTGTTGTTCAGGAAAGATGTTCTGAGGTTACAGTTAATCAAGGAATTGAAGGAAGTGATAGTGGAGTAAACCCTGAGGTAGGAGCATGTCAGGAATGTTCCACAAGTTCCAAGAGGCTGGTACGGCTTAAGCAGGGTAAGCAAGTGGGAGAGTTGTAGGAGATGAGACCAAGTGTGGATCATGTAGGGCACTGTAGGCCATGGGTAGGATGTAGGTTTTTACTGTGAGTGAGGTGGGATGCTACTGAAGACTTTTGAACAGAAGGACATATTTGACTTAGGTTTTAAAGCGATTACCTGGCAGCTTTTGTGAGAACTGAATGAAACAGAACAAGGGCAGAAACAAGTAGAAGGCAATGGGAATAATCAAGGTAAAAGATAATGGTGGCTGTACCAAAGTGCTAGTCAGTGGAGATGGCATGAAGGGGTCAGATTCTAGATAATTCTAGACCTCTCCTGAAGGCCAGTGGAATTGGTTTGTGGATGGATTGCATGTGGAACATCAGAGAGAGAGAGGAGTCCAGGATGTTTGAATAATGAAAAGGATGGGATGGTCTTTTAATGAAGTGGGGGGAGGGTGCAGGTTTGGAAAAGGCAGATTAATGATAAAGTCAGACGTGCAAGGATTAAAATAGTCTACCTTCCAGAAGATGTGCTTTAGTGAGAAAGTGAGCAAGAGGGAAACAGGCAATCAGTAAAAAGGAGATTCAAGTCAAGTGTGGAATAATGTCCCAGAATGACAAGGAGTGCAAGCATCTGAGAGCAATAGTTGAACCTGAAGAGAAAGGATGGACAGCAGAGGGAGGAAGGAATCTGGGGAAATAAAACATAACTGCAGAAGTATTAAGAATTATGTTTGATCACTTGGAGAAAAACTAGCAATAGACTTGAGAGATCTGATGGAGCATCTGGAGAAAAATACCAATAGATAATAAGGCCACCATGGATACTAGTAAAAATGAAAAGTGATATGAGAAAGGAAGTGTGTTGAAATACACTACTTGATTAAGCAGAAAATATTTGGATTAATTATATTGAGAAACTGTGAAGAGGAAAAACTTCCCATTCCCCTCACACAGTGTCCTGCCTATTGTTCTTCTCTCACCTGTGGTCCTTTACCATGTATCTTCCCTACCGGAATGGAAGCACGAGGCAAAGCCACTGTTTTAGTCCCCTGTGCTCCCAGAGCCTAGAAAATCCTCAGCACATAGTAGGTGCCCAGAAAATATTTATTGCAAAAACATGAGTAAAGAAAATGTTAGGAAAGCTTAAATGTCAATAAAGTAACACTGGAAATGTCTCGATGTGATCAATTAAGAAGTAGCAGTTTAAGCACATTAGTTAGAGATATGGAGGTAAATGCTAGAGAAAATATAGAAAGGATTCAGTGTGTTGCTTCTGGGGAGTGTGGCTGCAATGAGAGGTACATAAGGAAGTCAGAGTCGGAGGAAGATGACAATACAGTTTTCACTAAAAAAAAACATTGTGTATTTGATTTTAGTGATATGCATGCATTACCTAGGTAAAAATAAAAGTGCATTTGGATTTTTTTTAAGTTTAAAATTTACAAGATTCTAAGGAAGAACTCAGTTCCATAATTGTCTATGATCTTCCAATATGTAAAGTTTTCCCCTTTTTTCCCCATAGAAATTCAATTGAAATAATAACATTAGTAGACTACTTAAAGAATTTACTTTACTTTATACCAAATGGCATCTAACAATTTCATGGTGTCAAACTCTATGGTTATTCATTTAAGATTATAACATAATTATTAGGTAAAAGTTCATAATCATATGTGTTTATTTTCACATTAGATTGAGTTTCAATCAAATTTATTAGAATTTTTGGTGTCTAAAATTACTCCTTGATACAATTATAGCTCACTTAGAATTTTCTAGCTTTCTAACTCTTAAATGCATTAGTGAAAGCACCAATCATAGACAGTATTTTTTCACACGGGATTTTGACTAAGAAACATGCCTGATTTCAAAGCTTACAGGCTTTGAACTTTAAGCAGCTTAATATGGCTCTTCTTGTTTCAGATTTGTCATTAATAACATGACAATAATATATGTATCATTGTGTCATGGGCATTAGAGGTGAAAATGTATCAAAGGGGCACACAGCACAGGAAACATGTAATGAATAGTATCAAAGAAACTTTTTAAAAAGTTGCTTAAAATGCAGCACATACAATTGATAGATCAGGAAACTGAATCTCCGAAGTTGTATCTTGTCCTTTCTAATAATCTCCCATAGCTAAAGGAAAGCCATGGTGTTTTTGCTTTTACTGATCTTCCCTTATTATTACAAACCTCTTAGAGAAATTATAATCTACTGGAAAAAAATAAGTTTTGAGACTTACAAAAGGTCCAAAATCTTGCTCTGTGGGCCAAATTTCATCCGCAGAACTGCTTTATTTGGTTTGTTAGTATGTTTGTGTAATTTTCAAGACCTTTGGATGAGACCTATTAGTCTCACATTTACCACAGTCCCATTATCCCCCTGAATGTCGCCTTGACTTTTTTTGTCATGTATCTGGGCCCTGATGGTATTTAAAATCACTGCTTACACATTACCTACTTTCAAGCAATAGCCCACTTTATTTCCCTGACTAACTCCAATGTTAGTGCATTTTTCTGTCTGTTTTATGGGATACAGTGTAAAAGTATATTTCCCTCCAGCCTTTTAGTACCCAAAATTGTTAGAAATATTTAAGATATGGGCCAGAAATTTTTATCACATAGATAAACCAATAACTTGAATTATGTTTAAGTGAAATTAAGCCTGAGGGAAACTTTCTTCCAAAATGCTATCAAAATCTGACCTCATGATATTATTTCAGTTACATTAGAGTAGCAGAGTTTATGACGTATTTTCTATTCTGCTTTCCTCAATCATGTAGCACATCTGCTTTCCATCACTAAATTACCTGCAGATGTTTATCGTGTTGTGTGTGGCACTGCTCTAATGTTCAGGATAATGACAATATTTATCAAGAATTCATTACATGCGTTAAACATGTCACATAAACCATCTCATTTAATATTCTCAACAATCTTAAGAGGCATGAACTAGTGTTGCTAGCCCCATTTTAGAGATGAGAAAACTGATGGTTATGGAGGCTAGAAAACTTGCATAATACAGTGGACAAAAGGCTCAGTCATTTGAATTCCAAGACTGAACTTTAATCACTGTCCTAACTGGAAATTATAATAGACACCGTTTGGAGATGTCTATTGTTTATATCTTCTATAAGTCTAATTTGATGTTTTACTCAATTTACTTTTGAAATGACTAAAGGTTACTCAATTAAAAATATATCTAGATACACTAATATTCTATGCTATTTAGCTGAAGGATTATCATCTGTCAACAGCTATGAAGGATCAGGGTTACCACATTGTTGACTGGCCACAAGATAACAGAACCAATGTAACAAATAGCTGCAGCTTAAAAGGCAGCACAGTACCTAAAATCACTGTATGTGAAACAAAACATCATCCTACTGTTGCACATGGTCCTGTTCCTCTTGGTATATTTCTGGATGAGATGCCCAAATAATAGAACAAAAAATGCTTTCCAGTTGCCCAGGCCTTTCTGAATAAAAAGCCAAAAGAAAACTGAACTGTTCCTTTTGGGAAAAAAATTAACTTTTTATTTTTAATGTCTAACCAGAAAAGATATACTTATTACAGAGTAGAAAAGGATTATCAGGAAAATCTTCCCTCTCTTATTAGCAAAATATGCCCATAAAGATTTTTCTTGGTGAGTTTTTCGGTCATCTATGTAGATTTTATTTGAATAAGGAGGTCAGGAGACCACATTTTCATCGTAACACTGCCACTAAACAGCTGTGAGATGGCAGGCATCTCTGGGAATTCCTAGACTTCCAAGTGAGTAATTCTCAGGTTCTTAATCACATTGTCAGTAGTTTGAAATATTCTTCCAATGAAAATAACTGAAACAATTCCTTTGGCCTGAATATTGTCCCTTAACCCAAATTCCCCAGTTATGACCTATATCTGAATTGCTCAAAAGATTTCTGGAAATCTAAATTTTGATCTTTTTTTTCAAGTTGATTAAAGTAAGAGTATATGTTTCATCATGGTGTTTTCTGCCTTGCATCAGATAGCTAACCCTCAAATGCATTTGTTTCTAATTCTACAATGTATTTGATATACCCAGGCTTTTAAAAATCGTTATTAATTTAGTATTACTGTTATTTTTATTATTATTTACTATTTTTCAGTGTGAAAAAAATCTCTCACCCATAATGTATAGTTTAAATATTATCTACTTGGCTAAGAAAAAAAAAAACAAAATTAATGCAAATATAATTTTTAAAAATGTGTTTGGGGGAAAAGTCATTGCTAGTTATGGGACAAGAGCCCGTGACAGAGACCAGCAGTAAAGATGGCACAGAAAAGAAGCTGTGAAACTAAGGAAATGGTAAGAATGGGTTTTTAAAGGCCAACCATACCACAGAAAAGTCAGTTGCATGAAGCACAAAGAAATCATGGACAGTAGAGAGGAACATGGGCTCTAGAGGAAACAAAAATGCTTATACCATTCCCGCCAGGTTACTGCTGAGACCTTTTTGGTGCCTTCTGTGGTATGCAGATGGAGGGATGGAAGCAACTGCATTTAAATCCCAGACATCAAGCACTTAACACCTCCACTGACAGAGTGCTTGGACATAAATTTAGGGGTCACTATGGTGGGGTACTAATTTCTCTAGAAAGAAATACGCAACTTTCTACTGTTGACATGTAGGTGTCGGCCATTTCTCTGTTCACATCAATGTCTCCCACAAGACAGAAAGCTATCTAAATCCTCTGAGTGACAAAGGAATCATCATCCTCACCATCATCGTGATAGCTAACATTATGTGGAGATTGATGTGACAGTCACTGTTTTAAGTACTTTACATGTATATCTTTCTAGTATAAAGCCAATGAGAACACCATCTTCAATTTTAAACAGAGGAATCTGAGTTGCAGAGAAGTTAAGTAATTTACCTAGTGTCAAACACTTACTGAGTGTCAGAGTCAGGAGCCAAACATAAGCACCCAAGAGGTATTAATAGAAGGACGTTTCCACATACACTACACTTCAGTACCAGTCAGCTCTGACGGTACTAGAGGAAACAAGCCAAGAGCATCTCTGAACCATTGATGTAGAGCCCTGGCATCCCAAGCTTTGAGCTGGCCCTACCTACGAGATTCACATTACGTGAGATAATAAATTTGCTTATTGTATTCCTTTATTTGCATTTGATGCAAGATTTTTATCACTTGCGGCTGAGGAAAATTACTCTTCCTAGAGTTCCCTTGTCATACTTCCTTGCCTTCCCTCATGCTCTCCTTTGCAGATCTGAAAATATAGGTGTGGTTTGTACATCCAGCCACAGTTACTGAGAAGAATAATTTTGGTTCTTTTTTTTATGCCTCAATTCCCTGGAATATTGATAGCATACATTAATATTTTATGGCATGGGAGAATGTCTTTCACTTACTACAGACACTACCTACTCCTACTTCCATCTTTAATCTGCATGCTACTCTAATATCATGTGCACAGTTTGCTTTCAATATTATCATTACTCCTTTCTTATTTTATTCTCTGTAACACTACAGGATTTTACAATGTTTTATCATTCTACTAGCAAATTTTGAAAAATGAGAAACTGCTTTGAGTAAGAGCATATAAAGTTTTAATGCTTTTTAACTTTTTATTTTATTTTGCTTTTTTGGCTACCATTATCTTACCAGGTTTTACTATAGATATTAGTCTTATTCAGTGATGACACACATTTCAGTGTGAAGACTTTTCACTGCAGAATCCTAGTTAACAGAAACTCACCATACATTTAACTAAAGGATTACACAAATCTGCATACTTCATATGGGTTACTAAATTCTTCAGGTTTCCTCATCAACATATAAAACATTTACAGACAGATCTTTCAAAGAAGGATTTAGGTTGTGGGGGACACTTTATTCCCTAAATTTTCACTGCATCTTATAAAAACATAATTTTCTACATTTAGCAAAGTAAAAATATATGGCTTATTATGCAAATAGCAATGTCATACCAGATGACTGTATAACATACTTAATAAGTAAAACTAATAGTTTTTCACACTAATCATTCAAAAAACACTGAAAATTAATGTCAAATTATCTATGAGGAAAAGTAGGCATTGATAACTCAAACCCTGAGTGATTAGATAACAGTTCTGGAAAAAGCAACCTTCAAATTATTTTCTTTTTGAAACTCCATTTTGACAAAGATAATAATTGGCCCAATTCTTCTTTTCCAAAGTGAATTCTAATAACAGAATTGCTATACAATGAGGTTACATGAGCTATTTGAAATGCTAAGCTCAAGGTCCAAATACTATTTTAAAGAATGATTTTAGTTTGCCTCGACCAAAGGGTATTTACAACTTCTTGCCTGATTTTTGAAAGACTGTAGGCTTTCTGATCTCCCTGTGAGAGTTTAAAACATTTAGAAAGAGAGATGTAAAGTCAGTGTTCCTCAGTTCTTCCCAGCACAGTATGATCTGAGCCAGTGGTTTTCAAAGTGTGGCCCCCAGACAGCAACATCAGTGTTTCCCGGAAACTTGTTAGATATGGAAATTCTCTGACTCCTCTGTCTCAGACCTACTGAATTTGAAACTCTGGAGGATGGAGCCCAACAACCTGTATTTTAACAAGCCTTCCAGGGGATTATGATGCACGTTCAAGTTTGAGAACCTCTGACACTAGACAACTTAATTAGTCCTTGTCTATTATCTTGACTTCCAAATCTGTTTAACTCTGAAAAAACGCAAGAAATCTGCAATCTACATGCAACTTGAGGTTTTGCTGACTAGATTGTGATTCTAGTTTGAGTTTTTGAGTTTTCCTAGTAAATGCCACCCCTATTCTTAATTACTGGCATCATTTGCTTTTTATAACTGCCAGCAAGAATCAGTCTCAAAATTTCCTTCTAGAACTTTTAAATTATCCATGTCACAATCGCTTGTGCTTCCACATAAATGGAATATCCTCACAGCATATCAATCTGCCTTTTCTCCCTATTGCCTATTAGAGGCAAGTTCATTTGCCATTTTTCTACAAGAAATATCTCAAAACTGCATTGCACTACAAAGTTACTTTTGTTTCTCACCATATTCCTAACAGTCCAACAGTAAAAGGTTTGGAGTGATGTTACCACTCTGAACCTCTGCCAGGCTGCCCACTTGAGCTCTGAACAGTAAATTCTTTTTATCAGATTTTGCTTCTTGATTTCAGTCTACAGTGTGCTACATCCCACGAGCCCTGCTTATTTTCATTGAATTACCAGTTTTAACATTATAGGCATTGATTTTACTTTTCCCGAAATGATGTGATCACAGTAACAATTTATGAGTGTGAAATTGAGGACAAATCGCCTCTCAAAGCCACAAATTAATATAGTCATACCTATTGAATTTAGGCATGTTTATTTTTAAGCGAGCTTAAAATCAAGTATGTATAGATTCACTAGGGTAATGCATTTTACTTTCTATTGCAGACTTCCATCTCCATAAACAGTTACTTATTAGTAAGGGGTGTCATGTGTTTCAAAACCTGACTTTGTATTTTCATTCCTCTTCATATCCTGAATAAAAAAGAGTCAGAAGAGTATAGGACTTGGAATCCAAGTATCTGATGGTTCATCCATATTATATGTGTGTATGTGTACACACACACACACAGAAAATTTTGGAAAAGTATTACTACGTTGGAATTTCCTTTAAATGCTCAGTCACATATTAACTCATGGCTTATGAAAGACTTTAACCAAAAAATAAACAAACATTAGTACTGACAAGAGAATTGTGAGGAAATTGATAGAGTCTGTAAAGATTTTTTTCCCTAGATGTACCTTCAAGGTTCTCATGCATTTCTAAATCAAATAAGGTAAAGGGATGCTGTCAAATAAACTTGTTAGGAGTCATTCAGTTAACTCACACCAACTCAATTACACCTGCATTACTACTGAGTACTGAAATGATCTCTGTCACTGTTGGTAATATAAAAGGGAACACTTTCAATTCAACATATAATGGAGCTAACTTTTCAAGAGCAGGTAAATATAAAACTTATCTATATTTATTGATTAAATTTTATAAAGTGGCACACACACCTGAATAACATATATTCCACATGAAATACCTGAAATTTAGGAGCAAAGAGTCCTTTTATATCTTAAATTTTTTCCAGCACATTTTACATTCCCCAAACATATTTACCCTTACACATTATCACTTACATGACTCTCTCACACAACATTTATTGCTGATCCTTAAAACTTGCACATGAATTCCATGTGTAGTTTTAACTAGTCATCACTATTTAGAAATAGAATAAAAAGAGGGGAAAATATCACCTGGGGCCAGATTAAACCAGTGAAAACAGTCAAGAACAGTTTAGTAATGTCTTAATCATAGTAGCAGGATACTATCTCTTTTCCATTTTTGTTTTTAAATGAGATAAAATTTATTTTAAATTAAAGGAAAAGTAAACTGAATATGAAAGAAAACCTGTTTCATGTCAAATAGATGATGCTTTTCCATAAGAGTTATCATATCCTGAAAGAGTCTTCTAAACAGATCATAGAATACAGAAAGAGGCTGGAGATAACGTATTTTTTAACCAAGCTTCAGTTAAGAAAATACTGATCAACCTTCTGCTATGAAAGATGAGAATATTAGTACTCACTGTCTCCCACACATCTCTAATCTCTTATTATTTTTACATGATCAAGCTTTGTAAC
This sequence comes from Camelus dromedarius, assembly GCF_036321535.1. Classification (NCBI taxonomy): domain Eukaryota; kingdom Metazoa; phylum Chordata; class Mammalia; order Artiodactyla; family Camelidae; genus Camelus; species Camelus dromedarius. The sequence goes on along the minus strand of NC_087472.1, from coordinate 93,161,087 downwards.
TTTTATTCTGTAACATTCTATTCTGTAACTATCACTATTGCAATTTGGTATTAATTCTATTATAAAGTGACTTAATAATTTTATTTATTTCACCAATTGCTTTCCAGGGATCTTCATGTTACTTTTTTTTAAATGTCTGAATTTCAATAATGCAATGAGATGTAAATTAGTTTCCTTCCCAAATACAAAACAAAACAAGAACACTTACAGCTATTCTACTCCCTTAGTTTTTTTTTTTTTAAGATTGAAATGGCTGCTTGAAACTACAACGATCCCTTATACCTGGCAATATATTTTTCAGCTAAATTTTCCTTCAGAAGTGTGTGGCCACTGGTTTGAATTTTTCTTCTTCAAAGTAATTTAATTTTTCTGTCTAGATGACTAAAGATTTATTTTTTTATGCTTCCATTTCAATAATTTAACCAAGATATGTGTTGCCTGGGATATGGTGCTTTTTCCAACTTTGGATTGTTCTTCCACTGCAGGGAAACATTTTTTGCATGTTTAAATCCTTGTTAATGATGTGAATTCTCTACTTTGGTACACAAATTAATTTTATTTAAAATCACAGTTATCTACCCTCTACATCTACTAGTTTTTCTTTAATTGTTGAAATCTCTTTGTAGTTTTATCTGCATTGACTGTGAATCTATCAGCCATCCCTCCATATTTGTAATTCCATTTTCAGTCATTTTGATTCTGTCCCCTTTAGGATATTTATTCTTAATTTATCTGTTCTGAATGGTATTTGTTTGGTCCTCAATACATTTTTTTTATGATCTGCAATCTTCATTTTAATCATCTCATCTTTGAGCTCTAGTTTTATTGAATAGATGCTGTTTTAGAGTGCAAAGCATGCATGGGAATTATCTTCCCTTCCTTGGGTTATGTTTTATTTTAAGTTGGGTAATTGATCTTTTGTATCATCCTCCTTCCTTTCTTCCTTTTCTTTCCTTTTTTCCCCCTGTGGTTATCATGCTGTTTCTTTTCATCTTGTTGGTGCTTAGAAACCTCTCTCTAGATCTGTGTTTTTCTGATATTGTACAGATGACTTCTTAACTCTGTTCTCACCATGCCAGAGACATGTTTGTTTCCCTCTGAGCAGCTTGAATTTCAAGACAGGTTGTATCCTGCCTTCCCATTCCACCCTACCCTTTACCCCTTCTTGTTCCCATGACTTGAGATCATAGAAGAGGAGGAAAAATTCAGTTCAGGTAGTAACTTGTCTATGTTAAAATTTTTTAGACTATGTTCACTCTTGGGAGAGTTTGTTAAATGCCTTTGTAGGGTTCACTCCTATTTGGAGATTGGTGACACTGACATAGAGGAATCAACCTATCAAAGATAAACAAAGCTGGACATTTGTTAAAGCAATAAAAATGTTGTATTTAGTGACTACTGACCGTAGGGGAAAGTTGTGAAGAGGTCACTGGGTGTTTTAAAGGGAGATTGAGGGAGGGGAAGGGGAGCAAATGGAGGTGGGGGCAGGCTCATGTAGAATCAGGGAAGTGAAAAATTACAAAGGGTTTGTCAGTGAAAATGTACTTAGGCCTCTTTGTTTGCTAGCTGGAACTTATCAAAGTAAAGATTCTGTTCTCCTACAGAGTCTGGGAGACAGAGGCCCTATCCTTTCTGAGGGTTACATTTCAAAGGATTGAATTTCAGGTCACTGAGAAAGACTTCTGAGTTATCGGAGACACATATACATCTCAAAGGGAAAGAGGAAGGATTCACAATCACAAGCCCTTTTTAGTAAGTGCTCTAAGAGAAGTAGGTCAGGGGCCTATCTTTAGGTGTTGGCTAGAACAAACAGTAAATTCTTTTGACAGCCCTGAAATTTCCCAGAGTGGAACTCAAAAGGGGGTTGGGTCATCCCAGCAAATACTTTGGGCTGCTAGAGGCTGTGCTAGGGTTGGCCAAGTCTCTTAGTTTGGGGATTTGGATGGAGGGGGCTGCGCTCAGAGTTTCTGCAGTTCTCAAACCTCAGAACTCAAACCATTCTCAATTTGATGAGGTCTGGAAATTTCATTTCCATTCAAAAGAGTCAGGTCTGTGTTTCTCTTTCTTCTCCTCAGTGAGCCTTTTTCTAAGTCCATAGTCAGATGTTAGAAACAATTAATAGTCACTTTCCCTATTTCCAAATTTGGGAGTTTGGTGAGAATTCCTAGAATATTTTTTCAATTTAACAGTATATATAGCTCCTTTGGGATAGGGGGTATATTTGTGGAGTAAAAGTTGTGCCCCCAGGAGCTGACCCAGAATTTTCTTTTTCTTTCTTTGGCCACCACTCTTGGATTATGCCCCAGACAATACTGAAATTTACCTGATTCCTGTTCTCCTAGAACGCAATGCTTAAAAAACCCTCCATCCTTTTGGGGACCCAGAAAAGGTTAACTGCAAAGGACCAACCCGGCCCTGACATTCCAAGACAAGATCTACCTTCACCTTTGTTTAACAGCTCCCTTGTTTTATAAAACTCCAGATTTTCTTCCACTTTGCTGAGAAGTTCCTCTCTAATAAATGCTTCCCCCCATTGCAAAAGGCTGAATACCATTGTCTCCTTAGTGCATTTTGCCTATCAGATTCTTAATTTATGTGATACTATTCATGATTTGTTTTGGTTTTAAGGTTTTGTTTATTTCCTTAAATATTGTGAGAGATTATGTGTTGAGGTAGTCTACCAGATTAACCTGGAAATTCAGTTGCAGCATTTAAATCTTTATGTTCTAATGGATGGACCTAGAGATCGTCATTCTAAGTGAAGTAAGCCAGAAGGAGAAGAAAAATACCATATGATATCACTCATATCTGGAATTTAAAAAAAAAAGAAAAAAGACACTATGATCTCATCTACAAAACAGAAACAGACTTGCAGACATAGTAAACAATCTTACGGTTACTGGAGAACGGGGGTGGAAAGGGATAGATTTGAGTTTGAGATTTACAAATGTTAGCCACTATATATAAAAATAGATTTTAAAATGTTTCTTTAGTATAGCAAAGGGAACTATGTTCAATATCTTGTAATAACCTTTAATGGAAAAAATATATGAAAACAAAAAAAATTATGTCTGAGCTACTAGAACACAAGATAGTTAAGTTAAAGTTCATGATGCAGAAAGGATTTCTTGTATTTGAATGATATTCAAATTATATTCATAAATATCTTAAGACAAAACATTAAAGAGGAAGAAAGTCAAAAATAAATAATAAATCTTTATGTTCTACATTGGCAAACAACATTTGAGGATGTACTGTCAACCAGCTAGGCAACCTAAACTGTTAATCTGGATCATGTGCTATTAGTATGTACTTAAATTTTGTGAATGATGAGCTACTCATGCATTCAATTGTTACAGATTTTTTTTTAAAATACAATGTTATCTCCTCTGCTCTTGTCTCCCCCAGCTTATCTTGCTCCAACTACAATGGCTTGCTCCTGGTAAACATTGCAATCACCTTCCTATCTCAGATGTTCCCATTCCCAGAATTCTCTTTCTCTGGATAGCTACATAGCTTATGCTCTCTTAATTTCTACATCCAAGTTTTACTACTTTGGAAAAATATTTCTTTATGCCATATATAAAATAGTGACATTTTCCCACTGTCAAAATCCCTTTCTCATTTACCGTGCCCTTTTATCTAAAATATTGTAGGCATTAAATAAATGTTTGTTGTGAATATGTATTTTGCATTTACCATCTGTCTTTTCACCTCTAATAAACCTTCTGTGAGTCAAATAAAGGACATTGGGCTGACTAATCATTTAAATTGCAGTAGTATTTCTGTATTCCATGAACCCAATTAAAAATAAAACTCTAGAAACTAAAAGTGATATGTAGTGAAGATCTATTCTTAATGATGATTTAAAGCTTACAGCAAAAATCTAATTTTAACCATATACAACTTTTATAAAATGACAGAAAATCTGGGTTTGTAGGAGAATGTTTAGATAGCCAAGAATGTGATAGAGAAAGCCAGATTGAACATAATCCTCTATTCAAAATATTCATTTTTCCTTCTGAAATCAATGATATTTTAAGATCAACAAACCAACAAAATGAAAAGACAACCTACTGAATGGGAGAAAATATTTACAAATCATGTATCTGATAAGGAATTAATATCCTAAATTTATAAAGAACTCATACAACTCAATAGCAAAACAATCAACAAAAAAATGGGCAAAAGATCTGAATATACATTTTTCCAAAAAAGACAGACAGATGGCCAACAGGTACTTGAAAAGATGCCCAACATCATGAACTATCAGGGAAATGCAAATCAAGACTGCAATGAGGTATCACCTCACACCTGTTAGAATTGTTATTATCAAAAAGAAGAAATAACAAGTGTTGTCAAGGATGTAAAGAAGGGGGAACCCTCCTGCACCATTGGTGGGAATGTAAAAAACTGATGTGGCCATTATGGAAAACAGTATGGAGGTTCCTCAAAAAAATAAAAATAGAACTACCATATGATCCAACTATCCCACTTCTGGGTATTTATCTGAAAAAAATTGAAAACACTACTTTCAAAAGATATATGTACCTCCATGTTCACTGAAGTATTATTTACAGTAGCAAAGATATGGAAACAATCAAAGTGTCCACTGATGGGTGAATGGATAAAGAATATGTGGCATATCTATCTATATATATAGATAGATAGATAGATATAGATATAGATATATACGTATATACACATACACAATGAAATATTATTCAGCCATAAGAAAGAATAAAAGCTTGACATTTGTGACATGGATGGACCTTGAGGATATTTATACTAAGTAAAATAAGTAAGACAGAGAAAAACAAATACATATGACCTTACTTTTATCACTTATATCTAAAGCAAAAACAAAAACAAAAACAAAAACTCGTATGTATAGAGAACAGATTGGTGGTTGCCAGAAGCAGAGGGTAGGAGATGGGAGAAATGGGTGAAAGGGGTCCAAAGGTACAAACTTCCAGTTATCAAATAAGTAAGTCACAGGGATGTAATGTACAGCATGGTGACCACAGTTAATAATACTGTGTTGTACATTTGAAAGTTGCTAAGAGAATAAATCTTAAAAGTTTTCATCACAAGAAAAAAAAATTGTAACTCTTAAGGTGATGGATATTGATTAGACTTACTGTGGTGATCATTTCACAATGTATACAGATGTGGAATCATTATGTTGTACACCTGAAACTAAACTAACACAATGTTCTACGTCAATTATACCTCACTTTAAAAATAAATAAAGCACAAAGAAATATTTTGAGAAGTAGGGTTGTTCAATTTTCATGACATTTTAGTTTTCAAATAACATTTAGGGGTATCTCATAGTCAGAGAGACCCTTTGTTAACTCAGCAGTTGGCAATGCCAAAGATGTGGCGCTGCAGCATTATTAAAAGGGATGAAGGAAGCTGTACTCATTTATTCAGTATTTGCAGAGACTCTCCCGTGATACATAGGAATAGTGGCAGGGGCAAAAATGGCTCAGATTCAACATGCCCTTTGGGGTAGGAGTGATGGAACAGAGTAGTACAATTAATGATGCAACCAGGTTCTAGGAAAGGCCTAGGTAAAGGCTTTGTCTAGAGGGAGGAGGAAAAAAAAATGATATATAGTGAATATCTAATAATAATGATGGTTCACACCTTATAGCCAAAAAGTGTTAGCCATATACAACTTTTATAAAATGACAGAAAATCTGTGTTAGTAGGAGAGTAGCCAGATAGCCAACAATGTGATAGAGGATTCCATTGTCTGTTTCTCTATTCAACGTATCCATTTTTCCTTCTGATATTATTATTTTAAAATCATTTTTTTCTAAGTCTAGAAAAAATCATAATAAATTAAAACTATTTTTGGAGAGAAGAAAAAGTAAGCTACATTGTTCTTTCTTTGTAGAAAGACATGGCTGCTCATATTAAGTGTAATGCATTTCTAATTACAGTTTTTCTTGAAGAAGAATACTTTTCTTCTGCATTTGTCTATTTTCAAACTTTCTAGTAAATTTTACATATCTTATGAATAGTACAAATATATCAGAAAAAGTTTTACTGACATAACACTTGCCAAACTAAAATTATTAAATAATTCCTTGTAATTTCAACATCAATATCAGTATTAACACAACTTCTGCAATCGAAGAAGCAAGCAAGATTTTTGAAACAGCTGTACATCTGTTTTAAAGGACATACTTTATTTTTCTCTGCACAAGTCTGTTGTAGGAATTAATGAGGACATTTGTAATGCAATTTGTTCTTCCTCAGAGAAGGTATTATCTCTCAACAGAGCAAGAATAAGATGTAACTCTTCATTAGTTCCAATTCTCACAAAAGTTTTGAGAACTCTCCAGACAAGGGCTTACAGAAAGAACATTAAATGGAAAATAGATTTTATATCCCAAAGTGAGAATATAATATGGGCTATGATTTTCATCCCTTAATAGGACTTGCCATTCAGGAATATAAATTCTATACAAATATGAACTAACTAAAACCTTCAAACTACTCTTATGAAACCCTCAAGTGCTTTGGCCTTTGTTTATAGCTATGTAAACTAATGATCTTAAAGTAATGAAAAAATCCATGGCCACTTACTACAAAGCTGCCCAAAATGGTCTCCATTATGTTTTAATAACTTAAAGGAGATACAGCTTAGATACTATAAAATCCACCCATTTTATGTGTATGATTCAATCATTTTAGTAAATTAACAGTGCTGTATAACCACCTCCACATAAAATGTTAGAAACTTCTGTCACTACAAAGGTTTCCTTCATTCCCATTTGCAATTAATCCCCAATTCCCACCCCCAAGTCTTATGTAACTATTGATGTGTTTTTGATCTCTATAAATTTGTTTTTTAAAACAGCTTATATAAATTGAATCATACAGTATGTAGTCTTTTGCATCTGCCTTCTTTCACTTAGTGTGATGTGCCTGAGGCTCATTCATATTGCATTTAACAGTAGTTTCTTTTCATTGTTGAGTAGTATTCCATTATATGAATATACTACACTTTCTTTGTCCACTCACCAGTTGATTCACATTTGAATTTTGCCAGTTTTTGCTATTCTGATTAATGCTTTCAGCACCTACTTACGTATCTCTGTATAGACATTTTTCATTTATTTTGGATAGATCCTTAGGAGTGCAATTTCTGGGATATACGTCAAGTTTAACCTTTTTAGAAACTACCTTCTAAAAAGTAGAACCCACCAATGCACCATCTAGCTTATATTTATGTCCTTTTCTGTCTGCAGTGTAAAACTTCCTGTAGTATAAAACTACAGACATTCTGCTGGTGTGCAGTGGCATTGTGTTGTGGTTTTAATTTTTATCTCCCTAGTGAGTAATGAAGATAAGCATCTTTTCATCAGCCTATTAACTATTAATATATATTCTTTGGTGAAATTTTGTACATATTTCTGTCCATTCTTAAAGTGGGTTTTTTGTCTTACTATTGTGTTCTAGGAGTGGATATATGGATGTAAGTTCCTTATTAGATGTATGATTTACAAATATTTTCTCCCAGCCTGTAGCTTGTCTTTTCAGGTTCACAATGGTCTCTTTTGAAGCATAAAAGTTTTGAGTTCTATGAAGTCCAATTAACAATGTTTTTCTTTTATAGACCATGCTTTTGGTGTCATATTACAAACTCTACCTAATTCAAGGTCAAAATTTTTTTCTATGCTTGCTTCTAGAAGTTTAATAATTTTAGCTCTGAAATTTAGATCTGTTTCATCTTGAATGAATGTTTATGCATGATGTGAAGGTCAAAGTTCACTTTTGGCACATAGACATTCAATTTTACCAGGTCCATTTGTTGAAAATATTTTTCCTTCCCCAGTGAATTGTCCTGGTATCTTTGTGAAAATCAACTGGGCATAAATGTAATAATTCATTTCTGAACTCTCAATTATATTGCAATGGTCTATATATCTGTCCTTACACCAGTACCACACAGTCTTGATTACTGTAGCTTTGTAGTAAGTTTTGAAGTAGAGGACCGTGAGTCCTCCAACTTTGTTCTTCTTTTTCAATATTGCTTTGGCTATTCAGGATCCTTCACGTTCTCAAAATAATTTTAGAATCAGTTTGTCAATTTCTATAATGATTCCTGCTGGTATAGTAATAAGGATTCCATTGAATTTATAGATCAATTTGTGGAGAACTGTCATCTTTACCATAGTGAATATTCTCATCCTTGAGTGTTAACTGTCTCTTAATTTATTTAGATATTCTTTAATTCTCTTTGCAATGTTTTGTGGTTTTCCATCTACAAATCTTGCATTTATTTTGTTAAAATGTATTTCTTTATTTTATCTATTTTATAAGAAGTTTTTTGTTTGTTTGTTTGGTTTTGCATTTTGGGGGGGGGAGTGGTAATTAGGTTTATCTATTCTTGGAGGAGGTAGTGAGGATTGAACCCAGGACCTTGTGCATGCTAAGCATGCACTCTACCACTTGAGCTATACCCTCCCCTCTTTATTTTATCTATTTTTATGATATTGTGAATGGAATCATTTTCTTAATTTCATTTTTGGATTATTTGTTACCAGTATATGGAAATACACTTGATATTTTTATTTAATCCTGTATCTGGCCACCTTACGTTTCTCATTTCTTAGTTCTAGAAGTTTGTCAATTCCTTTGGGTTCTCCAGAGAGAAAATACTTTGTACATAGACAGTTATGTTATTTGTGAATAAATACAACTTTACAGCTTTACTTCCTTTCCAATCTGAATTTTTTTGCTTTGTTTTGTTTCACCTTATTGCATTAGCTAGAATCTCCAGTGCACAGTTGAATAGAAATGATGAGAGCAAACATCGTTGTTTTGTATCTGATCTTAGGTAAAGGGCATTCCGTCTTTCACAATTAAGTATGATGTTAGCTGTGGGGTTTTCATAGATGCCCTTTACCTCCATTTTTATTTGAAGCTGCCCTAACACATAAAATATATATTCTTGTCTGGACTTATTTTTCTCTCTTATCCTTAAAAATCATCTGTCAATGCCAGCTCAGGCAGTTATCACAGAATTTTTAAACAGATGGGTAGATACTTGATGAGAGGAGAAAAGGATGCTGCTATAAGGCCAATGGGAAAAATATTGCTAAAGCCCAAATGCTTCTTATGTATTTGGGTATATCATTGTAACAACTTGCTCTATTGCAAAATTTAAGTAACTTTGTTAGGAACTTGGGACTTTTTAGAATGCTATCCATAACACTGTATTTAGTCACGTGCCTCAACTCTTCACTGAATGTTATACAAGCGGGATTTATTTAATTTTTCCCCAAATTTATAGTTATATTATTTAAAAATATATTAAAACATGTTATTTGTAAAGCCGGAAAACAAGGCAGGTAAGTACAAAAAGAAATATGACTTCATTTACTTTTGGAAAACTAGGACCTTAATACATACAGACATATACACACCTATGCATACAGAATATGTATAGGAATTTTTCATGTTATTCTTTATATCTATGCTTAAAATGTATAATTTATTTTAAGTGGCTTTAAATGACTTGACACATTTTTTTTTAAAAAATCAAACATTATCTAAACATACACTGTGAGAAATAGACAATGCTGGCTGTTTATATTACATTGACTCTCCTACTTTTGTGAAGCGAACTCTTATTCAAGACACCCATGTGCATTTTAAGAACACATACTTACCAGGCTCCTCTGCAGCTAAATAGGGCCTTGTGGCTTACCTCCCACAAACAAGACAAAAGCAGGAGTTACTGGGTGGGTTTCTAAGAGTTACTTTCCTGATGAAAATAGAGTCTCAGATAGCAAGTAAATTTGCCCTACCACTTTCCTCATTTTTTTTTTTTTCTGCCTGGAATGTAAACTGAATTCTTAGAGGTAGAGTAACCACCTTTGTAATGACAAAGACTAAGCCTGTACATCAAGAGATGTAGAGCGGGGAGGGTAAAGCATCTCAGTTCTTTGAGTAGGTGCACTGGTTCTTGCTTGCTCATTCACTGTTCCCTTGTTTTGAGAATACAAAGAAACAAACCGACTGCAGATTTGGTTAAGGCACTATAGTCAGCTTCTGTAACATGCTGTTAAATACTTTCCTTAAATAAGATACCTTCCCTCAACTGGTTTTCAGCACCTCAGTCCCCCTTCCCAGATGTAACTGCAACTCCCTGTTGTAGTTAGTCTTCCAAAGAAATTGTATGCATTTTATTCCATCTTAAAGAGCTGATAAGAATTTTATTTACATCCTCAAATTCATGATGCAGTTTGAGGATGCTGGATTACCTCCCAGAAACGTTTACTATAACTTAAATCTTATTTACTTTCTATATATAATTTAAAATGGAAAGAAAATCAAGCAATTATATTTTGATTTGAAATATGATCAATGAGTTTTCTAGTATTATTTTTAATTTAAAATAAAGGCCTAGTGAACAACTGAGAACATAGTTAATAACTGAGAAAACTTTTTTCAAGATCACAATCTTTGGGAAGAAAAATCTAGTATTAAGGACTTAAGGAAAATATATTAACTATATAATATTTATGACTTAAAAACATTCTAGAAACAAATATTTTTCCTACTGGCTATGCAAAAAGTAGCCTATATGAGACTAACCTTCCTACAGAGACAAACTATACAGGCTAAATAAAATATAGAAAAAAATTATGAAAGCATCATAAAGCAACCCAGACAGATGAACAAAGCAGACTCAAGATCCAGAAAGCAAGGGACATGAAATGAGACTGGACATACATTTGCTAACACTTTTCCTCTAGAGACATTTGCTTATCTTCATTGGGTCTCAAGGCGTCATCAAATACAGTGGCAGCTTGCAGCAGTCTCACTAGGATGGAGAGGCAAACATTGGAGTTCAGAGCTACAAAGACAGTCAATACTTCGAGTGCCAAGTTCCCAGAATTTGAAGATATTAAAGAACTCTGATCTACAGAGTTGTTGATCTACACTCAGTTTTTCCTTGAGAAATCAATGGAGTGAGAGGCCAAAAAAACCCAAAAAACAAACACACACACACACACACACACACACACACACACACACACACACACACACACACACAAGGAAAAAAGCAGATGCTAAGAGGCTGTGATGCCAAGCAGATATTTGGGAAGTCTAAAATACTGGAGCCCACGGCCTCTGAAGGTTTAAGCCCTAGGAATAAGGCAAACAAATGTAAATCAAGTTCTCCAAAGCTTATAAGACAGCCTTGAGTCATATCAATATATGATGGGATTGAAATGATCTGCTTTGATTCTAACTGCACACTGGAAAAAAAGTTAAATTCATTGAGAGGCTGGCATTTCACCCCAAATTATAACTCATTTCAGGAAATAAGACAAAAATGACCGAAAGCCAAGAGGAAAAATTATATACAAATGAAACATAAAACCAATATTGGTTTTAGCAGACACAGACTTTAAAATAACTATAATTAATATATTCAATAAAACAGGAAAATGTGGAGAATTTCACTGGAGAGCTGGAATATATATAAAAGTACATGAAATAGCAGTTCTAGAACTGAAATATACCATAAGTAAAATTAAGAAATTAATAGATGGATTTAACTACAGAATAAACATAGGTGAACTAGAAAATAAATCTTATTTCAGATAAAAGCACACTGAGGAAAAATTATGTAAACATGGAAAAGAACATGAGGCATAAGGGACATGATTTTAAAAACTCTAATATATATTCAATTGAAGAAAAAAGAGAATGGAGCACAATTATTATAGGCAGGATGCTGATTTTCTTACCCTATTTCATCAAGTAACAAATGAGGCTCAGATTCACCAATTATTCCAAAGTTATATAAAACTAGCATCTGTAATAGTCTAGTTTCAAAACAAGGTCTTACTCCAAAGTCTATGCTCTTTTCTGTAAGCCACAGATTTGAAAGTGATTTTTGCATAGTTCCGCACTCTACCAGACTTTCCTGATGTGTAATACCTTTGAATAGTTTGTACATGAAGATACACTCTAGGAGAAAAAAATGTATACGCAAAAAGTATACCCACCCCCCAAAAATGTTCTGTGAGAAGGGGTCTTACCCTCTCTTGGTGCTTCTCCAAGTAACTTGGCACTAATAAACCCTGTTGTCATGGAATCTCTTCAATTTACTTCACTCTAGTGTTTCCCAAGCTTGTTTAAACTCAAATCCAGTCCCTTCCCCCTTCCACGCACATACTTTTTTTTTATGGCATAAATCCAATAAACAAATACTGTATCATGAAAATTATAGCTTTATTTTTTCTTTTAATCTATCTTGAGACCTTCCTTAACAACTTCTTTCCCAGTGTTTACTTGAGAGAAATAATCTCCAGACTTTTCCAGTGAAGACATTTTTATTTTCCCAAATATTTATGATATCTTGAGGGTGTAGCAGAATGGTGAAGAGGAGGGGAGAGAATAATACTGATGGTAAAAGCTACTTAGGCAGGGTCTTATGGTTTTATGATGTTCTCCACTGAGTCTTGACAGCTGGTAAGGAAAGATAGTGAAGATTTTTAAATTGCAGCGTCAGATTAGACTAGCAGGTTGCAATTAACTCGATGGTCATGTCTTTGTCAGTCTTCAACCTGTTGGTTATAACCCTCCTGCCTATGTCTGTCCCACCCTCAGTCTTCCATTGTGATTTTGCATAATCTCTGCCTCTTTTGGAAAAATACACCTGAATAATGAAGATGATCTGAAGCTGTTTCAGTATTCATACTATCAATCTACACAAACACACAGTCAGCCTTGGGACTCTCTTTGAACTGATCTGTTTCAAAGAGGAAGAAATTATTGTAAAAATTTTGATCATGTGTCAGAATAGATACAAATGCAGACTTAAAAGGTCTAAATGAAAACCTTTCTAGGCAAGAGAAGTTCATATCCAAAGTCAGAAAAGGCAGTCTTCCCTCAAACATATTTTTAAAAGATTATCAGTCAGGAAAAAAAAAAAAAAACCCAGAATTTTATAAAATAAAAATTTTAAACTATTTTAAAATAGTTAAAATCATTTACAAGAAAGATTATATGTTAAAATTCAAATACCACAAAACAATCCAAAGCTTCAAATGAGAGTCATGAAAGAGAAAGGATGGTCTTGGCAAAATGAGTCTACAATAGATACAAATGCAGACTTAAAAGGTCTAAATGAAAACCTTTCTAGGCAAGAGAAGTTCACATCCAAAGTCAGAAAAGGCAGTCTTCCCTCAAACACATTTAAAAAAAATTTTATCAGTCAGAAAAAAGTCAGATCCAGAAAATAGCTTCAAATGCATTATAATTCACAGGCAAGTCATGAGAGGAATCATTCAAATTGACTCCTACCTTTCAACTCATAAGACAAAATAATTATTAGTGATGAACTGTCTGAGTCACCCGTTCTCCTAAATTAAACGCAATGGCCTACTTAAGGCATATATACACACACACACACATACATATATACCCCACACACACACACACACACTAGCAGACAGATTTGAAATTTTGATCCACTGTTGATAGCACTAGTGACTGACGGTTTTGAAAATTAAATGAACCATGTCATCATTTTTGGTAATGAAACCCCTCTGCAATTTATTCTTACAATTTAATTACATGCACTTTCTCAATAAATGCAAGTTTATGCAAGTCTAGGAAACAAAGATTTCTCAAGCAAATTATAGGGATTCTATACTGAGCTGTCTTTGTACCTCTATTAAACTAAACTCATTCAATAATATTTAGAAACAGCTATGTTTCAAGCTGCATGCTATCTGTTGGGGGAATACAAAGGAAAATAAGACATGGGTGCTGCCAACAAGGAGTCACGATCTACTCAAGTCTAGTGAGTTCATCTTAATTGGAATTGTGGTCACACTGCACTAGAAAATGTTTCAAGAGAATTTTAAAGTATAATAGGAAACCTTCACTTTTAGAAAACTACTGGGCTTCATGAACACGGTGTTACAATTTTTTTTAAACAAAGGTATTCATGGGCTTTCAAAATATGATTTGATTCAAGTATTTAGTATACTTTGTAATCTGAATTGCAGAGGAATATTTGACTCTTGCTTTTTTTCAATCTGTCATGAAAAAAGGCATTTGAAGGTGAGTGACTTGCATCATGAATAAACTCAGTTGTTCAGCCGACAGCTCCTTAATTATAAATCTTTAAATGTTTGGGAGGACTGCATTTTACTTGAGTTCCTTTCACACAATGACAAATTATAAAAATACAACTTTTGTATTCTATAATTAGGAAGAAGATATTGCTAAAGGCGGCCAAATGGCAAGTTCTTTCTTTTTTTTTTTTAAATGTACATAATGGTACATATTTATATGTTGTCTTTCCTATAACATTTAAAATCATATTTATGCAGTGAAGATGGCAAAGTGTCTGGCTATTAAAAAATATATCCTTTCTGCAGTACAGAACACTTTTACAAAGTAATGCTGGATATGTTTCAAGTCAGTAACTCTGATGGCATTCTTCAATTTCTCATATTACCAGGCCCTCAGAACAAAAGTGCCACTATCAATAGGGTGCAGATTTTCTCACTGACTCATTTTGATTTCCATTGAAACCTTTCTCTTCATACGTACATGGACTCTCTAAAAAGTCTTCAAGGTTTCTAAATATTGGATGTGAATACTAAAGCCAGAAGGTATTTATTTGGGAAATGAATTATCCTAATCTCTTGCAGACACTTCCACACTACAAAAATGCCAAGAAGGGAATAACAACGAGAGGGACAAATGAGCACTGAAAAACTGAAGCCCAGTTTGAAAGAGATAGTTTTAATGTCCAAATGAGGATTTAATGGTAAAATTCAGGAGTGTTCAAAACTAGGTATCTAGTGTGTGTTAAAATATAATGGGCTTACCTTGTGAAATGGGTTTAGGAATGTATAATATCAAAGCCTTAACAAGTCAAACTCATATAAGGAACACATATTTCTAATCAAAGTATCAAAGACATTCCTCAGATTCCTCAGTATAAACTAACATACTTAGCAATGTGTTAAGTTGGTGGTTCTCAAACTTTTGCTTGCATCAGAATACCGTGGGGGGCTAGTTACAACATAGACCCCTGAGCTTCAATTCCAGAGCTTCTGGTCTGGAGTGGAGCCCCAAAACTTGCATTTCTAACAAGCTCCCAAGTTTATCAATCTGCTTGGGTTGCCTTAACAAAATACCACTGACTGGGTGGCTTATACAACAGAAATTTACTTCTCACAGTTCTGGAGGCTGGGAAGTCCTAATCAAGGTGGCAGCAAGATAGATTTCATTCTAAGACCTTTTCCCAGGCTTGTAGGTGGCCACCACCTCACCACGTGCTCATGTGACTATTTCTTTGTGCACTTTTGGAGAGAGAGTTTTCTCCTGTCTGTTCCTTTTCTTCTAAGGACACCATTTATATTAGATTAGGGCCCCGACCTTATGAAATAACTTTAATTACCACTCTAGAAGTCCTATCTCCAAATAGAATCAGATTGGGTGCTAGGGCTTCAAGATATGAATTTTGAGTGAATATACCTCAGTCAATAACACCAGGTGATGCTGCTGACATGGTTTCAGAAACCACTCTTTGAGAAGTATGTTAGGTACTGGAATGAATATAAAAGTGTATTTGCAAAGGATACTGCCCTCATGAGCTTTCTATCACAGTATTTTCAGGACACAGTTCTAACAAACATAAAATATTTAGAGAGCAAAATGAGACAATATAAAATAAATATTAATCTTATCCATGTGTCAAAATATAAAGTATATGTATAAAAAAATCAGGTCATTAGGTTCTTGAAACCACATCACAGAGATAGTAAAATATTAGATAGCGCTACCAGAATTGATAAGATTTTGAGAAGTGAATGTGGATAATTATGTTCTGAGTATAAGCAATTAGGAAAGCAAAGACAGAATTTGGAATAAGTAGCCTATGTCTGATGGGTAAAAAAAAAAAAGGTGATTTTTGCCTGAAGAAATATGTGTGAAATGTGGTGGGAGATAAGGTTGGTAAATTAAACTAAATAATGGAAAGTAAGAATTACAGGCTCTGAAAATTCCCAAGGGGGAAAAAACATTTAAATCAGAAGAAACAGTGAATATTGAACAAGAGGGCTATCTAGATAGCTCAGGGGAGTATCTTAATCTTACATACCCTCCACTTAATTTCTTTAAGGTGTTTCAGGACTTTTTAAAGACTATTAAGAGTTTTTGGATCACAACATCATCAATAAATCACTTGTCAGAATTTGGCAGACACTTTAGAAATGAATTTAACAGTTGATTTGTATAACAGTATATATAAGTATAACTTAATTTCTGTAACAGTCTAATTGTAAGTACTTCTAGTGTATATAAATATGCTCTTATGATACTTTATTTCTACTTTGTCCATTCTTAGTAGAAAGAACAGATATTATTTTCCCTATGGTATTATCTTTTAATGGAATGAATGATATTTATGATTTTATAGTCATGCCATAGATATTTGGAATCACTTTTTTAGGTAAGCCTTAAAAAATGTACTAATGTACCTAAAAGATTCTATCAGTAAAATTTTGTAATCTTTGTTCATTTGGATTAATTAAAAGTAGATATATCTTAACTATTCCACTCTATAATTAGAAGAGGAAAAACCTAGCTCCCGAATCAAACTCAAGACTTTTATGAGAGGAAGAAGAAGATAATCTGTTAACCTGTGTGCTCAGAAAAAACAAAAACAAAACAAAACAAAACAAAAACCTCAGTTTAATGGAAGCGATTTTACAAGGAATGAAGAATGCCTGCGCTTCCTGGAACTCTTCTTGTAATGTACTTCCTATAGCAGTTAACTTGTACAAACAGAAGTTTCTAGTGAAGATGCTGTCATAAACATAGTATTTGTGAAGGGAGCCACAATGGTATGAGAATGTATAGATGTTTATTCAATGTGGGAATACAACTGATAAAATTATTGCCAGGGAAAGGCATAGGGCTTAACATGTTTATATCTGTACTGACTCAACTTGTTTACCATATCATCATGATATGGTAGAAGGTCCATGAAACAAAATAGAAGTGTCTCTTGCTTTCTGCTGTAAGACTGTTAGAATGCCAGTGGAAGTACCTGTTTCTTAAAGGCTGGGGAGAACTCACCCATGGATATCCATTCAGGCACTATTCTAAGACGGTAATTCTTAAAAACCTTGCTCAGTTTCTTCTGTAATCCACAATTCTGCATTCCAGGGTCTTTTTAAGTCAGTTTTGGTAGTTTTTCTTTTCCTAGAAAAACTTCATTGCTGGAAAGAGGAATTCACATTTATTGCTTTACAATTACTTTTTATATTTACAAACTCCTTTATGTATGTGGTTATATACTTTTCTTATTCATAATCTCATGTGCTCCGTCTTTAGTTCTATATTCCAGGTAAGCATTGGCAGAGTTTTGTATAATTTATTGTTCTTTCAAAGTTCTAAGTTCTATTAACTTCCATTTTCCAAGTTATTTACCTGTATCATATCATCTGCCGTTTAATTTTTTTTTTTTACTATTCTTCTTCTTAAGGTATATTTTAACCTTTAAAAAAATTTTGGAATGAGTATTTTTGTTTTACATGGGTCAAGAATTAAAATTTATATATGGAAAAAGTTGTACAGTCAAAAAATCTTCCTCCTTCCAATCTGGTTCACAACCCACTTTCTACCTGAGTAGCCACTATTAATAATTCTTGTGTCTCCTTCCAAAGGTTTGAAAGCAAATACTAGCAAATATGAGGATAAATTATCTCCTCCCTTTTCTAAGAAAACAACTTCAATATACTGTTTTTCAGTTTGCTTTTACTTAATATTTCTTAGAGGTATTTCTGTATCAGTATATAAAGGGCTTCTTTATTTTTTTGCCAGCTTTATTTATGGGTTTACCATGAGTAATCTAACCAGCAATCCACTGAAAGATATTCGACTCTTCTAGTATTTATTATAAACATCAGATGAATAAAGTCTTTTCATATAGTTAGTATATCTATAGGATAAATTCCAGAAAGTGACACTGCTTGATCAAAGCCTATAATTCTAATAAATATTGACCAATTGCCCTCCAGAGAGTTGTGTAAATTGTAATTCCAACCAGAAATGAATGAGTGTGTATTTCCCAATAGCCTTATTGACACTGAGTTTTCAACTTTTTTCCCCAAACCAGAAGGTGAAAAACATTACCTTCTAATGCATTTTAATTTGCATCTCCTTTTAGCAGTAAAAAAGAGTATGTTTCTATATATTTAAGATCCATTCGTATTTTCTTTTCTATGAATTCTGTTTATGTTCATTAACGGAGAGGGATGATTAGTATTCAGATACTAAGGAGAATATCCTCTTACTAGTGAAAATATATGCAAATATTTGACTTTGCTGATGCTATTTTTTGCTATGTAGATTTTTAATGGTATGTAGTTGAATTATCTGTTCTTCTTATTTGGCTTCTAAAATTTGGCCAAAGTAGAAAGATCTTCCCCAATGCCTCATTGTAAAAGAATTTTCCCAATGTCAAGTTAGTTTTGGGTTGTATTTTTGTATATTTAAATCTTTTTTCTTTTGGAGATTGGTGTGTAGTATGAGCTAGAAAGTTATTTCTTCCCCCAGAACATTACCCAGTAACCATATTTTTGCTTCCTTTATTTTACACCAAATCCCTCCTGGCACTTTTGCCCTCCTCCTCCATTTTCCGGCTGTATCTGGCTCCTCTGGTATTAAGGGGGAGGGAGCAAGAGCAGGAAGGGTTTCAGAAAGGCTTCATTTGACTAGTACCCATGTGTCATTGGTTTCCTCTGCTGTAAGTATTTAAGTCTGACTCTAGGAAGTATTTCTTTTGTAGTTCTCCTCTAACCTTGAAGTGGGTGAATGCTTTTCCATATTTGTCAACTTAATATCCTTCCCATCCTCCTATACTATGTTTTGCTGAGGTTTTCTTGCCTGTGCAGAAAGCTCTTTAAAGTAAATTCAGAAATTCTCTTCCCCTTTTGTGCCCATTATCTGTTCCTGTGATAAAGCACATGGGTTCAAAAGCAGAGTATCAGCAATTATTTTTTTTTTAATTGTCTCTCAGGTTTTCAAATTTTCCGTTTACTTACTACCTGTGGATGAGAGGCTTCAAGTAATACAATTCATTTTTTTAAGTTTGTTGTTTCTAAACCCAGTGTGCTCATTTTGTAACTCACCTTGGGCATAACTGGCACTGAGATTGAAACCTTCAGTTTAACGTCCCTTTAATGTCCTATTGCATTAACTATTTATCATGTCACTTACTTCCTATATTTCCTTGTTAATCATTCAAAAGTTATTGATATGTTTGAATATTCTACCATGATTGTGGTTTTCTCCATTTTATCTTCTATTTCTGTACTAGTTTCCTATTGCTGCTGAAACAAATCACCACAAACCTAGTAACAAAATAATACAATTGTATTATCTTAAGGGCTCAAAAAACTGTAGCTATTATCATTTATTTTTTTCCTATTCTCAGAAGAACTTTTCCATTTGAAGTTCAGTTCTTCCCTGTGTTCATGAAACTTTTTTCACTTTTTCCTTTCCTTTGGCTTGCTTTGTTCTCTTTTTATAGAATTATTGTACATATTGGATTTCCTGGATCTGTCCTCTAGGTCTCTTATCTTTTCACTCATCACCTTCATTTCATTAACTTTTTCCTCTGACTTCTGAGAAAATGTCTCAGGTCAATGTTTTAAATTAATTATGTGGACTTCTGCAGTATTGAGTTTGTTGTTTCCTGTCTATTGAGTTTTTAAATTTGATCAGTATGTCTACTCATTTATAAAGGCTGAAAGAGGAATATTAAAATCTCTCATTATGATTGTGGTTTTGTCCATTACTTTGAAAATAATCATTTTGGATTTTTGATTGATTGCCTTCCATAGTTAGAATAAGAACACAGTTCATTTTAAGGCTAAAAATTAGAGATTTTTAAATGTCTCTTCTGTTTTTCCATAGGAAAATATCTACTTGGAGTCATCAACATGATGGAATATTTACACTTTTCCTTTTCTCCTTGCTCCTTTCTGCTTTTTTTCCTTGCTAATCCTTCAAATTAGAGACAGATTTTACAAGAAATCTTAAGGGTCTGTTATTCAAATGTTGTAGTACTAGACAAAGGAGAAAGAAGTTCCTCTTTTGTTTTTACTTTGCTAAAGTGTGACTTTGAAAGTAATCTAATGCAGATAATTTTATTACTTTGGTGTGCAGTTAATTTTCAGCATTTTATATGTAGCCACCATTGGATGAAATTCCCTAAACCTTCTTGCGATCAAGATTTCCACTTGGACAACTATTCCAACTCTGTCTGTTTGACAACTCTGCCTCTTTGCACAACAGGTCTGAGCTTGGGAGCCCCGTATCTGGCCAGAACTCCAAAGTCCTTTAGAAATGTAGAGGTAGCTATCACACAGGGGCGATATCTTTTACTTTCTACTGTGCATTTGTGTGTGTGTGTGTGTGTGTGTGTGTGTGTGTGTGTGTGTGTGTGTGTTTAGGCTTATTGTGGAAGCCGGACATTGACACTTTCTTGGTTGCTACAAGGGCTGAGTGACATGACCATCTTTTTAATTTAAATGGAATTTAAGGAGGGAGGGGATGTAAACCTGGGCTCAAATTATATCTTGAAACCTGAACTAACTTGTTTTAAAAGTTTAAATGTATTTCACAAGTGTTTTCATGTCAATAAACATTTATCAAGTATAATATTTTAATGACTTAAAGAGAAACTAATTTGTCATTTTAAAAAATCTAGGCTAATGAGTTTATTATTTTTATGAATTTCCAATAAGCTGAGAAGGACTTGGAAAGTTATAAACAATGTTTCACCTCTCCACAACAGTGTCAGCAGAATAAAAAAGCGATTCACACTAATTGTTTTCTTCCACACACATTTCATTCTCTTTCTATGCAACTCCATCCTTGACTAAAGCTGTGGAAAGATGAACTCTGTATTGCCTCTTATTTTTTAAAATGTTGTTCAGATGGAGAAATTCTAAATTATCATCATTAAGAGCAACCAGCATGTACTGCCTCAAATATCATGGATGCACCACTAAGGTCAAGGAAATGGATCTGGATGAATCAGCTTGCTGGAAGTAACTTCATTGAGAGTGTAAGGCATTAGGCCAAACTTTCTTTGACAGCTTTTAAAAAAAAAAAAGATATATGCCAAGTAAATCATCTCCCAAAGCCTTCTAAATTTCAAAAAAAAAAGGATGGCAATAGAGATATTTGGAATAAACAATGCACCCTGGGATTACAGCACTGTGACTGTTTAGGAAAAAGATTTCAGACTGAGTAGAACGGTGGGGCTGAGGAAAGTGACCTCTGTGCAGATACTGGCTTATTACGAGAGCTGAAATTGTGTTCACATTATAAAGGCACAAGTACAGAAGGCAAACTGTTATGTGTATGTTACACATGTGTATATACATACTGTGTCTACCGCCAGGCCTTAGGTTTAAAAGGGGGAGGTAGGAAACACCCATGTTCCCTT
Organism: Camelus dromedarius; assembly: GCF_036321535.1. Classification (NCBI taxonomy): domain Eukaryota; kingdom Metazoa; phylum Chordata; class Mammalia; order Artiodactyla; family Camelidae; genus Camelus; species Camelus dromedarius. Next base: position 93,139,561 of record NC_087472.1, on the reverse strand, counting down.
TTTACATTAAAAATAATCTTTCACTATTTCAAATGACTTACTATATCTACAATGTATTTCTGACATTGATGAGCAATTATACTTCATTATACTTAAATTTTAGACACAAAACAACCTCCAGTCAAAGTAGAGCCTGCATTAAGAGAATTTGAAGTAGGTTTTCTTATAGCAGTTGTCTGGTCCAGTTTCCAAGGACCCACCTTTCTCTAAAAACTGCCTAAAAATATGGGAACCTCCCCCATATTTTGTGACTTCACCTTTTTAATAATACCTGAATGATCTTGGGGATAGAACCAGGACCAAAACTAGGCCAACCAGACATTTTTGCCCCGGTGATTACAAGACAGAAAGAAGGCAGGAATTAGTTAGGTGAGTTATGCTGATTGATTAGGTGCCTGAACTCTTTCTGCAGGGGTCCACTGTACTCCATGGTTTTGCTCTAAGCTCTTTCTTCATCCTGCTAATTAACTTTTACTGGTGATACTAGCCAGAGTTACTTTCTGTTACTTTCAACCAAAAGATTCAGAATTCGATTTACTTTATGTCATTGATATTAACAACATTTTGCAGCAAAACAGTGGACTGTGTATAATTTCAAATTATAAAATGACAAAGATACCAAATGGTGAGACTTGGTTCATAGAAATGTATAAACTCTAGAACATCTCATTAAACTGTAAGCGTTTCCAAGAATATCAAACATTGTGCTTTGGTTCTCTTTGGGGATTCAACATCTACATATAATAGAAATCAATGATTGCTGGAGAAGTAGTCAAAATGTATTTCAAATATGTTATCATTGGATTTTGAAAAATTTATTTAGTAATCTTAGGACATCAGAATACTTTTTTGTATTACTTCCTATTTTCAAAACCCTTAACCATAACTTATAAGTTAATTCTGACCATGCTGGTTAATACAGTCTCAAATAAGTAATTGCATACAAGGAAACAAGCACAGAATTGTCCCTAACCCAGGTTTTTAATCAAGATTGTTACTGAGCCAAGAGAACTCCCTAGTATGCAACTTCTAGGCCTGTGAAATTGAATCTAAATTATAACAGCTTCCTTAGAACTTGACAAATACCCTCAGTTAAAATTCAAGGGCATGTAATATCATGGGAGTTACTTGTCCAAATGTATTTTAACATGACTCAACACACAAGGCGTTCTGAGGATCATGGGGGTTGAGTCAAAAGCAGATTCAAGTCCAGGACCGACTTGTTCTCACGTGGGAGAAAGATACTCAGAGATTCTGTCTACTTATATACACCATTATATTGGCACAGTGACCAAAGAGTTCTCTAAAAGAGTTTGCTTCCTTTGTGATTTAGTTTTACGGACTTTGAAACCAGATAAATGATTTGTAGGTAGATAGACAGACATACCAAGATACCTAGATATTTTATTAAATACTTGGACATGGCCACACAAATAGCAAGGCCATTGTCCTATCTTTTACCATATGTAAGTATTTTCACTTTTCTCAGCTTGTGAAGAAAATACCACTTATGTGACAAATCCAGGTTCTAATTTTAACCATCTTATGTCATTGTTGGTTTGTGGGAATTCCAAGATCGTCCTTAGACTGATGCCCCTTGCTCTCCTTATATTCTCTAAAAGCTTTTGCTATGATAATTCTGTATAATATTCAACTCAAAAATCTCACTGGTTCACAAGAAACATTTATTTCCTGATCATGGAGCTGTAGGTGAGCTGCAATAACTCATTTTCAGGTAGTTATCAGGTTTAAGTGACTTCTTATCTTGGGACCCAGAGTAAAGAAACACCTCATACCTATCATGAAGTATTCTCAGGCAGGGGTAAGAGTATAACAGGGCTGACAGAAACTCGCAATGCCTCTTAAAACTTCCCTTCGGGAGTGCCACCACTTAAACCTGGCATATTGTTGCTCCCCTCCACATTCCATTGGTCCACTGGTCAAAGTAAATGACATGGTGAACCCATCAATGAGGCACTGAAGCACACTCCTCCCATGATGGGCTCAGAGAGAGGAGCGAAGATTTTCTATGCAATGTAATCTATTAGATATTTCTGCCCACAACACTCCAGAAATTTAATATCCTGCTGAATTTTCAGGTGAAAACTAGGAACCACAGACAATTGGCGGATTTGAAATGGTAATTTTCGACAAAGGAAACCAACGAGAGGATTTAGGAAGCTGTGTGAGCTTTGGTGAGATTATGAAATGTTAAAAGTGGGAGTGATCAGTGTACATGTAAATGACTAAAACCTCGTCCCATTCTGATATTCTGATCCATTTTCTCCACGTGATTTAATCTTTACTTTCTTCAGCATCTATCGATGGTGTTTAATATATCCTAAGGAATAACCCAAACATAGTATTTTTCAACTTGAAGTTTCAATAAAAAATAAGTGATACATATTCCATACTTTATCATGCTTCCTTTCCAAATGATAAAATTAACATTGGAATTTATTTCCTCAAAAGGTGATGCTCTTGTCCCAGGCATCTTTCTCAAAAGTGTGTCCATTGATAGGACATGCATAGAGCACTGAAGTCTAGAATGCCATTTATTGCCATTTTTATTTTTCCCTACTTTAATTAAGCTTTCATTAATGATGAAATTATTGGTTCTAGAATGATCCTTGACAATGTCTGAAAAGAACACTTAAATTCATTGTTATATAGTGCTTTTGCACTAGCTAGCAAGAAAAAAATAGCTATTACATTGCATACGACAACTAAATTTTTATTTGATAATGGCCTCAAGGACTTTAACTCAGAAGATACTAAAACATCTTTAGAGTCCTAGTTTGCTGACAATTTATCTTTCCCTTTTTTTGTCTGGATGACTATCACTTTATCTTTTACATCTATGGAAAAGAAAAAAATACTGCACATTCTATTTTGTTAGTTATTTTCACTTTAACAAGAGGGTGTTATTAAATTTTACTTTATGTCATTATGCAGTGTTTTAGTTTTCAGTAAGAGATTTTTTTTTTTAATTTGTTTATTACTTTGACTGGGTGGGTTCTTTTTTTTTTTTTTTTTTTAATGTTGTTACAGCCACTCCATGTCAAGGTGCTCCTTTTTTCTTCAGTGAAGCTTAAAAGATATTTTCTGGCTTAGATTTAAGTCCAAAACTCCATTCATCTTCCAAATCCAAGTATATTAGTATTAAATATTTCAGTGAATTTTTCTGAACTCTACATATTGTCTCTTGAGAATGGAACATTCAAAGCAAAGTTAGACTTTGCTATTGGATTTGTAGTAAAGCAAAGCAGAACGACTGTGGTTTAAAAAGATACATGGAAAGCCACCAAATTAAAAATGTGAAGCTGCCAACCTCCTGCTCTCCTTTTCAGAAACATGTGAAGCAGGATTAGATAAGCTACCATCACCCGAGTGGTTTCTTCTAATCAAGGCAGAAGTCCACAAAGGCCACCAATGGCCATTTTTGTTAGGAAAACAGGAACAGAAAAGCTCCATCATATCTTCGGAATGCTGACTTCCTTTGTGTTCCACTCAGTTTATTTGGAACCCCAGTTTTGGAGCTCGGCATGACCAGATAGCCTGCCTGACAAACCTATCCCTTGCTCAGACTGCCTTGGCTGGTTTTCCTAACGAATCTTTAGTCAAAAAGAAAGGCAAGAATGTAAAGTACAAAGTAAAGGGTTTGAGCTGAGATCCTGACATTTCCGCTTTGCATATCCCTTTTTAGCAAACAAGTTGGGGCATGGCTCACAGCTGCAGAATCCAAATGTCTGCCTTGAACGGCTGTTTAACGTATGGAGTATAGAAAATAGATTCTAAGTTTGAATCTGAACTCTGCCAATGTGTGATCTATATCATATTACTTATCTGTGCCTCAGAGTCCATGTTAATAGAAGCGATGTATTAATAGTATCCACTTTATAGAGCTGGGATAAGGATTCAATGAAATGTTATACAGAGAATGCTTTTCATGTAAGTGTTCAAGTCATAGTAAGCAGTCAATAAATGCTAACTTAGAAAGATTAAATGACATTATAACCTATTCAGGAAGGAAAAACCAAGCACAATAAACAAAAATACATGTCTTTAAGTGATTATACTTCACTTAATAAGAATCAAGTCGGTCAGGGTAAAGGGAGACAAATTATATTCTTGGTTGACCATCCTTTCTCCTTTGAGTATGCTGTTCATAACATCACGAGTGAATTTTTTGGAAGGGATTGCAGCTTGAAGGTGCTTCTATTCTGAAAAACAGTGGAAGGACTAGAGTCATGCTGTTAAATAGAAACAGAGTGAGCCACAGAGACTCACACTCTATTTTAAGTATCTTTGTAACCACATTAAAAAAGTAAAAGGGAACAAGTGAAGTTTATTTTAATATATTTTACTTACTCTAATATACCTAAAATATCCTAATTTCATGTAACTCATACAACTCAAATATCATCGAGGTATTTTATGTTTTTTCCACTTCAAAATCTGATGTGTATTTTCTGCTTATAGCACATCTTGATTCTGACTAGCCAGCCGTACTGCAAGTGCTCAAGAGCTACATTTGGATAATGGTTACCATACTGGACAGTGAAGGAGTGGAGGATGAGGAAGCAGAGTTGGGGTGAGAAATGGGATATGAGTCTGTCCAGGGGTATTTAGGTAATTTTGTGACCAAATACTTGTTTGCAGGCTGAATGATATCTGAGAATCATTTTCAAGATTGCCGTAAGCCACATTAACCAAAGATATAGATGTGTCTCCTAAGAAAACTTGACCATATTACTAAGACATTGATCAGTTTTAAGGAAAAGCTGAGAATGTCTTTTGTTGCCCACTTAATAAAATAAATCGTAAGATGTGTAACAGCTGAATGTACTCACTTTTACCATGAAGGGTCTAATTAAAAGGTAAGACAGTTCCTTCAACACAATTTATTAAAACTGTATTGAATTCTCTTTTAGCCTTATCTTAGCATTCTATTCAAAATGTACCACTGAGAATGACTGTAACTGAGCCGATGTACAGTGTGCTTCATATAGGAATATTGATCAATTTTATCTTAGTCTCTTAAGAATTACACATTTTATTGTACTAATGCTTCTTACAGTAACCATCGTATTAAATCAGAACTTTAACATTATGATTCATAAATAGCATGAAACTTGGCACCCATAAATCACAGCACTAAATTGGAAGTTTAAAGATAAGATTTATAAACTAACATACTAAATCACAACTTTGAAATTTAGGATTCATTAATAAGAGCTTTTATATGCATGATGTATAAATCAACAGAATGTACCTGATTCTTGGAAGTTAATGCATGTAAATCAGAATTCTGAAAGTTAATATTAATAAATCAAGGAAATGCATTTTACTTGGTAAATTTCCTTTTTAATGGAATAGTCCCTACATTACATAATGCATACTATCTTCTGAAAAAATATCAATCTCAAAACTTCCTTTGATAGCCATTTCCAGGACATCTTTCTTGCTTTATTTAAGTCCATTTCTCTTATATGAGCATGGAAATATCCGATATGCATCTTGTTCATACAAATTCTCTTAATCAATAGCACCATAATTAAGTCACACTACAAGTTTTCCATTTCTAGGCTAAAATATCCCACAAAACTTAGCTTTCCTCCAGAGCAGTTATTTTTTGAAGCTTTGATCATTTTTAACATGTCTCTCCAAGTCCTTTTGAAGGTGATGTGACAAACCTGGACAAAATGTTCTTACATGGGCCTACTAACAGAGTGTGGTGGATGAATTACATCCGGACCCTCATATGTCATGCCTGTTTGTAACAGTCCATTTATATCTCAGAGCCAAAACAATGGGAGCAGCTTGAATCTCCCATAGTAATGTGTTATTGTGAGATCTGTGGAAGTATTGCCTCACTCTCATCATGCTTAGATTCCCTGGGCTTCTGCAAAGTGGATTCTATCTTTTCCAGTCTATTTAAACAGCTCTCATTAAAGTTACTAAAGAACTCCATGCTGCCAAAGACCAAAAACCATGTTCAGTTACCTTAAATCAATATTCATCAAGAGTTGGCACTGTTGTTCCTTATTCCCTCTGAATCTGTGACACCTCTTTTCTCCCACCTCTCCAGCAACTCCTTCTACTCTTCTTTACGGCACCTCTTATCTAAGATCTCTTAAATGTTAGTGTTTCACTTGATTCTGTCCATGAGTATTTTATTTTCTCACTCTATATATCTTCTCATCTTTTCCCACAGGATCCACTTCCACTTAATAAATGGTGATTATTTACAGAGTTCTCTTCTAAGATCTAGAACTATTCACTGGGTATTTCTTCCTTGATATGCTACTAGCCCCTCTAAATCTACATGCTCAAAATGGGATTCCTCATTTCTTTTGCCAAAGCAACTTTGCTTTTTTCATTCCCAGTGTCAACCCCTACATCTCATCAGCTAAGACTTTTCTCAGATTTCTTCCATCCATTCCATTCCTACCGCCACTGTTCTAGTTTAGGTCCCCCGTTAATTCTTCCTTGCACCGTTCTATAGTTTGCTAACTGCTACTCAGCATTCCAGAGTGGAAATCTGATCACATCACTCTTTGTTTAGACATTTTGACTTCCATTCCCTACTTCTTATATAGATGGCCCTACTGACCCATCTGCCTCTCACCATATTCTACACTTTAAATGAGTGGTTCTCAATCTGGGGAATTTTGCTCCCTGGGAGCATTCCGCAATGTCTGAGGAAATTTTTGGTTGTCACAACTAGGGGTGGTGGTGCTACAGGCATCTAGTGGAGAGAGGCCACAGATCCTCTAATGAACAGGACAGGCCCCGCAACAAGTAATCATTTAGTCTCAATATCAACGGTGCAGCAGCTTAGAAACCCTGAGCCTCACAAAGAGAATGGAACTGCTGAGTAGATCTGAGCCTTTGAATACGCTATACACATACACATACACATAAATACACACACACACACACACACACACACACAGTGTCTTTTGCCTGAAAAGCCCTTTCCTCACTTACATTCAGGCCCAGAAATCTTCATTCTGCAAGCCCCAGTTCAATGTCGCCTCCCTGTGAAGAGGTTTTCTCATCCTTCCAAGCATCAGCAACCTATCAACATGGTTTTGTGGAAACAACTTGCATGCCATTCCGCCAGAATGACATCGGTTTGAGCTATGAATCCACCTTACTAGTGGTGTGTACTTGGGCAAACTAACCTCTTTGAATCCAGTTCTATCTTCTAACAACTGTGACTAGAAAATACTAAGCCAAAGTTTAGTGTTAGGATTTAATCATATATTGATGCAAAGGAAATCTAGCTTCACATAACCTAGTTTTACAGGTTATCATCTACACATTAAGTCAACAGGAAGGATCATCTCACATAAAAGTTTCTTCTAAAAAGGGAATAAAGGTAACTGGACTCCCCAACTAGACCCTCCTAAGATGCTTTCAAGGTCTATGTGCAGGTGAATATGAAATAAGGGAACTAATAGTAAAATGTGTCTAATATCTGTCATGAGCTACACATGGATAATTGGGTTGTTCCAGCAAGGGAACTGTATCACACCTGATACATCCACTTTTGAAAATGTGCTAGTTTACGTGGATTATATAAGACCTTGCAGTTTAGTTGGAAACACAGGACTAGAGTTCCAAAATAAGGAGAAAATAGAACACTATAGCTTATGATCAGCTAGTAAAATGATGGCACCGAAAAGTGCTATATACTCTTCGATACATTTTGTTAAGGTGAAAAGGCAGTACTTACAACTAGTGAATGAAATGGAAGACAGTGTAGCCATCATTATGTCATTATATGAGTGTGTATGCGTATTTCCACTCTGCTTTCTTTCCTCTCCAACAGATATTTTTCAGCTAATTTTGTAGCATGGAAAATGCAATATGCACAGTCTAGAGCATTCTTATTTACCAGAGTTACAAATATAAATTAATCAGATTGACACCAAACTATAAGGAAGACATATACAAGTATATTTGAATTAATTCTCAAAACTGTGATCATGATTAATTCTGCTTCTAAAGCTCCCACAACAAATATTTACTTGAGAATTTTTTGAAGCTGTTTTTTTTAAAAAAAAAAAAAAACAAAAAAACTTGTGATGAATTCAACATCACAGTAAGCAGAGCCATCCTGTCTGCAGTAATGCTCTTGCATCATCTGAGCTATTCCCAGAGGAAATAATGGGTGAAAGGAAAACGAAGTAAAATAACTTATATCAGATCTACTGTAAAAGGCTTTTCTGACATCAAGGGCATATGCAGATTTCCTTGATAGCCTGACTCCATGTGATTTAGTTTAGTAATTTTCTTTCTTCCCATCACTTATTTTCTCTAAGTAATTGACATCTGAATATATACTTTTATGCATAAAATTACACATATTATGAGGAAATACAGCATTCATACCATTTTGAACATATCACAAGGTATGCCTCTTGAGAGTTTAATGACATATTTATGATTCTGAGAGAATCATGTTATAAAATTTGAAAAAGGATCAATTCTCGTATTTAGCTACTTTTAATTTTACATCAATTAAGTAATGAAACTTTGAAACATGTATAATATTATGTGAAACTGTCTGAAGCTATCTGATTTTTATATTTAAATGGCATTTCTTATTACCAAATGAGAAAAAAAAATTTTTAATTTTCCCCTGGAGATTTGTGTCACTTAACAAAGTCATAGTCTAGAAAGAATCTCAAAATGTAAAGTGATATGCTTCAATATAAATTCATAAAAAGCCTGTATGCCATTAACATTATTTTTAAATGAAAAGTGGATTATAATCTAGGGGAAAAAATTAAATGTTAGGACAAACAAACAGCTACTAGTTTACTACATAAATGTTCTCACAAATAAAAATGGGGGAAAATTACATTTATAGAAATATTGTAAGGGAATATGAATACATAATTCAAAAAGAAACTAAATACAGATGGTTAATAATGTAAAAATAGTCTTAAATTTACCAGTTACTGAGTAAGCTTCACTTGAAGCAATAATATCATTTATTTAATCCTCCATATGGAAATTTTTTAATGCAATATTACTACCCAGTATTGATGAACATGTGAATAAAAGGGAATGGTAATATTATACACTTCCGGTAAACATATAAATTAGTAAGACTTTCTAGGGAAGAAATTTATCTTTAAAATGATAATGTCATTATCATTTTAGGAATTTATGAATTTATTCTGAGCAAATAACCATAGTCACAAGATATTCACTGCAGCATTACTTAGTATTCACAATTACAATCTAAATATCCAAGAAAAGGGGATGATTTGAATAAATTATGGTATACCCATGAGAAGAACTATTATGCAGCCACGAAAAAGATATTCTAGAAATGTATTAACTGACATACTAAGAGGTTCATAATTCATGGTTATATGGGAAAAAAGTTTCCAAAAAGTGCACAACATGATCCTGTGTTAGAATCTTTTAGCTGTAAGAACTGCTTAAATTTACATAGGTAATAAAATTGTATTATACTGTGTACCCAGTGAAATAAAGAGCCATAGAAATTCCTCCTCAACAGCTTCCTATTCAAGACTCAGCAATTAACAAGACAATAGTCCTTCACAGCCCCGGACAGGAAAGCAACTCTGAGGAATCAGTTATCGCATCATTCGTCCAGAATTAGGCACCTATTCTCTTCTCTAATGATTCTGCCTTTGTTGCCTTCCCTCTCTCTGTCTCTCTCTTAAATATTCACTAATGTGTTTTATTTTTTAGAGTCCACATATAAGTGGTATTATACAGTATTTGTTTTTGTCTAACTTACTATGATAATCTCTGGGTCCATCTATGTTGCTGAAAATGGCATTATTTCATATAATGTAATGAAAACATGCATTTCACATAATTAAATTTTGTCATTTGCAACAACATGGATGGACATGGAAGGTATTATGGCTGAGTAATATTTCACTGTGTATATATACCACATCTTTGTCCCTTCATCTGTTGATGGACATTTAAGGTTGCTTTCATCCCTCTCTCTTATTTCTATGTCTTATTCACTGTTTCTTTTTCTATGTCCTCTACTTCTGTTATTACCACTTTTATGTGTGTGTATGTCCCTGGGTGTGTATATTTGTGTGTCAGAAACAAAACTCCCTAAATGAGAGGATGATATCGAGCCCGGCAGTTAGCATCCAGTATAGCATGCCCACACTGGGTAGAGTTCTTATGGCAGGCTACCTATTTAGCTCCTGGTCCAGTCCTCAGCTCATTATCTTTGGTTTTTGCATTAATTCATGATCCAATTAGTTTTGCCTAGGACAGTAAAGTCACATGACACAAAGCATGGTGCTTTATGCAGAAGAAGATACTCTTTGTTTTCCTCAAAAGGCAATTATAGATCTGGAGGACACTTAGAGTTACCTTTCTGTGGTGAAATTATAAAATTCATAATATAAAATATGTAACAGATCATTTTATCCTTATTAATGGTTCACTTTTATATATTAAACATCTTTTATTATTTGTCTATATAGAAAAAACATAAGATTGAGTTTTGTTTTATATTTAAATCCTTGATCTAGTCTCCTGACTAAAGGCTACTATATACCTGGCAGTGATTATTTGTAAACATGTGCTTCTTAAAAAACATCCCCTCTATCTCACTCATCATTCCATCAGCTTCCATCCTGACTCCTATAAGAACCTTGTAATTCATGCTTAGTAATGTCAGGAACTTCTAAATCCTAAAACACTCCCTTTATCCACTTACAGCATATTCCATTTCACCTTCCTCTTAAAAAAAAAAAAGGTATATGAATAATGCAGCTAAGTAATTACTTAGATTGTTGCAGAATCTTGTAGAACTCAGTTCTGAGACCATATGAGCCAAGAGTACTTTGCCTTTTCAAAATTTGTTGGTGCTTTTTATCTTAACTGTTTATTCATTCTCAGAACCTTGGTCTTCCTAACTTTCTTTCCTGGCTTTAGAAATAATTCTCTAAAATGTCCCTTATCTGTAGGGATATTATTTAATGTCTTACCTAATGTCATCCTAGTCTATTTTCATTTCTTAAGCCTGCTCTTATGGTTCATTTTCTTCTTGTTCTAGCTACAACAAGTGGTGGGTCTTTTATTTTAACCCTTTCTTTCTATCATCAGTTTGATCCTGTTCTTTACAGACCTGCCATAATTCAAGTCATGTATATTAGTTTCCACTCTATGCAAAAGCAAGATTTTGTACCAGAAACTGAGGCATACATGTTCCAGTCCCTGCCCACTAGTGGAGGGAAGGAATATATATAATCATAATATGGAGAAAGGGAACAAAGAAGAGAACAAATAGCTAAGGGCTGTACTACAAATACCAGGAGCAAGTGGAAGAATTAGTGACAGAGGCAGCATAGGAAGAATCTGAGGAGTACAAAAATCATTGATAAGGAGGAGTATTATATTTTTTTTTATTTCTTGCTCATGTACATAATGAGAGATATTAAATAAATCACTCTGAATTGAAATTCATTGAACCAGAAAAATGTATTATCAGGATGTCAGTATGTGAAGAGTGTGTAGAAAACTGTTTATGGTGGAATGAGTCATGGTCAAATGCAGCAGAATGAAGACTAAATAAGGAAAGCTCCTCAGAAAAACCATTAAGGAGAAACTTCAGGAATGCCCATTCAGTGGAATAAAGTTATAGGAATGACATGTTGCAAGTTGAGTGTTGGAAGGATTGTTGCTCAAGCATCTGAGTGTTTTGGTGGTTAATGGAGACAAGAAAACAGAGGAGGGAGTAGGTAAATGCCATGAAAATGCTCTAAGAATAAAAATGATGAAAAGCAAGGGGACCAGCACCTCTAAGAACAGTGTTGGACAGCTCAAAGTACGAACTGTTTTTGGAAAAAAACACTGTCAATACCAAAAACATTGTTTGTATACAAATTCAAAATATGTACATCAACCAAAAATAAAGAAAGAAAATAACAGAAAGAGGACTATTTCAAGAACCTTTACATTTATTGTAAAATAAAATTTAAAACTTCATCCTGGGGAAAGGACAGTCTTTTAAACTATGTTGTTGCAAAAACTGGACACCCGCATGCAAAAGAATGAAGTAGAGTCTTACACTATACCCAAAAATTAAGTCAAAATGGATCAAAGCCTTAAATATAAGAGCTAAAACTATACATCTCTTAGAAGAAAAAAATAGGAGACAAGCTTCATGACAGTTAGTTTGTCAATGATTTCTTGATTATGACACCAATAGCACAGGCAACAAAAAAATATAGATAAATTGGACTCTATCAACATTAAAAACTGTTATGTTTCAAAGGACACAGAGTGAAAAGGCAACCCAAGGAACGGAAGAAAAGTATCTGCAAATCATGTATCTGATAAAGAATTAATATCCAAAATATATAAAGAATTTCCATGAAAAAACTAAAAAATAGGCAAATGACTTGAATAGACGTTTCTCCAAAGAAAACATATAGATGGCCAACAAGCACCTGAAAAGAGGCTCAACATTACTTATCATCAGGTAAATGCAAATCAAAACCTCAATGAAAACCATCTTACATCCACTAAGATGGCTACTATCAAGAAAACAAAAAACAAGTGTTGTTGAGGCTGTAGGAAAGTTGCAAGCCTTATGCACTGCAGGAAGAAATACAAAATGGTGTAGACATTATGGAAAACGGTATGATGTTTTCTCAAAAAGTGAACAATAGAATTACCATATGATCTAGCCAAAGATGTGGAGAAATTGGAACTCTTGTGCCCTGTAGGAATGTAACATGGTACAGTCATTTTGGAAAACAGTATGGCAATTCTTGGAACAATTCAACATAGAACTACCATATGATCCAGCAATTCCACTTTTGTTTTATAGACAAAATAACTACAAGCAGGGTCTCAAGAAGATATTTCTACATCCACATTCACAGCAGTATTATTCACAATAGCCAAGATGTGAAAGTCATCCAAGTGTCCATGACTGAAGAATAGATAAGCAAAATGTGGTCTATAAATACAATGGAATATTATTTAGCCTTAAAAAGGAAGGAAATTCTGACACATCACACAACCTGGATGAACTTTGAGGGCATTATGCTAAGTGAAATAAGTCTATTATAAAAGGACAAATCTTGTATGATTCCACTTTATCAGGTACATAGAATAGTCAAGTTCAGAGAGACAGAAAGTAAAATTACAGTTTCCAGGGGCTGAGGGGAGGTGAAAATGGGAAGTTGTTTTTCATGCTTACAGTTTCAGTTGGGGAAGATGAAAAAGTTCTGGAGATTGGCTGCACAACACTGTGTACGTATTTAACACTTCTGAACTATACACTTATAAGCGGTTAAGATAATAAATTTTACATTGTATTTTGCCACAATTAAAAATAAAAATACATGAAAAATTATAAAATGGTAAATTTCATGTTATGTATATTTTATCACAATTAAAGAAACAAACCAACCAACCTAACTCATCACATCTTAGAAAGCCTTTTCACCCTCCTTTATCCAGTGACCTTTTTACAATCCCATGAAAGTTCCAGGATCTTTTTTGTCTCCAGCCTTTGCTCTCGTTCTCTTGATCTGCAACCCTCTTCCTATCAGTTCAACCCCTAGCTATCCTGAAAGCTTTCAGGTCATGTTACTTTCTCAGAAAAAAAAAATTTCTTGACTATCCAAATCATTATTATGCTCCTATGTTGTGATGTTTTATATTATTATGCTCCCATGTTTTTATGTTTTATCTTGTCTCCTACTTTTCCCTACAGTAATTCTAAGTACACATTTGGAGATGGTCATTTCTTACCTGTCTTCCCTGATAGACTGTAAATTCCTTGAACACAGGTACCATAGTTTACTCACTACACAACTGTATCAACAGCTGGAAACTTGCCAGCCACAGTTAGTTTTCAGTAAATTTATGTTTAATGATTAAGGTAAGCTAGTTGCTAATAAAACAAATTTAGTATTTAGGTTAAGTATTGTTAAATAATTCACTGTCAAGGCTAATAGAATCCTAGGAAAGTGTTGGTAACATTTGAACAATGAAAGTGAGAATAAAACAGTTAATTGGTAGCTGTCATTTATTTCCACTCCCTTCTATATACCTTCATATTCCACAATGTAGAAAGCTAAAATTATACTCCCATATTCTCTTCAACTTAGGTCTCTGAACAGTAATTAGTTTCCACCAGTGAGACCCACTCTGAGGATCGAATGGCTTGGAGGCCATCTTCCTGCCGTGACTGCTAGTCACTGCTTGCAAAGCATTCAGAAAGGTATGTCTGTCTGTGGCCTGACTCAGGATCCTGGTGACAAGTCATTAACTCATGGGTATGAGAGGCAGATGCGACACAGCAGGTCTGGTGTGAATAGCATCTTCCTCATCTTTGGATCTCAGCTATAGTGAGTCCAGTGGCAGGCTGCTGACTTCAGTTCCTTCATTTTTAAACACTTAAGTCCCTATATTAAATTCCTTTCTGCTTCAAATACTTAGAATTGTCAGTTCATTGCACTGAACTAAAAAGATACACATAAACTTTTGAAAGGACTAGAACTGGAAAAAATGGTACATTTTTACTTCATTGACACGTAACTTTAAATTCAAGACAGCAAAATTCTGCAAAAATAAAGACAAAGTTGTGATCATTTTAACTAGAACAAAAGTGATCTCGCAAACCTAGCATAGAATCACTAAATGAATGTCTCAGCAAGGTAACAATGTTTCTTGGTGGAGACTTTACACTAGATAAATCAGTACAATCTCATACTCATAGTGTATTTGCACCTCAGAGAGCAACCTTCTCTGAGAAACCTGTCCTGGACCACTTAAGTACATTTGAAAATTGTCTTCTATGCTCCCAGATCATTTTGGTTATTCTTATATGATAATTACTACTACCACATTAGTTTGTGGTTACATTTTCACCTATCAGTCCCTCATCTCCGTACATTTGAAGCTTCTGAATGCCTATAACATATGTTCTTTTCCATATAACCCTAACACCTAGTATAATGCTTGTCATACTGTAGGTGTGCTCAAAAAGATTGAATATTTGATATTGAATTATGATATGCTAGGTAAACTCATAAATGATTGAAAAATATTAACCTCAAATGCACTGATTAATGGATCTATATAAACTAGAGAGGTCTCAATTACAATCACCCCAGGCATTTTCACTCTAATTGAGTAATTTTTTAATCCTAGAAAGAACTGTTGCCTTATCTTGTGCCAGTGTGTCATAATAGATTAAATTGATATGGTCTCATTTTTTATTCTGATTTGCAATTGAGCTCATCATTTTCTTTGGATGGTGTTCAGCCTGAAGTAGATTTCTTAAAACGTTCAGATTTTACCGCCTTCCCTCTACCCACACCATTAACTTCAGTGCTGTGCCCACAGTGGGCCCTTTTTAGGTGACCATTTTGTTGTAATGGGTTCCTGCCCTCTTAGCTGATTCCTCTGCTGGCCTCCAAGTGGCTATGGAAGGTCTTTTCAATTTGAGAATTAGTATGGGATCAACAGAAGCTATTGTTTGTTGCTTCTCATTTCATCCTTTAGAATAAACTGACTTTTTTTTTGGACAACACCCATATACTTAAGACGCCCACATATTTGGAGTAAATCACTGTAAATAGGCGATCAGCGGAAAACAACAGCCTGTAGAACACATTACCAAGGAGCAGCAGGCAGCCAAGTTTTTCATAACTGGGCTAGTAGCCACCAATTTAAAGCTTTCATCTGAACACACTTTCACCACACAGAAGTCTGTTTTTCTGCACAACATAAATGCTGTAAGTTATATTAAATTGATATTTTTAAACACAATCCTGGCATTGAGTTGGTAAACATGCTTAGGAAAATGCAACCCCACCACCAATGAAAGATGCTAAAAATAAGAGAATATGTAAATATACAAGAAAAGGAATCTTTTTTGTAAATTACTTCCACCATCATTGTCAACCCCCCCCCCCCACCTCTTAGCCGATGGTTAAATTGCAACTAATTGTCTCTGGAGGTATCACAGTTAGTCCTTACATAATGCCACTGAATGTTTTCTCTGTTGTTTGGTCTCTAATAACACTATCTTCCAAAGGAAAGGCAAACAACTACATTCTACTTCATTTGAATGCTGGAGAGCCGTTTTAAATTTTGATATTTTCAGTTCCAAACTGAAAATTAGCATTTTCCAGGAGAAAAAACTACTTTGGAGGTGAGTTATTGAAAGTGTTCTATTCCACTAATGATATTCTACCACAGAGCAATGAATGTGAACTTATAATCATAAAAATACTTGATGATTCCTTTTTATCCAAATATCCCAGAGCATTAAAGGAAATTAAAACTCCATCCATTTGCATGCTACTTCTGATAGAAAATAAAATAAACAAACAGGCAGAAAATTGTTTAAGGAGTTTCTGGGCAATTTATAGTATCAAAGTCATCGACAAGAATATTCCTGATTCCCTGCCACCAAGTCTAACCAAACAAGCCATTTTCCATGAAAACATGCGACCTAAAACCTATATCCTGACTTTAGTCATCATCGCACTATGTTCATTTTGCTACTTAAGAAAAATCCTTTGCAAATATCACTTCCTTCAAACCTCTTTTTCCATCCCTCTGCCCCTCGAATTTCAAAACTTTCTCCCAAGAAGCTCCTTCACTGGGCTTTACACACCAAACCTTTGAATATTTCAAAGAAGCAGTTAACCCATTCCACGCACACATCGAATCTTTTAAAATTAATGGAAAAACCAACTTTGTTGGAAAGAAGAGTGACATAATAAACTGTAACTTACATGTGCAAAGGAAGATCGACGCCACGGTCAGGAAGCGAGATGGTCCTGGTCTCAGGAGGCTTGTTTTCTGTTTTGTTTCCAGCCCCTCAATCCACAGAAAAGAGGGAGAAAACCTAGTTTTCCCAAACAGGATGAAATCTACTTACCTGTGGTGCCTGGAGCCGGGAAACTTGCAAACACGCCAAGACCTGAAAAAAATCACCAAGAGTTTACCTTAAGAACAGCTCTGAAGACTGAAGAGCCAATCATGAAGCTCTTTCCAACTCTTTATTGAGACCAGCTGTTCTCTTCAGCTCTTCTCTAGGCCCTTGCTCCTAGCATCACCACCATCACCTGGGAGCTTGTTAGGACTGGCCCAACCTCTAAATCAGAAGCTGCGGTTTAACGAGATCCCCAGGTGGTCCAAATTCACATTAAAGTTGGAGCAGCCCTGGTCTCAAACTGACTACAGGATTTGGCAAAATGGTCCTTAGACCAGAAGATATTTGAAGAAATGTTTAGCTCTGAGAGATTCAAGCCTTGAATTGTAGCAAAGCTCTACCATGCTTAAAAGTGTTTTGGCTTATCAATTCTAAACATAGAGATTTTCATTTTCATTTTATTTTTTCTCCTTTTATTTTGACAAAATGTCCTCTTTATTACTTATAAAGATTTTAGCCAATGAAGCTGAGGTGTAAGGGCCAAATGGGCTTAAGCCTCCCTGGCCCCGCTTCTAACTCTCCTCCACAATTCAGACTTTTGGACAATAGTTTGAAGGACAATTTTCAGAGCAGACATATCGAGGAACATAGTCTTACATGAGGGAAGGAAAGAAGACAGAATGCCCAGTGTTTACAGGCATCTAATCAATTACCCTGATCAATTTAAAAAACATGGAGTAAAAACATGGTGATTTTCAACCAGTGGGGAGAAATGGGTCTAGGGTGTGAGGCTGGAAGTGTTACCCTGGGAAAGTCCTCCCAAGTGAGTTTCCTAATGTCTTTTAAAATATCTTCCTCTTTAAAAAAATCATTTGTCAATCCATATTTTTGAATGTACCAAAGTCCAACTACTACCAGAAATTATTAAGGACTGTATGATCATTTTTACTTAGAAGTGTGTTAGGAACACACACACACATAATACATACATATATGCCTAAGTTTCATGGAGTTTAAAACATCTCTACAGAGAACAAAATACACATTTTTGTAACTAGGTAGTAATTAATAAATGTTTCTCAAAATGAACTATTATAGTAAAACAGAAACTTAGAAGATTCTAGTATATCCTTGTTTAGAAGTTTAAGATAGAGTTACTGTGTTGAGAAAGTCGTAAGAATGGAATTCAATTACTAAGAATCACTATGATTTCTGAATATCTAAGTTGGGCTTTTATTTTGTGACTTAAAAGAATGATGGACTGGGAATTTTAATTCCTGTTCCACCTTTGCTGCTCTCTGACCTCATCATGCCTGCTATTTTCCCATCTGTGTCTGAAGAAGGTAGACTACCTTAAGAGATCTTTCACATCCCAGCCTGGTTTAAAATTGTTTCCAATGTCTTAGAAGCAATAAATATTATTTCCTGTGTTATACATAAAAGAATGATCATTTTGATTAATAAGTTTCTTTTGGTTGCTTTGTTTGTTAATTTGTTTTTAATTTTGGAGAACTAGCAACTAAGTTAGCATTATTGAAGGGGACATTTAGATGATGGCTTCATCTTATTAAAAATTTCATGAAAGTTTTAAAACCACATTTCTCAAGAAGTTTTCCTTAAAATTGTAATAAATGCTACATGTTTAAAAAACGGATTCTGTTGTTAAATGAGTTAGGAAATACTAAGTTAAACAAACGAAAAAGCGTTATCTTTATGCATTGCTAATTAGGGCTTTAGCATGTTAATGAGAATTGAGAATCTACAAGAACTGAGGTATGATAGTTTCAAAACTGCCCAAATTTATTTGGCCATGGAATACTTTTGGAGTGAAATATCCCAAGGGACTGGTGTTCTAAGCAAAGTGCTGAACTCAAAGTGGAAGGTGGACCCTTACATATACAGTGTTTTTTCAGAGGGGGACCTAACTTAACAGGGAGGAAAAGCTATCATAATTGAAATCCACTTGTGCCTGGAGATTTCTTGCCCATGTCAGAAAAACTGACCTTTCCAAACATGAAGAAGAGTATTACCATGGGGAATTTCCTGCCTACATAAAGGGACACACTGCAGAGGATTTATCCCTAGTGGCTAAACCAACACTGTTCTGATATGTAAGAAGGAAGACCTGCAGATTTGGGACCTTAACAGTGGAGATATTTTTAGATATAATTCAGTACTTGAATTAAACGCAAAACATAGCTGACTATATAGAAGTGTTGAAAGCTCAGCATTTATACTCAAGTAAGCAAATTGCAGCATCCTGCACCAGCATCAAATTCTGAATGCTTTTCACCTAGATATCCTTCTGCAATTCAGCTTAAAATGGTAGAAAATTAAATGTTACATCTTCCCAAACAAAGGTGAACACATAGAAGGCAAGAATGCCAAAGAGATTATCGGAAATCCATGATGACCAATAGGTCAAATTACAAGAAAAGGTTTTATTCTCAAACATATATTTAGATAAACAAAGATTTATGTTTAAATAAACAAATGATTTATGCTAAACATTTACACACTTAGAAAGTGAAGAGTTTGTTTACAAGAAAACCTTCTCAAATGGAATCATATGTTTTGATCTTTGCAGGGTAAAACATTTTTTTAAACTAAAATGTTGCCTTAAGGCCCTAAAGACAGCCATATGCTTTTGCATACATTTTCACAACTCAGCAGCTGCTCGCTGAACCTCTTCCATTTCAAGTTTTCCTGTTGACCACTCTCTTCTGCAAGGCTTCTGTGACTGCCGGATGGAAATATTTATGAAAACACTGGGGCAGCCAGGATCGTCCAAGTGTTTTCAAAATGTTTGCTTGGCAAAGAGTTGCTGGCAGGCAAAATGTGCTCCTACAAGGGTTTCAGTAAGTGTTTATGCCTCCTCAGTGTATTCCATTTGTAAATGTGGGAAGAGACCTAAACTGTGATCTCTACAAGCTTTAAGTGAAAAAGCTGAAATTCACTTTGCCTTACAGAGGCTTCACACCTGCCAATCGTACCCCTTCCAAATCATTTTAATGGATTCATCAGCAGGCTCCCTTTCAAACCACCTCAATAATCACAAACACCAGGTGAGAAACGTGAGGCTCCCCACGATCTCCCTGAAAAAAAAATCAGTGAATTTGTTTCAGAAGAGTTGTTTCTTGAATGCTTGACTTAGAACTTTAAGTGCTAAGAAGGACCATGAGGGGGTTAGGGAGGTGTGGGCTTTTCAGAGAAGAGGGAAAGATGTAGAAGAACTGGAGAAGATGGTGTATTCAAGGAGCTGTAATAATGTGGTGATGACTGCTAGAACACTGGTGGTCAGATGGGTGAGGCAGGGGATTAGTCTGAAGAAGTAGGCAAGATAGCGTAAAGAACTTTCTAAATCATATGCAGGAATATTCGGAGTCATTGAAGTGATTTAAGCATTTCTCTGGTATGACTTGATTTTTATTTTTAAAAGACTATTTGCTTCAAAATGGCCTGAAGCCATACTGAAAACTGGAGCAACACTGGACTTGAACCACATAGGAAGGGATTAGACAGTTCGAGAAAAGAGTGATGATGTTATATAAATGGAATCATACAACGTGCAGCCTTTTGAAACTAGCCTTTTTTACTCAGCATAATGTTTCAGAGAGTCATCCAAGTTGTTGCCTGTATTGGTAGTGTCAGCTGAGGGAGGCTGAAGAGGTATTCGAGGAGGTAAGCTGCCCAATGGAAAGAAAGCGCAAGGAACCGACATGGAGCAAAACAGTACTTTATTGCAGTACAAGCGGGTGGCACACGTGCTTCAGGTGTATGCACTTGTCCTTTTATAATGCTAGTAGTGCATGTGTAGTGTTCATAATGTTGACGCATGCTAATGGCGCATGCGTACATTTACTTCTTAACATGTGCAAGTTAATATGAACTTTGGCCTGGGTCCCACGGCCTACTCACTTAAGGCTGCCAACAAGTAATTACATCTTTTTAATTACGGTATAATATTTCATTGTAAGGATGTACCAGAATTTGTTTATCCATTTACCCACTGAAGGGCATTTGAGTTGCCTCCAGTTTTCAGAGATTTTGAATAGAGCTGCTTTAAACATTCATGCACATGGAAGTGTTTTGTATTCTGATTATGATGGTGGTTTTCACAAATCTATATATGAGTTAAAATGTGTAGAACTATATACCATAAATGTTAATTTTACTGTATATTAATTGAAAAATAAAATGTTTAAAAGTGATAATGAACTGAACTAAGTAGCAATGAGACTAGAGAAGAAATATCTGAGATAATTCCAAGGTTGATTTAATAGATTATTTAAGTTTTACTAGAAGATAGAAATTTCAAGGGAGTAGATTTCAGAAATTTTAGGGACAATAGTGAGCTTCATCAATTCATTCATCATTTGTTTTCTAGATTTGATGAGATCTTAAGAAGAACAACAATAAAAAAAATAAACAAAAACTTGCTGTTGTCAAAGCTTCCTGAGAGAAGCACCTCCATAGTTGATCAAGTCACAGCTGCCACACTAACCTATGTGGACTCTGCAACTAGCATGACACAGCTTCAATATCTTCTTTTACTCTAATATGCATCCACATATGTACCTACACCAATATTTCTTCCAAAAATGTAACACCTGGATAAAGAAACAGGAAAGATCTTATGTAGAAAAAGCAGCATGCAGCATATGGTCTTTTGTGTCCACAGGTAAGCTGTTAGAAGAAGTTCAGAAAAGTCTTGAAATAACACTCCATTAGTAATTCCACATGGAAAGGCTTACTGAACCTGGAATCACGTATTGAAAAAGCAATTTGGTGAAAATTGTTAGACACTTGAGACTCACAGACATAGAAAACTAACTTAGAGTTACCAAAGGGGAAGTGTGGGAGGGAGAAATTAGGAGTTTGGGATTAGCAGAAACAAACTACTATCTATAGAATAGATAAACAACAAGGTCCTACAGTATAGCAAGTATTCAATATCTTATAATAATGAAAAATAATACAAAAAGGAATATATATAACTCAATATATATGTGTATAATTGAAACAATTAAAAGTTCAATTTAAGTTGGGGGGCCGCAAATTTCACTAGGTAAATAGCTACAAAAGCCATCAAGTGAATTAGTTGATCAGATCCTTTCAGAAATAATAGCCACTGGTAAGTTATCAGAAGCTCCTCAGCATATGGGTATTATACAGAAAGAGGAAATTATGAGGTGTTTAAGGGGATGGCCAAATGCAGGTAAAAACTAAGACACATGTTTTTCCAAGAGTGGCTGTGTGGTACACTGATTACAAAAATATCTCAAATTATTTACCTCTCTCTTACAATATGACTTTGCAGTTTCTCCCATTAAGTGAAATCTATTTCACTAACCACTAAAACCTGGGCCAACCTTGTGATCTGCCTTGACCAATAGGATGTGATATATATGGCGCTGTATCAATTCTGAGCTTAAGCCTCAAGAGGTCAAGTATCTTCCTTGTTCTTACTCTTGGAAATTTGTCCACTCACCATGTGAGCAAGATTGAGCTTGCTGTTCTGGGGAGCACGTGGAACAGAGGTGAATCTCCCCCCTCCCAGGTAAGGCCTCCCTAGACCAGCCAGCACACAGCAGGTCTGGCAATGTGACCTGAGATGCATGAGTAAGCCCATCTGAGATCAGCCAATCTCAGATCAGATCAGCAGAAACCTACAGTTGATCCAAAGACTTGTGAGCTAAATAAGTACTTGTTAATTTTAAGTCTCTGTGATTTAGGGTGGTTTATTACATAATGCCAGCTAAAAGATACAGACCTCAAATGACTTCATCTCTACCTGTATTAGTTTATTGTTGCCACTGTAACAAATTACCACAAACTTCGTGGTTTAAAACACAAATATATTCTCTTACAGTTCTGGAGGTCAGAAGTCTATAATCAGTTTCAATGAACTGAAGTCAAGATGTTGGCAGTGCTGGTCACTTCTGGAGGCCCTAGGGGAGAATCTAATTCCTTGCCTTTTTCAGTTTCTGTATTCATTGGCTTCTGGCCCCTTCCTCCTCCTTCAAAGCACATCACTCCAATTTCTGCTTTCATCATCATGTCACCATATTCTTTGACTCTGACTCCTCCTGTACCCTTCTGATAAGTACTCCTATGAGTACATCAGACCCGTCTGGATACTCCAGGGTAACTTTCCCATCTCAAAGTCCTTAACTTAATTAGATCTGTAAGGTCCCTTTTGTCATATTAGGTAACATATTCAGAGTCTGGAGATTAGGCCATGGACATATTTGAGGACCATTAATCAGGCCCCACACTACTTTATCCTTAAAGCCACTATATCCATATACTTTTCCTTTTTTAAATTAGCAGTAGAAATGAATGAATGAATGAATACCGAGTTCAACTATAGCCAGATGAGGGGAAAGAAAAGATTACAACATCAGATTTAGTCAGAAGAAAAGTCGACTTAATAATAACAGTAATAACTACTACTTATTGACCTACTACAACCTAGAAACTGTGCTAGGCATTTTACATTTAATTTTCTTCATTATTAAAGTCTTTCAAAGTAGTTGGTTGCCTACCTGAGGCCAAGGCTGAGAAATTTAAATAACTTGTCTGCAACTTCTAAGTGGCTAAGCTGGGATATGACCCCAGATCTTTTTGCCTCCAAAGTACATTATGTACATTGCTTAATTAAAATTTCTCTTACTCCTTGACACTAGTTCCTCAACTTGCAAATCTAATAGTCTACAGGCAAGATTTATACAACAGAAATCTCTTAAGGCAAGGATGAAACATATTCTCTAGTTCTAGGGTAGTGAGGGTTCTACTATAGCTTACTGTAACTAGAAGTCAAACGTTCCTTAAGTCAATTTCTAATATTTCTGGATTTTAGCCTAATAACTATGAGTAACTAGAAGCTCTTCTGGTATTTTTGAAGAAACTTGCCAATTTTGACCCATGGCAGAACTTGTTTTAATTGCCATATGAATCATATTTATTATTATTATTATAAAACTGCACTCAGCTTAATTTATTTTCACACTGGCCTGATTTTTGTTCAAGCAACAAAATTCTAAGTTTGGGTTACTTTACAACTGCTGTAAGATTTTTACTTTGAGAAGTAAATTTGAGGAGTCTTTTTGTTAATGAGGAAAAATGGCTGCTTCACTGAAAAACATTTCATTTGTAACTGAAAAGTTAAGAGCTTTTCTGACTGGATATGTATCAGTGGCAAGGAACACAAAGTGCAAATGCATGGTTAAATGAAAACAATTTAAATATGTGCATACTAAGTGCACTCTTATTTGAAATATTTGTTAATAAAATATTCATGCACTGTTGTGCATGAATACTTGACTTCAGTGTATTCTTAAGACTTTGAGCTATTTTGGAACTTCACAAGTTCATATTATAAGGGGAGAGGGTACCTTCTGCTACACTGCAAACTACAGCCCACTGATTTATCTTGTGGTAAGGTCAAGTTTTTTCACATCTCTTGTTGTATTAGTATGCTGTGGCTACCATTAAAAAAAGTACTACAAACTTAGTGACTTAAACAGCAAAAATTTATTATCTCACAGTTCTGGAGACTGAAAATCTAAGATCAAGGTGGCAGGGTTGGTTCCTGCTGAGGTCTATAAGGGAGAATCTGTTTCATGCCTCTTGCCTAGCTTATGATGCTTTGCTGGCAATCTTTGGGCATCCCTTGGATTGTAGACACATCACCCTGGCCTCTGCTTTTATGTTCACATGATATTTTCTTTGTGTGCGTATCTGTGTTCCAATTTCCCCTTCTTATAAGGACATCAGTCATACTGGAGTAGGGGCCCACTCTACTCCAGAATGACCTCATCTCAGCGAATTACATCTGCATCTGAAACCAAGTCCCCCTAAAACTGAGTTTCTTTGCCCAGTTTATGATTAACCTCTCTATTCAAAACTTTATCCCCTTTCTTGTCCCATATCTGTTCCCCTCAAGATCGAGGAGTATCAAAGAAAAGGGGGGACTGTAACTAAGCAGGACAGTATGCAGCTTTCCCAGGACAGATCCCCTCATGTCCTTAGTCTGCCTCTTGTTTGTAGAAAAGCTTTAGTCTCTTAGGCCTCCCCTGAGTTGCAAAAGGCTGGCTCAAGAATTAATGATTGAAAGAATGTGAACATGTAACAGAAAATAGCAATTGGGCCAGGAGAACTGGTAAAAATTTAAACAATAGATCAGCCATATAGCAGTCACCAGTCATAGAATCTTTATAGTTTCTCCCTCACGGGCATAGATAAGTGCCTCATGCACACTCAAGTTGTTTTACTAAAACCCCCACCTGATGGAAGAAGCTAACTGCACGATGACCAGAAACAGGTAGCCCCCAAATCAGCTGGAGCCTAAGAACTGATAATGTTAACTCCTGTGACACCACTCTGTTACCTCACCATCAATCAATCAGAGAATTGTGCATGAGCTGATCATGTACCCTGTGACTCTGTTCTTCACCTTGCCTTTAAAAATGCTTCCCTAAAATCCATCCAAGAGTTCGAATCTCTTGAGGATTAGCTGCCTGTACTCCTTGCTTGGGCTTGCAGTAAATCCTGCACTTTGCTTCACCACAACCCAGTGTCAGTAGATTGATTTTGCTGCTTGTTGGCGAGTGGACCCATGTTTGGTTGGGCAACACATGTACCCTATATCCAAATAAGGTCACATTTTGAGGTACTGGGACTTCAACATATGAATTTGGGGGAGATAAAATTCAACCCATAGCACCTGGTGTTAAATAAATTTCAAAGCTGAAGCTTGAGTGTAATTTTAAAAAAGCAACCAGGATTAAACATGGATCTACCATAATGATGAGAAAAAGCCCTGCTGCCATTGAAAAGGGAAGGGCCATTTCAGAAACAAAAGGTTTTAATTTGAGCACAGAAGGAATCAAAGAATTTTGAAGCTAGAATTCCAAAACACTTTTATGACATAATAGGGATATAAATTCATAAATTCTGTGGCTTTATGTTTCATACAGGCTAGATAGTATGTCCACCTAAACAAAGAGAAGAATTAGTAATGAGGAACAGCATAGTGGCAGAGATAATGTAATATTAGAATGATTGGCTCACCTGTTTATATGCTCTAGCCCTCAACTTCTATTTCCTCAGAAATGTATAGCTACCTGTCTATTTTAATCATTAACAAATCTCCCGTCAATTCAGAGTACTAAACTGCAATAATAGAAAAGCTTCAAGATGTGGGAGCTTCATAGAAAAAAAGAATCTTTGATTTGAAAGAAACATGAAAAGCTATCTAGTTCAAACTTCCTTCACTTGCCAAAATCTTCTTAGAACACCCATGACAGGGTCAGCCGCCTCTGCTAAAGTTCTTCCAAAGCTGATTGCTGCCAAAGATAAGCCATTTTATTTGTGACAGTTTGTATTCTACTTAGCAAAAATCTACATTTAAAAAAAAAGTACCCATTGGAACTTATACTGCAGTCCAGAACAAGTTAATTAATTCATATTTCACACAGCAACTCATAAAATGTTTGAACACAATGGGCCTATGCCTATAAGGTTTCTCTTCTGGATTTAAGCACCCTCACTCCCCCACCCTATGTAATGTTCCACTTGATAATGTTCCAGGAGCATCTCCCTAACACAGCATACAGTAGGACTGTCACTACCATTGATTGTTTACTCCTCATCAGAGCACACCAAGACTGAAATAGCTATTGTATACCTAGATTAAGTTGTTGGCTTAGTCTAATATATGCTAAAGAAAAGAAATGTCAACTTAAAGAATGATTACAATTTAAGCTGGGAGAGCTAAAGGTGGGAGAATGGCAGTTAGGTGTTCTGATCTTTTCTTTGGAAGATTACCTTCATAAGACTTTTGGAGATGATTGATTTAAAAGATAGGAAATATAACAAAGGGTCAACTCAATTGCTCTGCATAGCCAAGCAGCCAAAATTTGGAGCTAGTTCTTCGGCAGTTCAAGAGGAAGATCATTAAGCCCATTGGGGAAAGATAGCAACTAAGATTAAGCAAAAACAAAATTTTTTTTAAAGTCTAAAATTACCTGGGAATGCTGGCTATAACAACAATTAAAAAAAGTTAATGCATGGCTGATTTCTTGAGAAAGAAAGAAAAATCCCCCATCCCAGTTGTCAGAAATAAAGAGGGAAATGAAAATGCTAGTTGTTTCAGGTGTTATTGCTGCTGCTACTCTGAGAAAGGGTGATTGCATGCAAAAACCAAGGTCTTTGGTTCTTATGTCACATAGGAGATAAAATGCAGGACCTGTATGAGATGGGAAGTTGGAAGTGAGACCCCAGGGAATATTAAAGATATCCACAAATCTGCATCCTCTGTTAAAGTGAGTACTAAAAAGAAATCACTAACTAGCAAGAAAGTTTTGGCTGTCCACTGGGTGTTATCAAAAAAAAATCTCCCCTGGGGGTAGGGTACAGCTCAGTAGTAGAGTGCATGCCTGGCATGCACAAGGTCCTGGGTTCAATCCCTAGTATCTCCATTAAAAATAAAATAAAATGGAGAAAGAATTTTTTAAAATCTCCTCTAAAAAGTTAAAATCTGCTCCTTAGGGAAATACAGATTTGGAAAAATAAAAATAAAACTTAAATTTAAAGCTTTTTGATATCAAAAATATGGTTACAATTAAGTACACATTTGTGTTCAAAAGCACATTAGACTCAGCTGAAGAGGTAAGTAGTGATCTGGATAATAGGACCGAGGAATAATTGCTCGAGATACCGGATAGAGAAAAAAAAAGAGATGGAAAATAAAAAATAAAGTTTAAGAACAACAGGGGATAAAAATAGAAGTTTAATATATTTTTTAGTATATGTTCCCGAAGGAGAAAATAGTAGAGATTTTGCATTAGATGATATTAGAAGGCTAAGATATAGATGCTTAAAAAATAAAAGCATGTCTTGAGCAGAATGGATAAAAATTGCTCCACAGTTATATGAATAATATGAAATTCCAGAACACCAGTGAAAAATCTACATATCAGTACTTTGAGGATGAAGCTCAAAAGCACTTGAAGGCACATTTGAAAAATACAAAACACAGAGATTAGAAAAGGAGAAATATCAAACATCAACCAAGTTAAGAGTTTGAAAAAGGAAAAAAAAATTTGAAAAAAGAAAAAGAAAAACCAACAAAAGCAGAAAGAAGCCAATAAAATAAGCACTGGTGAAAAGAGAAAGCCAACAGAAAAGATTAACAAAGACAAAAGTTGGCTATCTAAATAGACAAAATATAAAAAGCAATGAAAAGCTGTTAATATGGGGAAAGAGAGAGATAGGAGATGGTACATACCCAATATTCAAAGTGAAAAAGAATACATGACTACAGTAGTTACAGTAAAACATTTTGCATATTAGAGTATACCATGAATACAATAAAGAGAGTGAAAAGGCAACCTAGAGAATGAGAAAAAATAGTTGCAAATCATATATATGATAAAGACTTAATATGCAGAATATAGAAAAACTCCTACAGCTCAACAACAAAATACAAACCAATTAGAAAATGGGCAAAGAACTTGAATAGACACTTCTCTAAAAATGATATACAAATGGCCAATAAGCATAGGAAAGATACTCAATATCAGTAATCATTAGGGAAATGTAAATCAAAACCACAATCAGATACTACTTCACACCCATTAGGATGGCCACTATCAAACAAACAAACAAATAAAAATAAAATAAGTGTTGGTGAAGATGTGAAGGAAATGGAATTCTTGTGCACTATTGGTAGGAACGTAAAATGATGCAGCCTCTGTGGAAAACCGTATGGTAGTTCCTCCAAAAAAAAAATATATATATAGTATTACCATCATCCAGCAATTCCACCTCTGGGTGTATATCCAAAAGGACTGAAAGTGGCATCTCAGAGATAATTGCACACCCAAATTCATAGCAGCACTATTCAAAATAACCAAGAGTTGGAAGCAATGCAAATGTCCCTCAATGGATAAATGGATAAGCAAAAATATCATGCAAGGGAATATTACTCAGTCTTAAAAGGAAGTGAATTCTGACACAAGCTACAACATGGATGAACCTTGAATACATTATGCTAAATGAAATAAGCCAGTTACAAAAAGACAAACATTGTACGATCCACTTACATGAGCTATCTAGAGTAGTCAAATTGATAGAAACAGAAAAGTAGAATGGTGGTTGCCAGGGGCCGGGGGGAGTGGGAAATGGGGAGTTACCTTTTAGTGGGTATAGAGCTTTAGTTTTGCAAGATGAAAAACTTTTGGAGATTGGTTGCACAACAATATGAATATTCTTAACACTACTGAACTATACACTTAAAAAACTTACAATGGTAAGTTTTGTTATTTGTCTTTTCCAACAATAAAAATGATAATCACAAAAGAGTATACCATGTATATCCTTATACCAATAAAGTAAAAAATTTGATAAAATGGACAATTCGCTGGGAAAAAGTGTAATGCACTAAAATCAATTCAGTAAGAAATTTTTTAAAATCTAAATAGATCTATAACTATTAAAGAAATTGAATCACCAGTTAACCTAGTAGAAGGTGGGGGAAAATATGCTGAAGTTTTCACATGACAGTCTAACAAATCTTCAGGGACTAGATCATTCTTATTTGAGACAAACAGTTCCAAAGAATGGAAACACCCAAATCATTTTATTAAGCGAGTGTAATCTTCATACCAAAATCAGCCATGGCAATATGAGAAAGAAAAATTAAGACAAATCCTGTTTATAAAAAAGGCCCAGAAATTATAAAATCAAATTTAGCTATATCTTTTAAAATAAATCAAAGTTTTAAATTGTTTTATATCAGAAATACAAGGATGCAATATCTTGTAGTAACCTATAATGAAAAAGAATATGAAAATGAATATACTTGTGTATATGTATGACTGAAACATTATGCTGTACACAAGAAATTGACACACTGTAAGTGGACTATACTTCAATTAAAAAAAGAAAAAGAAATACAAGGCTGGATTAAAATTGGAAAATATGATCATGATTCACATTCCTATCTCAAAAGTATACTGTTGAGGCTAAAAGTTGCACACAGATGAAAATATAATCATATAATTTTCTAAATTATTAAATACAGAATTACAAAGCATATGTTTTTGGAGGCATTTACATTAGTAGTAAAAAGTATTAGGTTAGAATATATATGACTTCAGGGCAGTGGTAACTTTTGGGTAGGAAGGGGATGGGAGTAGAAGGGTTTGACAATTTAGTTGTATTTATTATAATTTTTTTTATAAAAAGGGTATCTGAAATAATAAAGTATAATATATTTATCTTTTTTATAGGTTACATGCATGTCTACTATAGGAAAAAATGTATTTAAATGGAAAACTATACATCTTATATAGTACTCTTCTGAGTTAACAAGTTCTAGCTCTGTTCACTGTCTTTGAGCTATTTTGCACCTCTTTATAATCTGTAGGTAACTGATAGACACAGGGCTCAGAGTTCAACACTGTCACCTTAAATTTCTGCAGTCTATTAAACTACCCTGGCTGATAGAGATTTAATTGACTTCCTCTCCCGTAGCCCCAAATAAAAACCAGTTTGCCTCCATTTACAATTATTGTCAGTATTACTTTACTCCATCTAAATATGTGCTATTTTGACTTTTCCCTTTTTTTAACCACTTTATTGAGGCATGATTGACATACAAAAAGCTGTACATATTTAATGTATATTCAGTACCTTGTAAAAGCCTATAATAAAAAGAATATGAAAAGGAATATATGTATACGTTATATATAAATGTATAACTGAATCGCTATGCTGCACAACAGAAATCAATACACGACACTGTAAATCGACTATACTTCAATTAAAAAAAAAAACTATGATGATGAGTTTGGAGACAAGTATACACCGATGAAACCATATGCCATAAACCTATGCTTTGAACTGGTTGTAACATCTGCCTGGTTCCCTCATATCCTATGAATAAAACAAATTATTTAACAAGTGTTCATTTTTATATCTGTTTGAGAGTCATGATTTTATCTTTTCTGAAAATTGTCTTTTAATGCTGTTCTGTGTGTTTGCAATATTTCACAATTTTTTTCAACAATTAAGTGATAGAGATTTAGAAAGATGCAAGATCTGGAAGCAGAAGAGGGAGGAACCAGAGTTATCCTAATGGCAAGGAGCTCTGGGAAGTAGAAGCAGAGCCAGTGAGGGCTTTCCCAGAGTGGGATCTTGGAGAAACAGGGCAATGATTTTATTATATATTGTTAATGTATTTCCTCTTTGATGTTCTGTTTTACTCTCTCTTAAACTTTCCCAAGCCTTTAGCAACATATTTCACTCAAAAAGAGCCTTGTAGTAGCGCTTTTAGGAAAAACAAGGGGCAAAACTAGTTAGAGAGACCTGCAAATGCTACACAAACCTTTCTGAAGGCCCATTTATTTTTTTTCCCATAGTGAGTTCTAAATTTTCAGCTATTTGTAGCATGATCACTTCCTTATTGTCCATGGGGGTGAATAAAGAACAAGTAAAGTATTTTAAGCCAGAATTTTAAAATAATT
Organism: Camelus dromedarius; assembly: GCF_036321535.1. Lineage (NCBI taxonomy): Eukaryota > Metazoa > Chordata > Mammalia > Artiodactyla > Camelidae > Camelus > Camelus dromedarius. Next base: position 93,108,097 of record NC_087472.1, on the reverse strand, counting down.
TATTTCCTATTTTAGTGAATTGTTTCATAATACTTATAGTATAAGATTTGTTGGGTTATTATAGAATCCTATTAATATTTTTCTGATAAATGTTATATAGCCCATGTTAGTAAAGGTGTTATTTTCTACCTAAGAGCCATTGCTCTTGCCTATGAAATAAATGTCACTTTATTGAGTCTTGACATTTGTGAAAGACAGAATACCCCAGACAATTAAGGAAGTGATTTTATTCACAGTATTACAACAGGGAGCATGTTATATTAATGAAGAACATCTCAAAGAAAAGGAAGGAGACTTGTAATTTTATAGAGGTAAGTAAACAAGGGAGTCCTCAGTGAGTTTATGAGAGTCATAGTAAGGATGGAGAGCAGACCTATCACAGTCATTGAGGTAGGGTGGAGGTGGGTCTTATCTCAGAATATGGGAGAGCAGGGAGGTCCTTTATGGTTAGCCCATTCTTAGACCACATAAGTGTGGAAGATTTTTTAACCATCACTGCTTCCCAGAAGCATAGGGCTCAGATAAATTTCAATATTGTTAGTCTCTTCTTTTGTTCATGATTAATAGGTATCATTGCTGTTGAACAACTCAGAGGTGTTCAAAAGCCTCCTGAGTGGGGCAAATCAATGTTTAAGAAATAGTTCCCCAAGGATTCTTGTTGGCATTGTTCCTGTAAAACCAGTTGAACATTCTCTTGAGAGTTAGTGGCAAAGGTCAATTGTTTTAGAGCTCTGGGGATCAGACATCTTAAACAAAGATTGTCTAAATGAAAAAGGAGAAATATATAAATGCTTGTATTAAAGTAAAGAACAAGAAATTGAACTCTGAAAGTGATTGGTTTGGTCGATTTCAAGAGGTTGTTGGAGTAAAAATTTTCAGTTATGCAGCACTACTCACTGAGTTTCCTGAAACTCTCAACTAGGAAGTCAATGCTTAGTAATGTTGTCCACAGTCCCGGTTACCTTTCATATAAGAACATGCATGACCCAAGCACTTTGCCAGACTTCCTTAGTGGACCAGACAGCAGTTTCCCCAGGGAAAATTCCAGTCCATGCATAGCCTGCTGTGGTGATGAGTTCTTTGAAGTTTACAGAAAGTCACTGAACTTCAGCTGGCAAGTCTTCTTTCGGATCTTGGAAGAAAGAGTCCTCTTCAGGATAACATTGAGTTCCAATAAGGGTCTGGGTAGTTCTTAGTGACTCCAGGTAAGGTGGTAGGGAGAAAAATCAGAAATTTTGGTTTGGAGGAATATAACTAGATATTGATGGCAACATGAAGATTTGAAAATTTGGTAAAGTTTGACAATTTGGGCAAGATAACAGAATCCAGTCCGATTTGCAGCTAGATACCAAAACTGGGTTTTCCATGGTGGGAGAAGTCAATACAGTCTCCACCATGCAATAGAGTTGAGTATCCATCAGTCACTCACAATTTACAAGAAAGGAGCAAAATAGCTCAAAAACAATGAATATGATTGAAATCTGATAACCCAGATTATGCTAGAGATAGTGCATAGTTTCTCACTGAAACACAAAATTTCTCTCTATAATCTCTACCTTTTTCATCAAAAATAATCTCAAAGAAAGATTATTCTTAATCACAAAATAAGACTGATCTCATTAGGTTTGGTCTAATTACATACATAGGTGCAGCAAGAATGGTCATTTACCATATAGGTCTTTTTAAGTTTTTTTTTTCTGGAAATTTTCATAAGGAAACTTGGATTGGAGTCCTCCCCTCACTGCCCCCATTTTATTGAGAAATAATTGACATACTTTACTGTATAAGATTAAGGTATACATCATGATGGTTTGATTTACATGTATTGTGAAATGATTACCACAATAGGTTCAGCTAACATATATCTTCTCAAAAGGATACAATCAAAAGAGAAGAAAAGGAAAAAAATTTCCATGTGATGAAAAGTCTTAAGATCTACTCTCTTAACAACTTTCCTATATACTGTACAGCAGTGTCAGCTATAGTCATCATCTTGTACATTATATCCCTAGTACTTTTATCTTATAACCAAAAGTTTCTACCTTTCGACTACCTTCCACCAATTCCCCCTCATGCCACCCTCTGCCCCTGTTAACCACAAGTCTGATCTCTTTTTTTTATGAGTTTGTTTTTTAGCGGGTTAATTTTTTTGTTTTGTTTTATAGATTCCACACATAAATGAGATTATATAGTATGTATCTTTCTCTGTCTGATTTATTTCATTTAGCATAATGCCTTCAAGGTCCATCTACATTGTTGCAAATGGTAAGATCTCCTCATTTTTACAGCTGAATAATATTCAATTGTCTATATATACGACAACTTGTTTATTGGATTGGACTTTTAAAAGCTCCTTGAGACAGAGACACCAAGCCAAGGACTTACAGTAAGGATCCATCTGTAGTAATATAGATTTGGGCAAATTCCTCTCTTCTTGAGGTCTCCAAAATATCCTGTTTGTTGGGCTTGGCAGGAAATGACCCTCCTTCTTCACCTGTAAACCTAAGAACTCTGTAAGCCAGGTATACCAGACAAGTTTTCTCAGCGGGCTTTGTAAGTATTGGCTCCATAAAATCAACTTGAGTTAATCAAAAATGTCTGGTCATATTTTATTATATGAGTATCACTCTGGAATATGACATTCCATGCAAGACCTTGATTGTATAACCAATGTTTCCAATTATATCTTATTGTTGCCTAATATCAAACAAAGCAGTAGCAAGACTCTGGTAAATAGCAATGTACTTTGGACAGGTGGAACATTGATAATTTTCTAGAATTCTCCAGAAACTTCCATACTGCATACATTTACTGAAATATTATTATTAACAACATTTTAGGGGGAGAGTATCGCTCAGTGGTAGAGTGTACGCTTAGCATGAATAAGGTCCTGGGTTCAATCCCCAGTACCTCCACTAAAAAAAATTTCTTAAATAAATAAACAAACCTAATTACTGCCCCCCCAAACAAACAAAAAACAAAACCAAAAAACACTTCTCCTATACATATTTAATGTAGAGAAGTCTGAGCATCTTTTCTGATTTTAAATGCTTCCCATGCAACTCATCAATCAGATAAATCAATAATCAACTAATCAAATCAAATAAACCTAATTCTCTTGGGCACCTTTTTGCATAGTGAAAGAACAAATCCCTTTTGATTTTCTAGGGGCCCAGAGAAAGACAATGGTGTGTGTAAAAAAAACATCAAGTAGGATTCCATTTTGGGAAGGCAAAATATCAAAAGTTATCAGGAGATTTGAGCACTTGATTAAGACAGGATCATATGTTACTAAGGAAAAATACTTGGATACCTATTTAAGCTAAAGTGACCATAAAATATTTTTTAAAGTAATCACAGGCGGTAAAGACCTTAGCTCTTTCCTAAGTGAGAAACCTTTGCTTTCTTAAACAATCAAGGATTTAATAAAGCCAACACAAACAATAAAATGTTATTCTGTTAAGACACAGAATCTTTGCTATCTACACAGATTACATAGAAGATAAAGAATAATATCTTACACCAAGCTCATACATACAGAGAACAGATTGGTAGTTTCCAGAAGCGGGGGTTAGGGGGTTGAAGAAATGGGTGAAGGGGGTCAAAACATACAAACTTCCAGTATAAAATAATTAAGTCATGAGCATGTAACGTACAGCATGGTGACCAGAGTTAATACTGTATTGCATATTTAGAAGTTACTAATACAGTAGATCTTAAATGTCCTCATGATGGCTAAAAAAAAAAGTTTTGTAGCTATGTATAGTGACAGGTGTTAACTAGACTTCTTGTGGTGATCATTTCACAAGATACTGAAATATCAAATCATTATGTTGTACTCCTGAAACTAATATAATGTTATAGGTAAATTATACTGCAATTAAAAAGAATAATTATTTTTAAAGAATAACATTTCACAACCTCTTATTAAGAGCAGACCAATGATCCAAAAATATTTTGTCATTTTGACAGAAAGAATACCAAATTCTGGTTTTGTATCAGTATAATATTTGATACTAAAGCTCCTTTTGAATATATTATTTTAAAAAAACATCAAATCTTGACTAGCTTTGACCAGAACAGATTAAATTCCTTTTCTGAAAATCTCCTACAATTGTCTATATCCATAAATTTCCCTTTTACTATATCTTCTCAAAGTGGCAACAATGAATATGTTCATTAGTAGATCAAAATGTCTATAATCTCTATGTGGCATATACAAATAAAAAGGAAAAGTACATAAACATATATTTACTAATCAACTTTTCACTGTTTTATTTTACTTAGTAATGATCTAGACATCTAATGAATATCTATTAATTAACTCAATTTAGTATCAGTACAAGATTCTAAATTACCTAAAGATCTTGGAAATTATGTTCAAGTTAATATAATACAAAACATAATTGCTGTTGAAATAAAGTTTGTCAAAATAATGATATGATTTGATTAAACACAAATTAACATTTTTCATAATCTTAGACATTTGATAGAAGTAATGCTAGCTTCTCAAAATAGATAAGCAACAAGGATTTTCTGTATAGCACAGGGAATTACATTCACTATCTTGTAATAACCTATAATGGAATATAGTCCGAAAAAACTGAATCACTTTATTGTACACCTGGAATGAACACAGTATTGTAAATCAACTATACTTCAATTAAAAAGGAAGTAGTAATGCTAGCTTATTCAATCAGTAACTGTATAATTTTAGAAAGATCACACCAATTAGAAAACCATGTACGTTATACTTAACACCAATTAATCAGAGAAGATACAACTTGTATGAAACTAAAAATGTAAAGCTAGTCTCATTTGCCAAAGATTTATCTAAATTATGTAAATCTGAGTTCTTAACACATTTCTGAGTTGATTTCTGTAAGGATACTTTTTAAATCAAGCACACTGAAAGTTGTGGAAATTAAATCACCTTATATTCTGAGAATTTAAAAAATATTATATTTAAATATGTGTTTTTTTAATCTTTATAAGCCAATCAGAATAGAGCTTTAATTTAAGAGATTTTATAGTTTTATTTGTTTGTTTGTTTATGTATTTATTTTTTCACTATTAATACTACCTGGAGGTAGGAATACACTACACATTCACACAATGAGGAGTAAATTATATGAATTGTAAACATACAAACATATAGACAGACAAAGAGAAAGCATATAGCTTCACATCTAAGATTTCAGCCAAAGATCAAGCATAAACACAGAAACATAAACCCTGCCAGTCTAGGTATCCACTTCCTGGTAGGCATGAAATTCTTCGTTGATTTGGATTCAAAAAAGTCAAACAGACAAACTGAACAGACTAAGAAACCAGATTCCTGTCTATCTTTCACCCAACAGAGACAAGATCTCTATAAATCAGTAATTCATTTACACAGATCATCAAATGGTCAGACCATGAAACCAAAAGAAGCTGGTACCAGAAATCAAACCAGTACTCAAAAACAAAAACAAAAACAAAAACAAAAACAAAATCAAATCCTTAAGATGGACAAAAGTGTGAATCACAGAAATAGGAATCAGAGTCATCCGTGAGTCTCAGATTGCCAGTCAGGAACAGATTACAAAGGACTCTAAGAAATTTTTATATTTGAGTGGAATAAATGGGGATCTGAAGGCAAAGTCCAATTCCATCTGAGTCATGTTACCAAACTTTGAAAGATGAAATGAACTGGGAAATTAAGGAGATTATTTTATTCAGGCATTTGCAATAGGGAGAAAATTCATTAATGAAGCACAAAAAGAAAAAGAAGGAAACCTGTAGGCAGGTAAACAAGAAAGTCATCAGTAGGTCTTATGGGAGCCATGAAAAAGGGTGGAGATGGGTCTCATGTGAGTCATTGAAGAAGAGTGGGAGTAAATCTTAACTCAGATATTTAAGTGCAGATTGGTCTTTAAAGGTTTATTAGAAAACAAAAAGGTGCGGAGATTACTAAACCATCCCTGCTTTTGGGGAACACAAGGTTAAGTTCAGCATTGTCACATTAAATCTGCAGCCTATTAAAATTAAATTATATAAATACAGATTACTTTTGGCTTGTAATTTGATTTGTAACTATCATTGAATGTTCATATGTTACTCCATCAGGTGGGAAGTGCTATGTACTATAAGACCACAAATCACTTAATATCATGTCAGGTACATGGTATGAGTTGAATAAATACTATTAGCTAAGTTACCTATGGGCTAAACTCTTCAGTTTCTTCTCGTTTCTTTAATTACAAATTCTAATCAACTTTGACCAATTTTCAGATTTTTAATTCTATAAATTGGCTTGTAGGTTACTTTCTTGCTAATAGAAACCACACTTTCATTCATATACGTAGATACAATGCTAGAAAACTCCTGTTTTGGTTATATGACAAAGGAAAACCAAGGTTACTGTTTCCTAGTAAGGAATCATTATACAGAAACTTAAAATATAAGTTAGCAGGTCAGATATATATAATAGCTAATATAGTTTCTTCCTCCTTGAATAATACTAATATTGTGCTAAGCTACTAGCAAATACCTTTTCAGCTAATTACTTTATAATTTGCCTACTATACAAAAAGAGAGCATTTTTGCCCACTCCATGGACTTTATAGCTGACCTAAGATGAAATTCTACCCTAAGAGGAAGTCTCAGTCTTTTCAAAATTTGCAATGTATTCTGGTTCCTAATTATAAGACACCATTCAGTCCAGGAAAAGAAAAATGCTGGAGGGCCCACATGTTTTCTACCTATATATGTATCATTAAAATTAGCTGAATTAATGTTATTTTTAAATGATATACTTGACAAATTTTCTTTATATGGGAGAATAAGGAAGGATGATGAAAAATAAGGAACTAGAGGGTCAAGGAAATCCAAAACATAAACTGTCAGTCCTTAAAGAAATAAGGATATCCATAATCAAAACTCTTAAATTATTTTCCATCTCTTCAAATAGTAATTTTGTAAAACTCTGTTTAATTCAGTTATGAGTCTTCCAATTGACTCTACATGAATTAATTAATTCAATTTGTGATTCATTTGACTGCATAAAAATAAGCTTAATAACAATTTATAATTTTAAGTTTTCCCAAGATGTTCTCTGGATAGATGAATTAGGAGTTTATAATACTACATTATCTTAAATATAAGTGTATGTTTATAAGTTTCAGATGATTATAAAGATTTATAGTAAAGCAACAATTTTTTTTGTCAAAAATCTTTTCAACATTTTTAGTAATGAATGAAATGTAAGACTCAAGTGGATATTCTTTTTTTAATGCATATGTACAATACATATTTTGTACCCATATTAAAATCTGTCTTTTAGGAAGAAAATACACAATGGATTGGTATTTTATTTGTTTTTACTTCTATGAGAAAATTTTCCCTAAAAATGTTCTTAGAGATTCTAGCCAACCTAAACATGTGATTTCAGGACATTATGGACAGCTTGGGGTATGTCACAAACTCCCAGAACTTTTCTTTTTCATAACATCTATTTGTGCCTTTAATTAATAAACTTTGCCGCTGAAATTTCTGAGTGAATGGTGAGCTTTACCCCTCCCAACCAGTCTAATGAGTTAATTTAAAATTTTCTCACCTCTTTGACGTAGTGGCCAGGATCCATAAATTTTGTGGTGATGTGATTTAATCCAATTAAAAGGTCCCTTCTTTCCTGCTGTGAGGTAAGCTGCACCTCTTTTTTGTTCCAATTTTCTGGTATTCTTCCCAAAGGGTGCCAGCCCTAGATTAATTAACAACTTTGTAAAGCCTTCCTTCACTGAAGCGACTTCAGGACAACATGCTGAGTCTTTCTAAGGTCAATGGGCTAAGAATTTCAATCTTTTTGTCATATTGAAATGTTGGAGTTATATGTGAGGTTTTTTCCCCTGTCATTAGATATCATAAGTTTGTATATGAAGACTATTAAAATGTGTCATGGAACACCTTTCCTAATATGTCATTAAATTTATTCAGTAGTATTGTGAGACAATTCTGGTTTATGATAATGAAAGAGGATCTTACCAAGAAGTTATAGGGTAGTATTTTATCTACACTAATTGGTTAAGTTGTAGCTTTGGTGAGAAAAGTCCATTAGCTTCCAACAATTCAAGAAAGTGATTGTTAGCAGTGTTTCATTGATTCTAACTGAATGGAAGATATAGCTCAACAAAGCATAAGATTTGAACAAGTTGCTAAATCTCTGCTCCTTAGGAACGTATTATTTTCCCTAAAAAGTAGCAGTCCTTAGACAAGGATGAGGATTTTCTTGAGTTTTGTCAAAGGTGAGAGTGCTATATAAAATTATCCCCTACTCATAATGTTAAAGTTGATGCTTTTTGTTTGTTTGATGTTAAAAGACAGTGTTCAGTAAAAGGTAAAATTGCAACTCTCATACAGATATAAAAATGATCACTGCACAGCAATGGAAACCATAAGCAAAACAAAATGACAACCTACAGAATGGGAGAAAATATCTGCAAAAGATGAGACTGACAAAGGCTTAATTTCCAGCATATATAAACAGTTGATAAAACTTAATAAGAAAAAAATAAACAACCCAATCTAAAAATGGGCAGAAGATCTAAAGAAGCAATTCTCCAGTGAAGACATACAAATGGCCAATAGGCACATGAAAAAATGCTCAATATTGCTAATTATCAAAGAAATGAAAATCAAAACTACAATGAGTTATCACCTCACACCAGTCAGAATGGTCCTTATTAAAAAGTCCACAAACAATAGATGCTGGAGAAGGTGTGGAGAAAAGGGAAGCCTCTTACACTGTTGGTGGGAATGTAGTTTGGTGTAGCCTGTATGGAAAACAGTATGGGGATTCCTCAAAAGACTAAAAATAGACTTACCATATAATCCAACAATCCCATTCCTGGGCATAGAGGGAACCTTAATTCAAAAAGATACATGCACTCCAGTGTTCATAGCAGCACTATTTACAATAGCCAAAATATGGAAACAACCTAAATGTCCATCGACAGATCACTGGATAAAGAAGCTTTGGTATATTTATACAATGGAATACTATTCAGCTATAAAAAAGAATAAAATAATACCATTTGCAGCAATATGGATGGACCTGGAGATTGTCATTCTAAGTGAAATAAGTCAGAAAGAGAAAGAAAAATACCATATGATATCATTTATATATATCTAAAAAAAAAGACAAATGAACTTATTTACAAAACAGAAACAGACTCACAGACATAGAAAACAAATTTATGGTTACCAGGCAGGGGGAAGGGGGTGGGAAAGGATAAATTGGGAGCTCGAGATTTGTAGATACTAATATATATATAAAATAAACAAGTTCATACTGTATAGCACAGGGAACTATATTCAATATCTTAAAACAACTTATGGTGAAAAGAATATGAAAACGAATACATGTGTTCATGTATGACTGAAGCATCATGCTGTACACCAGAAATTGACACAACATTGTAAAGTGACTATACTTCAATAAAATATATATATGTACAAAAAATGATCATGAGGTGAAGATTTCATCTCACTTATATGAAGGAATCAGGCAGATGTTATAACTAGCTCAAAAGGAAAGTCAAAAAAGCACAACTTTATATGAATTACAAGTGGAGGCAAGCTAGTTTTTCTAGGAGTAGAGGGCTGAGGGTATGTATAAGTGTGGTGGGGAAGGGGATGTTAATTAAATCTGTATCAGAGAGGATAAAACTTACATGTGTATCAGTTATCTACAGCCTAAAAGGTTGCAAAATGGCTCAAATATAAGGAACAAGGCTAGAACCGAATAACCTAAATGTACATATAGTTTTCTATGAAAATATTTTTCCTACAGTAATTTCCTGATCCTATTTGCTTTTGATAATTTTCTTATTGGATTTATATATCATGCTCCACTTACTGGAGTCAGAATGAAAAGCAAGAATTATATGTTCAATACTGGCCTCTAATCCCCTATGTTACTTATTAAACCTATCATAAAAAGGAGAACTGTTTCCAGAGATTATGAAAATCCCTTGACAAATCTTTAAAAAAGGGTTAATACTATGAAAATAATTTTGAACGAAAGAAGCATGACATTAAGAGTACATTCAACATGATTTCATTTTTATAGTTTTAGAAACAGGTAAAATGAAACTATTTTGTTTATGAATTTAAAGACAGCTAAGGATATTACAAAAGCCACACCTAAGAAAAGTTCTTATTTGACAAAATGTTTCTGCTGATAAATTATTTTTTAAAATACTACATCAAACTACAGTGGCATATGAAGAACACAGATACACAGCTTCCCATTTCCATACTCCAGTACCATGGTTTCCTTTAATGTTTTTATATTATTTCAGATCCCGTGCATGTCCGATGCTTCAGTGCTTATGTGTAGGGATAGAACAGAATTTTTTTTTCCCAGTCAGGAAGTATTCTAATGGCTTCCCTCTTCCTCACACATTATATGCTACCATTATAACTGAAATCATATAGACTCAGATGCATTCAAGCCTAGACCTAGAGCTGTGTGCTGTAGAGGTTTCCTCCACAAGGAGTAGAGGCTTAGATTTAGGTATATAGGTAAGGACCTTATTATGCACCCTAAGTGAAGGCCAGCTGCACACTGGCTTTAAAATTCACTGAATTCTGCGGGAGAATTGAGCCCAATATGTTAACAATTACTTTACTTATTTAGAATTTCTCAATGGGGGTGCTATTGGTATTTTGAGCAGGACAGTTCTTTAATATGAATCATCTGTGTTCTAAATATTGCATGATATTTAGCATCTTTGCCAGTTGAACACAAAATGCCAGTAGCACCCAAGTCACTGTGACATCCAAAAACCTCCCACATTATTTCCAATTGCTCTTGTGGTATGTACCACCTCTGGTTGAAATTACTACCATCTGCACAGCAGCATTATTCACAATAGCCAAAAGTAGAAAGCAACTCAATGTCCATCAGATGAACAGATAAACAAAACATGCTCTATACATACAATGGAGTGTTACTCATCTTTAAAATGAAAGGAAACAGGATACAACATGGATGAACCTTGAGGACACTATGCTAAATGAAATAAGCCCGTCACAAAAAGACAAATATTGTATGATTCCACTTACGTGAGTTATCTAGAATACAGGCATACCTAATTTTATTGCGCTTCAACAATATTGCATGTTTTACAAATTGAAGGTTTGTGGCAACCCTGCATTTTCAAATGATGGTTAGCATTTTTCAGCAATTAAGTATTATTTTTAATTAAGGTATGTACATTGGTTTGGATGTAATGCTATTGAACACTCAGTAGACTACAGTAGAGTGTAAAGAAAACTTTTATATGCACTGGAAGACTGAAAAAATTGTGTCACTTGCTTTATTGCGATACTTGCTTTATTGCCGTGGTCTGGAATCAAACACACAATATATCCGATGCCTGTATATCTCTGAGTTTGCCTGTAGTCAAACTCACAGAAAAAGAAAGTAGAATGGTAGTTGTCAGGGACTAGGGGAGAGGAGGAAATGGGGAGCTGTTGTTTAATGGGTATAGAGTTTAAGTTTTGCAAGATGAAGTGGTTCTGGAGATTGGTTGCATGACAGTGCAAATATACTTAACACTACTAAACTGTACACTTAAACATGGTTAAGATGGTAACATTTATATTATGTGTACTTTATCACAATTTAAAAAATACTGCCACCAATCTGAAGTTTTGAAAAAAAACATTATTTTAGTGTATATAACATAGCATCACATAATGCATCACCAAAATGGTGACTTTTATGAATAAATAATAACTTTAAAGTTTGCAAAGAAAGATGATTAATCATACTTTTTAATATTTAAGAAAAAATTATTTAAACTATATTCTTTACAATGACAGTTCTCTACTTTGTGGAGTGGCCTGGGAAAATATTTTATAAAAGTCCTAGGGGTTTTCAGTACAAGTTATTTCACAGAACTTTGGCCAAATAAATGTATCCAGGCCTACTTCTGAAGAGAAATGTGAAGTCGTTTTAAAATTAAAATCTATTAACACAACTTTCAGAACTTAAAATAATTATTAACAAGGATTTACACTCTGGAGAGTCTTGGATAATTTTTTTTTATGCTTCAGATCTTATCACAAGTTTTTCTATGGACTTACAAGTAGCTCTGCAGGCATCATATTGCTCATATACAAACATGCTAAGGAGTGATTATTTCTTTAGAAAGGAACTTATTCCTCAATTTATTGTCAGGTTTCCCAAATAGTATTTCATTTAACCAAATAATGAAGGTCAAACCTTGAGTCTCCTAGATGTCACATAAAGAGAAAAACAGAGAAACACATTTTAAAAAAACAATAAACTTGCATCAAGAGATTCAAGTTTACTTAAGTAAGATTAGGTTAGGTTAATGTTTAGGCTAAAAGCAAATTAAAGGCTAGTCTGAGATGTCAGTGTCTGAGTGAGATAGAGTCAAGGTAACTCCATAGTGTCCAATATTGATATATGAATTTGGCCCTAACATAGTACTAAAATGTGTACTAGGTTTTTTGAGAAAAAAAAATTTTTATTAGATATATCTGTGTCCTGTCCTTCAGTGATGCACAGAATATCCTTCTTCATGTTTATTCTGATTCTTTCTTTTACTATATTCCTCTCTTCAAGGAATGGTGCAAAAATGTGGATATAGGGGAAGGAGAGGTGTGATCATAAATGTTGTTATTTATAAGTCATTGAGTTAAGAACAGAGAGCCAGTGTGATGTCAAATAAAAAGCAAATCTGGATTTATGTAAGGAGAGACTTATTTGAAAAAAAAAAAAAAGATTGTTGCAGTAGGAGGAGGGGAACTTACAATAGGGAAAATACTGACCAAATGATCTCTAAGCATCTCAAAGGTCAGGCACATGGCTTTTCTTTTACAGGTATGAGGAAACAAGTCTAAAAAGAACTAAGTTTGGGGATGTGGGATAAGCAGATAGAATGATGGGGCAGTTAAGCAGGAAATGTTTTCCTTGAGGTCAGCTGATTCTCTGGGAGGGACCACTAAGAGGACTGGGTCACGCATTCAATGCTTGCTTAAGCGCAAGTATGGCCCAAAGTTCAGGAGCCTGTGAGGAGGAGAGAAGGCTAACTAAAGTCTGTTCATGTCAAGTTAGTAATCATTTGTCCATTCGTCAGTGGGGACAAACAGTTCAGCTAATCATTTATGAGATAAAGAATGAGAAATTGGAGGGTCTGTGGCTGGTCTTGCCATAGGTTAACAAGAGGGGCATCTGCGAGTCTTATCTAAGTCTTATGGAGAAGGGTGGCTCTGTGTAGTAAGCTCTTTCCCAGAACACAAAAGAGAGGAATTTAAGCGTCACTGTTTTCCAGGAGCACAGGGATCAAGGAAAGCTCAATACTGTCAGCAGCATAGTGGAAGGAACACAGATTGTTAAACAAATCACTGTGTTGAAGTCTTAGTTCTCCAATCTACTTGGAAAACTTTTAACAGTCTTTTTAGGCTTAACTGTAGCAGACGTCACCTGTTGACTAAGCATTATACTTCATTCCTTTAAAACATGCTTTATCCTTACTCAAGTTGATTGCAACCCTCCAACTTTTGGTCCAGTCTACTCTTGCTACTCTTCACCACATAGATGACACAGGCAAAGGTCTTTTTTTTCATTCACAGCTACGTTCCTGAAGTGTCAACTGACAGTTTCTGCTAACTGGGCATCAATGAAGCGTGATCTGGTATGCAATTTATAGTGTTGTTCATAGCATCGTAGAGTGTTCACCTGCAGCTGGAACAGATCAACCTCAGAAATACCAGTGTTGTGCTCAAGAGAATCTCCACCATTGTTACTTGTCTTCCTCTTCCTCTTATTTTGTACACACTGGATGGTTAGATTCTGACCAATCTACTTGATATGTTTGGGCTTCAGTCTCACTAAGGATAATGATACATGCTCAACTTAGTTCCACAATTGTTGCAAGGTTCAAGTGAGAAGAATAGGAGATGCATTTTAATGGGCTATAGTTACTACTATTAAGTCATACTTCACAGTTACAATTTGTCCCTGAAAAAACCAATTCTCACTTGTTTGTTCTACAATGCTGCTAAGAAACCCAATCCAGACACCGTTATTATAGACTACTAGTGCTTTTTGGTTTATAATTCTCACTTGTTCACTGTGCAGTGAAACTCTTAAAAGACCGTAAACATTGATATGACTGTTTTTTTCATATTTATCCATTTATTTGATTATCATAGTTCCATTGGTTCTGGGGAGAAAAGCTCCTAGACACATGGGAGATAATTGAGCTCAATATCTCATTGGTAGGGGGAAGAAACAGCAGTATTACAGGTTTAATGGTGAGATCTTGTCATATCCTCACTCACTGATAAAGCTATGTGAAATTTTCACATAGTATTTACAGCAAAACACACAAAAAAAGGAAGCACTGTAATGATTTTAGAGATGAAAATATCTAAGACCATGATATATTTTGGAATAAAATAGATATCTAACAAATTTTAAAGTAAAAATTAGCTTCTTTTCTTTGACAAACTGCCAGAATTTCAATAATCAATATGCTCAAAACTTACTTCAATGCTATAAAAATTCATAGCTCAGTATATCTTGGGTCATTTGGGGCCCTATTTTTTCTTTCCTATCCGTAAGCACCGATATGTCTCTTGAACTTATTATTGGCAAGGATTACATTTTATGGAAACATGGTGATGAAAGGTAGTAGATTATGCCTCCCTCAAATATGCCACATTTTGAGACAAAGACAATTGATTAAAAGCAGATATAAGAAAAGCTCTCTGCTCTCCTCCTATTTGCCTGAAAGCAGGACATAAATTTGTACAGATGTCCTTTCTCCCTTCTCTACCAGGAAGTAGAGAAGTTAATTACCAGGGACAACTGCAGAACTTTATCAGCCCAGAGATGACATCAAAGGAATGCACATAACAAATCTCGCTAAAACTAGTCCTTATCTAGCATTATTTTCCCATATATTTGCCTTTCCACAATTTGCCACCCTCAGAAGCTCAAAGTCCTTTTTCTCTGTCTTGTCAATCCTCTACAAAGTTATTTTTCTTTGATAAGATGGTAAAGAAGCTCAAGTTCTAACCACTCCTTCGAGTTACACATCACTAAGTATTCCCATGTGCACATGTAATACATGCATTAGAAACTTCTGTTTGCTTCTCTTTGTGTTAATCTTTTTTCAGTCTAATTTTCAGGACTCCAGCCAATGAACCTAAGATGAATAGAGGAAAAATATGTTTTTCCTCCCCTACAGCAGAAAGAGAGCTCAGGAAAAAAAAAGGAAAAAAATTACACATCATGTGATCATGACAAACTGGAGCAATTCTGACATTCACTATTTGATCAGCCACCTCCAGGTGTATTCTTCCTTAGAATTCCTTATATCTGGAGTCATCAGCTCTTCCCAGAGGAGATAATCGATCTCTTATTCCTATGAACCACAGACACAATCTAGTGCTGGCTTCTCCCTCAGCAACCCTATTCCAAGAAATGAGAAAGTATTTTATTCTAAATCTTAACATGGCCTTTTCTGTACACTCAACAGGACAAAATATAATTACTACTTCAAAAAGAATAAAAGGAAGGACAAATCCCATCCAAACATTTCTCCTTACCCAGCATGGTTCCTATGGTTCATTATTGCAATTGCTTCCTTTAAAAATGCTACCAACTCAATTGCACTCTCTCACTTTCTTAATTACTCTCACTTGGCCAATTGGTCTCAAACTTTCAACTATTTTCACCCAAGCAGCTTGAAAATTTCTGGGGAAAATAAAATCTACATAACTTTGCTGACCATCCCCATTTTAAATTTATAACAGTAATCCAAGAAAGTCTAGTATACTGAAGCCTAATATATTTCCCTAGGTAGTTTATTTTCTCACTTTCCAAAATGGCCAGTTTACTACTCCTTCTCTCTCTTCAAATCTCCTACTCTCACATCCCAGCTCATTCTCAGCTGCTGAGGTTGCCTCTTTCTTCATGAGTAAAAGAGAAGCAATAGGACGGTTTCTTTTTCATCCTCTGCACTGATCAACATCTCAAGATCTTTACTCTTTTTACAAGGCAACAGTACCTCTGCTCGCATCAAAAGCCATCACTTCCATTTCAGAACTGAGTGGCAGACTTTCTACCCTCTCAAGTTCAATCCCACCAATGTAAAAAACACTTTGGTATCTCCCTACTTATAAAAGGAAGAATTCCTTCTCTTATGCCCTCCTCAATCAACACCCTTTTCCTCTGCTCTTCTTCACATAAAAATTTTTCAAATGCACTGTGATTTTTGATGCCTTCACTTTCTTATCACTCATCTGACCAGCTCATTAAAACTAATTTGTCATAAATAGCTTTTATTATGTTGAGATATGTTCCCTGTATACCCACTTTGGTTAGAGTTTTTATCGTAAATACGTGCTGAATTTTATCAAATGCTTTTTCCGCATCTATTGAGATGATCATGTGTTTTTTTTCCTTTCTCTTGTTGATGTGATGTATTACATTGATTGATTTGCGTATGTTGAGCCACCCTTGTGTCCCTGGGATGAACCCCACTTAATCATGATGTATAATCTTTTTTATGTGCTGTTGGATTCTATTTGCTAATACTTTGTTGAGGAATTTTGCATCCATGTTCATCAATGATACTGACCTATAGAATTCTTTTTTGGTAGTGTCTTTGTCTGGCTTCGGTATCAGGGTGATGGTGGCTTCATAGAATGAGTTTGGGAGTATTCCCTCTTCAATATTTTGGAAGTGTTTGAGAAGGACTGGTATGAGCTCTTCTTTGTATTCCCCAGTGAAGCCATCTGGTCCTGGACTTTTGTTTGTAGGGAGGTTTTTTATTGCTGATTCTATTTCTCTTCTAGTGATTAGTCTGTTCAAATGATCTATTTCTTCTTCTTCTTTTTTTTTTAAGGCTAAGTTGAGTGCTATGTTTATTTAATTTTAATTTTTTTAATTTTTTTTATTGAGTTTTAGTCATTTTACAATGTTGTGTCAAATTCCAGTGCAGAGAACAATTTTTCAGTTATACATGAACATACATATATTAATTGTCAAATTTTTTTTCGCTGTGAGCTACCACAAGATCTTGTATATAGTTCCCTATGCTATACAGTATAACCTTGTTTATCTATTCTACATATGCCTGTCAGTATCTACAGATTTTGAAATCCCAGTCTATTCCTTCCCACCCCCCTCCCCATTGGCAACCACAAGTTTGTATTCTATGTCTATGAGTCTGTTTCTGTTTTGTATTTATGTTTTTTTTTTTAGATTCCACATATGAGCGATCTCATATGGTATTTGATCTATTTCTTCTTGATTCAGTTTTGGTGGACTCTATGTTTCTAGAAACTTGTCCATTTCTAAGTTGTCAAATTCATTGCCATATATTTGTGCATAGTATTCTCTTATGACTTTTTGTATTTCTGTGGTATTGGTTGTAATTTCTCCATTTTCATTTCTTATTTTGTTTATTTGTGTCCTCTCTCTTTTCTTCTTGGTGAGACTTGCCAGAGGTTTGTCAATTTTATTTAGTCTTTCAAAAAACGAGCTCTTGATTTGATTGATTCTTCTATTGTTTTTTAAATCTTTATTTTATTTACTTCCTCCATGCATAATACTCAATGGTGAAAAGTTGAAAGCCTTACAGCTAAAATCTGGAACAAGACAAGGATGCCCACTCTCACCACTTCTATTCAATATAGTATTGGAATATAGCAGTTAGACAAGAGAAAGAAATAAAAGGGATCCAAATTGAAAGATAAAAGGTAAAATGTCACTACATGGGAATGACATGATACTATATAGAGAAAACCCTAAAGGCTCCACACAAAAACTACTAAAGCTGATAAAAGAATTTGTCAAGGTAGCAGGATACAAGATTAACATATAGAAATCAGTTGCATTTCTTTACACTAACAATGAAATATCAGAAAAGGAAAGTAAAGAAACAATCCCTTTTAAAATTTCATCCCAAAAAAAAAATACTTAGGAATAAATCTGACCAAGGAAGTGAAAGACTTATACATGTAGACCTACAAAACACTGACTAAGGAAATTAAAGATGACTTAAAGAAATGGAAAGATATCCCATGTTCTTGGATTAGAAGAATTAATATTGTTAAAATGGTCATACTACCCAAAGAAATCTACAGACTTAATGCAATCCCTATCAAATTACCCAGGACATTTTTCACAGAAATAGAACAAACAATCCTAAAATTTATATGGAATCACAAAAGACCCAGGATTTCCAAAGCAATACTGAAGAAAAAGAATGAAGCTGGAGGAATAACCCTCTCAGGCTTCAGAAAATACTACAGAGCTACAGTCATCAAAACAGCATATTATTGGCACAAAAACAGAAATATGGGCCAATGGAACAGAATAGAGAGCCCAGAAATAAACCCACAGACTTTTGGTCAATTAATCTTTGACAAAGGAGGCAAGAATATACAATGGAGTAAAGACAGTCTCATTAGCAAATGGTGTTGGGATAACTGGACAGCTGCATATAAATCAATGAAATTAGAATACTCCCTCACACCATACACAAAAATAAATTCAAAATGGCTTAAAGACTTAAACATAAGACAAGATACTATAAACCTCTTAGAAGAAAACATAGGCAAGACATTCTTTGACATAAATCTCAGCAATGTTATCCTAGGGCAGTCTACCAAGGCAACAGAAATAAAAGCAAAAATTTTTAAATAGGACCTCATTAAACTTACAGGCTTTTGCAGAGCAAAGGAAACTGTAAGCAAAACAAAAAGACAACCTAAGAATGGGAGAAACTATTTGCAAAAGATGACACTGACAAGGGCTTAATTTCTAGAATATATAAACAGCTTATACAACCTAACAAGAAAAAAATAAACAACCCAATCCAAAAATGGGCAGAAAACCTAAACAAGCAATTCTCCAATGAAGACATACACATGCCAATAGGCACATGAAAAAATGCTCAATATCACTAATTATCAGAGAAATGCAAATCAAAACTACAATGAGGTATGACCTCACACCAGTCAGAATGGCCCTTATTAAAAAGTCCACAAACAATAGATGCTGGAGATGGTGTGGAGAAAAGGGAACCCTCCTACACTGTTGGTGGGAATGTATTTGGTGTAGCCTGAATGGAAAACAGTATGGAAATTCCTCAAAAGACTAAAAATAGACTCATATGATCCAACAATCTCATTCCTGGGCATATATCCAGAGGGCACTTTAATTTGAAAAGGTACGTGCACCCCATTGTTCATAGCAGCACTATTTACAATAGCCAAAATATGGAAACAACCTAAATACCTATTGACAGATCATTGAATAAAGAAGCTTTGGTATATTTCTAAAATGGAATACTACTCAGCCATGAAAAAGAATAAAATAATGCCATTTGCAGCAACATAGATGGACCTAGAGATTGTCATTCTAAGTGAAGTAAGCCAGAAAGAGAAAGAAAAATACCATATGATATCACTTATATGTGGAATATAAAAGAAAAAAAGACAAATGAACTTATTTACAAAACAGAAACAGACTCACAGACATAGAAAAAAAACTTATGGGTACCAGGGGTGAAAGAGGAGAGTGGAGGGGTAAATTGGGAATTCTGCATTTGCAGATACTAACTACTCCATATGAAATAGATAAACAACAAGGCCTTACTGTATAGCACAGGGAACAATATTCAATATCTTATAGTAACATATAATGAAAAAGAATATGAAAACAAAAATATGTGTGTATATATATATGACTGAACTATTATGCTGTACACCAGAAATTGACACAACATTGTAAACTGGCTATACTTCAATAAAAAGGCTGATTATGTCACAAGATTATGATTGATTATGTTATATTGATTATGTTAAAAATCAAATGTAAATAAAATATCTATGTAATTTAGAAAATGAAAATAAAAATTACATTTGTCTAAGCTTCTAACAGCTTCCACATTGCCTTATCCAAAGGTTCTCATCTGAGTCAACATCTTTGTATCTCTTAACTCTGCTGACCTTCTTGAAATAGGTCTATCCTTCTTGAGACACTTTCCTCTCTGGAATCCACATTCTGATCTTTATAACACTGTTTGCTCCTCAGCCCCTTCTCTGTTCTTACTTCTTCTCTACCTCCACATGATGGAGTGATCCAGAGTACAGTTTTGTCTATGCTCTCTTCCTAAACCAGTGGGTTCTCAAGCCTGGTTGCTCACTCAAATCACTTAGAGAGATCTTTAAATACATGGTACAGGGAATATCTACTCAAAGATTCTACTTTAATAGGCTTGATACGAGCATAAAATATGTATTTTTAAAAAGCTTCCTAGATGAGTTAAAAGTACAATCAGGATTGAAGAACACTGCCCTAAAAAATACTGAGGCCCATAGCTTTAAGCACCAATTATATGCTGATGATTCCAAATAGATATCCCCAGCTCACACCTTTCCCCCAAGCTTTAGACTCCATCTACCTATCAGATATCTCCACTTAGACATCAAGCATCTCAAAAGGAACATATTTAAAATGGAATTTGATATCTTACTTATCTTCAGTCCTATACAGCCAATCTCAAGTATCATTGACTTCCTATCCAAAATATATCTTGAGTGTATCCCTTTCTCTCCATTTCCATTCCCACTTTTCTAATTCAAGCTGCCTTGATTTCCTTCCTTGACTATCACCACAGCCCTTCACCTGTTCTTGCTCCTGTATCCCACACCTCCCGAATCCTCCACACAGTAGGCAGACTTTGTTAATGTTAATCAAATCATGTATCTCCTTTCTTTTAATGTCCTCTAATTGCTTTGCATTGCTCTTACAATAAAATACAAACCTCTTACTATGGTTTACAAGACCCTATATGATTTACCCCAAAGTGCTTCTCAAGGCAATTTTTACATAACGTTTTCAATTACTCACTATAATCCAACCCTACTACCTTCTGTTCTGCAAACACATCATGATTTTTCTTGCCTTATGGCCTTTGCACTTGCTTTTCCCTTTGTTAATAACACTACCTCTGTGTCAAACTACGTAGGTTAAAACGCCATCTCCATTATTTCTTAACAGTGTGGTCTTCAAAGAGTAAGGTAAACAAGATGTCTCAGTATCTGCATATTTAAAAATAAGGTGACAACAGCACCTATGTGATAAAATTTTGACATAGCCTAATCCATGTAAAGGTCAACAGAGAAGTACTTGGAACATAATAAACATTCAATAAATGTTAACTATTATAATTTTCTGAGTATCTTATATAAAGAAAGATATCTAGTCTATAGGGTATCTAGTCTATCACCTTGATTTTTGACTTCAAAAAGCTTTTCATCTTCTTCTTCTTGATTAATTCTTTAAGAAATTTTATGTTGATTATTTTCTATCTTCCCAAACCACACCTACCACTACAACCCAGACCCTACTAGAATTTAAGTTCCATGAAGGCATAGATCGTATCTGTCCTCATCAGCACTGATTATACAGAACATAGAAAAGAACCTGGCACAGAGTACACACTCAGTAAATATTAAATGAATGGTGGTTGGTATAAATAGAGCATATTCTAAATTCATGTTCTTTTTTAATTTTTTTGGTGGGGGGAGGTAATTAGGTTTGTTTATTTATTCTTGGAGGAGGTACTGGGGATTGAACCCAGGACCTCATCATGCACACTACACATGTTCTCTACCATTAAGCTATACCCTTTCCCCTAAATTCATGTTCTTTTTAAGAGAGAAATATGTGAGAATAAAATCAGTAAATATCAGTGAGTACAGATATTCTAAAGATTAATAGCTGTTTTGTTGAGTATAAACCTGACTGTGTACCTGTTTCTAAGACAAGACTTTCAATAACTCAGAAGTGGAATGTGACATATTACCTCCATAGAAAACATAGTTTTTCAAAAATTTGTTGTACATTTTCCTCAATCATGGTAAAACCAATTGTACTTTGTAAAAAAGGCACATTATTGAAATAAATTCAGTTTTTGGTAGTCAAAAGGAAGCCGTGTAAGGTAATATTTTCATCTAAAAGTTGTAAGATCAATCCATTTTGGATACAAATATGGTCATCCAATCTACAGTAATTTCATTGGAAGGGAATGACCTAAAGCTTTTCTTCTTTATAATATCAAGACAAATATAATCTTTACATTTCTTTATAAGTCATTTTTTAGAAATAATATAAATTTGTCTTGATTACTACTACTTCATCCACAAAAAAAAAAAACCCGTATTTTATCTGCTTAGAAAAGGATATGAACAGTATAAGGCAAGTTCAAAGACTCTCAAATGAATAGAGACTCAGTCACACTGAAGGGGGCTCACATTTCACAAATGAGTTTTCAAGAGACACCATATTCTTCATCATATTCTCACCATTTAGTTTGAGTGTATTCTGAAAAATCGTATGGGAATTTCAAGAACAAATGTCCCTTTTATTATCTTGTAAAAACCCCTAGGTTCATTCCAAAACATCATTCTATATTTTTATTGAACTTGAAAAAATGAAATTAAAGAATAAAAATTTCTTTCTTATGGTGCTAATATTTCAAAACTAAGCTTATAAATTGTCAGTACACCTCAGCATTGAGACTAATGAATCTCTGCTCTCCTCAGTTCACTCTTTGTGAAATAAGGTTGAATGGAGGAGTAGTGTCAATTGCTCATTTATTTGAATCACACTAGCTGCCTAAGAAAACCCCAAGTAAAGGCAAATTGATGCATAGATTTTCTGTTCCCACATTGCTTTCTTGGATTCCCAGTGCTCCAATAATTTCTCCCAAGAAGAAAGCACAAAAACAATTTGAATTATATTGCATATTTAATTTCATTTCAAGGATTGACTGTCATCTCACTAAAAACCATGCAGAACTACCTCACTAGTAGTTCTGTATTTCTAATGATCTGTGAAAGATGAATTACCCATTTTGCACACATATGAAATGATTCTCTTATATCAAAGGTGTTTTTAAGAGCTTCTAAAACATTAGACTTTACTGCAATACCTTGATGACAATTGGGAAGAATTTGGGTATTAACTGTCCAACAGTAACAATGACATGTTATTTTGGAAGAACTTATATGATGGAATAACTTTATAAGTGGGTTACTTTTTCAACACCATTTTGAGAAGAAAAATAGCTTTTAAAATAATAATTAAAAATTTACAATTGTACATAAAATATTTGAAGAGGAATATATCATTCATCTGATTCTAAATAAAGTTAATCCTCGAACAATGCAGGTTTGAACTGCAGGTATCCAATTATACAGGGATTGTTTTTCACTAAACATGTATTACAGTACTACATGGTCCATGTTTGGTCAAATCTGCAAATGTGGAACAGCAGATATGGAGAGCCAACTATAAAGTTATACACCCCAAACTCCCATGTTGTTCAAGGACCAACTGTAATAAGTAAACTAACAAGTTCCTCACTCACCCACCTCCTCCCATTCCATCTACTATTCAGTAAATGTATACTTGAACATCAATATTAAAATAGCACAAGTCAATCCACAGTGGGCTTTATATGTGAGCAGACTTAATGGAAAGATGCCAAAAGACACATCCTTTCTCCAAAGATATCTCCCATTTGATCTTGTCTGAAGCACAAATTATTGATCATTTAATTGAGCATCATCTATAGAAGAACTTGGTTTCATCCACATATTGCCATTTGGAATCAAGAACATGACTTACTACTTTAACAGAAGTATATTTCTCAAATTAGTTAATCTGAAAATCCAGGAAATTAATCCAAGATATGATACTGGAAAAGAGAAGTTTGCAGGCATTATGTGGACAGCATGTAGGAAGGTCCACTTGTTCTTGGTTTAGATACTGAGTTTTGATCCAGGAAAGAAAGTACAATGGATCATTCCAGGCCATGCTAATATCTATTGGAGAGATTTACAAGAGTCACTTCTGTGACCTAATTAGAAAAGTCAGTCATCAGATATGCAGTAGGAACAAGTGTATGTGCAGGAGGGAGAAAATAAACAGTAAAAGAGAAAAAGCTTGGAGGTGGGGGAGGGAATAAAAAGAAACTAAAAATCTGGAAGAGTCCAGAGAAGAAATATTTCTGGACAAGTCCAGAAAAAGTAGGAATCCTGGTGACATTGAATTTCAGCCACCCTATTTGTGAATACTTGGGCACACATCTCATGCCAGGGAGACATTTGAGAGGGACAAAGCTATTCAGAGAATTTTGGAGGTTATGCTAGAATAGGGATTCCTAACATTTAGACTGTGGACTCCTGGATGGGCTTGAGTTATTTCTTCAATAACTGAATCCTAAAATCACCACTTTATTAATATCAACTTTGATATTAAGAACAAGAATCTGCACAATCACAAAGTTCAGAAAATAACTGATATGGTGGACAATCAAGCACTAGATAGGATGCTGAGTTCAACAAATAATGACTTTGTTTCAGCCCTGAAGTTCTGTTCTCAAAATCCAAGCATGAGAGTGGTGCATAGCTAACATACAATAGCTGAGCCCTTTTTGTTAGGAGTCAAGGGATTTCTAAAGGAGCATGGCAAAAATAAAGGCTGAGTTGATGTGCTTGTAGGTACATGGTAGGCTAGGTGTTATAGATATTTGTCAAAACTGAGTTAATGGCCCAAAGACACAACAGTATCTAGAAGAAAATCAGTGGATTAGCTTGCAATGGCTAAACAACTGAACTATGCCTTTTTTTTATGGGTTGAATTGTATCTTTCCACAAAAAGAGATGTTGAAGTCTTAACTCCCAATACCTCAGAATGTGACCTTATTTGGAAATAGAGTCATTGAAGATACAATTAGCTAAGATGATTAGAGTACGATAGGCCCCTAGTCCAAAAAAAAACTGATGTCCTTAGAAGAAAACAGTTGTGTGAAGACAAGACACTTATAAGATAAGAAACCCATGTAACAACAGGTAGAGACTGAAGTTATACAGGTACAAGCCAAGGAATGCTCAGGACTGCCAGCAATGACCAGGAGGTAGGGAGAGGTGAGAAAGGATCCTCTCCTGCAGATTTCAGAGGCAGCATGGCCCTGTCAACATCTTGATTTCAGACTTCTAGCCTCCAGAACTCTGAGAAAATATATTTATGCTGTTCTAAGCCACCCCAGTGTATGGTACTTTGTTAAGAAAGCTCTAAGGAATGAATGCAGCCTTCTGTGCTGGAGGAGAGGTCTTTGGGCCCTCTGCTCCAAGCACCTTAGCGTGTCTTCCAGATTCTGCACACAATGTGCTTGAGGCTCTAAGGGAATAAAAAATTTAGGGATGTTATTTTCATAAGGTCATTATTTTCTTGGTTGTCTCCTCTTGCCTAACTCTTCTGCTCTCTCATTTTATCCTCCAAAAAGCCCTCTCTACCACTGGGTCCTGAACAAGTGGTGTCCCCTCATGCTATTCACCTTTGCACATATTAACCCTGTAAGTAAAATGCCCTCTGCATCCACCTGGGTCTCTCCTCCCCAATCTTACCACACTTGAGTCTTCCTTTAAGACTCCTTTCTTCATAGCATTTGTTGAATGAATAAATGAATATATCCTATCAGAATCTAGACACTTATATAGAAAGTCTTATAGTATATTCACTGTTTATGAGCCAATAAAATTAGAAATAAATTGGAAGGTGACAAAAATATATACTTGGAATTTAAGAAAAAATGGAAAGGGAAAACAGAAATTAAAAACTATCTAAGTGTTGGAGGGTTCCCTTTTCTCCACAGCCTCTCCAGCATTTGTCATTTGTGGACTTTTGAATGATGGCCATTCTGACTGGTGTGAGGGGATACCTCATTGTAATTTTGATTTGCATTTCTCTGATAATTAGTGATATTGAGCATTTTTTCAACTGCCTATTGATCATTTGTATTTCTTCCTTGGAGAATTGCTTGTTCAGGTCTTCTGCCCATTTTTGGATTGGGTTGTTTGTTTTTTTCTTATTAAGTCCTATCAGCTGCTTATATATTCTGGAGATCAAGCCTTTGTCGGTTTCATCATTTGCAAAAATTTTCTCCCATTCCGTAGGTTGTCGTTTTGTTTTACTTATGGTTTCCTTTGCTGTGCAGAAGCTTGTAAGTTTAATTAGGTCCCATCTGTTTATGCTTGCTTTAATTTCTATTGCTTGGGTAGACTGCCCTAGGAGAACATTTTTTTAACCCCCGTCCCCTCTAGGAGAACATTTTTGAGATGTATGTGAGATAATGTTTGCCTATATTTTTTTCTAGGAGGTTTATTGTATCTTGTCTTATGTTTAAGTCTTTGGTCCATTTTGAGTTTATTTTTGTGTATGGTGTAAGGGATTGTTCTAGCTTCACTGATTTACATGCTGCTATCCAGTTTTCCCAACACTGCTGGTGGGAAAGCAGTTTGGTGCAGCCACTGTGGAAAACAGTATGGAGATTCCTCAAAAGACTAAAAATAGACTTACCATATGACCCAGCAATCCCACTCCTGGGCATATGTCCAGAAGGCACCCTCCTTCAAAAAGACACCTGCACCCCGATGTTCATAGCAGCACTATTTACAATAGCCAAGACATGGAAACAGCCTAAATGTCCATCAACAGGTGACTGGATAAAGAAGATGTGGTATATTTATACAATGGAATACTATTCAGCCATAAAAACCAACACCATAATGCCATTTGCAGCAACATGGATGCTCCTGGAGAATGTCATTCTAAGTGAAGTAAGCCAGAAAGAGAAAGAAAAATACCATATGAAATCGCTCATGTGTGGAATCTTAAAAAACAAAACATAAATACAAAACAGAACAGACTCATAGACATAGAATACAAACTTGTGGTTGCCAAGTGGGGGGTGGGGAGGGAGAGACTGGGAGCTCAAAATTTGTAGATACTGACAGGCATATGCAGAATAGATAAATAAGATTATACTGTATAGCACAGGAAAATATATACAAGATCTTGTGGTAGCTCACAGCAAAAAAAAAAAAGTGACAATTAATATATGTATGCTCATGTATAACTGAAAAATTGTGCTCTACACTGAAATTCGACACAACATTATAAAATGGCTATAACTCAATAAAAAAATGTTAAAAAAGTATAAAACAGGAAAAAAAGCTATCTAAGAGGCAAATAAAAGAAAAACACTCCATATAAAAAATAAATGAGAGTCATCTCAAGTTGTTCTCTCTCTTTGACTTTTCATGAATCATTATACATCCATAAAAGAATAGAATCAATTTGTCAATTCTCCAAAATTTTCTTTGGGATTTTGAATGGCATTCCATAAAACGTAAATTATAAAATGTTAGTTTAGCTTTTATAATGCTATTTTATCACTCATTAACCTAGTATGTCTCTCCATTTAAACATGCCTGCTTTTATACTCTATTTAGGAGAGGTCTAAAATTTTCTATATAAATGTCCTGTGAATTCTTAGTTAGATAAGTTGCTAGCTATGTTTTGAGTCTTGTTGTAATGTATCCTGGTTTTGATTATATTTTAGTTAGATGTCACTGTTTTAAAGGACTGCTTTACCCATATTATTTGAGAAAGGTGACAACTTTATTTCTTTCAAATCATTTTTTGTTCTTATTCAGTTGGCCAGAGGATCTAAACTATGATTAACACTAAATGTGACATCTTTGTCTTAAGGACCACCATAGAGTGGGGTGCATCTTACCTTGGACCACTAACTATAATACTGGCTGTTGATTTTTTAAAAGATTTTTTGGGGGGTGGTAGTTAAGGTTTATTTATTTATTTAATTTTAAAGGAGATACTGAGGATTGAATCCAGGACCTCATGCATGCTAAGCATGCATGCTGCCATTTGAGCTATACCCTCACCCAAGCTGTTGATTTTTTGGGTTACTATGCATTAGCTATTACCTAAGTAAGAAATACCTTCAATTTCCCATTTGCTATATTTTTATAAAAATGTATTGAATTTAATAAATATTTTGCCTGCATATATTGCCATTGCATGACTTTTTTGCTTTAGTTCAAAAGATGTTTAATATCTAAGAGAGTTTTTCTGATATTGAATCATCTTTTTTTATAGATACAATCTCTACTTAATTATGAGTTGTTTTTAACCACTGTTAGATTCAGATGCCAATATGTTGTTTAGGATTTTTCAAAATGTGTCACCAGTTGAAATCAGCCAATAATTTTAATTTTTCATACTATGCTTTTTCAGTGAATTGGGCAGTGTTTTCTCTTTCTTTATATTTTGTGAAATAAGGTTATGTATTTCTTGAAAGTTTGGTAGAACTCATGTATAACATTATCTAGATCTGAGGCTTTGGGGAAGAGGTGTTATGAGTGAACGTAAGGGAAAAGTAGATAAGGGTTTTCATTTCTTTATGCACTTTTGGTCCATGCAAATTTTCTACATTTAATTAGATTTTCAAATATATTTTCTTATAATTGCTTATAACATTTTAAAGTGATTCTAATGTCTATTCTAGCTGCAGTTATTTTCCATTTTTATTCTGTATTTGCTTATTTACATATTTGTTTATTTTTATTAATCTCATTTAAGACTTGTCTATTTCATTAGTCTTTTCAAAGAGCCAAATTTTGGGGTTTTATTATCATTTTCACTGGTTTTTGTTTCTGAAATTCATTCATTTCTGTATTTTTATTATTTCTTTCTTGTGTTTTTTTGTTTAATTCCTTTTTTAGGTTATTGAGTTGAATGTTTAGATTATTCATTAAAATCCTTTTGTTTTCTGATAAATATTTTTAAGTATATAAAAATTTATCTACATATTGCATTCCATACACTTTCCGATGTACTTTCATTGTCGCCACTGTCATTTAGCTGTAAGTACTTTATAATTCACCAATATTTTTTCTTTACTAAAGGAGTTACATAGTAGTTTTTCTAAAAATTTGTAAATATATAGGCTATTTTAAGTTATAATTTTGTCATACTTTAAAAATGTTGTTGTATTACAGTCAGAGAATATTATCTCTGAATATATTGAGTCCTAGAAATTAACTGAGGCTTCTTTTGAAGCCTAGAACATAGTTGAATTTTATAAATGTTTCATGTGTGCTTGAAAAGAACAGGTTTTCTGTGTTTGTTGAGAGTCAAATTCTCTCCATGTATATATATTATAGTCCAAGCTTAATAATCATGTTATTCAATTACCTTTTATTGCTTGCTTAATCTATCACTGTCTAACAGAAAAGTGTGTAATAAAATCTATAATCACAGTAGTTGATTTCTTCATTTCTTTGCTTAGTTCTGGCAATTGAAGCTCTATATATTTTGACACTACTGTCAGTGTATAGATGTTCAAGACTGTATATCTTCCTGAATTATGTTTTTTCTTTTTTACAAACATATAGTGCATTCAACTTAAAATCTCTTTTGTCTGAGGTTAAAGTTGCCTCTCCAGTTTGCTTTTCTTCATATTTATATGCTATATCTTTTTTCTCCCATTTTATTTTAATAAATAGCTAGATCTTACCCTAGTGTCTGTTTGCCTGCTTGATTTTTAATCCAATTTGATAGTCTCTATATCTGCATGTGAATCTAACATATTTATATTTGCTGTAATCTGTTGTTATATTAGGATTCATTTTTGCATCTTATTTCATGTTTTTAATTTAATAGTCATTTTTAAACATACAGCATCTTCCATTTTTATCTTTCATTGGACACATCAGATTATTCTTTGGAGTGAAGACTGAATATTATATTTTTGTTCATCAAATAATTACACTACATTATTAAAATTAGTATTTATGTTTAGCTTGATCAATCCATTTCTGAAGTTTCTCAGTATCTAGAGCTTCCCTCCTTTAGACAAAATAAGTAGCTGAGCACTCTCTCCTCTCTCCGCTCTTTTTTCCTACATTAGTACCCTTCCTCACAACATTAGCATCATTCAGGGCAACAGTTTTCAAAGTGTGGTCCACAGCCTTTTGGGGTTTCCCAAGATGCTTTCAAAACACCTGCAAGGTCAAAATTATTTTCACAATAACACAAAGTATTCATTTGCCTTTTTCACTCTGCTTCTATCATGACTGTACAGATTTTGTGGTGGATTTTGCAGAGGCCACATGACATACCATATCATAACAGATTGAATGCAGAAGAACAGGTGAGAATCTAGTTGTTTCCTACTATGCTAGAGATTAAAGAGATTTGCAAAAACATAAAACAAAGCCAGTCACAAATTGTTTCTGTTTTAGAATTTTTTTCATAAAAATTTTGTAATTTATGTTAACTTGCAATGGGCTCATTAATGTTACTTTTAACAAAGTTTTAAATTTTCTGTTTCAGTTTTTAATATGGTAAATATTGATGGGCATAACCTACATAAACAAAAGCTCTTTGGGCATTCTAAACAATTTTTAAAAATGTAAATAGATCCTGTGACCAAACTATTTGAGAAGTTCTCTATCAACCTAAATCTTGATTTTTTAAAAACTTACACTTACAAAAATTAGAACTGAAAAAAATAATCTTAATATTGTGAAAATATGAAAGTAACTTATGTATGTATAAAAGATGGAGAGGATATACAAAGTTATTACAAGTTTTTGTCTCTAGATGGGATGAGTGTATGAATTTTAATATTTTCTTAAGCTTTTCTGTATTCCAAAGCTTATACAATAAACATAAGTTTATTTTATAATGAAAAAAAGTAAATCTCTCAAACCTTCCTGAGCAAGTGCAGAAAATGCGAAGAAGGGAAAATAACCATTATTTATTGAGTAGCTACCATATGTTACATGCTCTCTGCTGGATCGTTTTAAATTTTACCTCCTATGATCATCACATGAACATTGTGAAATAGATATTATTAAGAGACTGCAGTGTCATTTTCTATATTGGGATTTTGTAGGCTTTTGACATGAAGTATTTATTTTCCCTTTCACAAAATAAAAATAATCTAATTTTAGAAACTTTTTTAAAATGGGCTTTAAAAATAGTTACTCTGATAATGATAATTTCGGAGAGTTTGTTTCCTGTTTTACATTTCTCTTAATGTAACACTACTTTTTCCAGTGAATCATGATAATGTATATTCATGCCCCGCAAAATGGAAGTTTTAAAATACTTTGAAAATGACAAGGATATAACTGTTAAACACCATTTTGTGTCCCTCAACCTATAATTGTCACTGTGCAACTAAAAGGAAAAGAAACCAGAAAATAAGATCGATAACCCCACAAATGTAAATAAAATTCACCAAATTATTTTTTGAAACAGCAATGAATGACAAAAAATGGGGGGGATATAAAGCCCTCAGTCTGCATTTCTGGACCAGATTTATGTTGGTTTATATATAGGATCACAAGATTGACAAAGAAAAGTGATTACAGTAGCAAAACTGCAGCAAAAACTTCTCACATGTCAAAGCAAACTTAGGAAATCAGCAGCTCTTAAGACAGAAGTGGAGGTTGGGAGAATGTTGAGGAGCAATATTTACATGATAATTAAGCAGTGAAATACATACAGAAGAGGAACAAAATAAAAAAAATAAATTCTCTCACTCAAGTGTCAATGTATATTGCACATTACTAAAGAAAGTACAGGGAAAAAAATTATTCCTTGGAGTAAAATTGAGCAGCCTTAAATCCAGAGCTCATGTTCTATTCCTGCTAGGAACCTGAGTCACTGTTTTATCTCAGGCAAGTAAGTCATTTTGCTTCTCTTTGCCTCAAATTACTCATCTATAAAAAGCTTTACTTTCAGCATTCTTACAGACCATCCCATCACGCCTCTTCTTTAGCCACTGAGTGCCGGATATCAACCCAGGAAGCAAATTTAGGAATTAATTCAGAAATAAAAGCTCCAACTCCAAAACATAAAAATAAAGATGGAACATAATGAACAAGCTAACTCTGAAAGTTCTCAGTTGTATATTTCATTTTAGTTCATGGAGATGATTGACATAACCTTTAAAAAGTGCTATTTGCTGTTGTTCAGATTAAATATCACTTATGTTGAAGCTAGATTATAGATACAGAGAGAGCCCACATTATCATCATTCTACCCTGGGAAAACTACTATATTTTTAGCAATGAATTTCATAATTTTGTTTTTGTTATTATTATTTTACAAACAGTAATGAATACTATTTTAGTACATGCCAATTCAAGCTCTTTTTTTCAAGTTGAGCTTTTCATAAATAAAAAAAGATTTTTAATGTAATGGCCATTCATTTAATGTAACCATTCATTTAGGAAAAGAAATACACGTCAAAACCAAAATGAGGTATCACCTCACATCTGTTAGTACAGCTATTATCAAAAAAAAAAACCATGAGTGTTGGCAAGAATGTGAAGAAATTGGAAACTTTGTACACTATTACGGGAATGTAAAATGGTGTAGCCTTTATGGGAGACAGTATGAAAGTTCATTAAAAATTAAAAATAGATAATCATTTAACTGTATATGTAAGTCAAGTTATTATGCTGTGCTCCTTAAACTTATATAGTGCTGTATGCCAATTATATCTCAATAAAACTGGAAGAGAAAAAAGAAAAATCCAATTCTTTTAAAAAAATAAAATACAAGGGAATAAAGAGAAGGGGGAACAACCTAGAAATAGCAACAAATCACAATGTGGGCACTTTATTTGGATTCTGATTCAAATGAAATGCAAAAGAAAATCATTTACAACATTTGTGTTAGATTAACTGAATTAACAAACTCAATAAATGGCTTTCCTGAATTAAAATAAATTAAAAATATCCCAATGATTCAGCAATCTCACTTCTGGGTATATGTCCAAAAGAATTGGAATTAGGATCTCAAAGAGATATCTGTACTCTCATGTTCACTGCAGCATTATTCCAAATAGCCAAGAAATGGAAACAACCCAAGTGTCCATCAAAGGATAAATGAATGAATAAAATGTGAAATATATATATATATATATATAAAGTTCAGCTTTAAGAAAAAGGAAATCCTGCCATATGGGAAAACATATGAACCAGGAGGATATTAATATGCTAAATATTAAAGTAATAAACAATAGGAAAAAAATAAAAGTGAAAATGCCTCTAGACTTATTGTTCCTAGTCCCATTGTCGGGAAGATGGCAATGACCAGAGTGTACTTGGATGCAACATACCAAGGATGACAGAACCTCCCAGAAAACTCTAGATCGCTCACTTCCAAATGGTTCTGTGTGAAAGAAATCATCATCTGGTTTCTTTGTGTGAAGAAAATTTGATAGGAAAATAACACATCAAAGGGACAATGCTGAATAGTGAAAGGATCATTGGAGAGTCCTCATAGATCTGCTGGTGAATAGTTTTGAGACAAATCTACTCACATCTCTAGACTTTTGCTTCCTTATCTGCATAATGAAAGCACTGTCAAGGTTGGTCATTTGTAATTTGTGCTCAAAGAATATATAGGGTAGCACAGAATTTCCCTAGGACAACAAAGGGAGATAGGATAGGAATTCTAAGACTTCAAGTATACCAGCTTTTACTTGTCCAAGATATTAGACTGGCACTCAGTCAAACCATTTCTAAATACAGTAAGTCGTTACTGCTAATAGGCAATTACCTCCAAGATATTAAAATTCATAATTATGAATTTCTTAGAAAATTAAGAATAATGCATACAATATACTACTGTTTTCTAACAACAGGAAACACTGTATATGAGTCATTTCTGAAATAAATAAAATTTTTAAAAAGAGTCATTTCTGAACACTCCATTCTTATGCCTATCTTTCCATTGGTTGGAGTGACTTCATCTGCTAGCAACAATATGGAAATATTTACTCCATTAGCTGGAAGTCCAGAGTTGGAGAGGTGGAAGGTAAGACAAGACCTTCAATGGCGCTAACTTGAGAGGTGGATTCATTGAGAAGTTAATCAAGATTAAACTTTAGAGGCTATCACTTGCATGGGCCTCCATAAAGCCCTTCACTTAATGTTGTATGCAGATTTCTGTATTAATTTTCTTGATGAGACCCCCCCCTCCATCCACCTCATAAATTGTTTAATCTTTAGGTCCCAGAAAACTTGGATCAATGCTTCGCTGTGACATAATTTCCCAGCAAGTATCCTAGTAATGCATTCCTGATGGGGTCAGCTTTGCTCACAAACTAGCTTGTCTCTGGATTACAAAATGGCTTCCAACAGCTAACCAGGTAATATGCCTTCTCATTCTCTTCTAGATGTTCACTTCCAGGCATTTTTTAATTCCTGCAAAGCATGGAATATATATCCTTTGTTTTGTAATGATGGACTGTGCCCCTGGTTTCTAGGATGATGTCACACGCTAATTGACTTAAGCCTAGATTTCAGAACCTACTTACTGGCAGAGGAATTGATGTTGCCCAACTGGCTCAGAGAAATATAAACCCACCTTGAGAAACGGGGTTGGAGTTAGCTTACCCAGCGAGGCGTGGGCTGATACTGGAATAATTTCAGATGTGGGCGGACCTAAGCTAGTATGGGTTTACTGACATATGAGAAGAACCTTGCTCAGGCACTCCTGGAAAAAAAAAATTCTCCCTCTTAAGAGAGAGCCATAGTAAGCCACTCTGTCTGTCTCTGTTTCTATCTGTTTCTCCTTCTCTCTGTCATCTAGTGGATATTAACATAAAACTACATTGCCCCAGTGGCTGCTGACAGCATCCTACCATCACGAAGGAAGCTAAAGAAAGCACAAAGTTCACATATAATATAACACAAAGCTGTCACACACACACACACCCACACACACAGATCTAACATTCTGTTGTTTTCTATAGTAAATCAGCCCAACTTCTATACTTCCTGTTATGTGGGCCAATAAAAATTCTTATTTTAAAAAAAGTTTAAATTCAATTCTTTGCCATTTTCAGACACACACACAATCTAATGATAAATTCGTTAAACTTTTAATATTCTACATGCACCAGAAAATGATCATTCAATTACAATGGAATTAATCCTTTTATTTTCTACATCTGTTAAATTCTCAATTAAAAGTATAGCCTTTATATTCATATTTTTTCTATCGTATCATGATTTTCACCTTGATGCCTTTTAGATATCCACGTGGAACTATGGGGAGAAATACTGGACATATGAGAGTAAAGTTTAGACAGTGCTCTGGGAAGAAGTGTAAATTTGGAAATCATGTGCATATTTAAATCCAGGAGTCTAGATGAAGTCATCTAAGATATGAGTGCAGACAGAAATTCAGGGTAAAATGAGGCCATCTGGAAACCCCAACACAAAAGAGTGATAACACCATTGATTGAGCTGAGTTAACCACTAGGTTCTCCTCATAACAGATACATTTCTTAATTTTACTCTTAATGCAATCAGGGTAAAATCCTCTCTTCCTGACTGCCAATCATAGTGGTGAAATTACTGAACAGATACTAATTTAGTCCTTACTATGTACCAGGTCTCCATGAAGATCACAGGATTTTCGACAGCTAGCACCGGTGACAGCAACAGATAAATAAAATAGAACCCTAATAATACTAATAGAATACTAAATAGAATACTAAAAGGTGTTGGTGGTTTTAAAGGAGCAAGGCTAGAGGAGAGAGAGGGAAATAGAGAGCAATACGGGGAGACAGACAAATGCATTGAACTGCTGAGCAACCATCAACAGTTCCTCCTCCTTGGGTTGCCAGGGCCCAGTAATGAGGAGCTAACAATGTTAAACAAATCTTCAGAGCAATTGCTTTTCTGTGTATATAATAAAATGTATAAAACAGGACTTTTTAAAATGTGCTTTATCATAAAAGAAATTAGAAATAGGATTTAAAAATAACAGTCTCTTAGGTGGTATTTAAATCTCCTGTTGCTGCCCACCTTTTTAAAGGTGCAAAATGGCATTTCAAAGAGGCAACTAAATCTAGAAAGCAAAGGATCACAAAACAGGTTAGCAACAGCTAGAGTTCATGATTATTTTTCTAAAAATAGCTACTTGTATTTTAGAAATACACAAAAGGTAATTTAAGAGGCTTTTTTAAAAATAATAAAATATATGTCAAGCCCACATTGCAAACCAGATTTAAACTCAGTGAAGTGATCTTTCATACATTATACAGTGGCAATTACCATGTAAATAGATTTTAAATAAAGTGATGTATTATTTAAAACCTCAGTGTTATATAAAGCAAGCATGGGGAAATGCTTGATGTCTATTTTATTTTCAAATCAGCAACCCTTTCCACATAGAGAGAAAGGACAACGATTGCACTAGATAATTTTAATTATATTTCTCATAATAAAGTTCTGTAGCTCCTATGATTATATATTTCCCCAACATTTGTGGGAAACATTATAATATCCCCTATATAATCATAAGGCTGACATTTTCCCCATTTGAAGGCGTTCTCCTTTCAGAACATTTTTAATGAGAACTCCTAGAGAATACATTTAATTCAGACTGTTATAAATGACCTAAAATAATAAAAATCATGATGAATGAGAGCCAGAATTCCCTCCCAGAGTAGAGAAATTTTTCAAGGTGTCCTTGAAGGAGCAGGTTGGAAAGGAGAGGAGGGAAGGGAAAGGATTTAAGGGGGGTTGCCTGGGCTCTACAGAGGAGACTGGATCTAAGCGACCAAGGCCAGAGCCAGAGTCTACTGACCACCAGGCCTCCTGTCAAATGGGCACCATCTGTATCGGCATCTGGGAGTCACATGGGAGTTGAGTAAGTGACCACCTAGTAAGCCAGTACCTTCAGGCTCACCTGGACTCCACTTGCGTAGAGCCGTAGGGGTGTCCTTCCCTTCCTGTGACTCTTCATCTGTGTTCCTGACTCTGGGCTCATTGCTCATCTGCCTTATCCAACTTAAGCCATGCTCATAAGTGGAGTGTGAGGAAAGATGGGGACAGATGGGTTCTTGAACACTAAATGAGATGACAGTGATGCGGGATGGAGGATTCCTACACTTTACCTGAGGGTACTCCATCTGAGATTCACCTCTTTCACCCACTTCCACTCAGTAAAGAATCAGAGACAAGGCAAAACACTTTCTGGAACATACATTTCTCAACTCAATGATCTAATCTCTTCAAAGCAAAAAATACTCTAGTTATTACTCAGAAATTGGGAACATAACTCTCTAAGATTCATTCAGTTGTTATTTATCATTTAATAATCCCTGAATTCTCCTTGTCTCCTTCTTCAATTCATCCTCTAAATTTTCAGTTGGATTCCATCATTGTCTTTGTTCCTCATGGTACCCTCCTATTCATTTCATATCAGATTACTTTAATAGCCCACTATCCATTTCCCTGACCACAAATGTCCTTTTACTCAACAAACATTTCTGAGCTCCTACTCTGGAGATCCTGCAGTGAAAAACATGGAGTAGGACTCTGTTCTCATAGTTTCTCATAGTTTTTGTCCCTGCATTCATGACCAAAGTTTTAATCCAGCTTCCTAAAGTCATCTTTCAACTTAATTGAACTATACATTGCTTTTTAAAGCAAATGTAAACACTTCATCCTTGGCAATCAAACCCTCATGTACTTATCCTTATCTCTAAACATTAAACTCCAGACTATTCACTGAGAAAACTGTAGTTCAGTTCAAAGAGAGAGTGCCAGACATGTGTGTGAATTCCACTGTTGCCCTGGATACAGCTTCTCTATGATTCAGCTTCCCAATTTCTAAACTGGAGGTAATATTTCTTCCTTCACAAAATTTTTGAAAGACTGCAATGCCATGATGTCAATAAAGCTATTTTGCAAACTGTAGAGGGCCATATCAAAATCAGTTATTATATTAAATTATCTTTCACATTAATGTTCCGTACCAATACCAGACTTAAACTGTATTGGAACCATGACTGCCTGCCCTTTTCTTTCCACCAAATCTAATGGAATCTAGTGTAAATCTAAGGACACCTTCAAAATCTATTTCAAGTTCTATTCCCTCAGCATTCACAATAACAGTAACAGATTACACCTACTGAAACTTTACTACATGCCATAAATAAAGCATTACTAATGCACTATCTTATTTCACCTTTTTAACAACCTTAGGAGGTAATACTATTAGAATCTTCACTGTGCATAAAGAGAGAGAGCATTATCTAACTTGAGGAACTTGACCACAGAGGCACAACTAATATACAATAGACTCACAAGTCAAGTGTAGGTAGGCCTCTCATTGAAGAGTCCATGATCAAAACTGGTACATTACATTTCACTTTTGTGGTCTTCTATTAAATCCCTTCCTTATCTTCAACT
This sequence comes from Camelus dromedarius, assembly GCF_036321535.1. Lineage (NCBI taxonomy): Eukaryota > Metazoa > Chordata > Mammalia > Artiodactyla > Camelidae > Camelus > Camelus dromedarius. The sequence continues at coordinate 93,069,895 of NC_087472.1, read as the reverse complement.
TCACATCAGACTCTTCCTCTTCTGGATTTCTGCAGCAGTGAATTTTTATTCCATTTTTCACTTTACACAGCCTCTGTATAGTAATAGTAGCTTTAGTAGTAACAGTAGCTATATTTTTCCATAATGGTTATCAACTTCTAAAGGGAAGAGGTCATGGATTCTCCTTCATTTATGTTTGGCCCCAAGCTCCTATACATTACTGCATGGAAAGCAAAAAATTAATAAAAAAGAACCTTGCCTTTACTTTACATTATAAGGAAACCAGATAAAAGAGGGAAGTAATGTATACAATAAAGAAGAATGAAATAGCCACACCTAATACTGGAGTAATTTAAGAATTAGAGTAATTTTTTTCTCCTTTAATCATTATGGCTTGAATTTCCTTACATTTGAAAAACATAACCCTGTATTAGTAAGCCAGGTCTCCAGCAAAATATATTTTTCTTGCCTGTTCTGGCATGTGTAAGCAGTTTATCTTTTGAGTTTGTTGGTAGCGGCCCACTTAATATTAAATCCTTCTTAGTGCCCTGTTAAGGAAGCTTGGTGAGAAATTGTGTTTAATATGTTAGTGAAGTTATAACCTGTCATGTTATTTAAATGTCTGATTTTGGAGAGTGTGTTAGAGTGTGAGTGTGTATGATAATGATCTTTGTGTGGTACTGCTGAGATAGCTGAGATAGTTCTCACTGAAGAAGGGATTACTAGTGCTCTCAAGGAAAAGTAGGAAAATAGTTTCCTTGATTTTTTCTTCATTAAGCCTGGGGGATTTAGTAAGAAACATCTGTTTGTTCAAATTGAACATTAAACTCATAAAAGGGAAATTCTATATAATACATTTATTTCTAAGTCTTCATACACACCCATTGATTTAGACATAAACATACAACAATTGATTATCTCTTAATTGAAGGATGTGTGGGTTCTAACTGAGCATAATAAATGAAAGAAAACATCCAATTTCACAGAGTTTAACCTTCCTCAGTACCATTTTTCTCAACTTTAAAAAGTATACATTAAATCCCATCTCACAAGACCATTGCAAGAATTTTGTGAAATGAGAAAACATCATGACTGGTATGTATTGGATATTCAGTAAACGTGAATTCCTCAGTTTCTTATGACCAATCCTCCCCCACAACACAAAGTTATTTTTAATCTCCCATACTGAGACAAAGGATAATGGTGAAAATTGCAAATAAACAATTACCTCCCCCTAGAAAAGAGAAGAACAAGGAAATAAATTAATATACATGTATATAACCTTCACTAGTAATGTTCCATGAAAATATGACTATCCTTAACAATCCAGAAGTCACTGATGATGTCTCTAGGGAGCAAATGGGGAAAATAGTGTTTACTGGAGCAGAACAAAGGGAACAACCTGTAAGATGAGATCCTTAGAGTCAGCATCTAGCATCTCAGTTCATTTGACTTTATTCCTTCTCCTTTGTCCCACGACGAAACATGAGAAGTAAACACTAGGAACTGAAACTCAGACTCAAAATACATACATAAAGATCAACATACATAATTATTACAAATGTCACTCTGTGATAACTATTACCTATCAAATTTTCTTAGTCCCTAGGCTATGACCAAGAAAGTGGGACATTAATAATCAGCCAAAAGCCCTTCTTAGTGAGTACTTGGCCTGCATTAACAATCACCCTAGGCACTGTGAGGCACAGAGAAGTATAATGCAAAGTTAAATGCAATAAATTAAACCCAACAAACTTCCATTCAACTCAACCCACATGCAGGGAGACAGTGGTAAAATATTCCATGGAAGATCCAAAGACAAACCCTTCAATAAGTATTTGGTCCAATAATGGATTATAAGAATGCTATTTGGCTTAGGTTATAAGTGCTATAGATTTTGAAAAGAGAAAACTATCACTGAGCTCAAATGAGATTTTGTAATATTTCATTAAGTAAATGGGAATTTAGTTTTATCTTAAAAGCTGGTGGTATTTAAGTGGATAAAGCAGACAGGCCATGGTAATAGGTTATTGTGGAAAAGTGAACAAGAAGAATCAATGGTACCTTCCTAACTTCTGACAACTCTTTCTAGAAAGATTGTGTGGAGATGCTTAGTGATTTGATAGGAAGTATGAACCATGGATGGTTTGTCTTTTGTTTTCTAGCAGCTAGATCCCAGTGGCCAAAGAGTAGTATTTGTCCACGATTGCCATGAACACCTATGCTTAGACAAATCTAAATATCCATAAAAGGAAAGTACCTATATGAACCAATATCTCAGTCTAGAGATGACTCTTTGTCAGAAGACTTACCACTTTAATAGGTCATTCATCTTCGAAAATACATTAGCTTAGTTCAGTTAAGATGCATTACAGTTGACCACTGAACAACATGGGTTTGAACTTCACGGGTCCACTTATATGTGGATATTTTTCAATAGTAAATATTATAGTACTATATGGTCAGTGGTTGGTTGAATCTATAGATGTGGAGGAACCTTGAATACAGAGGCCAGAGGACTCACTATAAATTATACCCAGATTAACCCCTGTGCTGTTCAAAGATCAACTATATATGATTTTAGAACATGGCTAGTTTTTTTTAATATTTTTTTAATTGAGTTATAGTCATTTTACAATGTTGTATCAAATTCCAGTGTAGAGCACAATTTTTCAGTTATACATGAACATACATATATTAATTGTCATACTTTTTTTTCACTGTGAGCTACCACAAGATCTTGTATATATTTCCCTGTGCTATACAGTATAATCTTGTTTATCTAGTCTACATATGCCTGTCAGTATCTACAAATTTTGAACTCCCAGTCTATCCCTACCCCCAGCCCCTTGTCAACCACAAGTTTGTATTCTATGTCTATGAGTCTGTTTCTGTTTTGTATTTATGTTTTTTATATACATATAGATTCCATGTATGAGCAATCTCATACAGTATTTTTCTTTCTCTTTCTGGATTACTTCACTTAGAATGACATTCTCCAGAAACATCCATGTTGCTGCAAATGGCGTTATGTTGTCGGTTTTTATGGCTGAATAGTATTACACTGTAAAAATATACCACAACTTTTTTATAGGACATGGCTAGTTTTAAGGTTTGCAAAAAGGAGAAAAGAGAAAAGGTGGCTTTATGTTTGATTATATCCACATATTCTGACCCTCACCCCGTACAACCATTTAAAGAGAAATATTTTATTTTCATAGGAAAGCAGAGTACAGATTTTAAATGATATTGATATAATAATATTTTAATTTATTTTCCATTATAAAATATTTTCATTTCTTAAGAGGCAAAAAATAAATTCAAGGCAAAGAGATAGTATTTTAGAGCTTAAAATTGTTCATTTCTTTTGTACAGTACTTTTCTGACACAACTGGAAAAAAAGAAATTATTCCCATTTGAAAGTTGAGCAAACTAAGAATCAGAGAACCAGACTAACCTGCCAACGATCTAGACAGAGTCAATGTTATAAATTAGATATCCTGAATTCTAGTTCCATGTTCTTTTCTCTAGACTCTCCACCCTCTCTATAATTGCTAAGGTGAATGCAACTTTCTCAGCCCTACAAAAACTTCAAATGTGAAAGGAAAAAAAAAAACATCAATAACACATCTGACATGACAAGCAAATAAAATGCTAAAGAAATTATACACAAGAATGACTTTTGTTTTCTCTTTTCCCAGCACCAACCTTCCCAATCATTGAGTGAAAATGAATAGAGTGAATGAATGGCAGTCAATCCATGCATGAGGATAGACAAAATAGTTATCTTGACTACAGAGAAACAGAATGAGAAATTAACAAGAACAAGACAGTTGTGGAAGGAGGAAAGAGAAGTTTTAGAAGGAATAAGTCTACATAACTGAAATACAATCAAAATATTTTACAGAGCGCTTCTTCAAGAAACATCTTATTCCAAGACTGAGTCAAAGAAAAACAAATTTAGAACACCTTTTTTTTTTTGTGGCAGAAAGTAAGAAAATTCTCAAAAGATGATGAGAATAAATCAAAAGGAAACAGAGGATAACTTGAATGGACTTTCACTGGCTGAATCTGGGACAATTTGTTATTAATAATAATAAAGATGGTAACAAAAGCAACACTAGTAGATTGTAACCCTTTAAATAAAATAAGAAGTTATAGGGTCCATAATGATAGAGCAGAGAGAGAGAGAGAGAGAGAGAGAGAGAAGGTACAGTGCCTCCTTATGGTAGATTATCAACTAATAAACATAGGAAGAATGATGGAGTAAAAGTCAATATTTTTCAGCAATTGTAAGTATTCAGTATTCCAAAAATATCAATAGGTGCTAAATTTAATGAATGAAAGTTTGAGAGGGAATAAGATACTCAGACATCTTCAAAGTGTCTCTCCCATATTATTTATTAACTACATATGAGAAAACAATGACATATGATGGGAAAATCTGCCAACGACTTACCATATCTAAGTGATCAAAATCAGCATCACCAATAATCAGACAAACCAACATCTCGTGCCTCCTGACATGACGCACTAGTAAAAACACAACATCTCATACATAGTATTCCTGCCAAAATGCACGGCCTAAATCTAATCAGGAGGAAATTTTAGACAGTCCAAAACTGAAGGATATTCTACAAAATACCTGATCTTAACTCTTTAAAATGTCAACACCATGAAAGATGTAAGTCTTAGGAACTTCCAAATTAAAGGAGCCAAAGAAATATGACAACTGAATACAAAATCTGACCCTACATTGGTTCATGAAAGGAAAAAAAAAGTTGCTATAAAGGACATCATTGAATCAATTGGAGAAATCTGAATACAAATACAGTTTATATTATACGGCAGTATCAATATTAAGTATCCTGATTTTGATAATTATACTGTGATTACATAAGACAATATTTTTGTCCATAAGGACCACACAGTGAAATGCGAAATGTTTAGGGGACGTGAGAAACAATGCCTCTAAGTGTCAAATTGGCCAGAAAAAATTTATATCTATATATATCTAAATAAAATTTATATCTATATATTAGATATAAAAAGAGAGACAGAAAGAGAGAGAAAGGATGAATGGCAAACTATTAATAGGGAATCTGGGTGAAGATGAGGGATATGTAAGAGTTATTTGTACTACTTTCACCACTTTTCAATTGTTAGAAATTATTTCAAAATTTAAAAATTGAAAGTTGGAAAATAGCAAAAATTGCAAAATAAAAACTTTGTCACAGTGAAGTACACCTTCTGCTAGTAGAGCTTCTGAACCTTATTAAGCTAAGTAAGTCCTTCCCCTTTCTACAATCTTAAGATTCTTTAATAATACAGTTTTTCTTTCAAATCATTGCTATACTGTGGATTCTCAAGACTTGGGATGGGGGGATGGGTGTACACTCAGTGGTACAGTGATAATGTGTGCTTAGCATACGCGAGGTCCTGAATTCAATCCCTGGTGCCTCCATTAACAAACAACAACAACAACAAATTAAAGACTTGGGATAGATTACTAGATCCTAAAGTGACACAGTGAAACCGTCTCCAAAATCTGTATTTGTGAGCAGGTTAACAGGAAAGCTGCACTACTGCTTCTTCCACCAGAGGGACACAGCACTGGGGTCACTGAACTATGCCAATAATGGTAATTTACCTGAGCTGTAATTAACTTATTTTCTTGTTTTTCCTACCACTCTAAGGGCTAGTCCACTAAACTCAAGATGCTCACTTTCATATCTGTTTCTTTCCTGTGTATCAAAAATTTATGTTTGGACAGTTACTCACCATTTTCATCTCTTTCTCAGATATATCCCATGTGAAAAACAGACCAAAATGAATCTGGTCATTCAGCAAACATCATTATTATTAACCTCTGGTAGTTATATGCCCCCTTCCTTACTACTCCCATGCTATGTGGTTTAACAGTGTAAAGCAAGTTTCAGAACAAATGCTGCTCTATGTACAAAAGTTTACTCACAAGCAGGCATGGCATTTGTTCTATAGCTGAGAAAAGGCTCCCTCTCTGACCAATAATTCAAACGATGGAATCAGGACGGTGAACTTACTATAATCTCATTCTTTTCGTAAAAGGGTGTTGGCTTGTGTAACACTACTACCAGCTGCCTGTTTCTCTCCCTACACACACACACACACACACACACACACACAAATGTGTGTAGGGGGAGGAAGAGAGGGAAGGAAGTGGTTCCTAAAAAAACAAAATCCCCAAAAAGTAGGTTAAAAACATTCACTCATTCAACAATGATGCAGATTGCTTCCTACATGCTCAGCCCAGCCCTTACATTTTTTCCTTAGAGCAGGGCTGGGCCAAATTTTCCATAAAGGACCAAAGAGCAAATTATTTTAGGCTTTGTGTGTCACATGGCTTCTGTTTCTATACCTCATCTCTGCCCTTGCAGTGTAAAAGTAGCCACAGACACTGTGGAAACAAATGGGTAGGGCTATGCTCCAATAAAACTGCCTTTTATAAAATAGGCAGCAGGCCTGGGCTTGCTGAACTGAGTGAGTATGAGAGTCCTAAGACAGACTCATACGTGATGAAGATTTTAGTGATGGCTTGAAATAGAGTGGACTTTCCTCAGTTTTGCCTTGGGCTCCTCATCTTTTTCTCACTTATCCCACTGTGCTTTTGCCCCTTATTGGTTCCCTATCCTTATAAATGTCGTGTCCCCTCTACAAAACTGAACCACAGCAGAACACTTTAGAATGCACAGGGAGTGACAGCAGAGCAGGTGATCTACAGGAATGAATTTTTCCTTGCTCTAGCCTGGTCACAAAGCTTGTTCTTTCCTACCTACTGCATAGTGACTAAATGATCTCCTTCATTATCAGAGTTAAATAGATTCTCTTTAAAGAACAGAAAATACCTTTATGCATAAGTTATTTTTATTAATGTCCATAGCTTTACTTTATAAATATTAAACTACTGCCAATATGTGTGCTGGCAAAGTTTTAGCTACACACATAACAACTTTGTGTGGTAGGCAAGATTGCTATTAAAAGGATGATAAAATTGAGGCCTGGAGACATTCAGAAAGCTGCCCAGGTCTCTAAAATTAGAAACCTATCCTGTCTTCAGTCTTTCTGCTGTAAAATAGAGCACCACAAAGCTCACTCTAGGGACTAAAGATAAGCTTGACAGAATTTCAGAAGTTTAGAACCCTTCATTCTCCAGAACCATGATGAAATCAGGAGTCAGAAGAGAAAATGTCAAAGACCAATCCCTGGGAAGAGCAGAAGACACAAAGTCTGTTTTCCCCTTATTTGCAAAAATATAGCTTACTTTCAGTCATTCATGGCAATAGCTTTAGAGTTTTGCTCATGATAAGCTTTCCCCTTGGAAAAGGACAGCCTACTGTGTAAATGAGAAGTCTCAATTCTTATTTTCCAAAGCAAAGAATTAATACAAAAGAGAAACTGAGTTCAAATCAAAAAAGAAGCAAATACTTGTTGCTGCTGTAATGATAATAGTCAAAACACTTTTGAAAAGTTGAAAGACGAAATAGACAAAACTAATTTTTTAACTAAGAAAAAATAACTTTGGAGGAAAATATTTTATAGTTGGGCTCAATAATGCAGTTACAGTCTCCAAAGATGATAAGGATTCAACTGCTTTCTTCTAAAAAAATACTTGTAAAGTAAGTAAATCAAATAGGTACACAAGAATTTAGTTTTTGTATGTCTTACGGTCTGAGGAGATTCAAGCCAATAAATTACATATTTGCAGTTCACTAATAAGATCTCAAATTGTGTCCATTAAAGGAGTAGTATTCGTTATAGGAAGGTGATTTTTATTCAAGTATTTTCCACTCAAAGAATTTAATTTAAAATGCTATATAAAATGTTATATTTCCATCATCCAGAAAAAAGTATTATCATTGTAGAGAATCTCATTTACTAATCATATCAAGTATTTTCAGCCCAAAACTTATTTTGTTCACTATTCATATCAAAGACTGGAAAGTACTGATTAGCAGATATTTTGACAATCAGATGTATACACTCATTCTCTCAATAAATTAGACCATTACTCTTATCTTTTTTCCAGCTCTCTTACCAAGTTTTCTTTATGCACTTGTGTTGTGTTCCTATTCTGATTATTTAGATTACAGTCTAGAATAAGCGTTGCTATTTGCTTCACTGGTAAGATACTACATTGCTTGACTTGATAATCTTTTTAGGACTGAGATGCATGCATTTTAGCTGGGGATTTTCGTACAGTGACTTATTTTCCCCAAAACAAACTTGCATTGGATCAAGACTCCTACAGAAAGAAGTATTATAAAAGCTATAAGAGGTCAAAAATGCCTTCCATGCAATTTTAGACAGGTGTCTTGCTTTTTAACTTCAGTAAAAGGCCTTTTAAACAAAGGAAAGATAGAAAAGTAGATTTTCACAAAGAAGTATTGTGAATTTTATCTGGTAAAAAAAGAAGAGTTTTCAAAATAATCTTTATAAGACACATTCACCTAAAAAGTACAATTATTTTTATTCAAATACCCTAGTGTCTTACGGTTACAAATGCTTTCATCCACATTTTCTCATTTGACTCTTACAGAAACCCTTTATTGCTGTTATGTTCCTTTACCAAATGAGAAACTGAGGCTCAGAATGGTAAAAAAAAAACCATCTCTGACAGACGTAAGAGAATTAGCAAGGCCCTGAGCTGGAATTGGAAGGTAGAAGATCCATTTAGCTTGAGTCGTGTGGTTAAATTGAACATGAAAAAGGTCAGGCATATTAAAGCTGCCTCAAAACCAAGGGTAGCAAGCAGGTTAATTCTTATGTGCTAACTCTGATTGAATCATAATAGCTCTCTTGACCAGGAGTCAACATGCTATGGCCTAACAGCCAGCCACCTGGTTTTGTAAATAATATTTTACTGGAACATAGTCATGCCCATTTGTTTATAAAGTGTCTACATCTGCATTTGTGCTACAAATTGCACTGCGATGGCAGACTTCAGTATTTGCAACAGATACTGTGTTGTCCACTGACATAAAATATGTACTATCTGACCACTTAACAAAGTGTTTGCTGCTCCAGATCACTGTGTTAAGGAGGATTCTGAAGTTTTATTAAGCCTTCATGATTGATTGTCATTTTCTGCCATGGACAAAGGAAGAAGGAAACTGCCTGTTACGCTTACATTGCCATAGATTAAAATGTCACCTATATTAGGCTGACTCTTTCATTTGCTGGATATTCTCTCTCTGCTCCAGTGTTAGGTCACCAGGTTTACATTTTCAGAAATTCAGTTTCCTAGATTCACTCAGAATGATAAGGACTGGTAACTTAATTCATGCTAACTCATCAAAATTACATTTTGGATTGGTTAATTCTAGTAAGGCTTAACGCAGGTCGTGAACCCAATCCTGAGTATATGATGGTCATGTGTCCATACCTATAATGCAGTTCATAACAGTTTCTATTTGGTGTTATATACTTCTTTATTTTTTTTTTCCATTGGAGGAAGAGAATCCTCCAATGAGTCCAAAAGCTCACCACAGTTAAGAACCATTTTTCATAGATCAATTATAATCCAAGCTAGGACTAGGCACAGTACTCCTGGGCATTTCATAAAAATACATTGGTAGAAAGTATAGTTTCCTAGGTGAAAAGGCAAGATATTGCTAAGTGAAAGAGACTCCAGGACTCATTTAGCAATAGCCTTTTAATTAAGCAACCAGAAGCAAGGCATTTCTAAGTAGCAGTTTTAAGGAGCTATTTTTTGAGAGTCAAGGTTTTGCTTGACTTCTACTCATAAAACTACAGACTTTCTTTGTGTCAGATCCACAGTGGATAGTGGGAAGTGACCAACTTTTTTCTCCATGATCTAATGTCATAAAAACACTACCCAGCATGTGAATAACATCCTTCTATTGATGTACTCAAGGCCTTCTCAGAGAGAATTATCTATTTTATCAGCAAAACACTCCTCAGAGAGAAGGAAGGATAGGAAAGGGTACTGCTATTCTATTGGTAAAGACTGAGAGGCATACAATTTTTTAATAACCCATTTTTTTTCAGAGATTTTCAATCAAGTAAACTTGGTAACTCTGACAATATAAATTTCATAGTATCTATTCTCCAGGTATAAACCACGTATACTCTCCCCAGTTGCTTGGACAAGTTGCAGTCATATTTTTTTAAAAACTACAAACAGAAAAATAGGCATTATACACATAATTTATATTATATTCTATACAGTTAATCATATGTATTATTTCTAAGTATACATATGTGTATAAAATACATAGACTCAAATACCTTTTGCCTTTTGCTTTATTTTTCCAAGTTAAAAAAGGTGTATCAAATACTCCTTCACACATTTTCATATTACTGCTGGTTTTTATTTTGATTCTCATTATTTGCAGTAGTCATGGGCTATAAAGTCCCCACGAATATTGAATTACTAAACACGCTTAGCATTCTCCCAGGGGAAATCCAGGGTTAGGCTCTTCCAAGCCTCTATTCACAACATTTTTGTCAACGAATCAATACATAACCTTGATTTATGTGTGTTTCTGCTTAAAGATAACTTTTATATTGTTGATTCATTAACATTGGACTTATAGCCAACAGCACTGGAACACATGCCTGAATGAAGCTTCTCTAACACATACTTTCTCTGTAAGGTATATCACAGCCATCTCACACTTAAGGGCATTCAACTGTACTTCAGCTTTATGCATGGGGGCTATTGCAAGCAGCAAAATCATCAGAAAAAAGCATAAAAATGCAAAAAACATACAGCACTAAATAGACTGTGAAAAGAACACTTGTTTAACACTATGAGAGTTGAAACAAGAAGGCAGAGCAATCACCTTGCTTGATTGACCTGAGCTGAGAACATGTGTGTACCATGACTCACATTTTTCACTACTTTGAACATGTCCACAAATCATCACAAAAGCCCCACAGGTACTGATTTGGGGGTTACAGATAAATTTTAGCAAGTAGGCAAATTTAAAAATGATGGAATCCATGAAAAATAAAGTTCTACTATATTTATGTAGATATATAGGCAAAGACATACTATAGCTGTAGACACAAACATGTGGATAGAGACATATACATATACATCCACACAGATACATGGATATAGCCATCACCATTTCACAGACACAGACACTAACATATACACAGACCTCAATATATATACACAGACATGTACTTATCAGATCGAAAAAGATTGTTAATACATAATATTGGAGAAAATGATTAATTAACAGGTTCTTTCATACACTCGTAATTTGAATACAAATTACTACCAACATTGGAAAGGGTGTATGGAAATAGCTATCAAAAATTTTAAAGTGCATATACTTCATCGAAAAAACCACTTTAAAAAAGTCTATCCTATAAAATAATTATAGAAGTGAGCAATTTTATAAGTATCTTCAATCTGGCATCATTTGTAATCATGAAAAATTTAAAATAATCAAAACAGCCCTTGAGGGGAACTGGTTAAATACATTATAGTCCATCCATAGAATGGAATATCACACAGTTGTTAAAAATAATGGTCTGCATGTGGCAACATGGAACAATGCTCCTAATATGTGTGAAAAAGAAAAAGGAAATTGCCATTATAGTGTGTAAATTGTGAAATAACCTTGTCAAATCCAAATATATGTTTATACATAATTCATCTAGTGTGAATGTTTTATTTTCTTTTATTTACACATACAAGGTATCTGAAATGACGTTAGCATTGGTTGTCTCTGAGTCACGTGCTGGCTTTTTGCTCTCAGATCCCTCCCCCACATCTCTTTGTCCTTTTCTGCATCACAAGGAACTACATTTCTTTGTCCCCTTCCCTCTGTCTCTAAGCTAAGTTCACGGATTTGGTGGCAATGTTGTAAGACCAGATGGTGGGAGGAGGGAGGAAGCCAGGGTCTTTCCTCCACTTACTCTCTGCTTTGGGCTGCATCTTCAGCAGCAGCTGCAGAGCCTCTGCTTGACCTCTCTCTAGCAAGGCTTTTCCTTTGTGGCTCCATTTCCCACCAGGCTGACTGATAGCTACAGCATCCACCATCAACTTCTCATCTTTAGCAACGCTGACCCTTCTCTTTTTCCCCATCAGCCTAGGTGGGGCAGCACTTTCTGCTTCTGCTGACGTCTAAGTTACCTTATGCTCCCTCTTTGGAGTCTCAGTTCATCAATGATCCTCCTAAGTCCTTGTATGAAATTTCCTTTGTTAAAATAACTAGAGTGGTATCTCTTTTCTGACTGGAACTTGATTGATGCAAGTAGTTGGATGAGGAGGAGCGAAAATATTTTCAATATTGTTTGTTTGACAAAATGACACAATACCAGGGGGAAAGGGATAACTTAAAAATTTTTCTTCCAAAAGTGAAAGTCTGAGGAAATTTCACATTTCAGAGTGATCACAGAGTAATAAAAAAAAAAGTTCTCTTTCAAGGTAAGAAATTACTACTGTAGTCCATGATCCTTAGCCATCCTAAAATGAACTTTCCTTAACATTCATTACTGTTTCTCAGTGTAGTTTCAACTCAAACTAGAAACAAATCAAACTTTACACTCTTTGGCCCTGTTTTGATCTGTGGCAATGCATTTTCATATGGCTTGTTGTTCAGCCTCCCAGTTTGATTTATGTGCTGACCTGACAGGAAAGACCTACCCAGCTATCCCTGGAGGGTCACTTCATATTCGCCAAGTTTAAAATGATGGATAATGTCCAATGTGAGCAAAGGTAGGGGAATACATGGGCTTAAATAATGTGGCATCTTGCAAGATGGTTTTTAATTATCACTACACTCCAAATTCTTAGGGAGCAAGGATTATTTCTACCTTCTTTTGTAAACTCAGTGTATAGCACAATATCTTGGACTTTAGTAGGTGTTCAGAAAGATACTGTCTTGGTATGCCCTGTATTTCACTAAGATACCATTCTATTCTTGACCAGGAAAGTGATCATATTTCTCTCTACTACCTTTAGAGCTTAAATAAACACCATCAAAATTAAAATGGACTGGAATGGGGATACTCTATCCTCAATCTTAAACACTATCCATCACGTACTGAAATATTGAAATATCACTAGACTTCCAGACTCAGCTTATATTCTACCTGTTTCATGAAATATTGCTGATTATCTTGGCCAAAACTGATCTTTCTCTCTTCAGTCTGAATTATATTTATAGAATTTATCATTATCTACTTTAAATAATTTATACACTTCTCCTCTCTCTTGCTGAATTATATGATATTCCTGCCACTTAATAAAGACAGGAATTGGGTCTAATATTTTATGAAACCTCCCAAGTACAAGTACACTACTTGCTAATATAATTTTTTTTGCTAGATGGAAAAATGAATGAATGAATGACCAAAAGAGGCATAGATTAGCCCAGACAAAATGAGTCCAAATCCTGAAAGACAAAAGATCTGTTATGTTTAATTTAAACCTCTGCAACATTTTTTAATCAGTAAAATATTTAACCATTTTGGTAGCATGTTTTTTCATAATTGCATGAATTTTCACATCTTTATAATGCTGTTAACTTTTTGAAAATATTTTTAGTATCATTATGAAAATGTCACAAAGTGAAAATTGTTATTGCCTCCCACACCTATAATTTCTAAACATGGTTAAAATTATAATAACAGGATTTTCACTGAATTTGGATTATAGTCTGTAACAATTAAAACATAATTTCTATCATAAAATGCATTTTATATCTGGAGTTGAATATTTTATAAGCATTCCTCTGTGATTTTATAGCAATGGTGAAAATTTTAATATATTTTTTGTCATTTAAAAACCCTTTATCTGATTAACCATAAATCAACATGGGACATTAGCCTAGAAGTAAGGAGTACATCACAGACATCAATTACCTAATTCTAGCCTCATATTTAATAAGATTTCTCATACTATTGCTATAGGCGAGATGAAGGAATGCAGGGTGGATGAAAATACAGTTGAGTTGGATTTATAGTGGTTGAACAACCAGACCCAAGTGGTATCAATTCCTGGATTGGTCACCATAGAGAGTGATGTCTGGTGGTCTGTCCAGTCAAATCTGTTCTATCAATGAACTTCATGAATACACTGACAGAATGCATGTTTATTTGCGGATTACATAAAGTCCAATATATATAAAGACAGAAATAGGTTTTTAAATATTTTGATACACTTGAAAAATAATGACAAATCAAGATGACAAGATTTTAACTGTACATCGAGGGGAAATCCATCTTGATATTTAGGATAAAGAGCTGACATTGCATTAACTTTAATGTAAGGTAGTGTGGAAGGACCTTGGGCAGAACTATACACAAATACCTGTTTCTCCACACACTACTGCCTTTGTGAACTTGTAAACTTAGGCAAGTGCTTGATTCTCTAAACTGTATACAATGGGGAAAACAATTCCTGGTTCACAGGATTTTTAGATGACTATAATTACCAGTGAGTATGGTATGTAGTAAGCATTCATTGATGGTACTATAATTATTGCTATAATGCCAAAAATAAATCTAAACAAAACCAAAGCACATTAGAATCCAGTTCAAGGGAGCTTATATATGCTGGCCTGAACACATCTGGGAAATTGTGCCCCATTCTAGACACCACACTTCAGAAGGAATCCTGGAGAACATCCAGAGAAAATCTAGACAAGTCCACTTACATAAAGAATTTTTGAGAAAACTGGGTATTTTTGTCTTGAGATGAAAGCCTGAAGAGACATGATAGCTGTCTCCAAATATTTTAAAGTACTATGTTGTGGAGGAAGTAGTATTTTTAGTGGGAATTATTCCAGGAGGCAGAAGAAAGACCAACACTTGGAAGTTTCAGGAAAATTAATTTTGTTATGCTCTGAGGACCCTCTCAACAATGACATCTGTTCACCAATGGAGCAGGCTGCTTCAACAAGCTCATGCTCCCCTTCCTTTGAATATCAGGAAAATTATAAATAAAATTCACTGTACAGCCGAGAAGGCATTTTTAGATGTGTTATATTACTTAAAACCTATCATTAACCCCATAAGTCATGTATTATCATTCTTTTTTTCATTTTTCAGATGACAGACTATGTTTGACTTGCCCCAGATGACGCTGATAATAAGTGTCAGGTCCATGTTCTTAGGATCTAAAATCTTGTGCTTATTTCAGAATGTAAATTTGAGGGAGTCATAAGCTGGATATGGATTTGTAAAATAAGACATCTATAGTGTCTTAAGAATCATGAGTTACTAAATTGATATATTTAAGTTTTCAGGCCACATCCAGTCTGATTCCACTCTAGTCAACAAGCAGTTCTCCCTTTATGTACACTACATGTAGAGCCCGGGACATTCATTATTTCCTCTGATTTGTACAGCAACCCTGTGAGGCAAGAGGGCAGCTATTATTCATGTTTTATGTATAGAGAAACCAAAATTGTGAGAAGCAAAATGATTTAACCAAGGTCACGAGCTCAACAGTGACAAAGACAGAGGGAGAAACCAGAACTTTCTGACTCTGTACATTCTGTGCTTTCCACTATACCAGTCACCATAAAATTAATTAAAGATTCAAGACTTCTATAATGGATTAGCATGTGTGGGTACAGATGATCACTGTAAAAAACTAATGAGTAACCAACGCCCTCACCTAAAATTATTTTTGTCAATAAATTCTTTATATGCAATATACTTGACAAAATTCCAAATTTATAAAACTGCAAGGTAATTTTTCAATTAAATAGAAAGCTATATAAATGTCTCTTTAAATTTTATCAGATGACACAATGTATCTTATTAACATATTCAGTAATTCACACATCTTAGAGTCAGGAAATGCTTCCTAATTCATGACCCAAATTTCTCCTGCTCCAGTTTCCATCACATTCCCTCATGGCCTGCCCTCTGTGGGGAAAGAAACAAACAAAAAAGCTTCTTGTACATTTCCTTTCATCTCTATAATCATCACTAAATTATTGAAAGAAGGCTTCACTATGCTAAGTCTTGCTTTCATATTCTGACATTCTCACCTATTGTGTTTAGATCTCTCTTTATAAAAATAGTATCTTTATTTACTCCATGCTTGCATTACCTGAAAGACAAAGCCATATGAACCAAATTTTTAATTACTTATGTACTTTTTCTCAAGACTATCACAAAATAGTAATCTTGTTGAAATGACCTCAGCTTCCCTGTACGATTGTAAATATTTGAGTAAGAAGTAGAGATTTTTAGAGTTTAGGTAAGAACCTTTGTTACAGTCAAAAGCTACAGAGTCAACCTTCACTTCCTAGAGTCTCAATTCCAGATGTCCCCCCCAAAAAACTGTTAAGAACTATATTCCAGTTATTATGATTGTGTAACAAATTACCCCAGAGCACGGTGGGGTAAAACAACCATATATCATGCTTAAGAATTTATGGGTCAGGAATTTGGAGGGAGAACGTGTTTTTGCTCTACAATGTAGAACTAGAAGACCCAAAATTTGAGGGCTTACACCATCTGAAGGCTCACTCATCAAGGTTGATGCTGTTGTTTGGGAGCCTGACTTCTCCATTTGGGCTCTTGGTGTGGTCTCTCCACATGGTCTAGTTTGGGCTTTCATACAGCATGAAGGCTGAGAACCAAGGATAAATATCCCAAGACTAAGAAAGAGCCAAGATAAGCTATAATATCTTCTGACTCAGCCTTGGAAGTCCCACAGTATTACTTTCATATAATATTATTGGTGAAAGAAGTTACTAGCCCTGGTCAGATTCATGGAGAAGGAATATTTACATTTCTACCTCTTTGTGGGAAGAATATTGGTCACATTGCAAGAAGAGCACATGGAAAGTATGTATATCTATGTACAGCCATATATGGAAAGTATTATCTGCCACAGTGAACCCTCTGGCCATAATATATTACATCCCTTCCACACACATGCAATATACATTCATGTCTTGCCAAAAGATGTCCCATTACAGTATCAGAGCCAGGCTCAAGGTTCAGAATTTCATTATCTAGATCAAGCAGGCGTGGATGAGACTCTTCAGGTGTGGTTCCTCAAGTACAGATCATCTAGTACTGTTTCTCTCAGTTTGAGGATCTATAAATCAAAAACAATTTATCTGCTCTCCCACATACCCAATACGCAATGGTTGGACAAGTTGATAGTTAGTATAGGTCCTTCAGTTCAAAAGCAGGAGAAACTGGAGACAGACAGGAGTCACAGGTCCAAAGAAATTCTGAGATCCAGCAAAGCACATGTTGCTAATTCCTCACTTAGGGTTCAGTCCTACTGCCTGGGAATGATTCTTGGCTCTGCCCTCTAGGTTTTTGGTTCTACTCTCTGAGTCATCCTTCCTTTTCTATATAAAAACATAACCTGTGTTTGCAGCTTGGTAGTTTTTTCAGCTTGGTAGTTGTTGTAGCTTGTTTCCTACCTGTAGATATTTGGAGATCAAATGATCTTCTTTGCATTTAGTACTTTCTTTGTCTCTTTCAGTCCAAAGTGATGTAGTTTTTTAATAAACATTGTACATTTCATGTGAATCAATTTATGATCTCCCCAACAAAACCACACTCATAAATCTCTTCAAGATAATCCCTCTCCACATTGGAGAGGAACAATGCTCTAAGAATTGTAACACTCTTAGTCCTATTGTTTAACAGAGAGCTAGAATGGTCCTCGAAGGCACCACCTTAGGTCTTTCTGAGGTCTTGACAAAGTGTCTTTTAGTTCCATCTTGGATATACTCTGCTCTGAAACCTTTTCTTAATTTAAGAATCTTGAAGAATCTTAAACTGAGAAACTTTTTTTTCAAACATAATAATTACTGGCTCTTTTATATTTAATATACTTCCATTAGTTTATCTCTCTCCTCTTATATTTTACTCTCAGCATCAAAAAGAAGCCAAATGGCACCTTCAACATTCTGTTTGGAAATCTCTTTAGCTTAGATCATCCAATTCATTAGCTGCATTTTTGACTTTCCATGTTATCACAGGTGACGATGCAAAGTTTTCTACCACTACATAACAAGGATCATTGTTAGAAGAAAGGAACCTCTTTCCTCTAATTTCTAGCAATATTTTCCTCACTTGCCCTTAAGGTCTCACTGACAGCCTCCCTCAGGTCCATAACAATCTTTTCAAGGCTCTTCCAACGTCTGTCTGTCTTCCTGTTCCAAATCTACTGCCATATTTTAGGTTTTGTTATATCAGCATCCCACTTCCAGGTACCAAACTCTGTTGCAATTATCTAATGGTATAATACAAATTATTCCAAAACATAGTGGTATAAAACAATCATTGATTATGCCATTGTTTCTGTAGATAAAGAATTTGTTCAGGGCTCAGATGGGCATTTCTTTCTCAGAGTTTCTCAGGCAGTTACAGTTAGACACTGGCTAGGGCTGCAGTAAACTGAAGGGTCAACCAAAACTGGAAGGTCCACTTCTAAGATGGCTAAACTGACTCACATGGCTGGCAATTCAGAAGGAGGCCCCAGTTCTTCTCCACATGGGCGTTTCCATGGGCCTGCTTGGGTGCTATCACAATATGGCCTCTGGCTTTCCCCAGAGCAAGGGGTTCAAGAAGCCAAATTAGAAGCTGCAATGTCTTTATTACCTAACCTTGAAACCAGCATCACTATTTCCATTATTGTCCTGATTCAGTGTGGGAGATGACTACATAAGGGCCTGAATACCAAGAGGTATAAATCACTGGGGATCTTCTTGGAGGTTGGCTGCCTCAAATTACAAGTGACAAATTAATATTAAATGTGAGCCTCTGCATCTTCTAACATACCAAGACATATCTTTGGATTATTTGCATCACTCAGTATGCTGTCTCCCTCCCACTCTCCCTCCCTCCCGACTCTACTCCCCTTGGGCCCTCTTTATTGACTCTTATTTCCCTGTCTTTTCAAATCTACTCTAACATCTGATCCTACAACTAATATTAATGTGTAGCTGGAATTGAGAATCATTGTTCTAAACCAGTGCTTCTCAAATACAAATCACTTGAGTGTCTCGTGAAATTGTAGATTCTGATTCAGTAAGTCTGGGACATGGCTGAAATTCTGTATTTTTAAAAAGCTCCTGGTTGATGTCAACATTGCTTGTCACAGACCACATTTTTGTGTTGTAAAGCTTTAGATCCGTGGTTCACTACCTTTGCTTCATATCTGAATCACCTTGGGGGTTTTAAAAAAATACTGATGTCTTAGAGTCCCATCTCCAGAGATCCTGATTTAACTGTTCTGTAGTTAAGGCGGGGCATAAGGAGTTCTGAAATCTCCCCCATGTGATTGTAATATGGAAGCAAGGTTGAAAATCACTACTCCAGTCTAAAATTAGGTCAGGCATTTGAGGAAAAGCAGAAAAATACTGGTAAATAAGAGTCCCTAGAAACCAGGAACTGATTGTTGTGGCAAGTCCTAAAAGGGTGAAAACCTCTGCCCAGGAAGACTCAGGTCCCCTGAGATGAGTTCTGTTCATGTTTCCAGGGAAACAGTAGAGCTGAGTCATTGGAATAGACTAGCTGTTTGTTTACTCAGCATCCACTGATGACTTTGCCTGGTCGGTACCTTGCACCTTGCCAGAGGGCTTCATGACTGCCTGGCCCCTCTCTAATCACCCTGAAAGGAAACACCCTCCCATACTCCAAATAAGGTCTGAGAACATCTCAGACCAAGAGAAAGGGATAAGACCTAGAACATCTTCTGTGATGGAAAGGGTCAAACACAACCGATACAAGATTTCCTGAAATTGGTCCCTTGCTATGCACTGGTACCATGCTGTGCTAATTTTTATATGAATTATCTCATTTATTGCTCACCAAAATACTCTAAGATGTGGGTTAACCTATTTTACTGATAAGGAAGTTGAAATTCACATAGGTTTACTAACAGAACCAAATTGCCTGGCTTAAAAATGGTAAAATTGTTATTTCTATTTGATTTCAGAGTCTAATTTCTTTATCTCTGTTCTAATGTGTCTCCCTAATATTTAAGTAAATATTTGTTGGTAGCTCTAAGTAAAGATAGACATATTTTATATTCAACATGAAAACTACACAAACTTGGCTGATAGGATGGAGTGTTGATTCATAGAAAAATGTCTAAGAAAATTTTCCAGGTTCTATTTTGGAAATTGTGTAGGTAGTGGGTTTTGTTAAATGAAGTTCAAGTTGAAGAAAAGGTTCAAGTTGGGAAGAGAAGGATTTTCATTTGCTAAACCTTGAGTTTGAGGTGCTGACTTATATGCAGTTGAAGATATCTACCAGTCAATAGCATACTTAGACCCATATCGCAGAAGTAAAATAAATGGGAGTTATTGGTTTATACATTGTGATTGAAAATAAGATATGGATGAATATCCTGGGGGAAACTTCCTGGCCTGAAAAACTAAGTGATCCTCAGACAGAATACAAACCAGATCTTCCAAACTTAAAGGCAAGCAGGAGAAAGAGGATTCAACCAAGTGACACCATAATTCAAAAGAAAAAACAGGATGTGATGACATAGGAGCAGAAAGAGGATACACATGTTTGAAAATGGAGTGAAAACTGTGCCGATAACTGCACCGTGTCCAAGTGAGGTATGGGACGGAGAGAGTTTGCCTTTTGAGAGGGAGGTTGCAGTTTAAATGTGGGGGAGTCAAATATTGTAACACTCCAGAAAGTTATATCTGGGTCCCTTCCAATGTGTCCCCCATATTTGAGCTAGGGTTTATTAATAACCTTATTACAGAGCGAGAAACATGTGCAGTGATGGAGTGCTTGGCACACATTCATACATCTAGGACATAGCAAAGTCTAGATATGAACTCAGATCTGTCTGGTTCTAAGATACTTGCTCTTTTCTTGTAGGTTTTTTTTTTTTTAAGATAAAATTCACATAACATAAAAGTCACTATTTTAACCATTTTTTACACACACATTTTGGATTTTGGTATATTCTAAATTTTCTAAACCATGTAATAATATAGGTTTTTCCTTACTTTCCTCTACTTCGTATCTGCATTCTTCTTCTTTTTCTCATGATGATAAGCCTGGCTCCCAATAACTTCTATATATTTACTCACTTGCCCTGTCCTACAATAAACACAAAATAGTTGCATATTTACTATAACAATTCCATTATTATAATAAACATATTAAGTTCAAGAATATAGAAAACTGAGTTTGTACAGAGTGCTTAATCAAAAGTTACTTCAAATAATTCTTTTCTTTTGTTCCCAGTGTGGTTGTGCTATTGATTTTACATAGTTACATTCATATTTTTTATTTGAATTCAAATTTAGTGTTTATCTTTTTATAGTCTTTTAAAATTTTTTAGCTTACTTTCACTTTTTGCATGGAGGTTTTTTAACTTTAAAAATGGGCTCTCTAACAATGTTGATAATGACCTAAAGGAATTCAAAAAACAAAAAACATCTCCCTAGTTTAGACTGGGTAACAATAGGTGTCCTTTCAGGAAACATAAAATGCCACGTCCAGTTGGTGAGTTGGTTTATCCTACGTGGAATTACAGAAACCTTGACTTATAAACCTGCCGGTTGATGAATTTTAAGGTTTACATATACTGTTTTAAAAAAAAATGCATATGTGTGTATATGTATATATACACATATATATAAAGCCTTACTACTTATGCTACTTATTGGAATCACCCCAGGGGCTTTAAAAAACACTGATGTCTTAGAGTTCCACCTTCGCAGATCCTCATTTAATTGTTCTGCAGAGAAGCTCAGGCATCAGGATTTCTTAAATCTCCCAGGTGATTGTAGTTATGGAAGCAAGGTTGAAAATCACTGCTCCAGTCTAAAATTAGGTCAGGAATTTGAGGAGCACTGTTAGTTAATGAGTCCCCAGAAACCAGGAGCTTAGTGTGGTGACATGTCCTGAAAGAGTGAAAATCTCTGCCCAGGAAGACTTAGATCCCCTGATAAGAGTTCTGTTCATGTTCCCAAGGAAACAGTAAAGCTGAGTCATTGGAATAGATTAGCTGTTCCTCTAGTCAGCATCTATCCACGACTTTGCGTGGCCTTTGATTGCCACTTTGGTTGCATAAAGACATGACCAAAGCTTTGAAAGGACCATATCCTTCGACATTGGTCAGGTGAATGTCTTAAGCCAAATATCACCTAATTTCTACAAGCAGAAGGGAGACGAGATAAAGCTTTAGTATTCTCTGTTGCAAGATCAGAGATGTTGAGTAGCTGTGTCAGTCACATACATAAGTGGCATTAGGCAGACAGACAAATATCATGTAAAAAGCAGAACTAGGCAATATAAATTGAGAAACAAGTTCTCATACTCAGAACAATTCTTATTAGCAAGAAACACATGGAACATTTTCTGATTCAAGTGGAAACAGATGCCATATAACAAGAATAAATTGGGTGGGTAAGCAATTTTTATGTTAATAACAATGTGACTTAAAAGAGTGTTCTCTGGATGCAAATAATGATTTTAAAATAATGAGCCCATGATAACAATCTGCACTAGGAACCTATTTTTTAACTACAAAATATATTTTGCTTTCACAAATTTACCTGTGTTAGTGAATTTACTATTATTTCCGACCTATTTTATTTTATGTAACTGCAAGTGATAATGAGAACATAATTGTACATTCCTTTATATTGTCTCCATTTCATTCAAGAAAGTTTATCTATGTATACCACTTAAATCAAATAAGAAATATTTCAAGAAAACTCAAAACCAAAGATTTTCAGCATCTACAAATGTGAACCTGACATTTGATGTCAGCTTTAACTTTAGAAAGAATTCTCATGATATTAATCTCTATGTTCCATAGGCCAAGGCTTCTTTAATAATCAAACAAATGATAATGCTGAGAAAAATATATTCATATAGGTGTGTAGCTCTGTGGTATATCAAATATAGCTATAGCAGGACACAATATCAATATACAAAAATCATTTGTTTCTCAGACTCACAGACATAGAGAACAAACTTACGATTACTGGGTGTAAAGGGGGTGGGAAGGGATAAATTGGGAGTTCAAGATTTACAGATACTAATATATATATAAAATAGATAAACAAGTTCATACTGTATAGCACAGGGAACTATACTCAATATCTTATAGTAACTTATGGTGAAAATAGTATGAAAACGAACACATGTATATTCATGTATGACTGAAGCATTAGCCTGTACACCAGAAATTGACCCAACATTGTAAACTGACTATACTTCAATAAAAATTTAAATATATACCAAAAAATCATTTGTTTCTATATACTAACAAAAAACTATCTGAAAGAGAAATTAAGAAAGCAATCTCATTTACAATATCACCCAAAATTATAACACTTAGGAATAAATTTACCAAGAAGGTGAAAGATCTGTATGCTGTAAACTATAAGACACTGATGAAAGAAATTGAAGGACACAAATAAATGGAAAGATCTCATGTCCTTGATTGGAAGAATTAACATTGTTACAACATGCATAACACCTAAAGTGATCTAAAGAGTCAGTGAAATCTCTACCAAAACTATAATGGCATTTTTCACACAAATAGAAAAAAATCCTAAAATTTGTATGAAAGCACAAAGACCCCAAATAGCCAAAGCAATCTTGAAAAAGAAGAAGGAAACTGGAGGCGTCACACTTCCTGATTCCAAACTATATTACAAAGCTATAGTAATCAAAATAGTATGGTGCTGTCATAAAAACAGACACATAGACCAGTGGAGCAGAATAGAGAGCCCAGAAATACACCCATGTATATATAGTCAACTAAACTTTGAAAAGGATACCAAGAACACACAATAAGGAAAGATATTCTGTTAAATTAATGGTGCTGGGAAAATTGGATATTCACATGCAGAAGAATGAAATTGGACCGTCTTACACCATTCACAAAAATTAACAGAAAATGGATTAAAGAGGTAAATGTAAGACCCAAAACCATAAAACCCTTAGAAAAAAACACAGTAAAAGGCTCCTTGACATTGGTTTTGACAATGATATTTTATATGACACCAAATGCACAGCAATGGCAGCAGAAATAAACAAATGGGACTACATCACACTGAAAAGTTTATGCACAGCAAAGGACACCATCAACAAAATGAAAAGACAACCTATGGGATGGGAAAAAATGTTTGCAAACCAGGTATCTGATAAGGGGTTAACCTTGAAAAAAAACAGTTGAACCTTGAACTGTGTGGGTCCACTTAAACACTGATTTTTTTTTCACTGTATATATAGTCAGCCCTCCATATCTGCAAACGCAGAGACCATGGATATGGAGGGATGACAGTAAGTAACTGAGCATCCTCAGATTTCGTATCTTTAGGGGTTCCCAGAACCCATCCCCCACGGGCACCAAGGGACTACTGCATAAGGAATTCATATAACTGAATAGCATAAAAACAAGTAATCTGATTTTTCAATGGGCAGGGGACTTGATTAGACATTTTCCCAAAGACATACAAATGACCA
Organism: Camelus dromedarius; assembly: GCF_036321535.1. Taxonomy (NCBI): domain Eukaryota; kingdom Metazoa; phylum Chordata; class Mammalia; order Artiodactyla; family Camelidae; genus Camelus; species Camelus dromedarius. The sequence goes on along the minus strand of NC_087472.1, from coordinate 93,045,454 downwards.
ACAGGTATATGAAAAGGTGCTCAATATCACTAATCATCAGGGAAATGCAAATCAAAACCACAATGAGATATTACTCACAACTATTAGTATGGTATCCTATGTGAATTTTTTTCCCCAAAATGGCAAATTCATAGAAACAGATTGTAGAATGGTGATTGCCAGGGGTTGGGGGTAGGAGAAATTTGTAAACATGGACCAAGGGCTAAAAACTTTCAGTTATAAAAGGAATTCTGAGGTTCTAATGAACAGTATGGTGACTATAATTAATAATACTGTATTGTATTCTTGAAATTTGCTAAGAGAATAGATCTTGAGTTTTCTTACCACAAAAAAGTAACTGTGTGACATGATGAATGTGTTAATTAACCTGATCATGGTAAATATTTCACAATGTACACATATAACAAATCATCACAATGTACACTTTATACACAATTTTATTTGTCAAGTATACCTCAACAAAGTAGGGAAAAAAACATGGCTACAAATTCTTTGATCTCTCATTGAGAGATGAGGCCTATATCCCCTTCCCTTGAATCTGGGGACCTCTTGACTGCTTAAAACAACAGAATATTGCACAAGTATTGCAGAGTATGGGCCCAGGCATTAAAAGACTGGCAATGTCCTTTTCTTAGAACCACACCCTGGGGCAAGTCAGCTGCCATATACAGAGTTCAACTATCCTGAGACTGCCACATCTTCAAGGAACCCGAGCTACAAGGCCATGAAAAATGAGAACCATGTAGAAAGAGTGAGAGACAAGGAGCCCCAAGGCTCTAAGTTTGTGAATGACAGACCCATCCTGGTCCAAACCCTTGGCTGAAACCAAGGGGATTGGAGAAAATCAATCAGTCAAGCCCTTTCTGAATTCCTTACCCACAAAAAAGTAAGCAAATAAAATCTTTGTTTTAAGCCACTAAATTTAGGAGTCATTTGTTCAACAGAAATAAATGCAACAAGCTCAGCTGCTTTCTGATTGCCTAGCAGAGACGTAATGAAGAGCATAGTTAATTTGGTTTCATCAAGGGTCTGTTATCACTTCCACCTTAAGGGGCAGTGGAATACCTTTTAGGTAGTTGTGATATCTTTGTAGGTATCTATAATACTGTACCTCAGGAAATAAGAGTATGGTCAGTGGGATTAGCCTTTTCATATCTTCAACTCTCTTGGTGACCTACTCTATTTACCTGATCCCAAATGCCTTTAGAAACCCAGTTCCAACTTTATGTCTATGGTCCACACTCATCCTCATGGTGGTGGTATACCCCAACTATTTGTCCAACTTTCAATCTGTGAGTGAAATAATGGCTAATATTAATAATTAAGAATATGTATAGCATGCTTCTAAATGCCAGACAGCATGGTAAACAGCTTGTATATATTATCTCATTCAAAACTTCCAGGTATCCCATGTGGTAAGTTCTATTTCTATTTCCATTACACAGATGAAGAAGCTAAGGCTCAGAGAGGCATAGAGACTTGCCCAAAGTCAATGGACTATTAAGTGGTGGAAGAGGTATTTGATCCCTTGCAGGTTTACTCTAGAGCAGACACCACTATGCTACTATCTAGTGTTTTTTGATAGCTACCATTCATTTATTAGTTTTGTGGCCTGCAAGACATAGACCTCATTCACAAATCCCCTCCCAACGTTGAGAGGAGAAAAGTCAGAGTAAAACGTTTGGGTAATGTGCACTGCTAGACTTTGATCTAAGGGATAACAATCTTCTGAGCGCATTTTATTTTCTTCCACCTCTGATTACATATAGTTCCAAGTTTGTGATTTATCAAGAGATCATTAACTGCATTTGATTAGACACATACCCCCTCTCAAGGTGGACATTAGTAGCTTGCTGTGTGATTGTTAATTCCAGTCAGTTTACATTAGTTTGCACTGCCAAGTTCACCAGTAAAAGGTAATGTATCTCCAAAATAAATGCTGCTTTAGGGAAGCTTTTCTGTCAATCATTATATTCTTCACAGAATTTTAAATGAGCCAACACGACTCAAGGAAAATTGCCCAGTCAGATACATCAAGTAACTCCTTCCACATTTGCAAGCTAGTCAATTAATTCAAAACATTATTAGCTTAGTCAAGAGTTACAGCTAGAAATAGTGATTGCTTCCAAGTTAATATAGGAGTGTCAAGCAGGTTGATTTCACAAACAATTGCCCAAAGGAAAGGTCTTTAAGTATTAGTAATAAGTATCTGAATGGATACAGAAAAATGATAGTTGGCTTGGACCAAGTTTCAGTTTTGCTATTTCTTATAAATGCTATGGAGGGGTGCAACATGAAAAAAAAAAAAAACTGGTTTACCTGTGTAAAGTTCAATTTTGTTATTAACTGCTATATTTAATGTGCTGGTGCTGTTTATCTGAATAAATGAAGCAAATTGTGTGAAAATGATCATTTTAGATTACAAATATTTATGTATGGCTCTATCTCTGATGAGTGTAAGCTCTCTGAGGTTAAGACTTGTTTCTTACTCATTTCTGTATGCCCCAGAGCACACCAACACCAGTGCCAGGCACAGTTGCTCAAAAAAGAATTTGAGTGGGATTGAATTTGGACTTTTTTTGTTGTAAATAACCATTTTTATATATGCACAAAAGGCATATGGGTAATCAAAATGGTCTAACCTAGTCTACTACATTGATACTACATTTAGCTTTATTAAGACATAATTTACGTACCATAAATTTCACCAATTTAAAGCATATGATTCAATGGTTTTTAGTATATTTACAGAGTCGTGCAACCATCACCTCAGGTAATATCAGAACATTTTTACGACTCCCAAAAGAAATCCTGTGCCCATTAGCAGTCATTCCTCATTCTCTCCACCTACTAGTGGGAAACAACTAATTTATTTCTTGTCTCTAAAGATTTTATTATTCTGGACATTTCATATAAATGGAATGATACAATATGTGGCTTTTTATATCTTGCTTCTTTAACTTGGCATAATGTTTTTGAGGTTCAGCTATAACATAGCTATAACATAGCATGTATCAGTACTCAAGTCATTTTTTATGGCTAAATAATATTCAATTTTATGGATAGATACATTTTGTTTATCCATTCATCTTCTGATGGACATTTAGGCTGTTTTCACCTTGGGACCACTATAAATAGTGCGAGTGGAATTGCTGGGTCATATGGTAACTGTTTTGATTGAGTAAATTCTAATACTCTGTCCATAAATTCACCAATTTTACCCTCTGTAATCTCCACTCTACTAATGAGTCATCCATTGAGCTTTTTTATTTTGGTTATTGAATTTTTAAGTTCTATGATTTCCATTTGGCTCTATTTAATAAATTCCATTTCTTTGTTGAGATTTCCTATTTTTCCTTTGTTTTACAAGAATGTGTAATTGCTTGTTTATACATTTGTATTATGGCTCGTTTAAAATTGTTGTCAGAGTGAAATAAGCTAGATACAGAAAGGCAGATATTGTATGAATTCACTTATATGTGAAATCTAAAAAAGTTGAATTCATAGGACCAGAGATTATAACAGCAGTTGCCAAGGGCTAGGGAGTGGGGCAAGTAGGAGATGTTAGTCAAAGGGTACACATTTCAGTTTTAAAATGAATAGGTTCTGGGGGCCTAATGTTCAATATGGTGACTATAGTTAATATTACTATACTGTATACTTAAAGAGTAAATCTTAAGTGTTCTCATCACACAAACACAATAATAACTGTAAAATCCTTGTCAGATAATGCTAAGATCTAATTCTTGGTATCTTAGTGTTGTTATCAGTTGGTTGTCTTTGTTTCCATGTGTGCTATGACTTTCTTGGTTCTTAGTATGATGAGTGATTTTCTATTTTATTCTGGACATTTTGGATATTGTATTATGAGTCTCTGGATCCGATTTAACCTCCCCTTTTTAGCAGGCAGTCCCCTATTCAAGTTTAGTGTGTGGGCAGTTTGTTGTGCATGTTTTGCTTCTCAGTGAGTCCCACCATCCATCCTGGCAACCACACACACTGCCTCACTGCACACAAGTGGGATGGAGGCTTAGCTCCCCCTCTGGCCTTGTTGACACTCCTCTGGTGAAAGTGGGGCACCGACTCACACCTTCTCATTACCTCTGAATGGAGGTGAAAGCTTAGCTTCCTGCTGGGCCCGGCTGACACCAGAAAGGGAGGAAGTTGACTTACTCATATGACTTTGATGCTGCAGGGTAAGGGTAGAAGCTTACTCTTCCAGATGGACCCCTCCAACACCAGGAAAGCAGAAGGGAGGAAGCAGAGTGCCAACTAGCCCCACCTCTTGACCACCTCACTCAGCCTCACTGACTCCAGGTGAAGGGGGAGGCTCAGCTCACAGCTGGATCCCACTGACACTACCCTGGGTGAGAAATTAGAGCCCTGCTAGGCAGGGGCTTGTAGATCAGGTCCCAGCTCAACCTCGCTAACACTATCTCTGCAGGGTAATTGAAACATCTTCTGGTTGCATTGGGTAGGGGATGGAAGATTAACGGCCCGGAATAACCTAGTGACATCACTCAGCAAGGGAATTAAGAGTACTGCCTGCTTCCATCAGGCAGGAAATGGAAGATATGCTCCCTACTCGGGTTAGGTCCCCACCTAGCCCTGCCCCAGGTGGAAGGAGAGAATTCAAGTACTAACACCTGTTTCCACAGGGCAAGGTGGAGGCATGGAAGATCAATCCCCAACTTGGGGATCCTAGAGGTGGGATGCATTTTTCTCATGGATGTTTGGCTGGAGTAGGGTGGGTGTTTCCAATTTTTTTTTGTTGTTGTTTGTTAAACTACCCTTCTCCTGGTCCTTTGGCAAGGGATTAGGACTTTTTTTCCCCTTTTGTCTATGTGTATGGGCAATTCTGGATTAGAGGCTTCTGGAGAGCCCTATCCAAGATAATACGGGAGGTAATAAGGAAACCCAGAGAATTCACCACCTTACCATTCCTCAAATCCCAAGGTCCCTAGGCAGTCCACCTCTTTCTTTCCATCTCTCAGAGTCCTCCTACGGTTATTTGTTGTGTTATATCCAGGGATTTGGGAAAATATGTATGATCCAAAATGCAAGTGATATGTCAACTTGCATCATTTGAATTAATTTTTATTTTAGATAACATTTTTAGGCCCTTGTAAAAGTCAAGTTGACAGTAAAGAGCCCATTTGTGTGGGTAAAACTTGATACAAAAGGTCAGCATTGCTAACATTTTCCCTGGAAAATCCTCTAAGAATATCAAAACATTTCTCTCCCTCTCCCCCTGCCCCATATCTTCCAAACCTTTTTAATGCTTGTAAGAACTGATTTGGTAGAACCTTTTTTTTTTTAAAAAAGTGTATAGTCATCTAAAAATAGCTCTGATTCTGTGAACTAGGAAAAGAGAAAATACAGAGGACCACATCAAGTCTAATCAGGTAGTTAAATAGGTAAATTTTTGCTAGGAAAAAAGGAGTGGGGCATCATGCAGCTGACTTCAAAGTAATGTGAGATTAAAAATCTGTATTGCAAACACTATTAAAATTGGCAAATTAAAATGACACAAAAACTTGAGTTAAAAAACAAAAAAAATTTAAAAAGCCCTACATGTTACGGTTGGAGGTTTCAAAATCATTCGCACAGAAAATGGAAGTACCTTGGAAATTCACAGAAATAATAGAGCATGGAACTAGTCTTCAGATTCTCTGCTTACCATAATTCCCTTCATTGGTTTTAGGGCCAAGGAAGAGGCAGACATATTGGTCCTAGTGCAGTTCTTAACCATACACCCATCAGATATTTCTTGTCTGTGAAATAGAGTACATAATAATGCTAAAGGTCCAAAGTAAAAGCTGTAAATCGCCTTCCCTACTTTTCTCTTTGATGATTAATGTTGAAAAAGTTTGCCAAGAAACACAACAAAATCAAAATTGACACCAGAATTATTTTGGTTTCCATTCTTCTGTGTCAATTTCATTGGTTTGTAAATTGTTCCCTGTATACATAAGGCAAGGGAGATGGAAGAGGCAGACCACTCCAGATTGGTAGGTGGAAGGTTTAATAAGCAGGGGAGCTTACCCATGAGGCTTGTCTTGGGCGGCTGCAAGAAAAGTAGATCTTCATGGCTGCCTGCCATAATCTGAGAAATTTATGAGGCCTTAATTGGGTTCAGATGGTCTCAACAACACATTGCTGGCTCCCTCAAAGCTGTGTCCTTGAAAATGGCTCCCACTGTGGGAACAGTGTGTGGAACTTATGGTCCAAGGTCAGGGAGGGGGTGAGAAGTCTCTGTTTACGTGGGTCAACCAGCAGTCACATCCTCTCAATGACCTCCCCTAACAATTTTCAGCCCAAGATAGTTCCAGGGGAAGCAATTTCTCACATAAGAATTTGTAGCTCCCCGGGATTTTCCTACTTCTCGATTAATTCAATTCAATGTTTATAAAAATAGTGCTTAAGAATAATATTAGTTAACTTTCAACACAATTACATAAATACAATCTTTTGCATTTATAAAATACATAACGCATTTCCATAAGCATTCTGCAGCTTAGATGTAGTTAAATCTAATTCCAAACTTCTTATAAATCCAATACTATTAGTAGAGAACAACCATAAGATGAGGGTTAAAGGAACATTTTTAATCTGGTCAGAGTACAATCTCTAACCTTCAATTATGTTCATTCACTTCTTCATCCAAGACAAACAACTCTTCCATCTAGGTCTAGGACAAATGTGTCATTTCCCAAAATCTATTTTTGTGCACATGACCCAGGCTAGGAAGAAGGAAGCAGACAGCAGAGACTGCAAGATGTAATTATTTGAAGAAACATCACATCTCTTGCTGAGTGAAATCTTACCAACGCAGTTTATTAGCAAGTTGGATAAGTCTTGATAAACAATGGGATTCAACTTTTCAAATCAAAGTAAGAAAAGTTTCTGCTTGCTTTAATAATTACTAAAATAAAAAGGGTGAGCAGCAACTTACAGCTTGTTACAGGAAGGCTTCATGGAAACTGTGATTCTAAAAGGATACCTCTGACTCACTAGAATCATCCCAGGCATATAGAGCAAGATGAGGAAGGAAGAAAAAAAATCTACCCAGTAAAGGTATTAAGAAAAGAAATATGTTTAGTCATAGCGAGAGGAGGGAGGGAGGTAGCAGAGGCCTGGAGGAAGCAAGGGAAGCAATATAAATGGGAGGAGGGATTAAAGGGCTGGGAGGTGAGGGCAGGTCTGGATTAGTTTGAAAGGCAATGAGACCAGGTTAAGTGATTTACTAAAGGTCCCCTACTGAGTCACTGGCAGTTCCACTTCCATCCCTCCTATTTTGGGTTTCCTCTTTAGTTCCTTGTCTCTACACAGAAATAGACATTCTATGTGATTTTCTCTCATTGCAAATCTTTTATACTTTAACTCAGAAAGCCGTGTTTAGAGGACTGTGTAGGTGGTTGTTTTTAATGTTGAATTTTTTCCCCCTTCTTTGGGAAAACTGCTGGTATAGAAAGCTTCCTTGACTCAGTATTGAGACAAATAAAAGACAAATGTGTTATTCTACTGAGACTGTTGAAATGAAAGTTTGCTTTGAAGGAGGGTACTAGAATACATATGAGAGAATGCTGTTCTTGTCATAAAAACTGGCAGCTGTGCTTTCTTTGCCCTGTAAGAGGGAATGACAATCTAATGGGGCCAAAGTCAGACTGAGGGAACAGAATTTTTTCTCCTTAATCACTAACTCAGCCTATGACCAGAAAAGGACAAATATTGGAGATACAGAATACATCCCAAATCTGGAGAAAAGGGCCAATAATCACACAACTAATGTAAATAAATGCCAAGAATTCAAATTGTCATTGTCTATTGACAAGAATATTAAAAGTACTAGTAACTATTACTAAGTATTTTTGAACAAGTTATTTCCTTAGTCCTGTAATTTTGTCAAAAGACAATTTGATCTAACAGATATCTTTCTATTTTTAGAATGCAGCAGCTTAAATCCATCCATCTGGAGTCTGATGTTTGAAACAGTTATTTCTAGACGTCTCTGATGATACAAATCAAAATAATTTATAACACAAAGCCTTAAAATGACAACAAATACATTCTTGAATTTTTCTCTCTAGAATTATTTTGCCTTTAATTTCATACCTTAGTGACTTGGATTTTTAACACCATGCCTATTTTTTTTTTAATGTGAATTAGCCTAATATGCAATGCTCAAAGAAAAATATTAAATTTAAAGAGAAACCTGAAGAGACATTTTCTTAGTCATTACATTTTTCTATGATTATATTTCTTTCAAATAGTAAAAAAGTAAAAACTTGTACTTAAAAATTTTAAATAGTTTTATTAGTTTAAAAATCTCCCCAGCTTTATTGAGGTATTATTGACATATATGCAAATTTAAGGCTTACAACATAATGGTTTGACACACGTATATGTTACAAATTAATGATCACAATAAGATTAGATATCACCTCATTCCCTCATTACTTTTTTGTTGTGATAACATAACAACTTTTAAGTATACAATACAATATTGTTAATTATAGTCATCATGCTGTAAGATCCCCAAAACATATTCATTTTATAGGTGAAAGTGTGCACCTTTGACCAACATCTCTTCTCTGCCCCATGCCTCCTACCTGCTGGCAACTAACATTCTAATCTCTATTTCTCTGAGTTGGGTTTTCTAGATTCCACATATAGGAGAGAACATACAGTATTTGTCTTTCTCTGACTTATTTTACTTAGCATAATGTCCTCCAAGTTCATCCATGTTGTCACAAAAGGCAGGATTTCCTTCTTTTTATGGCTGAATAATATTCCATTGTGTGTATGTGTGTGACACATTTTCTTTATGCATTCATTCATTAGTGAACACAGGTTGTTTCCATATCTTGGCTATCGTGAATAAAGCAGCAAAGAACATGTGGGTGCAAACAGATATTTCTTCAAGTCAGTGGTTCCATTTCCTTTGTATATGTACCCAAAAGTAGGATTGCTGGATCACATGGTAGTCATATTTTTCACTTTTTGAGGAACCTCTATACTGTTTTCCATAATGGCTCTACCAATTTACATTTCAAACAACAGTGTACAAGGGTTCCCCCTTCTCCACAGCCTTGCCAACACATGTTATTTCTTGTCTTTTTGGTAGTAGCCATCCAAACAGATGTGAAGTGATATCTCATTGTGGTTTTAATTTGTATTTCCCTGATGATTAGTGATGTTGAGCATCTTTTCAAGTACCTATTGGCCATTCGTATGTCTTCTTTGAAAAAATGTTTGTCAAATGTTTTTTTCTACATTTAATGAGATGATCATATGATTTTTATCCTTCATTCTGTTAATATATCACATTTATTGATTTGTATATTCTGAATCATCCTTGCATCCCAGGGATAAATTCCACTTGACAATGGTGTATTATCCTTTTAATGTGCTGCTGAATTCAGTTTACTAGTATTTTGCTGAGAAATTTGGATCTATATTCATCAGGGATATTGGCCTGAAGTTTTCTTTTCTCTAAGTGTTCTTATTTGGCTTTGGTATCAGGGAAACATGGCCTCATAAAATGAGTTTGGGAGTACACCTTCTTCAAATTTTTGGTAGCATTTTAGAAGAATTAGTGTTACTTCTTTAAATGTTTGGTAGAATTAACCAGTGAAACCACCTGTTCCTGGGCTTTCCTTTTTGGAGAGGTTTTTGATTACTATTTCAGTCTGCTTACTTGTCATTTGTCTGCTCAAAATTCCTTTTTCTTCACGTTCAGTCTTGAGAGGTTTTATGTTTCTAGGAATTTATTCATTTCTTCTAGGTTATCCAATTTGTTGGCATATAATTGTTTACAGTAGTCTCTTGTAATTCTTTGTATTTCTGTGGTGTGAGCTGTAATGTCTCCTCTTTCATTTCTGATTTTACTAGTCTTCTCTTTTTTTTCCTTAGTTTGGCTAAAAGTTTGTCAATTTTTTTTTGTTTTCAAAGAGCCAGCACTAAGTTTTGCTGATCTTTCCTTTTTTTTTTTTTTCCTGGTCTCTGTTTCATTTAGTTCTGCTCTGATCTTTGTTATTTCCTTCCTTCTGCTAACTTTGGGCTTCGTTTGTTCTTTTTTAGTTTTTTTGAGATGTAAAGGTAGGTTGTTTATTTGAGATTTTTTTCTTAATGCAGGCATTTATTGCTATAAACCTCCCTCTTAGAATAGCTTTTGCTATATTCTGTAAGTTTTTGGTAGGTTTTTGTTTGTTTCAAGGTATTTTTATTTCCTTTTTGATTTCTTTTTCAATACATTTTGTTCAGGAGTATGTTGCTTATTTCCATACATTTTTAATTTTCCAGTTTTCCTCTTGTTATTGATTTCTAATTTCATACCATTGTAGTCAGAAGATACTTGATATGATTTCAATCTTCTTATATTTACTAAGGCTATTCTGTGACCTATATGATCTATCCTGGAAAATGTTCCATGTGCACTTGAGAAAAATATGTATTCTGTTACTGTTGGGTGGAATGTATACAGTACTTCCTCCTTCATCTGTGTGGGATACATTCTAAGACATTCATTAGATTCCTAAAACCACAGATAGTACTGAAATCTATATGTACTATGTTTTTTCTTATACATACATATTTAAGTCAAGTTTAATATCTAAATTAGGCTTAGCAGAATATTCAAATTGCCAGCATCACTACTCTGGCACTTTGGGTCCATTATTTAGTGAAAAATAAAGAGTTACTTGAACATAAGCACTGCAATATGGTGATAGTCATTTTGATAACCAAGACGACTACTAAGTGACTAACAGGTGGGTAGTGTTTACAATGTGGATACACTGGTCAAAGGGATGATTAACATCCCATGTGGTACAGAGCAGGATGGTGCAAGATTTCATCATGTTACTCAGAACAACACACAATTTAAAACCTATGAATAACTTAGTTCTGAGATTTTCCATTTAATATTCTCAGACCACAGTTGACCTCAGGTAACTGAAACTGCAGAAAGTGAAACCACAGGTAACAAAGGGACTACTGTATGCCTGTTAGATCCATTCAATCTGAGGTATAGTTAAGTCCACTAAGAATTCATATGCTGACAGTTTGCTGACATCAGTCTCCCTAAACCTTTTTTATTTATAAGTTATTAGAAGAAAGCTCATTGACAAAATATCCAGTATTTGAATGCTGGAAGGAAAATAATTTAGGTCATTGGTTGCCAAGCCAACTCACAACACTTGTCCTTCATGCCAGAGATGCTAGAGGACTGAAAATGATAGAAGGACTGTTTCTGGTGGTCACTTTTCTATAAACATGCAGAGTCAAAAGATTTGTTTAACAGTAGATTTTTTAAAAATCACCACTTCAGACCATGAAATAGGAAATACTAAAGATAACTGCTTACTGTTGACATCAAGACGAGACCAATGAAGTCACCCCATGTTATTCCCACAGACCTGAACCACTTTAGACTGGATTCTCAGTGCCTATATAGACCTTCCTTTAGGACTCTCTTTAGTTGCCCCAAAGAGAGTTCCATCAGTCCCTTCATGTCATGACCTCAGTTTATTCCCTGCTCTCTACTGACAGCTTACTTAACATGTATTTTAGTTGAGTCTATATATTTTATGAGAGAAAAAAATCAAAACAAGGGCTCTGTTTTATTGCTGTTGGTAGGTTATGCTCTACAATCCATTAGCATCCAGACACTTTGGGAATTAATGATGCCTGAAGCTGGGGGTCAGAACATCCTGGTTCTAATCCTGACTCCAGCATTAATTTATCCCATATCTTGGGTACATCAATTATGTCCTTACTATTTCCTTATCTAGATTCAAGCATGATCATATCACTTCAGTGATCAGAAAATGTAGTGGAGATGGAAAAAATATAGTATCTTGACTACTATGGATTTCTCAGTAGAAAAGTGATAGGTAAGACTATCATTCATACCATTTTCATTAACAGTATAAAAGACCTCCCCTAGGGAGGAATCAGATATTGCCATACCTGAAGGGAGCACCAGCTATAAAATTCGCAGTGCCCAATGCAAAATGAAGAGGTGGGACCCATTTTCAAAATTACTAAATTCCAAGACAGTGACAGCAGAGCATTTAGCAAGTATAGGACCCTTCTGAGCACAGGGCCCTATGCAAATACACAAGTTACACACCCATGGAGCACACCCTGCCTAAAGCACAACTCTCAGCAGAAAGAAAATAGAAATAAAAATTCATAAGGTTTGTAAACTTGAGTTTGAGCCTGATTTTGTATCTCAAATGAGGTATAAAGTTTTGTCGTTTAATAAACAAAACTCTTATTTTCCTCTTTACTCTTTATTTTATGTCTCTAGTAGGACATCAGTTCAACCACAGGCCAGAAAACAGAGAAATCCATTGGAGAGAAGACAATTGAATTACAAATTCACTACTATTTAATCTCAGTATTTATTTACTCTTCTGTCACTTTAGAAGTGTATAGACTACAAAAGTAGGCAATGTCCTAAAGAATGCTGTGCTGCTCACTTCTGTTTGCTTCACCCCTTCCCAGCCCAGGTTCCTTCTCCACCCTTGTCTTTCCTGTTCTGTTCCCAGGAAGGCTGATTCCCGTGGACTACATCACTGGGCCCCTTGGTTGGCTAGCTTACCATCTGCAGAAGATTCGAGTTTGGAAGGAGAGAAAATTCTAGGCATTTCTTCCTTACTCCATCCAGTTCAGTGCTGCTTCTCTGGTAGCAGCTGCAGCCCTCCCATCAGACAGCCTCTCCTCTAAGATGCCAATTTTCAGAGGCCTCCCCTTAGTCCTTTGAGTGGCTTAAGAATAGTAATGACTTTCTGTTACTGCTACTCGTTGGATGCCTCAATATTTACTTTTAGTTTTGGTCTCCCCAAATCTGCCCATTCCTCAGTAAGTTGTCTCTTTATTGAAGTATCTTTACTTAAACCTTTGGAGTGAAATCTGTTTCTTTTGAGAACCTGACTGATACATATGATTAAACTTAATATTCTACTCATTTACTCTAATGCTCTTAATCTTTTCTAGGGAAAGTGTCTGTAGTTACCATCACAAAGGACTCTGTGGCCCCCAAAATAGTTAAGTCACTGCTCTGTAAGTACTTTGTCTGCTGGACATGTCTTTTTACTTAAGTCAGTACTGTCTAATATTATTTCTATTTGTTTTCTGAGTTTCTACCTAGCCTCCAAAATAAGACTATAAAGTGTTTGAATAGAGAAACTGTTTCATATAACTCTGTTGTATTTCTCCAGCTCTCCTAAATCCAACAGTAAGCAAAGTACTAAATAAAAAAGTGGATATCCAACAACTCATCTCTTGTGCAGGTATGGTATTTAAAAAAAGATGAAGTAGATCCCATGAATCAAAACTTTTAAAAGAAATTGGTGTTTCATTTGAAAAACCTTCCTAATATTAAGTTAGATTTGACAGACAGTGGCCCTCCTTATTACTTTAGTTATACAACCAGTTCTGTAAGACAAAGGAAAACTCTCAAGCTGAGATAATCCCCATGGATGAATTATATAGCAAGAACTTTATGGACAAGAGAATATTTAACATATATGGGACACAGGGCAGAAGAGAACAAGGAGTATAAATATACTGAGTGAACACATCAAGACAGAAGGGAAAAATGAGAGAAATCAACTTTTTAAAATGGGAAATAATCTAGCTAAAAATAGAATTAAATTTTAAAACTGTACAGCATAAAATATAAATAAATTAAAATACATAATATGATTTTAAATTAGAAAATTTTATATTATATGCAATATAAGTTCTTTCTATATTCATCCATAAATGCAGTGTAACCCTAACTAAAATAACAACAGGATTTTGGGGGATACTTTCACAATTCCTTTATTTTTTTCAGCAAGTAAATATTGAATATTTACTTTATGCCAGGTACTGCACTACTTTCTAGAAAAATCCATGAAATTTAAATATGATAAAATGGCAATTCAGTTTGTGCAGAAAGGACTGATTTTCCAATAAATAATATTGGAACAACTAACTAATCTTTTGAGAAAAAATATTGTGTTGCATCCCTCATGCAACCCTTCAAAATAAATTTGAGATACATAAAAACTGTACAAAATACCCAAAAATATGTTTTTTATATTTCTATTATGCACATACATGTGTAAGCAATTATATAAAATCTTGAAATAAGGAAAGTCTTTCCAATTAAGGTGCAAACCCTGGAAGCCATAAGGGTACAGACTGATAATTTACTAAACAAATATTTGCCAGATCTCCATGGCAAAAAGTAGCATCAAAAAACAAAGGATAAGAGAAGCAAAAAAAGTAAAAATACAGCAAGATACATAACAAGCTAAGTTTAAACTCCCATGATATAATTTAAATCAATAAGAAGAGAAAAAGATAATAACAGAAAAATGGGAAAAAGAAATTGTCAGGCAATTCACAGAAAAATATAAATTGTCTAGGAGGAAATGAAGAGTGGCTTAACTTTTCTCAGCTTTAAAAATGCAAATCATAACAAGCATCATTTAAAATAATCCGATGACAAATATTTTAAAATGTTAATAATACCCAGGATTAATGAAGATATAGAATGATCATAAATTTGGTAAAATCATAAATTTATGCTAATTTTTTGTAGGACAATTTGTAGCTATCACAAATTTAAATGTACATATCTTTTCATCCAAAAACATCTAGCTGTATATTTTATTCATGTCTCCTTATACTTGCAAGTTAAATGTATCAGGGTTCATTTCAGATGCTTATAACAGGAAATAAGGCAAAACGAAAAATGTGGTCTAAAAAAGATAGAAATTAATATCTCTGTCATATAAAACAAGTTTCAAGGTTGGCAGTCAAGAATTGTTATAGTCAGAGACTCTGGCTCTTTATATTTTATCTCCTTTATCATAATTAACACATAGTTTCCATTTTCAAAGTCACTTCATGGACCAAAATGTTTGCTGTGAACCAACCATCACGTTTGCTCTTAACTACAAGAGGGAAAATAACAAAACAATTGGGTCATTCAACTAAGGCTTCAATCAAAATCAGTTAGGATGCTTCCTGACACACTTAACAGAATATTGGACAAAATATTGCTTAGACAATAGGTTTTCTTTTCTTACACAGGAAGATCAGGGATAGTTGAACTCAGAGTTTGTTCAATAGCTCAGTGATATCATTAAGGTCTCCAGGCTCTTTCAATTGTTCCCAGACATCATTCCTCAGTGTGCCCTCCATGCTTTCCATCATGATTGCAAGATGACTGTTGCAGCTCCAAGCTGCATGGCTTCACTAGTCAGCTTCCAAAGCAGAGGGAAAGGGAAGGAAGGGGAATTTTCCCTCACATGCCACCACCTTATCAGTGAGAACTGTCTTTTGCAAAAGACTCAGCAGATTTTCATCAGCCTTTCCCTCCACCACATGAGAGACTGAGAAATAGGATATCTGGGCACTTCGAGTCTTTAACATGGAGGAATAACAAAACCAGCAAAAACAAAAGAGGTAAATCAAGGTCATTGGTAGGCAGCCTATAGTGTCCGCCACAAATGCTGAGAAAGTAAAGAGCTAGTAGAGAGATGAAATATATATTAAAGAAAAAGGTGATTTGTAGATCAATATCTCAGAGGAGAGAGGCTAGGATTCTATCTAGATTCTCGAGCACCAGTGAAGGAACAGCTCATCTTTTGAAATGAGGAGGAAAGAAATAAATGAAGATGTTTGAGTTAGTAGGCATCAGTGTAGGAAGCAGGGGTTATTTTCACTTGAGACAACCAAGTAGGAGAACAGAGATAGGGAAATTCTCCTTTGGAAAAGTCCTGCATAGCAACACACTCAATGCAGCCCCAAACTAGTTCTATGCAATACAGACTCTTCTCTAGAACTCAGTCTCTCTAAGCAAGCGTCTCTCCATTCTGAGGAGAACTGCTAGGCATCCTTTCTCTTTCCATTTCCAGACTGGTCACCCGCATAAGACATACTCCTTCAGTAACTGAGTTACAATGTCAGACATCTCCATGACCCAAGTATAAACCTAGAGAAGAATACAAACACATTACCACTCGTTTCAGAAAACCCACTTTTCATCTGCTATTTTTAAATAAGAAAGGAAGTAACATATATTTTGGATCTTATAAATTGTATGAGGTGAAAAAATTATTTGGGGGTGTACAAGTAATTAACTCAGTTATTATCCTCTGAATTTTCCATTGCAAAATCCTATACTTGTTTTTTCTGCCCCCAAGAAAGCTTCTGATATATCTCCCCTTTCATTTGGTTGGTTGGGATCAATTAATATTTGAAAAAGTTAATGTTAGTCAATGAACACTATAATTATGATATAAAATGGCAAAAAAATTATTATGGAACATAACATAGCCAACTAGTCCTATATTTCAAATATTTATGAAGGATTACATGTCTAATATTACCTTCCCCTTCTAGAAATAGCATTTATCAACAGAGAAATTTTTTTTCTTTATATAGAAGTATTGACAAATCAAAACTACAATGAGGTATCACCTCACACCAGTCAGAATGGCCATCATTCAAAAATCCACAAATGACAAATGCTGGAGAGGCTGTGGAGAAAAGGGAACCCTCCTACACTGCTGGTGAGAATGCACTTTGGTGCAGCCACTTGGAAAACAGTATGGAGATTCCTCAAAAGACTAGGAATAGACTTACCATATGACCCAGTCATCCCGCTCCTGGACATCTATCCAGAAGGAACCTTACTTCAGGATGACACCTGCACCCCAGTGTTCATAGCAGCACTATTTACAATAGCCGAGACATGGAGACAGCCTAAATGTCCATCAACAGATGACTGGATAAAGAGGTGGTATATTTATACAATGGAATACTATTCAGCCATAAAAACCAACAACAAAATGCTGTTTGCACCAACATGGATGCTCCTGGAGAATGTCATTCTAAGTGAAGTAAGCCAGAAAGAGAAAGAAAAATACCATATGAGATCGCTCATATGTGGAATCTAAAAAAAAAGTATAAATACAAAACAGAAACAGACTCATAGACATAGAATACAAACTTGTGGTTGCCAAGGGGGCGGAGGGTGGGAAGGGATAGACCGGGATTTCAAAATGTAGAATAGATAAACAAGATCATACTGTATAGCACAGGGAAATATATACAAGATCTTGTGGTAGCTCACAGCGAAAATAATGTGACAATGAATATATATATGTTCATGTATAGCTGAAAAATTGTGCTCTACACTGGAATTTGACACAGCATTGTAAAATGATTATAAATCAATAAAAAATGTTTAAACAAAAAAGAAGTATTGAATTATAAAGCCATTTAACAACAACAACAAAAAAGCTTTGAAATCATCCCCAGGATTTCACTTTTTCCATAACTGTATCATAATCAGAGGCTATTTATTACATGCTTTCAATGTGGGGGTTTACTCTTCATTCAGATGATGGTTTTCTTCTTAAGACAAAAATGATGCAGCTAGAAACTTAAAGGGAAGTAGCTGAGATTATTGCTTAAATTGTAGATACCTCATGAGGGGGAAAAAAGCCCAAGGGCCCATTTATTCTTGCATCCAGGGTAATGGGTCTCCTACTCCTTTAGAGCTGATTTCGGGAATTAAACACAGTAATGTAAAAATCAAGCTTCTTAGTTAATTCGTGGTCTGACTAATTGTTTCACAGTATTATGAGTTCAGTGTTCTGATGAATAGGAATACAGCCAAATGCTTTTCAGAAACTACTTGCTTACAGACAGCTTTTAGAGCATTTATTGTAGGAGGATCCTTGTGAACTAGTGAACAGAATAAGATTTTTGACATTCATCAATTTGAAGATGGTCAGTGCAAATTGATTTCATCAATCTTCATCTTGTTAGTGGTAAGTGAAGCCTCATTTCTATTGAAAATTTTACAGAGATATCAATGACTTTAAAGGAGGATATGGTAGGAGGATATTTAATATTTACACCTATACAGTTGGGATAATATCCATTCTACTATAAATCATTTAATTTGCATTCATTAATAGACAACTACAACTATTATCTTGGTTTCATAGACAGAAATTAGTATAGAAAGTATTTGCATATTATGATAATAGATAAACAGAACCCTCTAATTTTCAAACTCAGTGTCATTTCACCATTTCAAAAGCTTATCACTCTCATGTAGTAAGAATTTAAATGATTGAGAATTATTATCTTCCTGAGAATATGAATATACAAACAACACACTAAAAAGAAAATCAATTACAGAGCTATATATTTGAGGGGTTTTTTCCTTTCCAATAGCGGCAATAAATTTCCACGAAGTCATCGTTGGAGTCTTGATCTATTCTGATTCAAATGCCATTTCTGGGCTTAGTGATATAATCAGTTGCTACAAAACAGAGTTTTTCTCTATCTGGAAATAACTAGAGGCTTTGAGATTGACCATTAAGTCAGCTGGACTTTTTCGGGCTGCTACAAGAACAGAGATATGCTCATTTATTTGTAAGAATGTACAGGGAAGACATGAAAAAAACAGATGCCATCTCAGAAACAGGCCGATGGAGAACTGAAGCCTTCTTTAGGCTTTAAGAATTCAAGGCAAATCCAGAGCCTAGGACGCCCTTTGGCTGATCTAGAACAGGCCTGCAACACTCCACAGTCTAGTGATCTGCCATGAATGGTAACCGAACTACTGCTCATGCTACTTCTGCTCTCTCCACTCCCAACCACACCCCTCTACTCTTTGTTCTATGTCATGGCATCTTCTGTCTCAGAGATTCTTACATTTTGTCCTCACCTCCAACTCTGTGTCTCTCTTGATGTCACACGATCAGACCCTAAGAGAAGTGATCTGATATTTATAGTCACTCTCTCGTTTAAAATACTCATGCTCGAGAGAATACTTTTTTTTCCCTAACTCTGTTGATCTCAACTTTCATTCAGTAAACCCTGGAGTAGATAGATGATCAGCTTTCTCAAAGATGATCTGGCTAGCACAAATGCCCATGGTTGATAGAGTCCTCTCCAAAAATAGACTTTGGTAAATCATCTTCAGTCTGATTTTATACAACAACTGAGTAACAATTCCAGATTCAGTGACACGTGATAATCTCAAAACAAAGTCATTTTTCTACTATCTTCTACATCTATGGGAAATATACTCTTGTTTGAGGCTTTCATACTTCTTTAATACCTCGGCATTCCAGTATAAATCTGTATAAAGATTCAAACAAAATGCTGTTGAAGCATTTCTGCTTTTATTCAGGTATAGCCAAATTAGGTCAGCAAAACACTAAAAAGTATACTTAAAATCAATTAAAACATCCATCAGTATCTCATCTTCTCCTAGACAAAATTAGTCTTTCACTGTATGCCAACCCTTTCTCTCTTTTCATTTTAGTAACTTTTCATTATAAGACTAGTTGGTGTCTCACTGGATTGTCAGATTAAGTATGAAAAGAGGAATCTCAAAACACAAATAACCATGTCAGATGAGCAGTTCAAATATGACTGGGGCATGAGCTTCCACACCGTTCAATCTAAAGCCATTTCTTGTTTTGTGCATATTTTTTGGATTGGTTTTGAGGAGACAGAGGTTAACAAATTACTTTAATATATTCTTCTGAATGGGTATACATGTATTAAAAAGTACAAAAGGCTACTCGTAACAAGTAAGCCTACAGCTGTATCAATTGGCTATTGATGCGATAATGCTGTCTAGCAAACCACCCCATAACTTAGTGACTTATATCAATAGGCATGGATTTCTCTCCCTTATAAGCTTACGAATTGGCAGGGGCATCTCTGCTTCAGATTGTGGGCTGTGTGGCCTTGGTTCTAGGCTTTGGGTCAAGTTTGAGAATAATTCACATATGTCATTCAGAGTCACAGGCTGAAGAGACAGTGGCTACCTGGGTCATGTTATTCTCATGGTAATCACAGAAGCACATGGCTAAGCCAGAATTGCTCAAGCCCATGCCTATATCATACTCGCTATATTCTATCGCCAAAGCAAGTCATGTTTCCAAGGCCTAGTCACTAGAGCAGGAAATTATACTCCACCTTGAAGGGGGGAGGGCATGGGAGTGAATATTTGCTGAACTAATCCACCTTGTTCACCCAGCACAGAGTTCCCCTCTGGATACAAGACTTGTTACTCATTTCTTGTGTATTCATCCAGAGAAATTCTATGCAAATATTAAGTATACTCACAAATAAATATTTTAATGCCATGGTATCATACTATACATGCAGTTCTATACCTTGACCTCCTCCCTTACTAAAAGATGTATCTCAGGGAGTATTACCTATCGGCAAGCATAGACTTGCCTCATTTCATTTAATACAACTACTGTTACACAAAATGGATACATAATAATTTATTTAACAAATGCTCTACAGGTGGACATTTGGTTGTTTCTGATCTTTTATCATTTTAATCAACACTTCAATGACTATCACTGTATATATTTTTGCAAATATCTGCAGCATATATTCCTAGAAGGAATATTGCTAGTTCCAAAGGTTCTTGCATTTTGTTTTGATAGCTCCTTCCAACTTTTCTTGAACAAAAACTATACAACTTAACTCGCCACAAGCAATGTAAAGGGGTGCCTGATGACCTACACCCTTGCCAACACACATGAAATCATTTTATATTTGCCAAGCTGATGAATTAGGAAAAGATCTCTTATAATTTGAATTTATATTTCACTATTTCACTTCCTAGGGGCGAAGCTAATACATTTTCATATGACAGAAAGCCACAACTACTAAATATGGCAGACCTCTCTGGTCTGTGAGGTCCTTTCCAATAACTTCTCCTACCCCATCTCACAGACTCTACTGTATAGTTGGTGTTAGATACCTGTATTTGTACTGTATTATACAATCCCACAGAGTGGGCCCCAGACTCAAGGTGTAGTTTCGTGAAATGAAAACTTACATGGGCATACAAGTAAGAGTAAGCCTCTGGTCTGCATTTTATGTCTCTAACTTAAATCACAAGACAACCAAGAAGAGACATTTTAAAAGTCTTTAACAAATATTTTAATTACTCAGTACAATGTTCTATGGAGCTGAAAAAGAATAATTCTTGACTCTTTGAAGCAGCATTAACTACCTCAGCTGATGAAGACAACAACCAAGCAACTCCTTTTGACCAAAAGCCCAGAGCAACCTACAAATGCTATGAACAACAAATGACAAATCCCAGTAATCAATCCTATCCACGGGGTTCACACGGTCAGAATCATAACACCAAGGACAATGAGAGAAGCACAGCAGGATTCAACTTCCAAAAAACATTGTGTTCCTGGGAGAAAGAGTCTTCATAAATAAAAGTACTAAAATTAACTATGTACTGACTAGGCATATTTACTTAATTGCACTGTGACCCTCCCAGGTAATATTTTTTCTTTCAAGAAAATTTTATAGACACATTAACATTTTTATTCATAACAACTTGAAATTACCCATTGAAACACTAAATAAGAGCTAAAATCATGAACTTGAAAGGCTCTGCTAGAGCTAAAGTTACAGCAGAAGCTACTGTAGTGGATAAAAAAGTTAGACTATAACCAATTATGTTTAACCTTTAATGCAACAATTGTAAAACTTACTATGACTCACTAGTGGCTGATTAAGAGGTTCGGGTGTCAGTGCCAGATAAGCAGTGTCTAATCTCTCCCAATATTAGAGCTACATTATCCTAACCACCTTACAAATAGCTTCTGCAATTCACTGGGTCCTCATTATTGAATGTACCAAAACCTTGCTAGAATATTCTTTTTAGGGTAGCATCAGGCCTCTTTACAGAGGAATAGTCTTTAAATGAGAGTCTTTGGTGACCATGGCAATCCAACCAGACTATCTTGGATAGGAACCAAGAAAGGCCTGCTTGTACTAAATTAATATCTGTGAAAAACAACAGCACTGTGTAATTCCATAGTCCTGTTCCCGGTGTTCCTCTTTCATTCTTATTCCAGGTAAACTGGCAGCATCCGAACTGTTAAATCTCTAGCAGACCTCCCTCAGAGACTTAGGGTCCATGCTTCTGAAATTCAAGGCCACTGCTTCCAAGGGTTACTTCTTTCCTCAAATAGTAAAGACTAATCAGACTCAATAGAACCTCCAGGGCCTTTACTTTTTCTTTTTCCTAAATACTTAAAACTTAAAATTCAGTATTCATACCAGGAATACTTTTGATGGATGTACCAATTTAAAAATGTGAATCACTAGAAAATGCTGAAGTATCTTTCATTCTGCTGTCTTTATGGTCAATTGCTATCTGTTTTAACTTAGAATTAGGCCAATCTACCCCTCATAACTGCAGTTCATTAAAGGCTCTTCTTGCTCCAGTTGCTTGAGAGAAAAGCATCAGAACATGGACCCTGCAAAGTGTCAAATGTCCAATTAAATTAGCAACAATTCTTATGTTGTCTCTCTCCTTGAGATGGTTCATCTTCAAGATAACATGCACTGTTGCATCAAAATGAAATTGACCTAAACCCTAAGGCAAGAAAATGTATTTATCCCAAACTTCTCTCATTCTCATTAAAATTCCAATTTCAGCAACTAACTTGTTCAATCAAAAAAGTAGGGACACAAAAATGTAATATGTCACTCAACCTCTTCCACCAGTCCATGTGGTAAATGAAGTTCCTTGAGTTATCTGTCTCTATATGGTTTGCTTTTGCAAGCATCCATTTCCAAAGTCCAAGTACTATAATTTAATCTATGGGTAGGGATTTTCTCTGTCTGCTTTGGTCTTTTGACACTATTGGAGATATCTAGCTCCTCTTTACCACAACTGACTTTGTGCTTTCAGAAACTGACCTTTCCCACTCAGCTGTTTTAAACAGCATTACCTTTTTGTTCATTCTCACACAGAAAACACAGTCTTTAAAATACAGGTTTAAATTACTTCTGACATTAATGAATTGAATGGATTTGCTGCTGTTTATATAGAAGTTGACATTAATTTCTGATCCTTTTTCACAAATTAATTAGCAAAGATAAGATGCTGGAAGGAAATTTTGATATTTACATATTACTTATGTAACACATATGAATTATATATTATTTACATATTTACAAACAGGTGTTTTCAATATGATCTTACTTATTAGTGTTATCAATTCATAGATTTATCCTAATTCAGGTATCAACCATACTGTTAACTACTCTGGCCCAGCCATTTTAGAAAACTATAAATAATATCTAAAATTATAACTATTATAATATTATAATAATTATAATAACTATGAGTAGCTTTGACTTCAGTTCTGAAGATAATACCATGTAATATACTTCTATACAATTTATGAAGAATGTAGACTAAGCAGAAAGTGTAAAAAAAATGTGCTTTTCTTATAGGGAACGGTATAGGCCTAAATACATGTAAAGGATGTGAAATATAATCATTAATCTTTACAAGAACCTTATGATATAAAGAGCATCTGTATTTTACAGATAATGAAAATTAAGCTTAGTGAAGTAACTGACTGCCCCAATGTCACATCAACAGTAAGTGGCTTGGCTAGATTGTGCAGTAACTGCAGTAACAGCCCCCCAAAAAGCACTTCTCATCTCAGTGATGCCCAGTTTATCTATATTTTCTTTTATTGCTTGTGCTTTTGATGTTATATCTGAGGAATTGTTGCTTAATCCATGAACACAAAGATTTACTCCTATTTTTCCTAAAAGCTTTATAGTTTTAGCTCTTAAATTTAGGTTTTTGACCCATTTTGAGTTAATTTTTGTATACAGTGTGAACTGAGGGTTCAACTTCACCTTTAGGCATGTGGATATCCTGTATCAGTTACCTTTTGATGCGTAACAAACCAAAATTTAGTGGCTTTAAACAATAATTATTTATTATTTCTCACAGTTCTATGGATCTGCTGGGCAGTTCTGATCCAGGCTGGCTCTCCTGATCTCTGCAATCAGCTAGAGGCTGTTGAAACTGAAGCTAGATGATCTAGGATGGCTTCATCACGTGTCTGTTGGTTGTCTGGCTAGTTCACGTAGCGGGCCCTGGCTGGGATGGCTCATCTCTACAATAGGCTTTTCTACATGGTGTCCATCTTCCAAGAGACTAGCCTAGGTTTCTTCACCTGGTAGACTTGAGGTTGCAAAGAGCAGCAGGAGAAGACAAGCCCCAATGAACAAAACACCTTTCAAACCTCTGCTTGTGTCCTGTTTGCTAATGTCCCCTACGACACAGCAAGACACATGCCCAAGCCTCAGAGCCAGTGTTTGTACACACACCTCTGTTACAATCCTGGATACCACACAGTCTTACCCCAAATTCTGGTGTTACCAGTACTTATCTCCGTAACTACTACTGTTATTCTTTAGCACCAGATGCAAAATAATGTTTAGGAAAGCAACTCCTCCCATCAGTACCGCCTACTAGTGTCTTGTTCTCAGCTATATGTCTAGCACCTACTAGTGAATACCACAGTGTAGGAACTAAATGAATAACCATTGAGTGAATGAAATTACAGGAAAATTGAGGGAACAAAATTGGAGTCTAGTTGTTATATATTAATGAGTGGCATGATTTAAGCCTCAGCCACATATTTATACCAAATGTACATTGTTCCTATTTACTTCATGAGTTAAAGATTAAAAATTGATGCTGGATAATCCAGTCTCTCTCACATATTTTTGTGGCCTTCCCTTTTATAGTGGCAATATTTTCTCTAGTTTTATTATATCTCTAGTTTTTTTTATAATTACCTTTAGTGATAAGATTGTCATCATTTACCCTGTAGCTGCATTCTACCATATAATAGAGTTTGATTTAGGAAACAATTTCCCCACACCATACAGTAAGGCTTCTTTTCTCTCTTCTTTCTTACAGTTACTTCAAAAGTTCAGCTAACACTCTGGTGGCATTAAGCATCAGCGTAAGGAAGGGAAATGTTAAGATCCTCGTGATTCAGATTTTTTTAAAATGCGCATCCTGGCTAGTAGAATTGGAGAATTATAAAATGTGAAAGCACTTAAGACATTTGGTCCAGTTTTCTGATTTCATCTAGTATTCGATTCTACCTAGACCAAAAGGGGACAAGCCCAAGAAAATAAAGGTGAGCTATGACCCCAGGTAGATAATTGCCTCTTTATCCCTGTTACTCTGAGATTTGACAAAACACTGGATATTCAGGCACACTTTAAGGGTGTACTGAGAAACAGCCACAGCATAGTACAATGGCACAGTCCTATAAATAAAAGGAAGTAATTCTGGGAGGGCAAACTTCCCAGATGCTGCAGCTAGCAATGATAGGGTGGCTCAGTATAATCATCTAACATTATAAAGTAGTCCAAACCCTAGGTGAAGTCTTTGAATCTAATAATTCACAATTATAGCCATCACCCATCTTGTGTAGCACTACATAGTGTTCAACGCATTTTCATGTACATCATCCCAAACTTGGTTTATAATAGCCACCTAATGAGAAAGTGGTTTCTGTAGACTTTCTTTTCATGTGCTATAACCTTTCTTCTTGATGTTCTTCATAGACAGTTCAGTCCTTGTCCCCCAGTAGATAGCTGGGTATCAAGGATTCTCAACAATATTTGGTCTAATGCTTTCAGAATCTTTTAGAAGTAAATGCCTCAGGCTATTCATCATTTCACAGCTATCTTAGATCTATGCTGACACATAACTTAGAAAGACATTCTGTTATATTTCTCAGAAATTATTGTCGTTTAATATCTTACTCGCATCAGCACCACCTGTGTCTTGCCCACATCAACAGCACCCATAGATCAAAAATTTTAATGATAAAGAAATTACTGCTAAGGTTCTGCTCTACAAGTTCAAAAGAATGTTTCTTGTATTTGTAAGGTACTTTACAACTTAAAAGTGGTCTCCTGTATATTAACTACCTCACTGGGCATCTCTGCCCTGAGACATACAATTGTAAATACATTGTGAATTGCATCACTCTCCCAGCCCTCTCAGTGTCTCCCAGGATAGTTTCCTAAAACTAGTGAGGATCTCATTTATATTATTGAGGTTATGTTATGTAAGGTATTATACCATATTGTTAAGCAGATGATTTGATTCTTCTTTAATCATGTGATTATTCTGTTATAAAATATGGGATTCCAAATAGCTACTTGCAGTATACTAGTAATTTTTAAAGTGTAGATTCTGGAACAGCTCTATCAGAACCTTAAGAATAACTCTTTATGGTATAGTTGCACATGCAGATTCCTGGGCCTACCCCCAAAACCTAATAAATCAGAATCACTGGAAGTGAGGTCATGGATACTGAATTTTTAGCCAACTAGAGGGTTTCTATACACCTCCAAAATCTGAGAACTACTGCCTAACAATGAGCTTGATTTTCTTAGGGTTCTCACTGCAACTTAGAAGAAAGTTCTGTGCCTTTAGAAACTGCAAGAACTCTTTAAGGCAATTAGCATACCATTTAGCGAGTAATTCAAATTTAAGGAAAAAGAACAATGGGATTTAAATTATCATCAAAACATACTTCTATGCATTGCCCTGTACTGGGTGCTCTAAAAACTGGAGAATTTGATACAATTTCATAAGAAATATTCAATCTGTAATGATGAGCTCTGTCAATCTTAGAAAAGATAAATGTAGAAAATAGATGTCTCTCTGAATGTGAGGTGAAAGCTGGGTAAGCTGCATTTCTGTCTGCTTCCTAAGGTACTATTCAAGATCTGTCATTGTTATAATTTGAAAACTATTATTCAGAAAGAAGACAGATTTCAGTTCAGTACCTTTGACTGTAAGAAGACCAAAATATAAAAGCCAAATGGATGAAAGCTCAGTCATGGATGACTGAATTTCAAAATTATCACTTATCTTTAAAGTTAGCTAAAGAATTATAGCCAAATCCCAATTTGCCTCTCAACAAAATGATAGGCCAGGGGCTCTTTACAATATGGGATATCTCTCTTGATGTAAACTTAAGGAAGGAAATTTCCTATTCCATGCTACTTGGCTTGTGTTGCTTCTTTATGAATTATGTTCTGATATTTTTAGATTACTGAGAATGTCAAAATAATTTTGAGTTAGACGCATTGTCTTCATGTCTTTCATGAGTTTAAAACAGCCCATTTTCTAGAATGGCAATCAGCTGACATCAATCTGACTCTGAAAGTAAAGAATTTTGTCCCAGGAAGTTCCAGGAACAATATTGCAAAAATTACCTCTAAATCTAGCGTGCAAGTTAGGTCAGACCCTGTCAGCTGGAGGCAGTAAGAAGCAGGTATTTGGACCAAATATGGGAAAAGCTGGGCCAGGTAACTGTAGAAGTTTACATTTCTTAATTCACTGTACCTACATAGATAGCAATTAGTTCTTGCCACAATAACACCATACCGAACACCACAAAAGCTCAGTGGCCTGCAACAGTAAGAGTTTATTGTTCACGTGTCTGGAGTTACCTGCTGATCTTGTCTGAGGATCAGCTGGCTATCGGTTGATCTAAACTATTCTCAGTTCTGATGATTGGAGGAACTACTAGGCTTAGTCTATGTATCTCCCATCATCCAGAATGTTAATCTAGGCATATTCTTCAGCAATGGCTGAGGTACAAAAGAGCAAGTGGAAATATCCAAAGGCTCTAGAAACTTAAACTCAGGACTAGTACACAATCACTTTCACCATATACTATGGCCTGAAGCAAGTCATAAAAATTAGTACAGATTCAAAGGATGAGAAAATCAACTATGCATCTTTAGTAAAAGGAACTGCAAAGTCTCATGGTAAAGGGCATGAATATAAGGGGGGAAATGAAGAACTGAGGTCATCATTGCAATTTCCCACTGTATGTAATACTGAGTTCCTATTCTCTATAGATATCATGCTGGGCAATGTGGATAATCAGAAGCATAAGACCTGACAGTGGTTTTCCAACACAGAGGGCTTGTTAAAACACACATTCCTGGACCTCCCCTCAGGAGGTCGGGGGCAGGGGTTAGGGAGAATGGGGGATTGGGGGGGATGGCTTGAGAATTTGCATTTCTATTGAGTTTCCAGGTTATGCTAATGTTGCTCATCCCAGGACCATACTTTGAGAGCCACTGTTCTATAAATTTGGAATTAATAGGAACTTTGGGGATGCTAAGACAACCGAGGGGTATTGATATTTACAGGAAAGGCAATCTGAAGTGAAGCGGAAGAATTTGAATGAGATCATTCCCCAGATAGCCAAACAGCTCATTCCGAATAGCAGGTTAATCAGGGGCCTTTGTGTGATCTTAACATTATCCAATTTAACTGCACCAGGTAGCCTGGCGAGTGACATGGAGTAAGGCGTGACTGCTCCATCTAATGCCTGATGAAAGTCTCACACAAAACTCTACATTGGCAAACAAATTCTGTAGGCACCATTTTCTTGGAAAAATTAAATAAAGGTTTGAGATATCTATCACACTTTAAGTAGACCAGTAAAAGCACCCAACTTCTTCTAAGATCACATTAGCCACAGGTTGGGGGACACAGATAAACATGAAGAACTGAGATTCTGTGTGAGCTTTCTCTACTTTAGCCCTGATTTCTACTAGGACATGATAATAATAAGTTAAGGGGTTATTTCTGAGGGAAGAGAAATCACAATGAAGCAATGAATAAATGAGACCTTAATTTGGGGGATAGTAAGGAAATGCTGTAAAACTATTTTCAGGGGATCCATGAACCACAACCAGGAAAGATAATGCGATAACATGTGGAGTTTTTAATATTGAGACCTATGCAAGGCTTAGCTTAACCTGACACCATGGTTAAGTGCTGAGCAGAAAGAAAGAGCTCATAAGCTATTATTAGGCAAATAAAAAGCAGATTCCATTTTACCAGAAAAAAAAAAAAAAGAATGCTATTTCTAAAAGTGTGCAGGCAAATATCAAAAGTGAATCAGTATCTCCAGATCCCTATCTTTGGAGGCATCTATAACTAGTACTAATTGCAACCAAAAAAGAGAAGGTGTAAAAAGCACATGAACTCATTCGATATCAACTTTATTAGTGTCTCTAAATACTCATTTCAAAATTGAAATTAATACAATAGAGAAAGGACCAAAAGAAAGAGAAGAATATATTTAACCTTTTAAAGCTTTTCTTTATTGATCCCCAGTCCTTATATTTAATCTTTTTTTTTAATAAGTATAGTTGATTTACAATGTGGTATAAGTTTCTGGTGTACCTTGTATTTAATCTCAAATGAGAAAGTACATAACTGAACTAAAGGACAAAAATGATTCTTCAGAATAAATAGAAATCTGCTATGTGAATATAGATCTGAATAAAATATTTTGCAAGTTTATTTAATAAAGTATATTAAGTGAGCATGAATTTGATAATATAATGATCATTACAGTGATCATTAAGTGGTATTTATTCAATTATAAATATCCACTGACATACTTTAGTTCAAACATGAACTAAAGTCTTAGAAAACTGGTTTTGCCACTAAGAGAGCTGTCTCTCTATCATCATTAAGTCCCTAGACCACACAGACACACCGAGAATTGAATTCCAATTTGACTGAAATGATAAGAAGGATATTATAAATTCACACTGAGGTTATTTTTATCTTTTTATCTACTTGAGTGTTTTCCCTATGAAGCTCCCCACCTCCACCTCCATCCACTACCACATACAGTGAAAATGTTCCCTAAAACCCAGGAGAATTAACAGATTATTTTCTTCATAGTGGTTATCACACAATCATAGTTCCTCATTTGTTTTTTCGTGTTAACTAAAAAGAAAAGCTGCATGAGAGCATCTCTAAAGATAGCAAGTAGCATTTTAGTTATCTGTGAAACCTTGTTTTAAATATAAGTGGAAGGAAATCGTTGAAAGTTAGGGAAAGAAAATGTACAGAGAAAAAGACTTATCAATTGAGAAGTGCACACACACACACCCACACCATGTCCTTCTCATCTATCAAACTAAGAAGAAGAATTTGGGCTGGGCATGGGGGTTGGAGGCAGAAATGCAAATAAAGGAAATGATATTCAGGCAAGTTTCTTAAATATCTTTTCCCGGT
Organism: Camelus dromedarius; assembly: GCF_036321535.1. Lineage (NCBI taxonomy): Eukaryota > Metazoa > Chordata > Mammalia > Artiodactyla > Camelidae > Camelus > Camelus dromedarius. Next base: position 93,015,462 of record NC_087472.1, on the reverse strand, counting down.
GATTTAACAATATGAGTCTTCAGATAAATACAGAATCTTACTAAAGGGTAAAGATAATGTTGCTTTTTAGTAGATTTTTCATAAAGCCCACTTTCTTTCCTAAGTTCTTTTGACCTCAGCAACAAGAATTTCAGGAAGTGGTGGGATTAAGCTCTAGGGTTAAGTTACTGATGTCTAGACAACTCAGAATTGAATTCAAACAGAAATCAGAGCTCTTGCATGGATGAAAAATTTATCAAACTGGTTCCATTTTTTAAAAGACTATTAGAGTCATATAACTAAATGCACTTTTGCCTCCAAAGAAGATAAATTACCTATTTGTAGCATATGAATTCTAGAGTGTAGTGCCTTGATTTAATACATCTAGCATACCAGTGAGCCAAATTTCATCAAAATCCAACAGAAATCTAAGTAAGAAGAACGTTTCTCCTGAGTATTCATTCCAGAATCTATTCAAATCTAGCCCAAAATGTGCCATATTTTCACCAAGTGTATTAATTAGATTCTATCTGAAAGAAGCTGACCCCAAATTCTCCTCTAGATATTTGGTTGTACTGTAAAGTTATACCATCATTGAGAACATTTGAGACACTATTCCCAATTTCTTGTCCATGGTTATTAGCATTGTCATTAGCATTGTGAATCCCTCATGTGGCCACTTAGACAAGAGTAGACTCTCATAAGCTCACCATGGACACAACTATGTTTTTCAAGGGGTCCCAGGCTGAACTGGCTTGTGACATCAACTTGAGGCCAGTTCAGCCTGGGAGCACTTAGAAAATACATTTTCATCTGAAATTAATTCCAGGTTCAACCTTCATTTCCCACTACTTTTATGTAGCAGAAAAGTAGAATAGTGCACTTTTTGCATGATTGCTTTGAAGCTCTTATGCAGGGCAGATCAATTAAATAGCAAACAAACAAAAAACCATAATTAGAGTAATTGACAATAGTCTTTCCTCAATAATAAAATAATGGTGAAGGTTTATTGCAGGTTTACTATGCCCCAGCTGTTGTAAACTTTACTTGCATATTTCATTCAATACTCACAAAAACTCCATGACATAGGTTCTGTTACTGTCTTCATTTCACCAAGTTTACTGAGAATTAGAGAAAATAAGGAAATTTCTTAGTCATCCCTAATAAGTAATTGAACTCAAGAACTTGGGTGATTTTCCATTCCAAAAATGTCTGTCTTGTTTTCCTTAAAGCTGTCAATGAAACAGCTGGAGAGAGGGGATATAAAGGAGGGAGAGGTGAGGAAAAGGAGGGAGAGAGAGAAAACAATGGATTTGGCTAAAAGTAGAGTTACTTTGCCCTCTGTCTCTTCTCTCAGATAATACTTAAGACTCCTGATGTCAGAGTGAAAGCAAAAAAAAAAAAAAAAAATTGAGAGCAAGAGTCTTTTCTTGGTCACTACTGTGCCCCTCAAAGCCCATCTTCTCTGGTCTCACAGTTATTGTACTGAAAAAGAATGATAGGAAATATTTTAGAACTCTAGAGACCCTCCTCTTTAACATTCTACTATGTGAGAGGAGAAAATGGATTTAAAAATATCATTTCTGGTATGGTATGTTTATCAAATATTTAGATATTTTTCTCTGTATACATTACGTGTATTATGTAATGGACCCTTATTCTTGCATTACCAAAGAACTTTATTATAACTAAACTGGAACTAGACCATATATAGGATTTTTATCTCTTGAATCAGCTCCACATTAGTTGTGCTAGATTTGTTGGCACCTGAGAGGATGATAGGAATGAATTTGACCAAATGAACCATTTTCAACAACACTGTTTGGTTGGGGAAGAAATGTTATGCTGCTTCAATTTCTGAAATATTCACCTTATTTCTTACAACTTCATGGTCAGATTAATGCTTTTCATCAGAAACATTAAACTTTCTAATGCCTCAGGGAATTTGAAAACAGAGCATTCCCGCAAACAATCCGTACTGTGTCTGCAATTGGATTGGCTCACATAAAATATTTTGCCTCTTCAGAAAGAATGGAGACAGAAAGGCATCCAATAATCTTTTCTTGTATAAGCACCATTTTAAGTAAAATCTCCATACTAAGAACACTGTACTGCTCCACCAAACTTGTGAAGTTGAGCAATTTGCCCCACTGCAGTAAAAATAAAGTCTTAGAAATACTGTACTCTTATGACAAATTTTTTTCTTATTCTGAATCACTTTTCCTCTTTTAATGTGTGCAGACTAACAGGTCTAACCTTTGGGTTTCAATGCAAATATTCTGAATGAATGCCATTAAAAAGATGGTTTATACCGATGTCAATAAAGAAGGGGAAACCCTGCCTCCCAGATCTAGGAATCTCCTGTTCTAGTGCCACTCCAGCACTATGTTTACGACTTGTCTATGGCCTCAGTTGCCTCGTTTATAAAATGAGACAATTAGAGCTCCTCCATCTTAAAGAGTTGTTGTGAGAATGACAAAGCATTGTGCTGATGAAACAAAGTGTCTGTATCATAATTTCATATGATTCTGTTCCCCTTCGTTCCTCAGTCACTTACCCAGCCAGCCACCCACGCTCCACACCCTCTCATATTATTTCTTCCCCTACTGGTTTCAGTCTTGCCCTTTCTCTTTTTACTTCTCTTTATTATTTTCCTCAGTTTGATTTTCTTTCTTCTTTGGCCCTAAAATCACTTGTCTTCTGCTCCTTGGGGTCACAAGGACAGCAACCATAAGGTCTCTACGATCAGTTAGGTCTTCCTGACAGTCACATGCTATCAATGTTCACTTGCATTCTACCCACTCATCCCCGATCCCTCATCCACAGAATTGGTTTGATTGGACATTCAAGAATTATGAGTTCATTAGGTATTTTAGGGAAAAAAATTCAACTGAATCTAGAATTGTGCCTATGGCATAGTATAATGCTTATGTCAGTGACAGGAGGAAGGAATTTCCCTCTGTCCTTCTAGGTTCTTCTGGCTGGCCTAAGAATTAAATTGACATGAGACAGATTAACAGGAGAAAAATCACCCAAAAGTTTAATAACATGTAGACACGGGAGAGACCCAGAAAAATTGAGGAACTAGCCAAAATGGTTGAAACCCTCACCTTGAACATACCATCTGCAGCTACAGACAAAAGACGATGTTGGGGGTAGTGGTTTAGAACTTAAAAGAGGAGGAAGGCAGTTCACAGGGAGATGGAAAAGAAAATGTTTGGTAAACAAATATTTGCTGGGTCATATAGAAGCTATGGGACACAGAGTGGACTCTGATCTCTAGGCCCTGCTGGGTTTCCCACAGCACACCTAACCCATGTTCTTTGCAGACATTCCTAGCGATAGCTCTGTTCTGGTCCTCTATCTAAATTCTTTAGGCAGTTAGAGGGAAGGTCAAAGTTTCTTCCTGAGTCTTTTGGGCTCTGATAGTTTTCTGCTGGAAATAATCCACATGCCAAAGAGATATTTCAGAGTGGCAAGTTTTGCTCCCCTGTATCAGTTGTTTTTTCAAAAGTATTCTCTAGGTGATTATTAAGAATGTACTATAACATTAAAATGTCCTTGTATTTTACTATACAGAGTACTAGTATGAAATATACTTCATATTTTATAGCAAGAGAAGAGAAATTTAAATATACAAAATTTTTCTCCACCCTTTGTCTTCCTCTTTCCCCTCTGCTGTGCTTTGTGTATCTACATGATGCATCAACCAAACCTCCCCAACAGCAAGAACACCTGCTCAACCATTGAGAGCAACATCCTCTTACACCACCAGGACAACTCCTTTAAAGATAACATTCCTTCTTAATCTTGAAAGGGCCCATGATGACCCATGACCCACTACTCACTAGATTGTGTAAACTATCAATAATGCATCATTTAATGTACAGCCCTCTGTCTCAAAACTTATATAACTGTGCCTTGATCTCCAACTGGTAGAATAGTTTTAGGAGTTTTCCGAGAGGCTGTTCCCAGGTTATAATCCTCAATTTGGCTCGCATAAAATTTTCCATTTCTTTCTTAGATCGACTGCTTAATTTTTTCATCAACAGTAGTATACTTTAAGTTTTTTAACATTTCTTTTTAAAATTAAACCTCTAGTGTGTGTGAAGCTGAAGAAAGACTTTACCTGACTGTTTAAATTGTGCACAATTTAACAGCCTATTTCAATGACTACATGGGGTAAAATAGCCCATAGAGGTGTGGGATGTGGAATGTTTTGTACTCTATTAATAGAATTCATGGGAAACAGACTGACTTTTTTGCTGCTACCAATTCTCTCATAAATGAAAAAATTTACATATTTTAATTGAACACATTGGTATGCCTTATATATTTCTGTGAAAACATTTAATATTATAAAAATGTTATCAATATGTTTGATTTCATATATTGAACTATCTTGTATCAGTTCCCTGGGGTGGAGGGGAAGCAATTAACCAAGAAAATATATAAGGCACTTGGAAATTGTGCTTTATCAGCAAAGCCTTCATAAGAAATGAGTCAGTACCAAATTTTGTGACTTAAACAGTCAAAAATCATCTAAGCACAAAGAATATATAAATTTTAAGATGTATTTATTGAAAAAAAAAGTGCCTCTAGCAAGTTACACACAAGCAGCAAAGAGAGAGTCAGTGAGTCAAAAATGTCTAGCTGGTATCATCCTTTCCTTATACCTGGCCCAGTTCTATATATTTCAAATATAACAAAAAAATTGAAGGTAAGCACTGTTACATACATTACACATTATATAATATACTTGAGGAGAGCTAGGATTTGCAGGCATGAGTATTATGCTAAGGGTCATGGGGGATGGGGGGAATCTGATTGTTGGAAAGGCATTTACAATAAACCAAAGTCTAGCCCATACAAATTCACTTTTGTTTCGATTTACTATAGAGTTTCACCACTCTCCTGGTCATCTCAGGAAAGCACAGTCCTGTTTCCCCCAGGACCTCCCAGTACAAATGGAAGAAGTGCTCCTCTGGATTTTCCAGGCCCCATGCCAAAACATTCCTGGACATTTAATGGTTCCTGGATCATTAAAAGGAGGATGCTCTCCTGGGACTGATCGAATGCTTAACTAGCTGGTGTGGATGTGTAATCATGAGGAGGGGAATTAGACCTAGGGAGACAGTCTACAAATGCCAGCTCTGCCTCCTGCTAGTGAGAGCACTTCTTCTCTGGCACCCCATCCACCTTTCCCTGAAAACATCTGTACCCTTCATCAACCCTTCCCCCATTGGATCCCAGTCTTCTTCCTAAGGACAAAGTAGCCTAATTCTTTTGTCTTTGCTTTTATCCATGATGCTAAAATCATTTTAAGTCCTTATTTATTTTGATCCTTGGCTTTTGTTATCTGATGCCAAACTTCTGGATATAAAACAAAGCCAAACAAAATAACAAACTCCTCATGTTTCTCTCTCAAAAAACTCAGATCTTGAAAATCTAGTCTGTGCCTTGGTATTATGCTAAGTGAAATAAGTCAGACAGAGAAAGACAAATACTACATTATTTCAGTTACATGTGGAATCTAAAATACAAAAAACCAAAATAAACCAAAACCTAGACTCAAAGATATGGAAAAAAATTAGTAGTTGCCAGAGGGAGGAGAGAGGGGTGAAGTGGGAGAAGGGAATCAGGAAGTACAAAATGCCTGTTAGATAATAAGTAAGTTATAGAGATATAAAGTAAAGCATGAGGAACATAGTCAATAATATTGTATTAACTTGGTATGATGACAGATGGTAACTAGACTTATTGTGGTGATGCTTTCACAATGAACACAAATTTCGAATCACTTTGTTGTATACCTAAAACTTATATAATATTGTATGTTAACTATACTTCAATTTAAAAAAAGTCTGCCTTTAAAACCCCACATATACTAAAGAATTTTAAAAACTTATTTAGAAACTCATTTGATTCTTTTGTTATTTCTGAGATTTTTTTGTGGCCTACCTTCCCTGGAGTAAATAATTAAATGCCTCACTAAACTCACTGGACTCAACGGGAGCAGAAGAATGTGAAAGCGTTAGGAGAAAGGTGGAGAAGAAAATTAATATTGGTTAGTGTCATCCAAATGTCAGCCCCTCACACAAAGATATCTATTCAAATGGCACTCTAGGCTGACCTGAATTAGTGATGAAGATCTGACTCAGCAATAGTCATTTAAAAATTTACCAATAGCCAAGGGTGACAAGGCACAAAGACACCACCCAGTATCAGTCCCCATTGCACCTGGTGAATATTGGAGCTCATCAAAGTATCACTCCAAATTATAACCAATTGATTGACAGTAACAAGGAAACAACAGCTGAATCACAAAAGTGTCAGGGAACTAGAGAAGGGAAAATAACATAGTACAGTCACTAGTGATTTGTCTTATCTGGAATTATCTTCCAATTATTTACCAGTACTTCTAAGCAGATGTTGCCACTACTTCCTCCTTTCTTGTCCCAAAATTTTTATAATAATATTCTATTAACAAAGGTTACATGAGTCAATCTCTACATCTTGCAACATGAGAGTTTAAGTAATTCAGGCTGTCTCTGAATCCATCACTCTAACACAATACTTCAGTGAACCTTATGTTCACATCCTATGTGACCTACCTATGGACTGTTAACAATGGCAGACAATTTGTTCATGTCTCCCTGTATCCACAACCTCAAAGAGCATAACATCTTTTTTAAAAAGTTCAAAAATAATCAAAACTAAATACTATATATTTAAACTGCTGTGTTCAAAGTAAGAGTATAATAAATACCAAATTCAGGATAGTAGATACCTGAGGGTAAGAGGGGTGTCGTGGAAGCAGGAGACTGCAATACAGAAGGTGCTTATGAATAGTAAGCTAATTTTAAGGATCTCTTCTTGGATTGAGTTGGATGGTGGGCTTCTGGGTATTTACTATGTAATAAACAGATAAACGAAGGGAAAGCATGAATCAGTGATGATAAAGCATCATAAACCAATAATTATGTTTAACTGATCTGTTCAACTGAGGCTCCACAAAATTACTTAACTAATAAAAGGATGGCAAAGTTATATAAATAAATGCAAATAAAAAAGGAATCAGGATTCGATTCTTAATATATTAATTTAAATGAAATTCAGGTCATAAGTTTTAAAGGAGACACAGCTATTTTATAAAAATAAATGGTAAAATTCACAATGAAGTTGTAATACTTATGAATATCTATACATCAGATAACAGCAAAAACATTCATACGGCAAAAACCAAATCATAAAAGAACAAGGAGAGAATAACACTGGTGATGAAAGATAATAATTTACCTTTCTTGGGCCATAAAAAGATCAAAAGGACCAAAAAATTTCTAAGGAATATCATATGAAAATAAAATATTTGATAAAATATAGTATAAAGTAAACCAAATACTGTACTACTAAAGGAGAAAATATAAGTTCTTTCCAAATACCCATTCTTAAAAATCTTATAATAGTCTTTAAAGTCTATAATATGTTAGCCACAAAGAAAATCTCAACAAACTGCTGCAAAATGTAGACATAGGACAAATAACACAACATTCTCTGTTGGGAATACATCTAGATGTTAATAACAAAACCAAGAAAGAAAAAGCCCTTATCTACTAAAACTTTTTAAGTATTTTTATATACTAGTTGAGTCAAAGAGGAAATACTAACTAAAACTGCAGAAAAGAAATAAGGAAAACAAGCAGTTATTGATAGCATTAATAATTCAAAACCATCTCTTTATTAGAAATTGAAGATGATTCAAAGAAATGGAAAGATATCCCATGCTCTTGGACAGGAAGAACTAATACTGTCAAAATGGCCATATTACCCAAAGCAATCTACAGATTTAATGTGATCCTTATCAATTTACCCATGACATTTTTCATAGACCTAGAACAAATAATCCTAAAATGTATATGGAATCACAAAAGATCCAGAATTGCCAAAGCAATACTGAAGGAAAGAACAAAGCTGGAGGCATAACTCTCCCAGACTTCAGACAATACTACAGAACTACAGTAATCAAAACAGTGTGGTATTGGCACAAAAACAGACACATAGATCAATGGAACAGACTAGAAAGCCCAGAAATAAACTCCCAAACCTATGGTCAATTAATCTTTAACAAAGGAGGCAAGAATATACAATGGAGAAAAAACAGTCTCTTCAAGCAAGTGGTGTTGGGAAAGCTGGACAGCCACATGTAAATCAATGAAATTAGAACACTCCTTCACACCATATGCAAAAATAAACTTAAAATGGTTTAAAGATCTAAATGTAAGACATGGCACCATAAAACTCTTAGAAGAGAACATAGGCAAGAATTCTCTGACATAAATTGTAGCAGTATTTTCTTAGATCAGTCTCCCAAAGCAAAAGAAATAAAAGCCAAAATAAACAAATGGGACCTCATCAAACTTTAAAGCTTTTGCACAGCAAAGGGAAAAAGGAAACGATAAACAAAATGAAAAGACAGTCTAGGGACTAAGAGAAAGTACTTGCAAATGATGCAACTAACAAGGGGCTAATTTCCAAAATCTACAAACAACTTAAACAACTCAATATCTAAAAAATGAAGAACCCAATCAAAAAATGGGAAGAAAACATAATTAGACATTTCTCCAAAGAAGAAATACAAAGGGCCAACAGGCAGGCACATGAAAAGATGCTCAACATTGCTAATTATTAGAGAAATGCAAACCAAACTACAATGAGGTATCACTTCACAGCAGTCAGAATGGCCATCATCAAAAGGTCTACAAGTAATAAATACTGGAGAGGGTGTGGAGAAAAGGGAATCCTCCTACACTGTTGGTGAGAATGTAAATTGTTGCAGCCACTATGGAGAACAGTATAGAGGTTACTTTAAAAATTAAAAATAGAGCTACCGTATGATCTAGCAATCCCACTCCTGGGCATATATCTGGAAAAGATGAAAACTCTAATTTGAAAAGAGACATGCACCCCAATATTCATAGCAGCACTATTTATAATAGGCAAGATATGGAAACAACCTGAGTGACCATCAACAGATGAATGGATAAAGAAGGTATGATAATAAATATACAATGGGATACTACTCAGCCATAAAAAAGAATGAAATCTTGCCATTTGCAGCTACATGGAAGGACCTAGACAATATCATACTAAGTAAAGTAAGTCAGGGAAAGACAAATGTTATATGATATCACTTATATGTAGAATCTAAAAAAAAAAATACAAATGAATGTATTTATAAACAGAAACAGACTCACAGACATAGAAAATAAACTTATGGTTACCAAAGAAGAAAGGGGCAGGGGTATAAATTAGGAGTATGAGATTAACAGATACACACTACTATATATAAAACAGATAAACAACAAGGATTTACTATATAGCACAGGGAACTATATTCAATATCTTGCAACAACCTATAATGGAAAAGAACCTGAAAAAAAATATATATATATACACATATGAATCACTTTGCTGTATACCTGAAACTAACACAATATTATAAATCAACCAAACCTCAATAGAAAAGTTTCTCTTTATTAAGAATAGTTAAATAGATAACATTTGAGTTAACCAAATCAAAAAAAGGGAAAGCACAAATAAATAAAATAAGAAATAAGCAAGGAAATTAAAAGACTCTTAAGAGGCTATTTTGCTCAACTACACATAAATAAATTCAAATTTTGGTATGAAATAGATAATTTTCTAGGAAAATCCAATTCACTAAACTAATGTAAAAGAGAAAGCAAATAAAATATTGGATTTCCACAGGATTAGGAAAATTTTTATATGATGGCTACTCCTGAAGCACTATTGAAGGTAACTCTACAAGGTGAATCAATCTGGGTTCTCCAGGAAGCACAAGTCAAGGCAAGATTTGGAGTGCATAAGATCTTCTGGAGAATTGCATGTGAAAGATAACGTGTGATGGAGCAAGAGAAGTCAAGGAAAGACTTCAGACCTCAGTGAAGATCTGACACTTCTGAAAGTGGGAAAAGGAGGAAGAACTGAGTAAGAGTCTCAAACTGGAGTGCAGTTCTGAGAGTGTCTGGGCCAGGTCAATGGGAAATCAAGCAGCCATTGCCTCTTAGAGAAGTCCCACATCCATTAGAAATGGCCAATTTCAAGCATACCTCTCACCCACTGAAAAACATTGCTCCAGAAATCATCTTCAGTCTAGCCTACATCATCACTTTCTTCTCTCTTTACTAGATCATTCTGATCAGCATATAAACATGCTGTATTATCTCTCATCTCATAATCATGTTTCCCTGATCCTCTTTCCCAGAGTAGCTACTACCCCATTTTTACGCTTTCTGTGACAGCAAAACTTCTCCAAAATAGTTGCCTATGCTCACTGTACTTAATCTCACCTTCAATTTTTTCTTAAAACCAATTCATTTGATTTTATACCTCCACCTATCCAAGAAAAACGTATCTGTCAAGTTCACCAATGACCTCTATTATCTCTAAAACCATGGTCAGTTCTCAGTCCTCATCTTAGCTGACCTATCTGCACACGTATTTTCTTCTTCTCCTTCTCCTCCTCCTTCTTCTACATATATATATGAAGCTGAGCCACCTTAATGTAACATATAGATCAATAACGGAATAGTAGCAATTTCACAAGGTTCAACTGTGAGTGTACATACATATATTATATATAAATATATGTATATAATCTGTGTGTGTAGTTATGTGTGTGTGTAATTACAAAATCACAGTACCAGTTTTCTTGTTAACAATAAGTCTACCAAATGAAATTTAAGATGTCTTTGACATTCTTTTGGTCTTTGGAATATTGCCCACTAGGATTATTCACTCAAAATATTATGTTTCAAAATTACTCAAAATAATTCCTCTCTCTGTGGTTATGCCACCAAATTGATACACAGGTACAAAGGTAATTTCTTTCAATTTCATATGTATTTTTTAAAGTTTTTGATTCAATATTGTTTTTAAATTTATATGGTTCATACATTAAAATTATAAAATGTTGCACAGAGACCTCTAGTTTCCATTTCAGTCTCTTCACCCATTGTATCCTTTCCCCTTTTCTAGTCATTTTAATTGTTTATAAAACAAAATTTTATGTTTGAAAATATAAGAAAATAGATAAATATTAATATTTCATTCAATTTCTTATAAAACATTCACATAGTAAATATTCTCTTCTGATTTTTCCTTCCATCTTTCCTTCCTTCTTTCCTCTTTCTGTCTTTCTTTCATGCAACAAAAAGTCTTATAAATAATTCCACAGAAATGTATAGCAATCAAATTTTCTCATCCCCTCCAACCCCATCCCTCCAAACTGCTACAGAGCAGCTGTATAGATGTTCCATGTTTATTCAAACAGTGCACATTTGATGGATTTTTGAGTGATTTTTGTCTTTTTCTCTTACATAGAGTGCTACAATAAATAACCCCATGGTAGGATGATCAGTCCTCTCTATTTACCTGGAACTGATGGATTTCCTGAAAATGTGAGACTTTTAGTACTTAACACCAGGAAAATCCTGAGCAAAATTGGCCATCCTACCACATGCACACATCTTTTCAGAGTAGCCTTACATCCTATGAGTTTTTTTTTTAATCTAAGTACATGGTAAGTCTTTTTATTTGTTTATGTTTACTTTTTTGTCTTTCAAGTTGCTTTAAGGTTATTTTTTCATATTGGTCTTGGACATTTTTCATTAGGTTTAATTCCTAGGTAATTCTTTTCTGACACTACTGTAAATGAGATCTTTTCTACCACTACATTTTTAATTGACTGTTGTTTTCATACATTCTATAAAAAACATTGATTTCTATATATTTGATTTTACTTCCCACCTCTAAGTCCTGACCAAGCATCCAGGCACCTTCCCCTTGTAAGATTACTTCCCGCCTTGGCAGTCCTAGGAAATTGATAAGTCACCACTCCAATTAATGAGGAAAATAAGTTAGCATTCAGGGATCATTATTATAATATTCTGGATTAAAATATGGAGAAGCTGGAGGTGAGGACACCAGTTAAAAGGCTATAAAAATAGGAGACATGAGCATTAACTAGGGCCTTGTTGAAACAGACTCAAGCCGATTTAGTGGGTTTTTTTCAATTATTAGGTATATTGCCAGTAATGAGCAGCCTCCATAAACCACCGGATTTTTAAAATAAATAACAACAAGTTACAAGAGAGAATAATATGAAATTATGTGTATTTTTGGTGACTATTATATCAACCTACAGATGATATGTGAAATCCAAAGTCTGTTAAAAATGGAAGGCTTATGTAAATGAGTAAGGCTTATGTCAATTTTTCCTTGAAATAAGCTCTTTCTCTGCATCCTCATTTCCAGTGGTATCTTAAATCTCAAACCAAATTCTCAAACATGCAAACATTTAGGAGCAAATAAACATGGCCTCTCCATGTAAATTCATGAAGTTCTAACCCCTCTGCCTTTTTAAGTCTCTCCGACAAGAAACCTGCATGAAAGAGTCACTTGAAGTACCTGAACTACAGTTAGCATTCAGGTTCGGCTAACTTTGGAACGGACACCACAGAATCTTTGTTCAAGCCAAGCATGCTAACTAGAACCCTAGATAAAGAAAGCCACTCAGAGGGTTTTACCTGCTCACGCAGGGTCAGAGGTGCCAGTTCATTCTTCCTAACTAGTATCTGTATATTGAAATACCATTCATTTCAGCAATGAAAAATAATTTTAAATAGCTAGTATGTAAATTATTAAACCTTCTTGCATTGCTGTGATATGAGACAACTGAAGCCAAAACAGGAAAGCATATTCTAATTAGTCTGTTCCAATGCTAATTTACCACACCTGAAGTATGAATGCTTAATTAGGGCATCTCAAAGTTAACCAATAGTAAAGGAGTAAATAATGACTTTCTATGCAGAGGTAGTCAAAAGTCAACTAGAGACAAGATAGCAGGTCTGAACTAAGGGTGTAAGAGGGTGGCTTTTTCTACCTGACCTCAATTCTCTGAAAGCAGAGCAGAGGAATAGATTTAAACCACAATTTCATTGATCTAGGTAAAACTCAAATAAGTGCCTGACAGGCTCTGACGTTTGCCACCATTATGAGAACCATTTGTCTGAGTGTGTTTATGAGAGCCTACCTGAAAGTGGGGGGCTCAGTGCCCGGTGGAAAAGCCTTCCAATTCTAATAGCAGCTTATTGATAATATATATGCAGCAATCATTTTGGGATTTTAAAAATTATTGTCACTGATTTCTGTCCTCTGTGCATGTATGTGTATATGTGTATAAATATATATATATATACACACACACACACATATATATATACACACACACATATATATGTATAAAGTTAAATGTATTTTTGTTGGTATTTTGTGTGATCATACTTATTAAAATAACTATTTTGAACTTCTTCCTGTCGTCTACTACTGAAAATAGGAATCTTTTAAAATATATAAAAATTCTATTTCCTACCAGATATAACTTGAGATGTGATCATTTTATTAATTTATCTCTTCTACTACAGCATGCTGTGACATTTCCACACTCCATTTAACTTCCATAGGCATCTGTTCTCATGTAAATAACTCCCAGGATACCTAACTTTCTTTGATGATTTACTCCAATTTGAAACTAATTATTATACATTCTTAATTGTGAGATTTACTTACATAAAAAGAGATGGTTTTTACCTGATTTTAATTCAGGACTTGGATCACTTATAATTCAGTACAGAGCAATGTCCTTTGTCACATCAGATAAAACAGAGTGATTATTATTGGCTATCAGTTTAGTAGTAGGTTGACGAATGAACATCTAGACTGAATTTAGGAAACATCTTTAAATGGTGAGTGATTTTAATTTGGGGATTTTAGGTGGAACCAAGTTACAGCAACAACTTATGGGAATGATTTTAAGTTCCAGAAGGCAGACTTGTATTTTCAGGAGTGAGGAAATTACACTCTCAAGGGAGGTAGCAAAGATGTTGAAGAGGCAATGGAGTATAATGGGGAAAATACCTCAGAATTTAGAGTGAGAGTTAGAAGACCTTCGCTGCTATATATTAACTGCATAACCTTGGGCAATTCACCAAGCTTCTTTGAGACTCAGCTTCCTTTTATTTAAAGATGGGGTAATTATAACTTACCAAGCTTCCAGGACTGTTGTGAGTGTTGTGAGGTCCAATGAGGTAATATATGTAACATCAGTTCCATTCCTTCTTTACTGTTTCCTCCATATTTCCAGCTCAACTTTCAACTCTTTAGTGGCGACTCTGTTATCTCCTCTTTATCTTGTAGGGAAGAGAAGGAAGAGATTAATTCAATTACACACAGGGAAAAAAGACTGATAATAGATTATGAGCATCTTCCTTTAAGGGTATTTGCATTTTAAAATATTTTGCCTAAATTGGGCAAGTCTATAGTGGTAGATTCCTCAAATTCTACCAGGAAAGGGGCCATCCTTTCTGGGACAAGTGTGTGCCTCAAATCATACCACAAAGGGAGTCATAAACTCAAAAGCATTACTTTCACCTCAGGTGTAATAAAAACCAGCCATTTAAATTTGCATTTTCTTATTTACTTTTATTTTAAAGCACTACTCAAATGGCAGGATTTTTTTTTTTTTTAAATTCTATGGACGTAGTATTCCAGGAGTCAGCAAAGGTTTTCTGTTAAGGGCCACAGAGTAAGTACTTTAGGCTTTGGGTACCACAGGATCTCTGTCACAACTGCGCAGCTAAGCACTGTAGTTTCAAAGCAGCCATGGACAATATGGAAACGGATCCATTCAAAGTTTATTTACAAAAACAGGCTGTGGGCTGGATTTGGCTCACAGGTCACAGTTTTCTGACACATACAGTATTCTATCCACTCCTACATTCTTCCTTTTTTTCTAGTCACACAACAAGTAGAAGGTTTTACAGGAGAAGGGATATTGAACACCATAACTTTTTCTCTGGTTTCCACTTTGCATTTGGCCCCAAACAGTGTGCAGAACTTTCTTGGCTTTGTCTTCCCTGTGTTCAGCCCCTAAGGCAAGCATGATGCCCATGAGCTGTCCTACAACCAACTAAAATAATGATCAGGGGCAAACGCTAACAAATCTTTACTTCAACCTCCGTTTAGTGAAAGCTCAGGATCTTAGATGCAAGGGAGGGGAGCACCTGGGAACCTTGCTTGGAGACTTAGTAACTTCATTCTTTCTTTGACTAAAATGAAGGTATCTACAAATGTGTGCTTCCTGTGCATCTGAAACCTCAGAGTTTAGCACACCTGGAAGTACTGCGAACCAACTGCCTGCAGAAGTGTGTGGGAATGCAAAATAAGAGACACATTCCCTGAAGGATCCAACAGCCTAGTTGGGGAAGCAGAACAGACACACATAAGAAAAATACTAGACAACAATTACAAAGTCAAACGTCAGAGATGTACATCTTTATAAAGTAGAAGCTGACAGTGTCAGTGCTAAAGGAGACTCTATAAAGGAATGGGCAGTAAGGGTATAGATTCTAGAGGAAGCCAGGTTGAATGACATTTTCTCCCTCCCCTAGCTAACTGCTCCCAAACCAAGAGAGGAGAAAAATCTTGCAGGGGAAAGGAATACCAATTTCCTTTGCTAACAATGCTTCCCTTAAGTCCAAGGGTGGTAAGAACCCTGAACTGCTGAAAAAGAGGTAAAATATCGGGATCAATAGTAATGTCTTATGTACAAACAGGTTTATTTCAAATTTCATATATAATTCAGTTGGATCAAAACATTGATTGGCTGGTCAACACACAAAACCTATTTAATCACCAAATCCCACACATCCCATTTGCTGACATTCAGTCTGCATTTCAGTATCTACAGGAGATTGTGAAATTCCTGAAATTGTATTTGAAATATAACTTGAAATTATTCCTTCATGCTATGTGTTTTTAATATTATATTGAGTTGAATGGGTATAAATATAGAATTTTCATGTATAAACTTTGAATATAAAAATATATTGAGAGATGCATACCCTCTATGAATTTAGATATTAAAACTTCACATTTTATTGGCTTGCCTTTTTTTCTCTTTATTTTTTCCTTTTTTCAATTGAAGTATAGTTGATATTCAATATTACATGTTACAGGTGTACAATAGAGTGATTCATAATTTTTAAAGGTTATACTCCACTTACAGTTATTACAAAATATTGGTGATATTCCCTGTGTTGTACAATATATCATTGTAGTGGCTTGTCTATTATAACAAAGAATGGTCTTCTTCTCAAACTTTTCCCAACTACCATGTTTGACTATACCATCTGAGTGTTTTTTTGCCAGGAAGCTGCCTGACATAGAATGCCATTTAACATCCAGGATATGTATGTATGGGTTAAACTATCTGAGATACTCTCTCCATCCTTGCACCAGTGGGATGGAAGGAACAAAGAAGCTCTTGCCTTTTTGGAACGTTCCCAAAGTTTGATTCAGAAATTGTCCTCTGTCCAACCAATAATTTATAGTATTGTTCTATACCTGGTGTTGCCCATAAATTTACTGGAACCCTCCCTCTAGATTGTTGTGTCCTCTTCCTGTGAAGTTTGCACATAAGATGTGGTAGAAACACCTCCAAGGACTGAGGCCTGAGATTTTAGTGACTCTACAAGATTGGTTGGCTGAGCCACTTTTGTGTCTGCTGACTAATAAATATTTGTTCACAAATGTGTGATGTCTTCTGAATTCATCTTCATACTTTTAAAAAAACGTATTGTGGTAAAATATACAAATATAAAATTCATCTTTTTTTCTTTTTTATTGAAGTATAGTTGATTTGCAACTAATTTCTGGCTTACAGCACAGTAATTCATT
The DNA here is from genome assembly GCF_036321535.1 of Camelus dromedarius. NCBI lineage: Eukaryota > Metazoa > Chordata > Mammalia > Artiodactyla > Camelidae > Camelus > Camelus dromedarius. The sequence continues at coordinate 92,998,665 of NC_087472.1, read as the reverse complement.
TACACATATGCATATTCCTTTTCATATTCTTTTTCATTATAGGCCATTACAAGGTATTGAATATAGTTCCCTGTGCTATACAGTAGGATTTGTTGTTTATCTATTTTACATATAGTAGTGTGTATCTACAAATCCTGAACTCCCAATTTACTCCTTCCCACTCCTTTTCCCCCTTTGTAACTGTAAGTTTGTTTTCTATGTCTGCGAGTCTGTCTCTGTTTTGTAAATAAGTTCATTTGTGTCCTTTTTTTTTTTAAATTCTACATATAAATGATATCATGGTATTTTTTCTTTCTCTTTCTGGCTTACTTCACTGAGTATGACAATCTCCAGGTCCATCCATGTTGCTGCAAATGGCATTATTTTATTCTTTTTTATTGCTGAGTAGTATTCCATTGTATAAATATACCAAAGCTTCTTTATCCGGTCATCTGTTGATGGAGATTTAGGTTGCTTCCATGTCTTGCCTATTGTAAATAGTGCTGCTATGAACACTGGGGTGGATGTATCTTTTCGCATTAGAGTTCCCTCCAGATATATGTCCAGGAGTGGAACTGCTGGATCATAGGGTAAGTCTATTTTCAGTTTTTTAAGGAATCTCCACACTGTTTTCCATAATGTCTGTACCAAACTACATTCCCACCAACAGTATAGGAGGGTTCCCTTTTCTCCACACCCTCTCCAGCATAAAATTCATCATTTTAAATTACACAATTTAGCAGCATTAATTACATTCACAGAGTTGTGTAACCATCACCACTATCTATTTCCAGAGGTTTTCATCATCCCAAACAGAAACTCTGTACCCATTAGATGATAACTCCTCATCTCCCCCTCCCCCATTCCCTGGTAACTTCTATCCTACTTATTATCTCTATGAATTTGCCTATTCTAGGTACCTCATATAAGTGGAATCATAGAATGTTGTCCTTCTGTGTCTGACTTATTTCAGTTAGCATACTTTTTTCAAGGTTTATCCCTATTGTAACATGAATCAGAATTCTATTCCTTTTTCTGACTGAGTAATAGTCCATTATGTGTATATACCACATTTTTTTTGTCCATTCATCTGTTGATGGACACTTGGGTTGTTTCCAACTTTTGGCTATGGTGAATATGCTGCTGTGAACATTAGTGTGCAAGTATCAAACTTACTTTTATGGTAAAGTTCCTAATAGCCAGATAATGAGGGAATGATCTTTTGCCTTTACCACCTCCCTTTAACTAATGGCAGCCACAAATATCTACCTTAAATAACTTAAAATTGAATATGACTAAATGGATTTTGGTCAGACCGTCATACTCAATTTCTTCATCTGTAACATGGGGATACTAACAGTACCCACCTCATAGACTGTTAGGAGGATTAAATGAGTTAATTCCCATAAGTTGCTCAGAAATGTATCCATCACAGTGTAAGCATTAAACAAATATAGCTCTTACTATTATTAGTGTCATCATTGTTGATCTTTTAGGGACACATTATCTTGCTGCTACTGTAACTGTAATTTACTACCTGCATTTAACATTCTACCCAGGTCTGCCCTAAGCTCTAACATGTTCTTGTTCCAAAGTCACCCTCCTCCTCAATCAAAATTCTCCTCCCAAGTGACTGATCTTATCAAGACAAGAAGGAGTGAAACTTTATTGACCCATTCAATACTGACATGTGAATTACTGATAGACACTAACCATGGACATCTATATGATGCATACCTTTGTGCACCTTAGACTCCTGGCAGACTTGTGAGAATACAGAAAGATGCAACACCTCTGCTAGTTGCTACAGTATTTCCCTTTACCATACTTTCAGCAATGGCAATCCCACTTAAAATAAATGACTTCCCCTCAAGAAAGAGAGAATTTAAAGAGAGTTTTAGAATTTCTAGTGGTCAGGGGAATCATAAACTTCTAAACCAACACAGAATAGAAGTGTAACCAAAGATTGTGTTTTAGAATGCAACTTAATATTTAATTACAGTTCACAAAGAATATAGGAATAAAATATAAGGTTAACACAATTATTTCCCTTACAAGAGATGAGATGTATTTTATCATTGTGTTTAGGCTTAATAATCAATGCAAGAATTGTAACTGTAATGTATCAATGTTATTATATTTAAAAAGTAGCAGCGTTTTGCTTTAAGAAAGACTAATATCCATAAATAAATGTGAAAAACACCAAGCCCACAAGAATAATAATAAAAGAATCCCTTATAATACATAAATTAGGTAACTATTAAAAATTCCAGAAAATGATTTCACCAGTGGCGCCCTGAAATAATATGCTTGCTTGGTGCATTTTAAAACTTGTTTTTACTAAAATCTAATTTATATTCACTGCATCAAGTAGGATTCAGTTATCTGTATACTTTTAAATAAAATTGAAAGCAGATTCAAGAAATCCTTTTTTACTAGTTAGTGGATACTAAACAACAATAGATTTGGCAAGTCTGATTATCTTTTTTAAGTATTTCAAATACTATTATCAGTTAATCTGTTAAAAAATCTGTGCTAAAGTCCTTCAAAGGGTTGGGGATGGTGAATGAATGTGGTTCAAGTACTAGCATTTGGGGCCGTGAATCAGGAGACCTGGATTCTAAAGCTTACTCAATTAACTAGCTATTCAAACTTTGGGAGAGCTTGGTTTCTATAAAAATGAATGATTTGGATGACCACTAATGTCCCTTCTTATCACTAAAACCTCCATGAAACAATCAGATTGAGTCCTACACAGTGAAGGCCATCGGCTGTGAATAGAGATGAGGATTTAGAAGACACCATCCTGACCACAAGAAACTCTGAATAAGTTTGGAGCAGACATTCTTATCATCTGCCTATGTGCCCTGAGGCCTTCCCATTAAGGTCCCTCCAGGCCTGGCTTCCAACTGCCTTCTGCATCTCCTTGCCTGAGGACTTACTTTGGCTATAGAGCCCACTCAGCCATCCAGAACAGTAGGCTAGAAGCACTAAAGTATTAGCACACATTCTGCAATCCTGGACCCATAACTGATAAGAGTTAGTGTATAAATATCCCAGCTCTCCTACCCCTTGGATAGATTAACCATCCCTTGCCACTGGGTTGGACTAACACCTAGGCTCACTGTACACTGATTCACAGAATTCTCAAGCATGGTTAATCCCCAGTGACTCACTGTTGTACTTAACTTGACAATACATCCTTTAGTGGTACCTTCCCTCCCAGTGTCCTCATCCCCTTCAGGTATTTCATGGGGACATCTAACAGGAAGACTATTCGCCAACAAATCCTTATTTCAGGTTCTGCTTCTGGAGAAGCCAAAACTAAGTGATAACTGTGTATATGATCCTAGCCTCACTCCTTCTCTGCCCCCAAAACTTGTCTGCACACTTTCTCTTCCCACACCCCATCCTGTGATTGGGGTTCCCTGGCCCACTCTGGCTTCAAATTTACTGCTAGGTCCAGCCAAGATAGTTACGTTCTTTTTTCTTTTAATGATTTTTTTAATTTTTAAAATCTATCTATCTATCTATTTATTTATTTATTTATTTATTTATTTATTTATTTATTTATTTATTATTTTTGGTGGGGAGTGGGGGAGATAATTAGGTTTATTTATTTATTTTTTAGAGGACGTACTGAGGATTGAACCCAGGACCTCATGCATGCCAAGCATGCGCTCTACCACTTCAGCCATACCTCACCCCCCCCCGCCCCCGGTAAATATGATCTTATTACCACCTTGTGAGTATTTTGTTTACGTATGTTAAGTCTTTATCCCTAACTTTACCAAAGCTATGCATACCTTAAATTTTGAAAGTGTATCATCTTTGTCTGTATACCTCTAGTGACTAACACTATATCCAACACATAAGAAATTTAATTATAGGACTTCTCCTGCTTGGAAGAATTTTCCTTGTACCATTCTTCCAAACAATCCCCTATATTTATGATTTAGAACTCAGCTTGCTTTCTCCTTAGTGAAATCGTCCCCAACTGCTACATGCTAAAGGATGAACTCCCTGCTGTATGACCCTCTGAAGACACTGAGAATACGTACCTCTTGAATATCACATCATAGTGTCAGCTATTGACTTCCCTACTTTTCCATTTTCTGTATTCTCTATATTAGCTTCTCTACTTTTCTATAAGCTTCTTGAAGGGTGGGATTTTGCTGTATTCCTTCTTGTTTATCCCAGCCCTCAGCACAAGGCCTTACATACAACAGACATCGTTGAATGCATAGAGGGAGCAGAAGGTCATTATTGGTTTTATTGGGAGTTTAATCCCGCTGTGACTCACACATTGAATAAATATATGCAATCACCATTAGGGACAAAAGAAATAGCAACTACAAAACAAAATGTGTACAGTGGCTGAGATCTGTATATTTATGGCAGAAAGCTCCTTGCTTTGTGACCTTTAAGGAGGTACAGACCAACAGCTCTCTGCAATTAGCCTGCTAAACTGGTACTGAGCTATAAATTGCTGTGACTACTGTAAAACTCAAATACATTTTATTCTATATTATTTCAGAAAAAAAATAGGTATGTGAAACCAAAAAGGTTTGGTGACCACAAGTTTAAACTCTTTAGGTGAAGTCCACTGGTCACATCATCATAATGTCCTTCCATATATCTGTCCCTCTATACACAGAATTTTTAATACTCTCTCCATAAAATATGCTTAAATAATATAAAGCAAGTCAGAAATTTGTCTTGAAATAACTGACGACTCATCTCTTCAAGTTTTGCAAGGACATATTTATACTCGGCACATACTATAAATAACAGCTGGTAATTTTGCCACAACCATTTTTCACTCACTTCTACTTTTTCCCACATTTAGTCTTCTTCCCATATTCAGTCTCATTTAACTCAGTTTAGAGTTTGCACTGGGTTGTGCCTATTGATTTGTCCTGTGTTTTAAATCCTCTTTTTCTTTATACATTATAAAAAGAAGTTATGTATGGCTACCTTTATAAAATTAGTATTTTAGAAGAATATAATACTCTTAGGCAAATACCAATAGTTCACAGTAAACCGAAGGGATGGATTTGGGACCTACAGACCACAAGAAAAAGTAGAAGTTGTAGTTTTAGCAAAATAACTTCCACAATAATCACAAAGTCTGTAGAGATGAACAAACAAACAAACAAACATTCACCATGCTTTGGAAACTTGCAATTTTGTGAAAGGAATAGAAAATTGTAAAATTAAATATGAGAGCCTGAAGCCTGGAAGGAGTGCATCAATAAGGTATGACCTAAGAAGAGGAAGAAAGGAAAAGTCAGTATAAATTCTAATAAAGAGCTTTTGGGAAACTCCATGTAAAAAGGGACATTTAGGCAGGGTGCAAAGGCATCCTAGAGGACAGGAATCGCCCAGGTTATGGAACTGTGGCATAAAAGTTGTAGGAGTGATGAGCAGGGGACTTACTTTCTTCCTCTTCTCCTGCTTCCTCCATCCCTTGCTCACTCCTAGCCAGGCAGCCCAGGACACTATTTCTTTCATGTTTGCACTACATGTTGTGCATGATTTCATTATGGTTATTACCACATGTTATTTTTTTCCCTTTATGAGTCTATCTTACATCTCTACAAAAGCAGGAACAAGCTCTTTTTATTTTATATACCCCAAACCTAGCTTAAGACAAATACTCAATAAATAAATATTACAACAAGACCTGGGGTGTTAGGTGAATGTGAAGAAATGGGTTGAGAAACAGAAAATTTCGTGACATATACCCAGAAGTCTTTAAATAGTAGTCTAAGATTGACCTTATTCTAACAACAGGAAGATATACTAATAATAGCTTCTGTTGATGTACCAGAACCTTGACATAAGTTACCTCATTCAATCCTTACAACTACCCTGTTAGATGGGCATTACTATTTTCATTTTGCAGATTATGAAACCAAGGTTAGGGAAGTTAAATCTGGTAAGTTGTCCAAGGTCATTGAGAACCAGTATGTGACAGATGCTATTCTAGATGCTGCAGATAAACTGGCCACCAAGAGAAACCAGGTCCTCACACTCCCTGAGCTTATGTTTTGGTTGAGTGAGACTGATTTTAAACAAAACCACCAAAAAATAAATAAGAAAATTCACAAATGATGATAAATGACCTAAAGGAGAGTCAAACAAGCTGATATACTTAGGAGTGACTGGGGGTGATGCAAAACAGTCTGCCTTACTCACTGGATCATGATATTCTCAATATAACACTCTGATCTTATGTTATTCAGAGGATGGAAGCAATCAAATATGAGTTTTGGAAGTATAGCTAGTGGTCAAGTGGAGGATTATTGCACAACAGCATCAATTAGGAGAGAATAAATGATTATCCAAAATGAAGCTTTAGAAGGTGAATGAGGGGAAGCAATAGCTCTAAGAGAAACCACTAATACGTTCTATAAAGAGTAAAACTGATTTCACATAAAGAATACAGAGGAGGGTAGAGATGGTGATGATGATGATATGGAATTGATGATAATATCAACAATGTTATGTCTTGACCATTGACTCAGTACATGTCCAAGATTACAGAGTTCCCTTTGGTGGAAAGTTAATTTTTAATCACTCTAAGAATGTTTTGCAAAGTGTGGGATTCTCACCACAAAGTATCCAAGATGATTTTGGGTGGTATTTAAATAATTTAAATTGCAATGAAAAGGCATTGAAGAACATAACTATCACATAGGAAAAATGCTACTTCCATTTTAAATCTCTTTCAATCCCTTTAATTATGTCAAGAAGAAATTCTCAATTTGAGCTATTTGAGCTATTTTGACTTAACACCTCTCTAACATTTGCTAATCTCCTTTTTTAAACAAAGAGTGAGCAGGCCTTATGTTCAGAGCCTTCAGCAGCCAGCAGCTAGCTGAAATTTAAAAGTTTATTTTCATTGTATTTATTTTTACAGTTACCCTCTATTTATGGTCAATGATACTAGTTTACCATTTATGGTAGTGATATACTCTTAACTTTTATAATAATTTATTTAAGTAAAAGAGTGAGTGGACTTAAAGCAAAATATTAAGCAAATAGCAATGCAGTTAATTTTACTACGTAGCAAAAATGTTGAAGGTGATAGATGGAAACTGTAGTTTTTGACAATTACTACAGTAAGTTACAAAAGCCACCTAGATTTGGCCTTCACAACTGTGAGAGAATAAATTTCTCATTCTAAGCCACTGCATTTGTGGTGATTTGTTACATAAGAAATTAATACAGGGATCCAGTGTAATCTACTTGTCACCAGTGGTTGTTCTCCTTTAAAGATGGTGCCACACTGAGGTTCCATCATCGTTCTCTGCACTGACAGGTCAGATGTTCAGAAGTGGCAGTAGATAGATCAGCTTAAATGAGAGAAGTCCATGCTGTTGCACCCATGGGCAGCCTTCATCCTGCCACCATGGCTACATCATTCAGGAGGTCCCTGTGCCATAATGAATCCACTAGGGAGCTGAAGATGGAGGTTGATAGATGCCTACTGGACAATCATCTTGTTCCCTTGAGGGTCTAGTGCCTTTTCTGTGCTGAATGATATCTTAGAAACACTGACATGCAAACCAAAGATTCACAGACTTAATATATGTCCACGCCCACAGATACACCTACATGCCTTTTCATCTGACCCTCTTATCTCTGTCCTTGCCCTTTTGCTCCTTCTAGTAGACTTGGCCACCCAGCCAAGCCATTTGCCACTGCTAAGGACTCCATATAGTCTTAGCAGAGGCCTCCTATACCTTCACACAAGTTGATGAGCAGGTATACTACACAAAGCTCTGGAACATTTTCACCATCATCTCTGTCACTGAAGGCTACCCCTCAGTGGGGCTTCAATGTGGCAGCAGTTCATGTCAGTTTGCACTAACATACTGAGCCACACATGTACCAAGACAGAATTTTAAGTCCTTCCTCAGCTTATCACTGGGAATATCCTATGAAGTCAGAGGTGAAAGCACAGGGAGAAATGTCAGCACAGAGGTAGGTGGCATGGGGGTTTGGACTATTTGTTTATGTAACTTATAGGTACCTTCTTGGGAAACATAGTGCACTAGAGAATTCTCCAGCTTTCCAACCAAATGGAATCCATTTAACAAGGCTCACTTCTCTGAGCTTTCTGATGATACTCTCAATATCCCACCAAGGTATTGCCAGCAACCTCGCCTGTTTCCTATAGGCTATTGTTTCCAAGCCTCAAAGAACCATCTCACCTGTGTTTTAAGACTGGCTCCAACATCCTTGCCAGGAAGTTAAATTCTGAGTCAGCAGAATGCCTGAATAAAATCTCCTCCATCCAGCCTTAAGTTCACTGACCCTCACTCCAGTCCAGCAACCACAAGATCCTTTCCCAGGCATGTGTTCCCATTTCCTACTGGTACATATCTGCCTGCTAGAGCAGGAAGGGAACTCCTCATCTTAGGCTAGGCTGAGATTTGACCCTACTTATTGGTAGAAGCAATGAGGGTAAATCCACAGCAGATCCATAGGTTTAAGGTTTTCCAAGTGCAATTTTTAAATGTCCCCTTCCATTTCTTAGAGTTCTGCTCTTTCCCCATCAGGGCTCACTTTTAGCAAAGGAGATTTGCTGGGGCTGTATATTCAGCCCTCTTTGTAACTCTACCACTTTTTACAACCAGATCTTAGTAGTGATTCTCAGCACATTCTGCCGAATCTCCTTAATAGCAGCCAAGCATCATTCTGACTTTCACATCATGCTTTAAGTTGATGGTTGGCTGACCTCAGCTTGCAGTTTTCTTTCTTCAGGCTTCCAATCACAGTTAACAATAGCCAGCCAAATCTACAATCCTTATAACTGCCTTCCCTCCCCCCCCATCTGTAGGGCATTGGAGCTAGCACACCTATATTCCATCCCAGTTTACTACATGTGCAAATCTTAGTAATCATGATGCTCCAAGAGGCCAAGAGTCGGCAATAATCCTCCTCTCACCACCATCAGTGGATCTTTATTACCATTTACCCAGCCAGTGATTTAATTCCAGCATTCCATTCTGAGATTCTGCTTCCTAGGATCACCTCTGATACAAACTTATCTTAGTTTGAGATTTCCAAGAAGCAGATACTGGGGCAAAGATCTAAGAGAAAGACACTTGTTTGGGAGATGATTCCCAGGAAATGGCAGTAGAATAAGAAGGTGAGAACAGGAAGGAAGAAAGCCAATAAAAGGTGTATGAACAAGCAGGGAACACTATGGCTCAATCCTAAGCAGGATCTCTGGGAGATCGTCTAAGATTTAGCCCCCATGAGAGCAGAGAAAGCTAGAGTGTCTTCTAACTCCCATCCCCTATTGGCTGAGGATTTCTCGAAACCCAGCACTCCTAGCCAGCCGTTCCATATATGGGCTGAGATAAAGCCCAGGCGGAGAGTCACAGAAGTTTTCAAGAGGACACTGTCAAAATGTACCAAAATTCTAACAGAGTATGATGGGTTCTCATTGGGATATTCAAATTGCTATGAGAAAGTGGATTCATTCTGCTGCGGGAAATTCCAACAAGGTTTCAGAAATATGGTAACATTCACCGTGGTAGCTGATGTCATGAAGTAGCTGCAATTTCCAAGAATTAAAAAAAAAAAGTTATGTGCAAGAAGGGCTAAGACCAGTGTCAGAGGAATGCCTACATCTGAGGAGTGGCTTGAGACAGAGTAGATAGTCGTCAAGTTCAGTGTTAATAAAGGTCAGTGTTATGGGTGGTAGTCAGTTTTCAGACTTTCATTGTCTCTAAGCTCTTAACTATTGGAAAATTTAAATCAGGGGGAAATTTTTTTAAATGTCCCTTATTGAATTTGTTCAATAGGTGACATTATAAAACAAAGGAGATAGCAAAAGTAAATACCAAATATTAATCTCCCTTATGCCACGCATAATTTTCTTCTCTTTGTAAGGATTCACACAACAGCAAGCTATTCAGAGGGTTTTGAACACAAGCATGAATTCTATTTTGTTCTGACTTTTGTAACTGAAATAACTAAATGATTTTCAATTCAGTAATTATAAATCTTTCTATAAAAACATGCACACAATTTTTATTCCCACCTTGCCACCTTCTTTGCCACTTGCAGATGAATTATTAGAACAAAGTTATAAACCTCCAGATATCAGATACTTGCAGTAGAAAATACTGACACAACCATAAAAAAATGCTTTCGTTTTTGTCTAGCTTTGCTGTCTTCTTCAACCTTTGTTCATCCCCTTTTCCCCTGGTCCTCTAAGTATACAAGCCAGTAGCATTTGCTTTGCTTTGCTTTTTTCCTTTTACCTTACTGCCTTTTCAAAAGGGGATGACATAGATTAGAGATATGCTCTAACTCTGTAAGGTTGTTGAGGGAAATATTAATAATTGCTGAAATTGACTTAATTTCTGTATGCTAATATTTTGTACTGTTTGTTTCAAAGAAGCATGTGAATAAAGCTACAGCTTCCATTTTTTAAATTAACAAAAGGATGGAATGAATTGATGGTTATAATAGTCATGATTAATTATTTTTAATCTCCCAAAGAAATTTCTAGTAAATTTTTTCTTTAATCTGTCACTATTAAAAAAATATTTATTGCTTATATTGGTTACTTCAATGGAAGGACACATCCTAAAACTTTTTTTGACATTTACATCAGATACATGTCTTAATGACTCAGGGCAGACCTGGCAATGTCACTATTTCTTTATTTCAATTCACACTGTAACTAAAAGTGAAAATATGTTTTACTATAATTGTTGTTTTCTTTTTTAAGAAATTGTCTTCTATGTAAACATTAACTGTTGAAAGTTATGTTGTTATTTTGGTTGTTTTCAGGACTTGAGCCTGGCATGGTGGCTATCATTTACACAGTAGTCAATGAGGATTCACATTACATAACTTCAAGGACACTATAGAGGATTCTCCAATGGATGGTAGGGGAAGAAAATTCATCAGAATTATTTTGAATAAATACTAGGAGTAGGATATTGCATGATATTCAAGCTGAGGTAAATTCCTGAATTTTCTTATGAGGAAATAACATTTTCATTCCATGATTATAAATGAAGTTAAAGTGAAGATGATAATTATGACTAATAATATCTTGAATCTATTAAATTCTTACTATCAGCTTAGCAGTTTGCCAAAACCTTTACGTAATTATCTTGTTTTACCCTCATAACCATCTTGACTTAAAGGTGTTAACATCTTCACTTTATCGATGAGAAAACCATGCTCAGAAATGTGAACTACTCCTTCAAATCACATAGCAAGTAAGTGACAAACATGATATTTAAACTAAGTCTGTAACTAAGGTACATTACCTCTCCAAATATTCTCTGGGAGCCAAGAAATATTGACTTAATTTTAAAGTGACATAAATGATTAAAATTAGATCCATTTTGAAAGCAGGATATAAATGGGAGAAAGGAGCAGAAAAGCACTGGATAGTCGAAAACGGGAAGGAATTTGGGATACACCAAAAATAAATGATCTGCAGAATAGAAGGTTACAGCAACAAAGACAATCTAAAGTCACCCAACGTCATAATTTTGCTAAAGGCTAACCCTGGAAGCAGGAACTATTAAAATTAAGAATATATATCAAGACTAAAAATAATCCTATTATTTGCCAGAGTAATTCCAAATCTAATACATGGTTCTTTATACATAATTCAAAATTCTAACCCATAAAAAATAAAACAACTGCAACAAAGATGTTTATCTATCATTATTTTAAAATCAAAAATAAAGCAAAAATATTTAAAAGAATAAAATAGATCAAACATGAGGAAAAGTTTAAGTAAATTATAGAAAATCATCTCAATGGAATATACAGCAACAATAAAAATTAGGTGTAAAAAGAGCATGCAGTAAAATGGTAAATGGTTTGAGATCATTGTAAAGAAAAAAAGTAGGGCTCAAAATTTTATCTACATTATGATTACAACTAATAAAACAAATGATGCTATGATTGGGGGAAATTGTAGGAAATAGACTAAAATGATTGAATACATTAAATGGCAGAATGACTAATGTTCTTTCATAAAGAAAATAAAAACAAAAGTATTATAAAGTAAAGGGGGAGGAGAAGAGTACTCTCAGAGATGAATGCACATGATTTTCCCTTTATCACATTTTTCTCAAAAAGCCAAATCCCACTTCTCTATTGAGAGGCATTGCTAATTACCTACACATTTCTCCCCTTCAGCTTACTAAAAAACCTTCCATTTGTTTTGCAGTTGGGGCAGGCAGTGTCTAAGACTCTCTTGCAAGTAGGAATGCTCTGGCCCTGAACAGGTTTTGTGTGGCATGTAAATAGTGTTCCCATATTTTACAAACCAAAACACAGGGTGCCCAGTTACACTGAAGTTCAAAAAACAATGCATATTTCTTTCAGTATAAGTATATTGAAAATATTACATGAGACATACTACCAAAGTTCTCCACTGTTTATCTGAAATTCAGATATAACTGAGTGTCCTGTATTTTATCTGGCAACCCTTTGTAAAGAGCTTGGAAAACTAAAGTTTCTTGATGCAGTGTTTATTGAAAACATATAGCCATATTAGTTTGGATTATGTTTCACTGTATGTAACAGAAACCAGGCTATAATGGTATAAGGAAATAAGATTTTGCTTTTCTCATATTATAAGATATTGGAAAGGAAGAAACCCAGAGAAGGTGCACTCGATCAAGGAAATGAAAGAATGAGGTTCCTTCAAGCTTCTGGCTCTAACCCCATAGCCTATGTCTTTGGTCCTAAGAGTGGCAATATGGTTGTTCCACCTCCAGGCACCCTGTGTGGATCCTGGAGAAAAGAGCATAAAGGTAATGAGCAAAAAGGGGCCTGCCAATTTACTCTGCTTTTTTTTGGTCATTTCCTTATTATTATTTCTAATCAGGAAAACTGATTTAAGGGGAAGCTTCACCTAGTAACTTAAAGTCACATCCCATTGTCCTTCTATCACATTATTCCCTATTTCTTATTAGAAAACTCTCTCCTTCCACCAACAATAACATCTACTCATTATTCATTATTACCCTGCTTAAGCTCCAGCCCCTCCCCCAAACACGTTCTTTGTACATCAGTTCCCTGTGATCCCCAAAGATGGAAGCGCCTGGATATGTTCTTACAGTTTAGTTCTAGATTAAACTCACATTTGTATTGGTCCTTTTGCTTGATGGAATTGTGTTATCTTTATAAGTGGACTGTATGGTCCTTGAGAGAGGGGACTATGCCTTATTCACAATATGCCTGGAACTCACCAGGCTCCCAATATTTGTTGATGGGTTTACCATCAACTGTCATCAAATCTTAACAAAATGCCATAAGAAACCCCTAAGTATAAGCCTTCTAAAGCTATATATAGAAAGGTTGAAGTGAAGCAGATTCCTTTTATTTTTACTTTATTTATTTAATGCTTCACTGCACGTGTAATACATTTACATGGTTTAAAATTCCAAAGATATAAAAGACTATACAGCGTGAAATATCTCCCTCCTGTATCCTTCCCTGAGCACCTAGCTTCTCTCCCTCATGCAACCAACCTCATCAATTTCTTGTATTCTCCAGGGAAAACTTTTGTATTTACAAGCAAATATGCATATTTTAAAACTCATTTTGAATATTAAACATCCACTATGCACTGAAATGCATGCCGAGCACTGTGCTAAATGCTCTATATTTAATCCTCCCAATAACTCAATGAGGCAGGTTTTTCTTCCTTTTTTTCCCAGCTTACTGAGGTACAGTTGACAAATAAAAACTGTATATATTTAAGGGGTATAACATGATGATTTGATAGACATATACATTGTGAAAGAATGATCACAATTAAGCTAATTAAGACATTCATCACTTCACATAGTTACCTTTTTTTGCATGTGGTGAGAACACTTAAGATTTAGTCTCTTAGCAAATTTCAAGCATACAGTACAATATTATTGACTATAGTTGCCAAATCATCAGAGAAATGCAAATCAAAATCACAATGAGATATCACCTCACACCTGGGAATGGCTGTCATCAAAAAGACAACAAATGACAAGTGTTGGCAAGTATGTGGAGAAAAGGGAACCCTTATACACTGTTGGTAGAAATGTAAATTGGTGCAACCACTGTGGAAAACAGTATGGGGGGAGGTTCCTAAAAAATTAAAACTAGAATACCATATGACCCAGCAAATTCTACATAAATATTTATCCAAATGAAATTAAACCTCAAAGACATATCTACACTCCCATGTTCACTGCAGCATTATTCACAATAGCCATGATATGGAAAAATGTAAGTGTTGACAGAAGATGGATACAGAAAATGTGAGATATATATTATGTATATACATATTATGGCTGAATAATAATATATTAGTATGCTAATAGTAATTAGTTAACTTTACGCTAATAATATATATTATTCAGCCATAAAAAAGGACTTCTTGTCATTCACAACAACATGGATGAAACTGGAGACATTATGCTAAGTGAAATAAGTCAGACATAGAAAGCAAATTCTGTATGATCTTTTATATGTGGAATCTAAAAAAGTCAAACTCACAGAAGAAGGTTTATCCATTATCTCCATTTTGTAGAGGAGGAAACTACACAAGCCATAGCTGATATTTGAACCTTGAGAGTCTGACTCCAGACTCCATGCTCTTAACCACAAAAAGATATTTCCTCTCCATGAGGAATATTTTAATAAGAATTATACAAAGTAAACCAAGTCTCAAAAGATTAGATAGCCCACATAGGGGAAAAATTATCTCCCTATATCTGGAGAGAATTAGATATGCACTTGTATATTTCTCAATTAAGGAAGTGTAGTTGTGAAATTTGAAGATTTCAGACTTGGATCCTTTATCTCAACACAGAAATTTGTCCCTGTGGCCACGTGACAATAGCTGAGCATGAACACCGACACCGTATGGCATTGTAGAAAGAGTACAAGTGTGTAACTGTTAGAGCAGGGAGATAGCTAGATATGAGCAGAGAAAGGGGAGCACAGACCAAACAGCAGGAAATGGGCAGAAAGGAGGGGCACAAGCCAAATGCAGGAAACCATACATCATGTAAGCACCAGGGGTCCCTGAACAGAGAAAGAGAAGCAGGAACCTCTGAGCTGATAAGTGGTCACACCTTTGGGGGTGATAAGAGGCCAACAAAGAAAGGTGGGAAAAGGCTGGAATTTCTAGTGTCCAAATGTAACCTTTTGCTTATTATGCCCTCATTTCAATAAAATTAGCCTTGCAGATTAGAAGTACCCATCATGCACCGATGCAGTGACATTTCCAATCCAGACTAAATAAGGACAAAAATCCCTCCTCCCTTCAGGAAGGTGGAGTTGGGATGAAAATCAGGGAACATGACCCCATGCCCTTCCCTCCTTAATGAATATTCTGCCCATTCATTTTTATACCCTACGTAACCAACTTGCCAAAGAAACTCGGAGCAGCTGCTCACCTGAGCCTCTGCTTGAGAGTGTACTCTCCATTACTTAATAAATCCTCACTTTACTTTTTTAACCTCTGAGTCTTGTCTCTAAATTCTTTCTGGGATGGGACAAGAACCTGGAACACTGGTTACATCCACTGGCAACATAACAACTGGACATAGTTCTCCCACTGCATGTGAAACAGGATTTGCAAGGAAGATCATTCATTTTGTCAATGCCCCTTAAACAGAATTCTTGTCCCTTTGCCTTTATTTCAGACTCCTCCATTCTCCTCTGATCTTCATCCTACTTGACTTCTTTCCCTGTCCTGATTCATCTGCTCCTACTGCTCCTCTACACTTACCCCTTTTCATTTGTCAATGAGCCCTCTGCTCTCAACTCTGCTATGCTGTCCTGACTCCTTTTCTAGGAAATTGCTGGCTGCTTCCATGTAAGAGGGGGGAAAGCTAAAAGATAGCACAAACAGATATTTTATACATGAAACCAAAAATAAACAATTTGACTTATATTTAACTTTATGCTAAAAGTGCACAACCATGCTACAGAAACCCTTAGTAAATTCTAAATAGTTAATAAGTAAGATTTTAAAAGTTTGAAAAGTTACAGAACTTTGCAACCTTACACAGGACAGAAAAAATAAAGCAAACTCCAATGTACCCAATTAAACAACCATCTCTGTTTGAGATTGTGTTAAAATGGGAGAAGTTCTTGTTAATATTTTAGTACTAATTTAAATAAAATAGTTAGAATTTAATACAGATGGTATTCACAAATAATGCATGATAATCAAATACCCCATAAAGTGATTAAGTTAAAAATAGATTCTATTACTTGTAGACATTTGGGGAAACGTTTAAGTTATTAGCAATACAAGGTATGTTATAAAGAGGTAGTTCTTTTTGTAAGTGGGAGGAGGGAATTGCTCTCAAACATTGTTGGAGGCAGTTTACCTTGAGAAAATCTTGTGAAAAGACAAGGTGGAGACTACCAAACCGCATTCTTTAAGCCAAGGTGATCTGCCCAGTCTCCAATTACAGAGCTGTAAACAGTGCATTTCCAACATGCAGATTCTTTTTTTTATTATTTAAAAAAATTTTTATTGACGTGTAGTTGATTTACAATGTTAGTTTCAGATGTACGGCAGAGTGATTCAGTTATACGTAAACATACGTATATATTTTTTTATTTTCAAATTCTTTTCCAGTTTGTTACTATGTGATATTAAATATAGTCTCCTGTGCTATACAGTAGGTTCTTATTGTTTATCTATTTCAGGCTCCTCCATTATATAGTAATATATATAGTAATGCAACACACAGATTCTTACGTGGTTGATCCAGAGTGGACCTGATACTCTGTTTTTCTAAACAACTCTCAGTTGATGTTAACCCTGCTGATCCCTGAGCCAGTATTAGGGCAGCAATATTCTAGATACTTCTTTTGGTGCAAGGATTTCTTTAGCTGGAATCTTTATCTGAGGCCTAAGTGGTAAATAGTGAGTGTTAGAGAGACTGGTTAGTACCCAAGGGAAGGGGGTCAGAATTATATGTTTCCTCTTACTTGAACTGGCGGTGGGGGCAATAATCATTTGTATGGGCTCCAAATATTTTTATAGACTAAGAAAAAGCCAGATTTTAAAAAGCAAGCTACAGAATCACATTTGAAATATTGATGGGGTGGGGCTTGTTCTGGGAAAGGAGAGGAATTTGAGAGAGTCATAAATTCAGTCTCTGCTGAGGATTTATTTATTTTTTTCTCCTAAAAATCAGAGATCAGGAGTAAATTGGTCTTTATTTCACAGATCACTTTAAGGTGTTTTGGAATACATAAATATAAGCTATAATCAGAGTTTAGGTTAGGAGTGGAGAATTGAATGTTTTCAGATAAGAAGTGGAAAGAGAATTAGGGGTTGGAGGTTTTTAAACAGAGAAGGGAGAAAAATATTCTTAAGGAAGAAAGAGGCAGGAAGGTGTTTGTGGAGCTGGCTGTCACTCTATGGAGTCAGAAAACCTCCACCCCTGGGCTCTCTGTGTGCCTGGAGCCATTGATACTTAACCCCCACCCCCCACAGGACCCTCCGCATACCTGCATTTCTGCAAGATAAAAACAGCTCTTGATGTGTGTTTACCCTAACAAAACTGATCGCCCCAGGAGATAGCCCATCTCACAATACCCTAGGCGGACAGGTCTCACATCCTGCCATGATCAAAGTTGTAAAACCTATTGTTCAGAGAAGTCCCTGACAACCGATCAGGTAGCTGTGCACGAATTTATCATGCAGCCCCTACTCCTTGTGTGCACAGCACTCTCCCCTCAATAAAAGGCCCTGCACGTTTGCCCTGGTGCTTATGTGGCCCACTGTTGCCTATAGCAGCGTCCCTATTAACCTTTCCTAAACTCTTCTCCGTCTCTGGTAATTCCTTACCAACCTGTGTCACCAGCCCACCACGCTGTGCCCACAACACTGTTGACAGGCCAAAAAAGAAGAGAAGTGTGAGAACCCCCCGTGGTGACAGACTGAGGGGGATAGGCTTTTCTGAACTGTTATTGGGGGTGAGGGGGCGGATGGGTAGTTGGGGCTCAGTCTGGGGCTGGAAGCTATCAGACTTCCTTGCATGACGTGTGTGTGACAATGGGGTTACTGTAGGAAGCCCTCTCTTGATTGTTCTTTGCACCAGCCTTATGCCTTCTCCACAGCTTCAGCCATTCAGAGCTTGAGTTGAAATGTTATAGAAGATAAACAAAACTGGACATTAAAGTGGTAAATATAGACTTTTTCCAATAATTACTGCTATAGAGGAAAGAATTGAGCAAAGGACAGTAAGTGTTTTAAAGGGGGAAGTTTGGGGTGGGGACTTGAGCTGAGTCAGGGGAGTGAAAAATTACAATAGGAAGGTAAGAGGGTTGGTCACTATAAATGTGATTATGAGAAGGAAAAGGTTGGGCTGGGCCAAGACTGGACTGGGCTAACTCATGAATTTTAAGTTAACTCGTGAATTTTAAGTTTCACCTTGCTAGACCGGTTTCAGGTTACTGCAAGTGACCCTTTGCTTCCGCTTTTATGACACTGCCTAGCTGTACCCACCCTATTGGTTGATGGACTCCCAAGCTTGCGACACTGCCTAGCTGTACTAACCCTATTGATTGATGGACCCCCAAGCTTTTAAGTGACCCTATAAACCCTCACTCACACTTCCCGGAGGCGCTCAGAGCTCCGGAGCGATAGCCCCTCTAAGCCTGCCAGCGTAATAAACCTGAGTACTCCACCCTCTGAGTGGTGTTTGTTTCTTGGCTGGCCTGCCATTTCTGTAACAATTAGGCCACCATGTCTGCTAACTGGCATTTATCAAAGTTAGGCATCTATCTTCCCATAGAAACTAAGAGATAGAGGCTCTACCCTTCCTGATGATCACATTTAAAAAAAAATGGTGTTCAGGTCCTTGAGGGTTGTAGGAGATACATCTACACTTTTTTTTTAAATAAATGCTTTAAAAAAGGGAGGTCAGGGGCCCATCATCAGGGGTTGGCTGAAACAAAGGGTAAACTCTCAGCAACCTTGAGCTTTTCCAGATAGGATTTCAGCATGGGACTGGGTAGTCCCAGGGATGTGTTCTTAGGTTGCCAAAAGCTAAGCTAAAGTTTGCTGAAGTCTCTTAGGGCTGGGGTCTGGACGGAGTCATTCAAGCAGAGAGTGTTTACAGTTTTCAGTGTCCACAGGAATAAAACCAAGGTTGCTCAGAAGCCCTGTGCTTTTAGAGCGCTGAGAAAATGAGGACAGAACTGAACTTCTGGTACTCCTTTCTTCACACCCCACCCCCCAAACACCCAAGCTGGAAGTTTACAACCTGAGAGTGTCTCCTCCTATTGTTACCTTTCCCTGAGGGCCAGAAGGGATGCAAATTGAAGCCATGACCTGAGGGAACAATGAGTGATGGGCTTGGCTACAGTTTGGGATGCCTGTAGCTATCACTTTAGGGCTTACTTATCCACTCTTCCCTACTACACATTCTGGGCCTGAATGAATGGGTGATGGCCTTCTAACGTCTCCTTTTAAAGAGTAGTCAATACCCTGGAGGGGGAAGCCGACAAGCTCACAAGACATTTGTAGGCGCATAGATATTTCAAAAGGAAAACATATCCTAGATACAGATTCCAGTAAAAGTAAAAAGTATTAGAGCAAACAAAACAAGAATGTAAACTTATCTCAAAAATAGTGTGTGTAAAAAAAGAAATGATTGAAAAAGCCAGTATGATGGGATAAAGAACAGAATATTGAATTGCGGAACAAATTGATGAATTTGAAAACCAGATTGAGGAAATCCTCCAGAAGTTAAAAGGATAGGAAAGGAGACTGTAAAAGACAAGCCAAGAGAAATGGAAGATGGACACCAAAATGCTAACACCCAGAATAACAAGACAGAGAAAAGGGAAAAAAATTGAGATGGGAAAAATATTTGAGGACATGCAGAATGAGTTAAAAATTTTTAAAGACTTCAAATTGAAAGGGCCCAGAAAGTGCAAAAAGAGAATTTTTTTTTCAAATCCATACCTAGATATATTATAGTGAAATTTAAGAATACAAAGGCAAAGATAAAATTCTAAACACAGGGAAAAAAAGAGCAGACACCATACAAAGGAAGAAGAATCAGACTGATGTCAGATTTTTCAAACCACTGAATGCAAATGGGTGTTCTCAAAGAATTGAAGGAAGATAACTTTGAACATAGAAGTTTCTATCCAACAAGATGTCATTTAAATAAGAGGACATGATAAAAATATTATCAGGCATACAATATTTTAAAATCTTTGCTACACAAAGATGTATATAAAAGACTTTTGGATAAGTGCTTAAAAGAAAAGACAAATCTGGAGATGTTGCAAGAGATATATGAAGTAAAGGTTATCAAATAAATAACTTACTAATGGTTATTGTTGTTTAAAAAATAACAAAGATCAAAGAAAAAGGGAAAATATATCTGTAATAACTGATTACAGTCAGCCCTCTGTATCTGTGGGTTCTGCATCCACTGTAGAGGGTTGACTATACTAACCATTTTATACAGGGGACTTGAGCATCTGTGGATTTTATATCCACAGGTGTCCTGGAACCAATTCCCCACTAATACTGAGGGATAACTGTAGTGAAGATCTAGTTTAGTAACTGTCTAAGTCTATTGGGCATATACTACCTGGAGCTCTTGTTTACATGCAAATTCTGATTCAGTAGGTCTGCAATGGGGCACAAAGTTCTGCAATTCAAGTAAATTCCCAGGAGTTGCTGATGCTGCTGGTCCTTGGACCACATTTTAAGTAAAAGCCAGGGCATAGATCTGATCAACATGATGAGTGTTGGAAAGAGGGGGAGTCAAGGGATGAGAGAGCCCTCGCCTTATTCAGGGTGAGACATAGCTTCAATTAAGAAAAGTAACGAGGATAGGAGTAAAAAGATATGTAGAATAATAGGGACACATTGAAATAAGAAACTAAGATGGTAGCAACAATAATGAAGATTTCAGTAACTATAATAAATAAGAATAGAAGAAAACTACCAATTCAAAGATACAGAGTGATAAATTGGATAAAATGCCCAAA
Source organism: Camelus dromedarius (assembly GCF_036321535.1). Lineage (NCBI taxonomy): Eukaryota > Metazoa > Chordata > Mammalia > Artiodactyla > Camelidae > Camelus > Camelus dromedarius. The sequence continues at coordinate 92,977,653 of NC_087472.1, read as the reverse complement.
TCCAGATTTAAACGATTTCCACGAGGAACATTTAAAGCATTAGGACATGCGAAAGTTGAAGAGAAAAGAATGGGAAAAACAAGATCTAGCAGGAAAACCCCAGTCAAATCAATGTTGCTAACTATATTATATTAAATAAAGTAGATTTTAAGACAAAAAATATTAGGAGTGGAGAGTCATGACACAGCAAAAAAGTTCAGTCTATCAAGGAAGTACAGTAATTTTAAGTATGCATACACTATAGGCTCAAAATATGTGAAGCAAAAAATTGACAGTACTATATCAATAAATTTGTTATCATAGTGGGGAATTTCAACACATCTCTCTTGATTATTAACAGGTTACACAATATTAATTCAGCAAAGATATAGAATAAATGAATAACATAATTAATAAGATTGATTTAATGGAGATTATACATAAAAAGAGATAAGAGAGAGAAAGAAACCCACATAGTTATTTTTGCATCCATTAGGGAATATACAATTTTACCATGCATGTGTGAAATATTTATAAAAAGTTTATCATGTAACAGCCAATAAAGAGTCCTCAAAAATATTTCAGATCTCATAATATCTAACCATAATACAATTATGTTAGATGATAATTTTAAAAATTAAAAATATCCTTGAACATATGGAAATTTAACACACACATAAAAACAGGAAAAAAATCACAGTAAAGTCTGAAAATTAAAAAACCGGAATGACAGAGAAAACATTAGGTATCAAAACCTAGGAGATATGGTAAAGGTGCTTTAAGGGAGATGTATAGCTTCAAATACTGATATTAAAAAAGAAAAGAGCTTCAAAATTAGTGACTTATGCATTCATCTTAAGATGTTATAATATGATTAACAGAATGAACTCTAGGTAATATAGGTAATAGAAAACAGGATCTTGAAGTGACATCTGCATCCCTATGTTGACTGCAGCATTATTCAGAATAATCAAGATATGGAAACAACCTATGTTCATCAAAGGATAGGTGGATAATGAAGATGATATATATGTATACATATATGATTATAATATATTTATTATTCAGCCATAAGAAAGAAGGAAATCCTTCTGTTTGTGACAACTTGGATGAAACTTGAGGGCATTATGCTAAGTGAAGGAAGTCAGACAGAAAGACAATTACTGCTTGATAATCACTTATGTGCAGAATCTAAAAAAGCGAAACTCAGAGAAACAGTATATTAGTGGTTACCAGGGGCTGGGGATGGGGGAAATGGGGAGCTTATTGGTCAAATGGTACAAACTACCAGTTAGAAGATTAACAAGTTCTGGGGATCTAATACACAGCATGGTGATAATAGCTAATAATTCTGTATTACATGCTTGAAAGCTGCTGAGAGAGTAGATTTTAAATGTTCTCACCACAAAAAGAAATTTTAATTATGTGACCGAATGGAGGTGTTAGCTAAGGCTATAGCAGTAATCATTTTGTAATATATAAGTGTATTAAATTAACACTTTGTACACCTTAAACTTACACAACATTATGTCAATTATATCTCAAGAAAGCTGTAAAAATTATTTTTTTAATAGCAGAAATAAATAAAAACAAAAGACAAAAATACAATTTGAAGGTCAGTAAAATATAATTGGAATGGGGGATACAATTACAGATAAAGCAAATGTTAGAATCTGATCCTCATCTGCACAACTCAAGGGTGAGCCCTGGAGTTGAAAAACAAATTTGTGGGGTCTCTTTCCTGAATCCCTGTCCCTTGTAATCTTCCTGGTACTTTTCTGTTCTCTGCCCTGACCCTTTCTGGTTCCCTGGCCAGAAACTCGGGGCTCTAATTACTCCACACTGGCATGCTCTGTTGTGGACTTTCATGATTAGACTCACGTCCTGGCTCAAAAGGGAGGACAGAGAGCGAAATAAGACAAAACGAAACAAAACAAAACAGAGGGTTTGTCCTATGTGCTTGGAACCACAGTTCCATAGAACAGAAAAAGTTCCCTCTCTGAGTTTTCATTCTTGTTGATTCCAGTAACTGCAGCTTCTACCTCCACCACCATGACCAGACTGACTGGGGACTGGAGCGCCCTGTCTGAGCTCATTTCCATGTGTCTGGTAGTGTTGACTTCAGGCCGGGAAATATCAAAAGGGGGAAAATGGCCAACAATACAAATTTGGTTGTACTCCAAATTCGGGTGCTCATTCCTGATCTGCCTACTACTATTTCCTTTCCAGGGTCTTCAAACAGTTGTTGCATGCATTCTGTCCAGGTTTTAACGTATTCAGTGGAAGAGAAAGAGGAAAGTGTGCTTACAGCATTTTATCTAGAACGGGAACTGGTATCTTTTTATAAAGTTAAAGCAGTTGAAATTTAAAATCTGTGCTCTTTAGGAATACCTATAGATGCAATAAAATTACATAAAAAAAGAAGTTGAAGGAATAATGCACATGGAGTTCAAGATGATGTTTTCTTTAAGTAAGGGGAGGCAGATGGATAGGTTGATAGAGGTACCATACCATTCGTTTGAAATAGGTTATTATCAAGATGCTTGCTTTTGTTTTGTATGGTGCTTTCTCAAACAGTTACAACCTCATGAAAAACAACTAACTAACTAAGTACATGAATAAAACTGGGCTGCACAGAGACCAATAAAAATGACTATTAACCAAGAACCATGCATTTTGTACACCTGAGATGCAAAAAAGAATGAAAAGAGGAAAAGAAAAAAGAAGGAAAAAAAAGTTTCTTGCCTTTGAATGGGTCAGAGGTTACAAATCAGCGTAGACTAAGCTATATTATACCAACAAATGTGCCTGAGATCTCTGAGGCTCAGTACAATGAAAGTTTGCTTCTTACTCACACAAAGCCCTAGGCTGCTGCTTCTGGTTACACTGCTCTCATCTTAGTTGTGACTATGATCCATCCTTAGGAATAACTAGGGAGCTAGGATCCTTCTATCACATGATCGCAGCATCTTGAAGCTCTTTCCATCAAGCCATGCTTAAGAAGAAGGCAAACGTGAGAATAAAGACACAGGGGAAAAGCCCTCTCTGGAGATTTGAGGGATCAAGTCTGGAAGATGTGGGCTACACATCTGTTCCCATTCCTCTGTGGCCCCACCTAGATGCAAAAGGAGTGGGAAACAATGTTTTTGAGTGCTCAAGAAGAAAATGAATACATTTGGCGAGCACATAGAATTGTCTCCGTCACAAGAGCATTTTGCAATAATGATATTCAATATTCCATTTTAAAATTATTACTTATATTATGCCATGCTATAATCTCTGTCTAGTACCTAGTACCTGATATACTATCACCTCATTCTAGTATATTATAATATCCTTCTACTATCTGCTAAATATATACCGACCACACATACACACACTCATACTAATTGAGTATGACTATCTAGCTAACATTACCTATAATACTCTCTAGCCTCTTGTATGATTTACTTAAAGAGTTGTTTTTCTCAGTAGGAAAATTAGTTCAGAAGGGCATACTGATATCTACATGTTAACACACACTTCATCATAGTATTCTTAAGTGTTTAAAAAGTTGAAATCTTAACATTGTTCCCTGAAAAGTGTAATTTCATAATTTTTCTCTTCATTTAACAGAGCATAATAATTCACTTAGATCTCCTTTAGGAAAAAGCAGAGTGATGCACAAAACCAAGAGTAACATATTCTGCTGGGAAAAACAATGCAGTCAAAATTTTTGCTGAACTGTCACTAATGCTTTTGTTTACAGTTTGCCATATTAAGGAATACTAAGCCAATAAAGACAACTTACAAGCCAAATAAAAAAGTAATCATCAAAAGTTAGAGGAGCAGATAAGGGTGCTGATTTAGAGAAGGTACAATTTCCAACTTTGTCACTGTAAGACAATGAGCAAGCTATTAATAGTTTCTGTGCATTGGTTTCCTCATCTGTAAATTGGTAACGGCAATAGTACTTATTTCTTTTGAGGATTAAGTAAGTTTGCACATATTAAATGCCCCCATTGGTGCCTGGCACACAAGAAGTACTGAATAAATACTAGCTATTATTATTTCACAAAATGATTGACACTAAAAAAAGTCAAAGACATGTTTATTTTAATGATCTAGTTCCTATTCAATGGTAAATCACACTAAATTATGTTTCAGAAAGAAAACCCCCATTTATTTCATGAAAACACCTTTTAAAATAAACAAATTCTGCCTTTTCATATTCATTTCATAGGAAGGCCCCCATATTTTATATGATAAAATATTTCACTTTCACAAATATCTGTCAAGAGTTTATTTTATTAATTTTTATTATTGTTAATAATATATCATTGACATGGGAGTTAAACTTCTTTTTCTTCTAGTTTTAAACAAGCTTTAAAATAATGTTTATTGAAGTGTAGTTGATTTAATGCTAATTTCACATGTACAGCAAAGTGACTCAGTTATACATATACATTCATATATATATATTTTCAGATTCTTTTCCATTATATGTCATTACAAGATACTGAATGCAGTTCCCTGTGCTATACAGTAGGTCCTTGTTGTTTATCCATTTTATATACAATAATGCATGTCTGTCAATCCCCAACCCACGATTTATGCCTCCCAGCCCTTTCCCCTTTGGTAACCATATTCTATGTCCATGAGTGTGTTTTTGGTTTGTAAATAGAACTAGTATCCTTTTTTTTACATTCCACATGTAAGTGATATTTGTCAACAAACTTCTTTTTTTAAAAAAACTTTTCATTTAAATATGAAATATATTTCTAAAGTGCACACATTATATGCATGCTCAATGAATTTTCACAGTGTGAATACACCCAAGTAGCCAATATCAAGATTTTAAAAACCCAGAATATTACCAGCACCTCCAAAGCTCCTCTTATGCAACCTTTTAGTTGCTGCTCTCACCTAGGGTAGCTACTATCCTGATGTTTTACAATGTAGATTAGATTCATTTTGTCCTTTCTATAAAGGCAGTCTTACAGGATGTACTCTTCTGTGTCTGCCTTCTTTTGTTCAACATTTTGTTTGTGAGACTGAAATATATTGTCGCTAGTAGTCATTGATCGTTAGTTCTCATTCCTGTATGGTAACCTGCAGTATGAATACATTGCAAGGTATTTATCTAATCTACGGTTGATGAGCATTTGGGTACTTTCCAGTTTGGAACTTTGTGAATAAAGCTGCTGTGAACTTTCTAATACATGTTTTTAGTGCACGTACATATGCATTTATTTTGGGTATATACCTAGAATGGAGTTGACAGCATCACAGGTTATACATGTGTTTAGAAATAATAGGCGCTGCTGAAAAGTTTTCCCAGGTTATTGAAATTATTTTTACTGTCCCCAGGAGTAGGTGTGAGTTGCAGTTGCTCCAACTGTTCGCCTACATTTTCTATCGTCCATTATTTAACATTAAACATTCTGGTGAATGTGTCATGATATTGCATTGTGGTTTAAATTTACATCACCATTCTGTCTTATAAAGCCATTTACCTTTTCACACATTCATTTGCCATTTGGTTATCCTCTTTTGCAATATGTGTCAAATAGACTTCTTCAATTGGCAAATCTATGTGTCAGTATTATGTTGATTATTATTATAACTAGCTGGTTAAAAGAAGCAGACTCACCTACATGGCTTGCCCTGGATGAAGTTGGACTGGTCTTGAGATGATCTATCAATAATACCATGAGTTTTAGTCAGAGACAGGATTCATCCTAACCAAAAACATCAGTTTATTCTTTTTAAAAAGAAGAAAACTATCTTACTTGAATGTCTGATACTCTTCAACTCTATAGCTAGTATAAAACAACAAAACACAAACAAAAATAAAAGCATCCTTGTCTCCATTTACACCACTGTAACAGTCTCTGATTGAGAAAGAAAAGAAATGAAAACAAACTAAAGATAAAGTGAAACAAAGCATGCTTCCCTCATACATCCTATGTCTGAGGTAGTCTGCTAGGTGTGCTACAATATCTCCAGAAGGTTATCCCATTAAGTTCTTTTTTTTTTTTTATAAGAAGACAATGAGATTCAAAGAAGACAAGGAATTTTCTCAAGGCCATAGAGTGATAGGCCAGGAATCAGATCAGATCTCATTATATCTAATATCTCTATTATGTCCTCAATTTATCTTTTTCAAGAAAAGGCTGTCAGGCAATATGGCTGAGTCATGCTAGAAGAGAACTCCTACCACTTCCTAGCTTTGTGAGCTTAAATAACTATGTCATTCGGCCGAGTAAGACTCAATTTCCTCTGACTAAAATCAAGAGATTATTCAAGGTTATCTCTAGAGCCCTCTTCAAAAACTGATTCTGTGATTTTAAACACTTTGATCTCTACTTCCAGGACCAGTGCTATTTCCTTCTAGGTAGAAGAAAACTGGTCTACTTAGATGTTACTCTTTATTCCTGGTCTTCACTCATTTTTATGATTTTCTTCTTGCTCAACCCTCCAGGTCACTGAAATAAGACCTTCTCTGTTCAATCTGACCTGACTCTTTTAGGCTGAATTCAGATCTCCCTTACGGTACTCATCACATTGTCTATCACATGCGATGCTTATGTGTCTTTCTCCACTGCTAGACTTGAGTTCCTTAAGTACTTATTCCTCCCTAGAGCCCCCTAACCACACACCCTCTGGCACACAGTATGTGATGGATAAACCATAGACAAAAGGATAAATGAATGAATGATTCGCTTCCAGTTCTACAGGTCGATGATTTAAAAGCTAGAGATGGGACCTCTTTGATTATTTCTCGTTACCCTCTATCTCATGTTCCCAGACACCAAGTAAGGATGCAATTACAGGCAGAGTCCCAGCTTCGACCTGATTTCAGAGAGGACCTCTTCAATATAAATTATGCCTCTGAGTTATTCTGAACTATAGTCCAAAGAGTTAAGGTTTCTTACTCTGATACCAGTCGGTCACGGGCTAGGCAGAGAAGGGTTGTACACTCATTAAAGGCAAGTCAAGCCGCACCAGTAGCCCAAGAGCAATAGTTAAAGAAGATGCAGGTGCTGGCCTTTAAATGCAGGCACAGAGAGGGGAGTGATGGCTGTGAGCACATGGGGTTCTGGGCTGAACTTTGACAGTGTCTGCTTCACCCTTTTTTCCTGTTCTACTATCCTGTGAAAAAAATATTATAAATCTAGTAAATTTCGGAGACACTGGTATTTGATTCCGTATTTTATGCTCTAAAACATTAGCCCACATGGCTCTCTTCCTTTACTAAACTATTTTATATGCCTTAATTACCATGAAGTGCCCTGAATCATTTCAGTGGGAGCAGTCTTCCATGTATATATAGCAATACCATTTCATTTCATTTCCTAAACCCGGAAGACTTTTAATTCTGCCCTCTCTCTTCCAAACCATTCAATGCAGGAAATGTTACTGTCATTTTACCTTCTTCAACCATAATATCTGAAGCAATTTTTTGTGTGTGATCAATTGGAAGTAGAATGCATCGCCACAGGTCATGTGTCCTGGATATAGTGGAGCCTGATAAAAAATACATATAAAAAGTAGCAAGTGGTCTGTTTCAGTAGAACCATATGCAGGGATCGGAAATTCACCAAGACATAGGGCTTTTAACTCCTGAGTTTAGTCAGATTTCCATAAAACGTAAGCTTTAGGAGAGAAGGAAACTTGACTAGAAATACCCATGATGGTATCCTCAGGACCTCGAACTGTGCCTGGCACATAGTGGGTTTTCAATGCACATTTCCTGAATCAATTACAATTTTGCCTACCTATAATATTGTTCTGTGGTTTTATTTAAACTAGTTGTCAGCATGGAATGACTTCTGCATTCTCTCCTGGAAGTGGGTGAATTTCCATGGTGAGCAATTCCTCTATATACAGTTTGCAAATCATTTTGGGAACCTTCCAAATGAAAGGCACTGTATAAATATACCCTCCCACCAGCAGCCAGCCGGCTTTCCACCGGGATGCATTTGCATCGCTTATGTACATAGTGTTTCATTTGGGGCATTGCTTTTATTTTTATGACCATAAAAGAAATATTCACAGTATGAACAATAATGTAAACTGCATTCAAGAAGATATATATTTGTATACTTTTATGATTCAAAACTTAGAAATCTGAAAGAAAAGCAGGCATGGCATTTTTCTTTCATGTTGCTGTTTGCCTTTTCATAACATTCTTTATTATTTCTGAACTTTATGGGGGAATTTTGCTGAAATGCTTAAGTCTTTGTCTGTACATCATTTGAGAATATGTGGTGGTGGGTTCAAATGAATGTTGCTGGCAAAAGACCTGAAAATGAAGGGCGCTTGATTTTGCATTTATTCATGTCTGTAATAATAGTTGGCTTTAGCGCTGCCTTTTTGTGGATGGAGTCCTCTTCAAGGAGAGAAAGAGGAAAATAAGCAACCTTAGGTATAAAATACTTTCTAAGTGACTTAGCATGACAATGGGGACCTTCACAGATGGAAGAGACTTTGAAGAGACATAGTTTAGCCTTTCTAACAAAAGAGGGCCTGATTTCATAGAACATTGCTGGAGAGCTAGACTTTGATTTTATATCATACAGAAAATATTTAATCAACTTTGAAATAAATTTCCAACAGAGTTAAATCAAAACCTCTATAAATTATCTTTTTACTTACACAGAATCATCTGTATACAAAAGATGAACTGAATTATAACTCCTTAATTTATATATTTCCATAATTAAATTTAAATGGAATGAAATAATCTCACTCCAGACATATTTTCCATATATTCTAGCCTTAAGGATTTCATTAAAAAGAAGAGCTACTCTGAATATTTAGAGTATTTTTCTATGGCAAAACATCTAAAAAGGTAGACTAAATAAAATTCTGACTCATTTATCTAAAGAAAGATGTGAAATGTAGAAAATTAAATGTAAACTACCCACAGTTAAAAGCAGACTCAATAAGAATCTGAATTCAGTTCCTGTGTCCACATTTCTCTTCCATAAAGACAAAATCTGATTATTTTCTCACATTTTAGTACTAAAACAAAAAAGTAATTTTTGAAACCTTAGCAATAGGATAGAAATGTTAGGAAATAGTTCATTCAAATTATTTGTGGCTTATAAAGTAGATGTGGTTGCATTTTCTGTCTCCTCAGTCAGCATGTTATTGTCACTAAACTCTAATTTCATCCTCCCAGTAATACCAACTTGGTCTCATTAAAATGTATTTCTTATTTGAAATATATTGATATTCTTTTTTATTGTTAGAAAATAAAACAGCAGTTCCTTCAACTGAGAAAAACTAGAAGCATAGAATTGATCTGCAGTCAGTTTTTACTACAAACCCCATAATGCTTTGGATTTTAGCCTACAATCCCCATGCTGCAGCAGCAAACTTACTGTTAACCCTGTTACTAGGGGGGAAAAAAAGAACAGAACGTGTGAGAAGAACTATGTAACATTCAAGGATTCTGCTTGAATAGTAAATTATTAATTTTTGCAATAGTCTAGGACTTATTTGCTTTTTACTTTAATAAAAAAGGCATATTTATGGATATGCACACTACTTTTTCATCCTGAATGTCATATCACTTTAATCTCACACAATGCACCAAAGTATATACTTCCCATGTCAAAGTCTTTTTTTATATGCATCATTGAGTTGTATAGTTTTTGACAAACCTCCACCCCCACTCCGCCCCTTTGGAGGGAGGTCAGCTTTATTCAGATTTTAAAATAAAATCACAATACATTGTTTAATGCTCTAAATATCTGCAAATGAGAATTAAATTCGGTGAAGTAATTAAAATTCTTAATTAGATGCACCTTGCAGCTGCTGTTCGTCTTAATTGGCAATAATGCAGCTACATTTTGTTCTGACACATATCTTCAGAAGAGTTAGAGAACTGAAGAGAGGCAAGAGGAAAGTGTTCCCACACAGTTCAAGACAGTTCGCACAAAGAGGATCCCATGGCAACAAACAGGGAGGCCCACAGTTGGCTCTGTAAGATCCAGGAATAGACAATGCTTCACCTCGGATTTAAACAAACACTTCCCTTCCTGGATATGAAGAGAAAGCGTTTTAAATCATCTCTTGCAAGAGTAGAGAAATGGTCAAATGTTCACCTGTCTTTAACACACTTTTCAAACCTTCTAGATCCTCTCCGCAGCCCATGCCAAGGTAATAATTAGAATTCTTGCTCAGTAACAAACTAACTGGCAAAAGCCCTGCCAATAGAGGACCTGATTTTTGTACCATAGGGAGCTGGAGTGGACCTTGGCAACTGGTTCATCTCAACGTGTCATTTTACAAACAAGGAAACTGAGGCCAAGAGAAATTCAAGTGATTCACTCAGGTGATTATGGCTACTTAGTAGAAACTATACTCAAATCTAGGTATTGAGCCCACAGTCCAGGACTTCTAAACTTTGCTTGGAGCAATTAAATTGGTTCATTGGAGTCCCTTTGAAGTCTAGTTCATCACTTAGATGGGTTAGGCAAAGGACCGTGAGAGAAGGTGTTGAGAATGTGGATTACATGCTAGGAGAGAAGACACTTCCTTTCACCTCTGGTTCTCAGTTTATTCTAGATGATGAGAACCTGTGGGGAAGGAGCAGGGAAAAGAGAACGGCTGGCACGTAGGAGGTTAATCTGGGTGAGTTACCTCCTGGGAAACCACGAAACACTTGCCTACACACTTCAGCCAGATCTTCCTTCAGCTTGGATTGTAAGTTCCTTATATGGCTCCTTCTCTAAAACTACAGATTGACCTCTCTATCGAGTCTCTTGGCCCTCACTCAGTCTCACCTGTGCCCTGACAGAGCTTACCTTGCATTAGTTTAGCTCGTATTTGACCGAATATTTGCAAGGGTTTGTTTTCTTGATCTTCAATTGTGTTTTACTCCACACATTAAATGAAGATACAGTTCTCTAGGGCCAAGGCTGTTTTGCCTATTTATTGTTCTATTTTTGGTTTATCCTGTTAAACCTTACATTATAAAAGCTTGCGGAATACTAGAGTGGGTTAAGGTTTTCGAGAATCGGGGCTACAGGTGGTGTGTGGGTAAGGTTGAAGGGTCGGGAGAGGGAGAGGTGGTGATTGGCAGTGTTTCTCAGTCTCCAACTGCCTCACCTGCCCCACTGTCATAAGTCAGAACCAAACATGGTGGTTGCACTGTACAGACTCGCCTAGAGTCTTGCTCCTCCAAGTGTGGTCCATAGAGCAGCATTATTATGGTCTATGGACCAGCTTACTATAAATGCAGACTGTCAGGCCTCACTCCAGACTTACTGAATCAGAATCTGCATTTTAACAAGACACCCAGGTGACTATGCCTCTGTTCTAGTTTGTGAAGTACAGAACCACATGTATTATATACTTTCCCAAGGCAATATAAAGGGCACTGATCTTAAACTGAGCAAATATTGTAATATACTTGACCGGTATCTACTCTGTCCCTCTTTTCCCATCACGACTCTGTCTGAGAATCCCATCCCGCAGCGAAATCTGTAACCAGGCGGATGGGAGGAGGGTCCTTTTCAATCTCCTTTTGCACCCCGCCCCCTCACCCCTTCACCTCCTTACCCCCTACCAGAAAGCCTGCCACCGGCACCCTCCTCCCAAGCCCCACTCACTTAGGGAAGATTTTGCTCCTCCCCAAACAGAAAGAGCAGCTGTGTGGAGAGTTACTGCTTGAAGACTATAATTTACATACCAATACAGGCTGAAGCACTTTTTAAAACTGCCCTTTAAAAACAATTATCACCTTGCCACCTGAGGTTTGGAGCGAGCGTCTAGTTCCCCGCTCCAGTTTGAAATCCGGCTTAAAGTGATACTGCGAATGATCAAGTGTGTGTGTGTGTGTGTGTGTGAGAGACAGAGAGAGAGAGAGAGAGAGAGAGGGAGAGGGAGAGGGAGAGGGAGAGGGAGAGAGAGGAGAGAGAGAGAGAGAGAGAGAGAGAGAGAGAGAGAGAGAGAGATCGCAATAACAAATCGGCTCTAAAGAGAAGAGATGAAAAGGAGGTTATTAGGAGCGTGTCAGTTTAGGCATTGCTCTTGCACCTTTCTGCTTCCTAGAGAAATGGAACCATAAGTCTAAGGTGACTAACGCAAGACTGGCTAAGCGTCCACAGTTGCCAGTCCACTTTTGCTTGGGAAGGACAGATTCCCATTATAGGAGGCCTCTCAGGGTCCTTTCCAAAAGATTCCCAGGCTACACTCCTTCTTCAGTCTCCTGAAAACTAAAACTCGCAAAGCGGTGGCATTCTGTGGATTGGCTAGTACTAAAATATCCATTGGGTGGCAGTAACACTATCCTCTTTATGACTTGCAGCAAACCAGAAAATGCATTCAATCAAATGAACCGATCTTGTAGAAACACTGGAATCATTTATGCATTGCAGTTTCTCTTTCTTGTTTTCGCTCCTTCTTCCCTGGGATATTCTGAGTGGATTGTGGCTATTAATCAAGATCTCGTGCTAGCCGTGGTTTGCTTGTCGTTTTCGCTCAGGATTAACATCATTCAAGGAAAACGCAAAGCTGCTTTTTTTCCTCCACTCTTTTTTGAAAAATCATTTTTGGGGGCTGCTGAAGAGAGCTAGGACCCAGGAGACACCTTCCCAAACAGCAGGGGTTGTGTGCTTTCACATAGCAGTACTGTACAAGGAAAACCCCGTCGGATCTGTTATTGCGGGATACTTGTGAAATATACATAGGATTCTTTCTTATGGCTGCATCCCGGATCTGGAAATTTTACTTGGGGACCAAGAGAATCTGAAAGGCTACATGTATACAGAAGATTTGCAAGCAAGACTCCGATTCTTGTCATAGAGCTCACAGACTTCCTCACTTACCGGCCTTTTTCCTTCCTTCTTTTTAAAAAATTTCTTCCCTCTTTTTCTGCCCTCTCCTCTCTTAGTCTCTCCTTTTCTATCTGCCTCTTCCTTTTTTCTCCTAGTTTTCTTTTTTTCTTTTTTCCCTGCTCTGCACCTGGATTGTATCTTCACCAAACAATCGGGCACTTTGAGAACTAACTGGAGGCAGTCTTGCAGGGAAGAGCTGTATGGAATTATCTGCTTTTATGGTGAACTTGGCATTTGTGAATGGGTATCTTGTTCACGATATTAATTGCTAGCAAAAATAAGAAAAAGAACACAGGAGTAAAACGTGGATTTTTCTGAATACGCATTGTGATGACCAGCAATTACCTTACCGACTGATATCCAGAGAAGAATAATTTGGAAGACTCTTGTGGGTAAGGTCATTTTATATATGCAAACCCCTCAGTGGTGTGAGCGAACTTGGGCGTTTGTAATGGGAATGGGTGACTTGGATGATTGCTGCATCGCATTGATGGCTGTGATGTGGCTGTTACTGGCACTGAATGGAATAACTGCAGTTGGGTGTGTTGGTGTGTGTGCGTGTGCGTGTGTGTGTGTGTCGGTCTGTATTTTGAGTGTAATTGAAAATAAATCAAAGCATCACTCCCCTCTTCAATTATTTTGATATGGAAGAGTATCTTGAATTAATTCTGGGTAGACACTCTTTGTTTGGATGCAATATTTGTGGCTCCTGTGTTCTGGAAGGGGTAGCAGCCGTGAAAGAAACACTTACTGAAGAGCCCTATTTAAAATGAAACGAGCTACTCTTTATTCATTAAAAGAAATATGTTTTCAACTCAGTGCAGCATTCTGCTGCATTTCACAGCCGCAATGGGACCAGGGACATCCCACTTGTCAAGTTTTTAAACTTTAAGGTGATAATCATTGTTAATTGTTCTCTAGGTTGTGATTACTGGAGATTATTAAGTACCCTGGGCTACTTTTTATCCACTGGATTACCATTCCGAATTTAAAAAGAAAAGAAAAAGCTGAAAATGACGACTAAAATAGAGAAGCATAGTGCAATATTATTTCCAACATCACCATAATGCTTTCTTTCTCAAATTCATTTGCCCAATAATATAATTATTCCCCCAATACCCTATATAGCTGAAGCTGCGACCCACGTGCAGGGGAGTCGAAGGTCTGGAAGCAGAGACCATCCTTTTATTGCAATGCAGCCACCTTTGGAAATGCAGGCAATTACACACTTCCCTTAACCTTAAGTTGAGGATGTGTCCTATCTGCTACATCTATTTTACCCTTTCAATAAAAAGTTAGAGACTAGAGCACGAAGGATGCTTAAGCATATTCTGCCTGGGAAATGGGATAAAAAAATCAATATTGATGACGTGGTTCAGTGCACTGTACTGCAATGCTAAAGTCCCATATTCAGTACCTATGATGAGAGAATGGAGCATTTACATGTGATAAATCTCACCTGGTAGATTGATCTGAAGGGGAGGGGAGAAGATATGTGGATATGAAGGAAGATGGATGGAAGTCGTGCATAATTGGTGATTATGTAACTTCATTACATCAGCGAGCTTCAGTCAACGATAGTGAGATGAAATGATTGTATAGAGAGAGGCTTCATCACCCTGTTAACTTTTGAAGGCTTGTAACAGCTAACAGGGGAAGAGGAGGATGGCAGGCAGAGATTAGCTCCAAGGGTCCTGTAAACCCTGATCTCTGTGGTCAATTTAGCATGAGTTTTCTCATAGTGAGTTTCTGAGGGACAGCAGATCATGTAAGCTTTAGGGCCGGAGGGGAGCAATTTTAGCCACACCCGTGGAGAGTCAGAATGAGCCCGCAATGTTTCACAAGTGCCCCATTGAGTAACTGGAGCTGATGATCCCAGCCAAGGTCATAGTTCTGCACCCTATGATTGAAATACATGACCCCAACTGAGCAGAAAGTTAAATCCATTGAAATGCAGACTGTGAATGGAATGACTGTTTGGAATCCTCTCAATTTTTCCTGGTAAAGCTTGATGCAGATTTCAGTCTGGTGGTTCCCTCAATAAAAATGATTGCTTCCACCGTGTGTTAGAAATGAGTGTTTTGTACCTTTACTGCCTTGACAACCTCTTTCTGGGCCATTTTAACCCTCTGGGAAAAGAGAAGTAAAAACCTTCAGAGGTAATGATATCCTGTTAAATTAAAAAATAAATGGCGATGAATTCATTATTAACACAAATCCCAGGAAAAAAAAAAGAGCAATCCATTTTCAAGTTTTACTTACTGAATGGCTTAAAGGACATGTTGCAGCGGCCTGTGAGTTTTACCATGAGATAAGCTAAGTGTGCTGTGCTCACTGTACAGAGGAGGGAATACTGCAGAAAAAAATGTCGTTTTCCCTGATGTTTTATTTGGAGCCGTGATTTTCTTTAAACGAAGATAACACATCAGCTCCTTTTGGCCTTCTCCTGTTTTCAGATCTGTTTTTCTCTCAATAGATGTTATATACTCCCTCAAAATGAAACTCTACTGAAATCCTAACCCTGTTGAATTAAATCATCTTATCATCTAGTTGTGCTATTTCCTATTTCCCTTTACATTTATTCTACGTCCCCCTCCAAAAAAAAAAAAAAAAAAGGCAAAATGACTTTTCTATCATGGAGATGATTCTTTCTGTTTTTCCTGTGGAGTCAGGTGCAGTATCTCGACATCCACTAAGTAACTTTGAAAAGATCTGCTTACTCCAAGTCAGAATGGTGGAATGGTGGAATGAAATTTTGAGCTCCGATATTTGAGATGACTTTATTTCTGTAGGACATGCCCAAACATTGATATATAGTGCCAGTGGATTTGGAGGTGTTCATATTGTGTAGGAAATTGGATGTGAAGTTAACTCCTGATTCCTTCCTTCAGGGGTCAGGGTAACACTACGGGTGCTTCCAGGCTGTTAGTCTCCAACTATGTGCAGAAATACAGTCTGCATTGAGTTTTCCTGTACTCTTTATTTTAATATTTTAAAATGACTTCCTCAGTTGTTTTCTGACATAAGCCACCCATATGTTACCAAAGAGGGCATATTCTTGAGCTTTTAGACACTCAGTAGTGGATGGAAATAATACTAGAAGGAAAAGAAGTCTCTTAAGAAAAAAAAAAAGACACTGGCCTTGAAATATACATATGCGTGTAATTGCTATCCTTTTACTTGAAGACTGCATATATTCACGTTAGGAAAGATAGTTTCAATCATTTTAATGGTACTTTATAACCTGTTACTTTCTTTTGGATGAGGATTATGTAACCGAGGCAGGTTATGGCATTTTTCTTAAGTAACTCACAAATCAATAATAAAAAGCTTTGCTTAATAGGCAAGCATTTAAACATGAAGGCAGTGAATAGTTTAAATTATAATATCTATTTCTCTATTTTATGGCCATTTTGTCAGTCCAAGGTATGTAGTTAGATTAGAAAATATTCAAAAAGAGAAGAAGAAATATCATTTCTAAATCTGGGAAGTACAAATTTTGTCTCCTGACCAGTTGGCTCAGCAAAGTCAGGAGATTTAGCAGATAAGTAATCACAGTATTCCTAAATTTAGAGAAAAATTTAAAATGAAATTTTATTACATGTGCAATGTATGTGAACAAATCACATTAATGTAAAATGACAGATAAGACATTCTTTAGGAACAACTGTACTTTTAGGATTAATTTAAGATTGTATTTCAGAATCTTTTAGTCTGTTTAATATATACGCTGAATGTTTGGGATGTACCTTGTCTTACAACAGATATGATCTTTGGTGTTTGGCAAATCTCAGGCTTTTGTAAAGCAGACTACTTTGTAATTTGTGGCAACCAAAGCACCCAAGTGTTGATTAATAAGATTTAGAAGTAGTAAATTTTCGGATAATGCTAAATGTATAAAGCATAATTATAATGGTACTATTTGGGCAGCTATAGATAAGGCCATGTCAGCATTTTTATTATTAAATTCCAATCCTTCTTCCATTAGTTGTATCAGGAATCTCAAAGAGGAAGGAGCTCAGCTCTCTGGACATTCAGGTATTGTAGGATTCCGGGCTGAGTCAGAGGGCCTGAGATGCCCTGCAGGCTCTGTCAGTTACTAGCCTTGTGACTTCTGACCCTGTGTTTCCTTCTCAGTGTTCAAGATAATCATTTAAAACTAATAGAACAGTTACATATTGCACTAAAGAAACCAGATGTGTGTCTAAGTGCTTACCATCATGCTATGCTTTAGAGATATATGGAATTATAATTATTAAGAGTTCCCTGAAGTCCTATGAATTTAACAGTGCGTTTTTTTTTCTCATGCCCTTATTGTAAATCTTCGTAGCCACTTCCCAGTATCAATTACAATTAATTGGTAGGTAATATCGTTCAGTGAGTAATACAGACAAATTAAAAGCTTTGGTTGCTAATTTTCACTCCGTACTCAGTTTGTTTCCGCAGTACTCATATGGTAATATAATAGTCTTCAGTAACTAAAAAAAAAAAAGTTGCTTTTGAGCATCATTCAAAGAATGGTAATGAAGGGTTTTGTGTGTGAGAGTGTTTTAAGCTGATTGCTTTTTGTTTTTTCTTAATGCTCCTGAGAACTTAGGTGTTTCTGTTTTTGTTGCCAAGAATACACAACCAAGGGTCACAAACGCACTTGATGCTACTTCTTAAATTGGGTCAATTAACTAAAAAGCTACATTCATGTAGCACTTTATTAACCAAAGCATAATGCATTTGAATACTTAGCATAATAGAGGACATAAGAATGTGAAGATAATAGTTCTGTTCTCGAATTTGCTAGTTGCAATAATTACTAATGTTCTTTAGGGGGAGGCAATCCCCCATGTGTCACTACTGACACTGCGTTTCTCCAGTGTTCTTGTATCTTAACATAAATATATTTACATATATGAAGATAGGGAATAGTTAGTGATATGACCTTCTGGATATGTTTCTAAGTGGCTAAATAATCAGGTTAAAGAGTAAGGTTTTATATTTTTGGTTAAGGTGGAATTGGAAAGTGGAAAATTAACCCTGTAAATAGAAGTAAATATACATGGACTTAAAGAACTTCCCTGTTATAGAGCGACCTCCTTTTCCTGACTCCCGGGGTCCTGCTTTTTACATTAAGGATCCCTAATATTTCTTTGTTTCAGATGAATTTGATCACACCTGATTATGCGACTACATTGATGCCTATAAATAGCAAGCATTCTCTTGGTTTCCTATATTTTAAAAATGCATATTCCTTACATCTTCTGGAAATGCTTCAGATCCGCTCTCGCAGATTTACAAAGGAATATTATAAGATTGTAGATAGGCTTGTTTATATGACAGATTCTGCTAATCACCTTACAAATACACATTTAATTTCCACCCAGAGAATGCCACCCTGGAGTATATTACAGTGCAGAGAGCATTCCATTACAGGCCAACTGCATGGCTCAATGGACATATATCCCCCTGCTCCTTCCCCTGGCCATTGGCTTGTAATGAAAGATCCTTAATTGACGTGCTTTTTTGGTTCCCCTGTGTAGGAACAATATGCAGGTGTCAAAACTCTAAGCCTCCTAAGGCTGTTAGCTTTAGAGAAGGGATGACTGACCGGTTTGGCGCTGCTTTCCTATCACACAATCTGAAATTGCCAGGCAGTGACCTGTGAATAAAGCAGGGGGAGCAAGCAAAGCACTTTAATATTTTTCTTCTGAAGATCTGCTCTTTCCTGTTTTCATATTACATTAAAAATAATCTTCTTCATGACAAGCTATTCAAGGGGTGTGTTATAGTTACCATATTCATATGGATAAACTACAATAAACTGCGCTAAATGAGCTGTTTTGTTCATACAAGAGATCCAGGTCTAAGAATATATATTTAAGAGTAAACCTAGATTGTATGTTGTAATACTTCCTAAGTCAGGAAATTGTGTGTGGAGTTTGGACTCAAGTGAAAAATGAAATGGACTGTGAATTGTGATCATATAATTATAGACTTTCACTCTTTCAATATGTTTGTTAATTATGTAGCTTATATTTTACGTGAATTATAATTATAATAAATCACTGTATGAATAATCATAAAATTATTCATAGTGGTTTATTTTCTCATGGCCTGATCAAAGTGAGTTAATTGGTAGGTTCTTACCCTGTCAACGTTTACATGTACTACAACTGTGACTTAGTATAGCGATCATCATCATTTTCTAGTATAAAGTTCCTCTTTTTAATTGAGAAAAATTGGAAGGCCACTTAATCATAGTTGTACTTCCAGTATCAGTTGACTGAGAAAATGCATAATAATAATAACAATAAATTATTATGAATATCACAAATCTTTAAAAATGAATTTGTATATAGTCACAACAGGGTCTACTTATATTACACTATCTACCTAGGAAGTTTGGTGTCTATGACATTTCTAGACCCCTTCGAATAACTCCTGTGGCCCCAGTGAAAAAAAAAAGGAGTATATGTCTAGAGTCAAAATACTTGCATTGCACAGACACTCAAATTATGTTTATCTTACATGCAAAATTAAAGGCAGATGGACATAGTGATGGAATGTGGATTTTAGGATGGATAGACATAGAGCCCTAAGAACATACATTTAAAGTTCCCACACGGGTAAATTCACATTCAAATTTTGGGATTCAACTATTATAACGAAAATTGTCTACAATTACAGAAATATTTGCATTTAAGAAATAAAGATTATATTGCAGTCAAAATGAAAATGGATTATTATACATATAGCCAGAGGTGATTACTATGGCCTCATAAAAGTCTAATGAAATTATATACAGTATCGGAATAAAGGATGCCCCATTATGTCATTTTAGCCAACAAGGAAATTTTGAATTAGAGGAATGAAATTAAGTTTCCAAGATCTCACAACTTATTGGCCGTCCCATAATGCCCGATTCACATTTCTTGATATGATACAAGCCTTCAGTTGAATAC
The DNA here is from genome assembly GCF_036321535.1 of Camelus dromedarius. Taxonomy (NCBI): domain Eukaryota; kingdom Metazoa; phylum Chordata; class Mammalia; order Artiodactyla; family Camelidae; genus Camelus; species Camelus dromedarius. Next base: position 92,957,888 of record NC_087472.1, on the reverse strand, counting down.
TAGTTACACAGCAAGTTGTCCTGGTGTATGATTTTCTTTAGTAGCGTGCAGCATAAGAAAAGTAATTGTTCTTGACGAGGCAAATTCTAGTGCATCTCATCTTTTAGCTCACTTTATTCACCTGTGATCACTTACGTGGTGCCCGCACTCAGAATTTGTGGACTTTATTTTTTCTTTATGCACACTGAGCCATTCTTGACCTCATTTGATCTCTGGAGACACAATATAGAAAGAGTTGAGAAAATAGGTCGCTGGTGGGGCCTCCTTGCCTTTTCCGTCCTGTCCTCTTTCCCATTAGCAGGAAACTGCTCTTCTTTGGAGCCCTTCGTTTTTCCCGACTCTCCTGCACATCTGCTCTGGACAGTCCTGGCATTTAGGACTGCCATCATTCTCCCAGTGTGGCATGCTGCCTTCTTCCTTTCAAAGTGCCCCACCAAGGGGTCTTATCAAAAGATCTTTGAGCTCCATTTTATCTCACTTTGAAGAGACAGAATTTCATACTTCATTTCTTCGTCAACAGAGTCCCTCTGCTTACAGAGACAATAATGAACCAGTTTGGGAATAGTCAGGACAGTATTATTTTTTATCAAGTTTATCAAGATACCACCACACAGCTACTAAGTGAAGGAGATACAGCAGTGTATGTCTGTGCGCGCGCGCGCGTGTGTAATTTTTGTCCAGATGTTTAACATATGAATCACTGTTAATATGCTAAAGCAAAAAGTTTGGAATAATAGGGTTTTCCCCTTCATATTATAATAGTGACATTTGGAGAAAATATGCCATTAATTTTTTTTCCGACTCAGAAAAAAATGGCTTCAATAGAGTGCATTTTGGATGATGAGGCAGGGTGGGGGCTGTGGAGGACATCCTTTATTTCAGGTTGGATCTTGCAGTGTCTTCCCGCCCCCTATCGTACCTGCTTGAATAAATGACATTAGCTATGAACACTGTGACATTCCCAGCCTCTCCGCCAACTTTATTTCAGAAGGAACACAGCCAGGGGAGCTAAACACAGCAGTCAAAATGGAAAACTGATAAACTTAGAATGGTATCAGGTATTTTGTGTAAACAAAGCTTCATGTGGCCAAGGGAGAAAATTTGAATGTAACAAATGAATCTGGTGGCTCTCAGTGCTTGGCATTTGAATACTCCTGTTAAAGCCCCTAATTGTTCTCACCAGGGCAGAACTCCTGAATGGTCCTCCAGAGGCCCCCAGCTCCACAGTGTGCAGAGCAAATGCATTCAACGGGTCTCCAGGGGGTTTGGACTCTGCTGCTTTCCCTTGTCGGGGTTCTCCTCCAGGACTCATAATAGCACAGTCACATAGCCAGCTGCCGCTATGTGAGTGCTCCCCGCCATGAGTGAACGCCTTAGCTTAGCTCCAGGAGGCCGGTGCCTGTCTGTTTCGTATTCCCAGGGCCCAGCACTGTACATGGTGTAGAGTAGGTCACCAGTACAACGGTGTTACATGAATGAATGCTTAACATTCATCATTACAGCAGATCAGTTTTAGATTAATATGCTCCCAAACTCATGTAATAAGGAAGAGTAATAAGGGAGAGAGGATTCATATTGGGTAGTTTGTAACCTATAAATAGAGGGAGAAGAAATGGCTGACCCTTCCTCATTCCTCCCTTCCTCCCTCCTTTGCTGCCTTCTTCCTTCCCTTCCCCCTTCCTTCCTTCCACTCCCACCATAGATATTTGAGCACCTTCCTTGGGCAGGGCGCTCTAAGAGGAGATGCAAGGATATAGGGATGAGTGATGTCATATGTCTGGGCCCAAAGAAGGTTAGTTAGGGGGAGGGGGTGATACACAAAAATCATATATAACTAAAAAAGAAAAATCATATATAACTATAATTCAAGGTAGTCTACTATGTGTACTTCTAAGAGAGGTGTCAAGGATGATAACAGGCTCAGGAAAGGGTCAAAATGCAGGCACTTGGAGGAATCAGGAAAGGCTTGTTAAAGGAGGTGAGGCTGACATTAGACTTTGAAGGATTCACATTGGTGTGGAGACAATGTAACATCCCAGGTAGAGGGAAAATGAAGAACAAAGCTGTTGTAAGCAGGAGCAAACAGAGTGAGCTTAGGGAAGAGCTAATGTTCTACCTTCCCCAGAGAATAGGGGATGCGATGCAGAATATAAGAAGATGAGCCTAGAGCCCCAAGTCTCCAGGTCTGGCAGGCAGGGGCCAATGGAATGAGGTTTCATGAGCATAAGAGAAACAAAACATTTGATGACCTCCTCAGATTTATGCTTTAGGAATAAGAGGAAGGAAATTAAGAGGTATCTCCATGGTACCTTTGATTCCCAGTTTTGTGAATTTCCTTAGGGTTCCTCCTGAATTCCACCTTCACTCCAAATTTCTTTGTGTGGAAGCCCTGCTCTCAAATAGCCTTCCTGGGCTCTCTTTATTTCCTTTCTTCTTCCCACCTAAGACTAAACACTGTTTCCAGTGCTAGATGAATAGTGGCCAAAGTTTAAAATTAACTTTTTCTTTTAAAGCAGAAGGCAGTATTCTATAGTGGGACTTTATCTGTTCGAACTGCCTTTGCTTAGTAGTATTAGAAAGTTGCCACCCACTCTAGCAAAAATACTGTGTTTAGATGTAACTTTTCAATGAGAATAAAGTTTCTTTCTTTACAGTGATGGCAACTGCAAAGTGACCCAAAAGTGGCAATTAGTTTGGGAGGAAGGAGAGGTCGGAGGAGGCAGCAGGGGAAAAAAAGAAAAAGGAAATATCTCATGTGATGGCAAGGTGGAAATACACATTCCAAAATGGTTTTATATTAAGATCATCTGGAAAAAGAATATTGCTTTAGAGTATAATATACATTCAATAAGAAGAAAATAGGATTTATTCCTAGCTCATGTGAACTCTCTTGTTAACTACCAATAATTATAACAAATTTGAACCGTAGGTGGAAATCACAAAGTGAGCCCCATAAGATTTGAAAAAACAAAAACCCCTCATTTTAGCCGTGTTTGAATTTTCTTCCTCATCACATACTTTATCTCTAATTCTAATAAGTAGAAGACAATAAACCACTAGGGATTGCTTTTTCTATACTTTTTCTGATCCCTCCATATTGGAAATTCTAGTAAGCTGGGAAATGGCCAAACACTGAAGATAAAATGAAAAAGAATGCAGTTTACTTAGGCACAAGCTAAATATTATGTGCTTAAGCATTAGAATTCAGCTAAAAAAACAAGTAACATAATCTAGCTGTTGTCAAAACTCACCCTCGTAGCCCTGAGGATTCTGATTCAATGGTGGAAGGGAGCACAGGAAATTGTACTTTTATAAACTTTTGAGGTCAATGGGAACACCAAGGTGTGCCTGGGGAGGGCTTCAGCAGAAGGCTTTCAATCTCTGTCAGTATTCCTTTCCCCTTCCTACTATATTTCACTATGAATAATCGGATCCTGTCTCAGTGTTCTCCAAAATCCCCTACCAACTCAGCTTCAACTTTCAGGTGTAAAGCCCTTCCTTTTCAGCCACAATGGCACAGGCTAAGATCCCCCAATGCTGAAATTCTGCTACTGCCACAAACATGTCTCAGGTGATTCTTGTGCGGGAAGTGTGGCTTATGGTAACCACTGTCCTTCAATCCTATTAAATTAGCGGAAGTGCTCCTTCCAATATGCACTTGAATTGATTAACTCCTTCATGTCAGTGAATAAGAGATACTATTTGAGGGCCCTGTCTATTGTAAGGATTGTGTTTAGTGTGGGCTGAAGATGAAGTACAGGTCAAAAGCTTATGGGCTAGTGGGAAGATAGATATGTTTACTTAAGTTCCCTGGAACGAGAAGGTTTAGTTGCTTCTGAAACTGATGGCAATGTGCTTGAAACTGAGGCCTTAGCAGATCCAACGAGTCCTTCAAAATGGTCTGAAATCGAGTCAAGGGTCGGGACTTTCTATTCCCACATCAGGCAGTCACTGGTCACGGGCTGCCCCTCCAGAGGTGGTATAATCTTGAGCAAGACACTTTCCTCCAGTTGCTGAGGGTGCTGCCCAGTGAAGGACTCGGCTGTGAGCTGTCAGCTGCAGGATGGGTACATAGACCATAAAGAGGGGAATGGAAGGAATTTGGAACAATTGCACCAGATGAAGACATTTTATTCCTTTGCCCCTTGAAGCATGCTGCAGTGATTCGATACGAAATTACTTAGAAAATACTGAGAAATCTTAAATATTTCTTTAAAGGGGTAAAAACACTAAATATTGAGTACAAGGCCTTGCTCTGTGTAGTTAAGTTTCAGAGAATGTGGTTTTCTAAGGAATGTAGTTGAATTCATATTATAATTACTCCTGTTATAAGTTATCAGGCTATCAATATTTAATGACTATCTCCTCTGTGCCCTGGACTTCCACAGGGATAAAGGAAGGAGTCAAAAATCCAGGCCCAGAATGTTTACATAGGACCTATTACTCTTTGGTGGTTTGTATGCTTGATTCTAAAGTTAAGGGGAGGAGTTGGTAGGAGGTCAGGGAAGGGTCAGGGAAATGGAGCAGAGTACTGTAGGGCCAAGTTCTCTGAATTCCAAAGATAGTAAGACAGTTGTTTGGGTTGTATGGTACAAGGCCCTAAAGTGACAGTTTAAGTTGACAGAAGCCAAGACTCAATGAACTGATTAGTAGTGGAATGTGTTGAAAGTAGATTTACTGGTGCAGAACATAGTAAAAGCAGTGGTTCATTAACATTAGTCAGTCTGTGATGTGGACTAATGGAGAGGGCTAGTTTTGAATATGATGAATTTGAAATCATAGGAACAATATATCCTAGATTTCAATTTTCACTGAAAGGAAGAGTTTCATATAACACTATTCATTTTTATATTATTGGAAATATTAATTTCTCTCCTTAATGCGAAGGAAGTGCCATTCCTTTAGATTTTTAAATGCTTTGTTCAGTCCAAGTGAGGTGATAGGAGCACCTTCTGTTTTGTATTTCCTATAAAGGTATTCAGTCAAGTTGAATACGCTGAGACCAACTGTGCTAGTAATTTTTAAAACTGGTGGCTGTGTTGAAATGGGCAACCATTCATTAAATCATAGAAAATTTGAATAGGAATGAACTTACTTCACCTCTTTGCAGGTACATAAAATCTCTCTGCTATAACTCAAATAATTATCCATTAACTGATATTCACTTTAATAAACAGCCACTTTGACAATTTTTCCCCTCGACTTGACGTTTGACTAGATGGTCAGCTCAGTTCAGTTCAGCAAATACTCCCGGATTACCTAACTTCTCGATGCTAAGTGTAAGCACTAGGCTAGAAAGAGCAATTCACTCATTGCCAAAGCAATTCAAGATGTATGCTACTAAGTGTTTTAAAAGATTTATCTGAAAAGAAGAAAGTAGTTTTTACCACCACCACTGGGCCTGCTCTCAAAAGTATGATCCATTCCTTTTCTGGCCCTAGCATGACTTTTGTATTAAAAAAAAATTAAGGTATTTTTAAAAAGACCAAAAACTGAATGAAGATCAAATTCCTTTTCCATTATAATACTCCCCTTGTGTTTATGGATGGATGTGTATGTTTTATATATAATATTATTAAGCTTATTAGGGTGATTTCAACATCTCTATATACTCACTATGTATTTTTTTATTCAATATAACTTCAAAGCTTCAGGCTCATAAGTTGTCCTGTTTTTATTGTTTGCATCATGCTATTTGTACCCAGTACACTTCTCTTTTATCCTCATGGACTTGAGTAAATTGATTTTAGCTTTACCACAGAGTGTCACATCTCTTAAAGTAGGTAAGTCATGTTATTTTAAATTTCCTACTCAAGAGCTTTGTAGGTGATATGAGAGATGAGTGATGCCTACTGGAACAGACGGTGCGTCAGAAGTTATTTAAACCTCATCTGTATTTATAAGTAAAAAAGAAAAAAAGAATTACCATTTCCTGTTTCCAAGGTAAAATTTGCTTTAATTTCTTGAGATCGTAATCAGAGAAAGTGTGGGTTATTGCTCTAAGTGTCTTCCTTGGACTCTCCCAATTTCCTGGAATCGTAGATTCAAATCCTAGTAGATCTAAACTCATCCTTTATTAGTTTTGGAACTACTGCTAGCCCAATCTTACTCGTTTTATTGTTAGCTTTAATGTTACTATTGCTATGATTACAAAAATATAAAAAGAATACATATGATAGAGCCTCATTATGTGGCTTCAGCCCAGATTTTGGAACCCGAAGGATATTAAGAAAATTGAGAATTCAGTTAATGTCACTGGAATCATTACTAAGTCACAGATGTTACACACCTAGCTATTAAGTCCTTACCACCCCAAGAAAGAATTACAGTACCCAAAGTGTGTATTTGTATATACACAAATTTACTTTTTGAGACTCTCAAAGGGTAACTGGAAATTATTGAATACCGAAGGATAGTCTTTTGGAAAAACTTGTTTGAACTATTCTAATTTTATGTTGAGAATATTAAAGTGTGGGATAACTGAGGACAATGCACAGAATGTCTTGAGTTCTAACTTCAGTGTCCAATCGAAAAAGAGTCACGTAGACCATGACACTGAGCACGGAATATAACAAGCTTAAACCAAGGACTATGAGGCTCCTGGCAATCCCGTGAGGTGTATGGATTTTGTCTGTGATATACTTTTGCCTTCAATTTAAGCAACTGTCTACTTCAATTGCCTTCCAAGTGCTAACTGAACTTTGATTTCTGAATGCTAAGTGTTCCCCACCACAGAGAGGACTATTTTTCCTAAGTATCTTATGTTCTCCCAAGCCACTTAGAGCCGTCTTTTTCTTATCAAATTTATAATTTAAAAAAACTTACTTCTGTGTTTCTCCCCTACTTGAATATGAGGCTGAGGGAATAGGACCCCATCTGTCTGGTTCACTACATAGCTTTGATGCCTAGGAGAGGGCCTGGCCATAATATGACTCAATAATTATCAAAGAAAGGGAGGGAAGACAGGAGGGAGGGAGGGAGGGAGGCAGGATCTCCCAAGGAGTCCTGGTCTCAGCAAGATAATAGGAGAAAGAGGAGTTGAATGAAATAACACAGTTAGCCCACCTTGGTAGATATAAAATGTTTATATTGCAAAGGTTTTGTTCAAGATGCAATGTTATATAGTAAAGGTAATGTCTATTCCATTTCTCAGGTCAGAACACAGGCCCACTGCATGGCTTAAATTACCAGGTCAGTTGATAAAATACTCAGAATGCCAAGTCAAGAGCTTAGAATTTATAACTAAAGGTTTTGGTTACATCGGTAATGCAGAAAATGATGTTTCAGGACTATTAATTTGACAATAATTTTTAAGGTGAGCGAAGCAGGAATAGACTGGAGTCTTATTTAGGCAGCTACTGTATTTCTATAAATTACAAGGTGATAAAACATACTTTTTTTAGCTTCATAGCTTTTTTTCCTACAACTTTTTGCCCACCTATAAGTATCCATCAAGAGGAAGCTTTTAAAACACTCTTGAATTCTCCTTTTTACTCTCCTTCCTGGTATCAATATAGCCTCTCCTGATTGCAGAAGACATCATGGTATCCTAGAATTGACATTAAGACCAAGGTAAGCCTGAGTTCCAGTTTTGGCTTTAATATTTATTAGCTGCATAATATTTGACAGGTCACTTAGTGTTTCAGAGTTTTGGTTTCCAGATCTCTAAAGAGAAAAGAACATCTACCTTTAGGATTACTGGGAAAAGTAAAAATAACATTTGTAAATCATATAGCGCAGTTTTTGACAAATAGTAGCCACACAGTCAACGGTAATCTTTATTATTTTAATATGTTATATTGTTAAAATACAGCAGTTAAGAACATTCTTCAGTTTTCTTACTATACCCAGTGGTCAATTTTTCATCCTCATCTCAGTTAATCTGTGAGCAGCATTTGTAACATGGATCGTTCCTTCTCCTTGGTACATTTTCTTCACTTGGCTTTTAGGATAGCACTGTCTCTTGGTTTAACTTCTTTTCTTTGTTTGCTCCTTTTCAGTTTCCTTTGCCAATCTCTTCTCTCTTCTTCAGATTGGAGTGTGTTATGGGTCAATTCTTGGTCTTCTTCTCAGTCTACACTCACCCCTTAGTGATTTCATCCACTTGCATGGCTATGAATACCATTTCTGTCACTTCCTCCTAAATTTACATCCCCATCTTGGTCTCTCTCCTGAACTTTGAACACAAATGTCCATCTTGACATTTGTCACTTCCCTTGTCCAAAATGGAACTTCTCTTTTCTCATCCAGATCCACTCTACTCATAGTTGTCCCATCTCAATCAATGTCAGTTTTATCCCTCCATTTGGTCAGTCCAAAAATGTTGGAGTTGTCCATTGTTCCTCTCCTTCTCTCTCACACCACATCCAGTGTGTCATCAAGACCTGTTGGTACTATCTTCACTCATATTCAGAATTTAACCACTTCTCACCACTACTGCTATCATCTTTATTGGCGCCTCCATTATCTCTTTCCTCCAAACTGCTTCTGCCCTTGCTGTCTACAACCTCCTCTCCAGACAGCAGCTACAGTTGTCCTGTGACAGTGGAGTTCAGATCATATCACTCTGTTGCTCAAAGCCCAGCAAAGGTTGCTGGTTTAATGCAGAGTAAAATAAAATACTTACAATGGCCTACAGGTACTGGCCTACATTGCTTTTTTGACTTAATTTCCCCTACTCATCCAGCGTTTTCTCAATTTCTTCTTTCCCTCCATCCTCTACTTGCTATTCTTTGAACATGACAGGTGAATTCTTGCCTTAGGACCTTGGTACTGTCTGTGCTCTTTATCTAGAGCATTATTTCCCAGAAGTCTCAAGTCTGACTTTCTTGCCTCTGTCGTTTTTAGCATTTGTGTGTCATCTTCTCCATGAGACCTACTCTGGCCACATCCTCTAAAACTGCAACACACCCACCTCCACACGCCTCATCTCCTTGTTCACGTCCACATTTTAGTTTTTTCAGGGACCTCCTACCTTGTAACATTTTTCCTAGGTTATTTTTTATTATGCTTATTGGTTATTGCTAGAGTTTTAGCTCCACAAGAGCAAGGATCTTTGTCTAATTCACTGAGGAATCACAAGCATCAAGAATGATGTAAATTTGGTGAAAAATTGTCGAATGAATGAATATTTTACAAACTAGAGATAATAATCATCCATATCTAATGATACTGTTGTGTGATACTGTTGTAAAGATTTAATCTTATTTGTTGCTGGTAGATGTAGCCCATGTCCAGGTTCTTGACCCATCCCAGAAAGACCTCAGAGACAAGACGCAGAGGTTAAGAAAGTGAAGTGAGGACTTACTAAGGGATAGATACACTCTCAAGGAGAGAGCGAGCAGGCTCAGGTCAGCAGCTGCCCTGAGTTTTTTGGGCAAGTTGGTTACATAGGGTGTAAAAATGAATGGGCAGAATATTCACTGGGGAGGGAAGGGTTTGGGGTCTTATTCCCTGATTTTCATCCCAGCTCTACCTTCCCGAAGAGAGGAGGGAATTTTGTCCTTACTTAGTCTGGATCAGAAGTGTCATGGCGTCGGTGCATGATGGGTACTTCTAATCTGCAAGGCTAATTTTATTGAAATAAGGGCATAATGAGCAAAAGGTTACATTCGGACACTGGAGATTCCTGCCTTTTCTTATCTTTCTTTGTCTATCCAGGACACTCATCACCACAAGAGGTGTGACTACTTACCAGCCCAGAGGTTCCTGCTTTTCTTTCTCTATTCAGGGACCCCTGGTGCTTACATGATGTATGGTTTCCTGTACTTGCCCTGTGCCCCTCCTTTCTGTCCAATTCCTGCCATTTGGCCTGCATCCCCCTTTCTCTGCTCATATATAGCTATCTGCCTGCTCTAACAAGATGATATGGTTAAAGTATTTTATCACAGGGCCTGACACATATTTAGGGGTTCAACAAATGGTGGCTATGATTACGTGTCTCAGGGCAGGGAACTCATATGATATATACAAGAAATCAAAAGTATTACAACATAATCCCTTTCTTCCAAATTAAAATTTCACTAATTAGCACCATGGGAAGAGAATATCTGCTCTAGGTATAGAGAAACATCCTCTATTTTATTAGCTTCACCTAGTGAAGAACAAAGATATACAAATATTCAGCAATAGCTGATGGCTCACTTGTGTCAGTAAAATCAATTGATACTGTTTATTTTTTTTACTTTTTAAAATTGTTATACCAATTAAACTTCATATAATTTTAAAAGTTAGTGGCAATTAAATATTCTATAACATGGGAAAATTTTAATATTGCAATAAGATGATTTACAAGATGACTGAGATCTCCCCAAGAGTTAAAGAGCTGACAAAACATGATATTCATACTATGCATTTTAATGAATAACCAAATTCTTTTTTTTTTTGTAGATTCCAATGACAGTTTGGATTGCTCAACATATTGAAATTTTTTGGTTCTTTTTCACATTTTATAAATAGAAAAAAATAATAACTGTAATGAGGTATTCTTATATGCTTTGCAAATGGAAGTTTTAGTGTAGGAGATTCAATGGAAAATAAAGACTTCATTTTTATATCTTTTTTGTGATAACACTGAAAAATAGTTATAACTGGAAGCTTTTTGTAAGTCAAAACAAAAAGTATTATTTCTGACTACTGAATGGATGTTCTCATTTTGTCTCTTTCCCAATCATCAGTTGCCTATTCTAATAAAAATACATTCATTCTTCTATATTTCATTCATATAGCTTAGTCTTTTCCAGAGAATTTACAAATGTTTTACTGCCTGCCAAGCCTTGTGCAATTAAACTAGATGACAGAATGTGCCCATAGTTTATTTGTTGGATCTCTGGCTATAGATGCAGAGGCTTACATTAAGTCAGGGGTGAATGGTAGACATATATTTTTCTTCTTCCACTAAAAACATTTTAAAGATGTTGACTTTGGAATTCACTAAACAGGCAATTTATGAATAAATCTATTGCCATTTCTTCTCCTTCTTTCATTCTTTTGGGTGTTCTTCATGTAACACCATTTCTTTTCTCCAAGCTTGATATGTTTAGATACTCATCCTTCTGGCTAAAGTTCATTATTTAAAAAAAAATTTTACTTTTTTTTTTTTTTTTTTAACCACTGGAAAAAGGTTGAAAGTGGAAGAAGGAGGGGAAAAGAAAAGAATGGCAAACTTCACATTATTGCCTGGGTGCTACCTTAGCTCTAAACATTGTAAGTTTTCTTCTAACTATTTAAGAAAGAACTACTTTTTCTAGCGTTTTTATTGCCACTCGTGCCTACTTTACTTTGTTACTCCTCTGCTGGTTGTGGGTGGATGGAGTTTGACTATATCAGAATAGTTACTGGTGGGTGGGTTCAAGAATCTCTAGTGGGTTGAGGAAAAAGCCATGTTTATATAGATAGTGATCCTTCTATTAAAATCCTGAGTGAGTAATACTTAATGGCTATGTTCACCACGCACATAGCAAAGTCCATCTGTACAGGAACTGACAGCATCTGAAGAGAATTCCATGGGGCCTTTGGATTCCTGTAAAGAGTCTGCAGGCAGGGGTTCTAATCTCCAAAATTTGATTTTGTTACTTGGTAAAGTTTCTTGAGGACATGACATGGGCCTGGATGCCTACTGGTCTATTCAAATACAAGATGCTATGAATCTGTCAAGACAGCTTTCTTACTTTAGTACATCAGAGCACACAGTTTTAGGGCCTTGGGTACATTGCTTTGAGTATGGATGTGTTACATTTATGTTGATTGGCTTTATGTTGTGAGTAGCTGTGGTAGTCATGTGGTCTACTTAGATTCTAAGTGCGTGCATTCTCTTCTTTGATTTGAAGTCCAGTGCTTTTATATTTTGAAATATAGAGCTGGTAGAGACCAGTGATGCTGTGAATACATTGAAAGCACTATTAAATTTAGAGAACACTTTCCATGTGGCCAGGCCACCAGCAAAAACAAGCCTTTCAAAATACGATTTTTGGCTGGTTGTTCTTGAAAGCCCACTTCACTTAAAGTGATATTTAGACCATAATAAATCCTAAAAAGATACCATTTCTATTCTCATTTTCTGTCTTTTCTGTACTCAAGAAAATGTCTTACCTTGATCATCAGAGATTGAGTAATCATTGCTGTTCATGACCCACTGTATTAAAACAATACTACTATCAAAGCATGGGATTTGGGAAGCTTCAAAATGTATACAACTGAATCATAACTTTTGTCATCAGAGAGCCGGCAGTCAAATTACATACATTGTTTTGTAATTATCAAACACTCAACATACCAGGACCATTAAAAGTCTAAATGACATTCGAGAGAGCTCATTTAAAAGAACATTTTACTTTCATTTTTTGGCAAGTTTTAAGACCAACATTTAAAAGCCCCAAAATGGACATAATTTAGGATTTGCATTTTAATGAAGAAAGTAGTGAAAATGCTAAATAATTTAGAAATATACATATATATATATATATTTTATAACTTCTATAAGTGATACAACATCTATAAGTGCTGATTTTTCCCCTGTTCTTCAGAGAATGAACTAAAGCTACATTAATGGACAGTACGAAATTCAGACTGACTTTAAGATGTGAATGCTTTAAATAAGTGACATTTTAATTTGAAATTTTGAATCTAATATAAAATGCAAATTGCCATAGTCCTTAATGTAGGAAAGGGGAAAAATGTAGTGATTGAGTTTGGGGAAATTGTAAATTGGGCAGATCTAGCCAGCTGCAATGATGAACAAGGCTTCCTTTATTATTGCTTCAAGAAAAGCTATTGAGTGGCTAGCACAAAGTAGCTGCTTGAATGCGGGAATATCCAATATCCCTTTGAGAGGCGTATTTGATTATACATTTTCCCTTTACCCTCTTGTTTCTTTCCTACTCTCCAAGTTACACAAAAAGTCCCCAAGATCACTGTTGTTATCCTTGATGTTGTTTTTTGACCCACAGGTGATACTACAGATAATTACTGTTATCTATGTAAAATGATCTTTATCAATGTTTAACCAAGCATGATCCTGCTGTTCCTTTGTTTAAAATCCTCCCATAAGTCCTTGGGGCTTACAGGATTAACTGTAAAAGGGTTATCCTGACAGGCATTTTAAAAAATAATCTGGCTCCAGAATTCTTTTTTAGCTTCATTTCACCCTCTGGACAAAATGACTTCTCAGCATGCATATTCTTTCACAACGCTGAATACACAGATACGTGCATACGTGCACACATGCATGCACACACACCCCCCCCCCCCCCGACAGTATAGGCTTCCCACTAATTCTTGCCTGGAAAACTCTTACTCATCCCTCAATACCCAACTCAGTTGTCTCCTCTGTGAAGTCTTCCTCAACTTCTCTGGTACAGTGTATTATTCAAGACATCTCCCCATCACCCCCGATGATAAGAATACAGATTCCTGCTAAAGCGCTTATTTTACTGTAATTAGTTTATGTCTCTCTCTTCTGTCAGAATGGAAGCTTCAGAAAGGCCTGAGGCATCTCTGAAAAGACTAGCCCAGCATACAGCGCTCATCATAATAGATCCCAGTGAACAGTTGATTGATTGAATGAACAGATCTTCACTTGTGGATTTTACAGAACAGACAGTTGTGGGTGCCAATTCAATGTGCAGAGTTGGAAGCTGTTTGCAGCTCTTCCAGTCAGTTTTATGGTCTGCCAACACATTCTTGGTTGTTGTACACTCCTCACTGATAGGATTTTTTCCCAACAGTACTTGGCTTGACTACAGTGTTCAAAATTGTTTTCCACCATGTCTGGGTTTTTTTTTTTCCCTCCTGCTCAACTTCATTCTCCCAGTTTCTGTACAGCTGGCTGCTGGGACATCCTGTTATTACCCATCCCTCTGCTATGCTGTGGCCATGTAAGTAACTTTGTGACAGGAAAGGCTAGGAGATTGGCCAGTTTCCAGCATCTTGTTGCTGGTGATCCTGTATTACAGTAGGCATTTGAGTGGCAAACCTGGGCATGTGGCCACAGCCAGCAGTGAAGGTGAATGCATTCCAGTGCCAATAAGGATGAAGGCATGGAAGTAAATCCACGCAGAATTGACTTTGTCAGGGCTTTCTAGTAACAGAGGAGATTATACATGCCAAGTGCACTGGTGGCAGTGGGCATTACTTTGTTACTTGTAGTTCTAGGTGAGAGAACACCAATATTCTTCACCTTAATTGCTGTTTTAGAAAGAAGCTGATGTTAATGGGAAGTCTTGTGCCCTCGTTGCATGTGCTGTCTTGCTCTGCTCAGGGATAGAGAACTGAATGGCATTTCCTCCTACAGGTCAGTGCTTCTCCAACTTGAATTGCATCTGGATCACACAGGAAATTTTAATTCCATAGATCTGGGATAGAGCCATGGTTCTGCATTTCTAACAAACTCCCAAGTGATACCATGAGGCCCACCCATATTGTTGCTCTGAGGACCTCACATTGAGCAAGGATCTAAAGGGAGGAGTAAGCTCTTGAAAGAGCTGTGCCAGTTAAGGAGCATGCCCTGTATATGCTGGGTGCCTCAACAATGACAAGCATGTGCCCTAACACAAAACAAACCAGGTCCCCCATCACCAGGTCATGTTAGTGCAAATTGTTACTGACGTGGAAGCATCCCTAAGTTAGTGTGCTCCTCACACAGGGCTCTTTGAGTTCTTTGTGGAGAGGAGAAGAGGTTGGCTGTACCACCACATCTTATTTTTTTTAACTGAAGTGGAGTTGATTTACAATGTTGTGTTAATTTCAGGTGTACAGCAAAGTGACTCAGGTATATATACTTTTTCAGATTATTTTCCATTGTAGGTTATTACAAGATACTGAATATAGTTCCCTGTGTTATACAGTAGGACCCGGTTTATCTATTTTATATACAGTACTGTGTATATGTTAATCCCAAACTCCTAATTTATCCCTTACTCCTTTTCCCTTTGGTAACCATAAGTTTGTTTTCTATGTCCATGAGTCTCTGTTTTGTAAATAAGTTCATTTGTCTCATTATTTTAGTTTCCACATGTAAGTCATATCATAGGATATTTGTCTTTCTCTGCCTTACTTCACTTAGTATAATCTGCAGGTCCATCCATGTTGCTGCAAATGGCATTGTTTTATTCTGTTTTATGGCTGAGTAGTCTTCCATTGTATAAATATATCACATCTTCATCCAGTCATCTGTCGATGAAGATTTAGGTTGCTTCCATGTCTTGGCTATTGTAAATAGTGTTGATGTGAATATTGGGTACACCACCATCACATCTTTGATCAAAATGATTTAGTACATTAAAAGAACAAATCACTCTCAGAATTTGAATGTCTTCATTACAGAGGAAGTGAAGTTCAGTGGCCAAGTGAATTTTCACAAGGTCACCTTTTTCACCAAACTCTCTGAGAAGGCCATGATAGTGCTATCATTTAAGGAGCTCCTGCTGAATGGGGGCACTGTGTCTCAGGCACTGGGAGTATGAAGAGGCCTAAAACATAATCTCTTCCTTGAGGGAGTTTGCAAATTTAGTCCATCAAAGGGGACAGCTTTTTGAGGGCAGGGTTGTGCCTTATTTGTCTTTATATTTCCAAAAGTACACACTTAGTAACTGCTTAATAACAAAATGTTGCTAGGACACTAACATAAGGAGAATATAATCTATTTTTAAGGCAAAATCATGACCAAAATTTACAACATGGTTAGGAGAGTTACAAGCTACATTTACATGCCACCTCCAGTCTATAAATCAGAGTTTCCTAGTCCTGCTTTAAAAACAAAATGTGGCATTGGGTTAAATGCTATATTATTGCTTGTCAAACTCCAAAGGTCAACCTGGACTTTTAATTCTGTTTCTATGTGTAGTATTATCTACTCTTTGGATAGCCACTAAATTTGGCCATGCAGCCAAACTTCTCATAATAGAAATGAGAAAGTGAAGCAGATTAACTGTAGAACATAAGAGAGAATGTTGTAAGGGCCAGAAAAGTGAAACAGAGATAATGTAATGGTCAGCAAACAGCCTATGGCCCAAATCTAGCCCACATCCTGTTCCTGTAAATAAAGTTTTACTGAAACACAGCCATGCCCATTCATACTATCTGTGGCTGCTTTCATGCTGCAGCTAGAGTCATTGCAGAGTTGAGCAACATGGCTTGTAGAACCTAAAATCTATCCTCGTAAGAAAAAGTTTGCTGACTCCCTTAGAATCCAAGAAGTAGGCTTCTTTTTTCCTTTTTTTTCCCCTCCAGCTTTATTGAGCTACGATTGACACATTGTGTAAATTTAGGTGTACTAATATTTGTGGGGTCAGGGCCTCAGGTCTGAACAAAAAGAGGCCTTCCAGCTGTGGCCCACCCCTCTGCTCTTCCCACACCTGGCTCTCTCCTGCATTTCAAAGGGCCAAGCAAACATCCAGTCACATCCAAGTTTCATCCAGCACCCCGCCCCCAACGTCCCTGTTTCACAAACACCTGTACTTTGACTTTTCTTCAAGGGTAGAGGTGCACACAAAGCACTATGGGGTCTGTCCTCAGGAAGGCAACCGAAGAAGAGACCCATGGAAGCCCTAGTAGTGGGCCCAGGGCCTGCTGGGCAGGACATTTAAAGTTTGGGGGTACTAGATATGGTCTGGAAGGTGGGAGACAAGGGCTTTGAGCATGCACACGCCTCCTTGGTTCCCCTAGATTCCCTGCCCCAAGGGCAGTGACGTGGCAGGAACAGGGCCAGGGCTAGACCCTCTCAAGGGAAGGATAGGGCAGGGCCTCTCTGCCTGGTCTAAGGCTGATATGCTAAGGAGTCTCACTTAAATTGGAAGCTGGGCAAGAGGAATATTAGGAAAGTCTATTAGTTAAGTGTGACATTGTGACATAATAAGAAATACATACATAGTCTTTGTCCCCCTTTCTGGCAGTGAGTTCCCGAAACCCTTGGAATTTCCTAAGTGATAAGAATGATCAATGTTTTTGTTATGTTAATGAGGTGACTATTAGAAAGGACCTAAGGCTGTGTAGTAGGGAAGCTACTGGGTGATTGGAGGGTTAGAACTTTCAATCCCAACTCCTTCAACCTCCCTGGAGGGGAAAGCAGCTGGAGGTTGAATCAATCAGCAGTGGTCAGTGAGTTAATCAATCATGTGTTTGTAATGAAGCCTCCTTAAAACCCGGGTTTAAGGGGTTCAGAGATCTTCTGGGTTGGTGAGCATGTGGTGGAGAGGGCATGGGGCTTCTGTGCCCTTTACCACATCCCTTTCCCTATGCATCTCTTCCATCTGGCTGTTTCTGAGTTGAATCCTTTTATAATAAACTGGTGATCTGGTATGTAAAATGTTTCTCTAAGTTCTGTGAGCCTCTATAGCAAATTAAATGAACCCAAGGAGGGGTCACTGGAACCTCTGATCTATAGCCAGTTACTCGGAAGCACAGGTAACAACTTAGGTGTGTGATTGCTGTCTTAAGTGCCAAAGGGAGGGGGTGTCTTATAAGATGTAAGACTGAGCCTATTGCCTGTGGAATCTGATGTTATCACCAGGTATATAGGGTCAGAATTAAGCTGAATTGTAAAACACCCACCTAGTGTCCAATAATTATGTGGTAGTGTGAGGGAAACCTGCTCTCCCTACATTGATTTTGGGTTATGCACAACTCGAAGATTAGACCTTGGTGATTGTGAGAATTATGTTGTACATAAATGGCCAAGAGAGGTCTTCTATGGAACAAAAACAATGAGCAAAGTCAAAGATGCAAAAGCTTTCAGCACTAGTGGGAAATGGCTAGAAAAGATGGATACTTTTTACCTATGAAAATAGATAATATCTCACTCATTTTGTCTTCACAGTCATCTCTTATGGTCAGTATGGGCATTTTTCTCTTCAAGGAGTGAAAGGTGAATTTTATATTAGTTAAAATCAGAACCTGGAACCTGAATGCTTGTTTCAATGGCAACACTATCAAGTACATCTTGAACCAATCTCTTAATATTTTTACCTGTCACTTTCAAAGATCAGGAGCTATTCTAGTCTAGATTTATGATTCTGAAGTATGTAGGGGGTATCACTGTTAATAACAGGAACTTGTTTTATGCTTTAGATGTGTTGGAATGGAATTTGGGAGAGAAGGGAAAGAAGAATCAGCTGTAAGTGGAGAACCTGTGCTCAGTCTAGAAAATGGCTCAAGTTGCTTTTATTTTAAGGTTAGACTTAAATAAAATGACATAGTTAATTAGTGTCTGAACTGGAATTAGAAAATAATCCTCATGACTTTGGGCCCTGTGTTGCTTGTTCTCTATACCAGATTCCATAATCAGCAAATGTGACACCGGATACATTCTTACCAGAGGGAAATAAGGGATGTATTAGACCAGTGGTTTTCATATCTTGGGGAAAACAATAATCCTCTGGTGAGCTTTCTAAAATGCTGATTCCTTGAGCAAATGAGAGGGACTCTGATTCAGAAGGTCTGCTCAGAGCCTGGAAACATGCATTTAAAAAGCACCAGTGGAAATGTGGATGAAAGTGGTCCCTGGGATTTATTTAGAAAAGCAGTGGCTTACAGTGTACTTCCTTTCCTTTTGGACGGTAGCCCTCTATCGAAGTGCCTTTAGTGCGTTGCAGACCTCAGCTATTTCCAGCTATTTCTCCAGAGAAGATGACTGACTTGTGGTGACCCATTCACAAGATCTTGCCCAGTTCCCCTGAGGTCTGTGGTGTGCCCATAAGTGAGACTGGAGTTGGGGAGTCAATGCTGGTCAAGGGACAAAAGGCAGTTCTCTGGGACCTTCTCTGATTTTATCATTGCCATACTCTTAACTCGCTGAGCTAACCAGCCACAGTTCTATTGGAACTCACCATGGAGACAGATTAATTTTAACTCTGAGAGAACATGGGCTTTTCAACACAAGTTAAATTTAGGCTGGCACAGAACATTACAGAAGCGTTAGGTCCTCAAATTTATTTTAGCTCCCAAACTTTGAGCTGCTCCTAATGTATGCTCCTCATACATTCTCCTGGTCACCCTTACCTTTTCTTCTTCCTCTGATCACTGAAGTAGAGAAGGTGGGATTTCACCAGCAGGAAACACAGAGGCCATCAATGAGCAAGTTTCTCCTAAAAGATCACATTGAAAGTTAATGGAAAAAATAGGCTATATGTCTTGGGCTCTTAGGTAGACTCTAAGCTTTCTTTTGTGCTTGTTTGTGGGTTGTTTGTTTGTTTTTTTAGAATGAAGAGTCTGACCTTAAACGAATATCAAATATATTTTGAAATAACTTTCCACAAAACAAATGCTCTGAAATTTGACCAAATGGAAAAATTTGGAGGTAAAAATACTGCACAGTTGTTTTTTGGAACTGAAGAGAGTACACACACATACACACAACTCCCACTTTTAGCAGATATTTCATTAAAATACTACACAATTTAAATGTTGGATGAGACTTTTTCAAATAGAGAAATTCAAATGATACCGTATTCTCTTTCATTATAAGAAATTATGTTAGCATTAATAATTTTCTGTACTTACGATGAGACTATGGATTTTAAAAAAATTAACGGTGGAATCAGGTCCCGTATAAGTGAGTTTGTGATATTATGATTTATAAGAAATATATATTTGGTTATTCGGATGACCAAAATTTATTTCTCATACATATTTGGTTTTCTTCCACAGTTCCTGGCTTACAGCTCCTAAAACCCTTGCATTTCCTACATGATAAGGGTGATAAAGACTTTTTATGTTAATGAAGTGACTACTGGAAAGCACTAGAGGGAGGAGGGGGGCTGGGTGCCAGGGAAGCCAATCATATGATTGGAGGGTTGGAACTTTCAGTCCCACCCCTGACCTTTGGGGCCAGGTTGAGACTCTCAGAGATTCTGGAAGAGGGGCCCCGCTGGGAGCAGGCATGGGAACCCTGCACCCTTTCCCTATGCCTTAATCTATGCATCTCATCCAGTTGGCTGTTCTGAATGATATCCTTTTATAATAAACCAGTGGTCTAGTGAGTAAAGGGGTTTCCTGAGTTCTGTGAGCTGCTCTAGCAAATTAATTGAACCCAAGGAGGGGGTCATGGGAACCACAGATGTCTATAGCCCATATAATTTAACAATTATGATTGACATCTAAAGTGTGGGGGAGGGCGTGGTAGGGGGAAGTCTTGTAGATTTAACCCTTAACCTGTGGAATCTGATGCTATCTCCAAGTAGATAGCGTCAGAATTGAGTTGAATTGTAGCACATTCAGCTGGTATCTGAAGAATTTAATGGTGGTGTAGGAGGAACCACACCTCCCCATGTTGGAAGTAGTACCAGAATCCCTTTTTTTGGGTCCTACAACAATATTGGGAAATGGAAGGTGAAATGTAAAAAGGCTGGTGATAATGGGTAAGTGTGACCCATATGGTAATATGCATTAATGTTTCAAAAATACTAATAAATTAACTAGTAATAAATTATAAATACTAATAAATCTGAGGTAAGATAGAAATGTTTAGTGTTTGGAAGGTTGACCTCTTAAAGCTACGTTACAATACTAATTGTAGTTAACGATGAAGGCCCAAGAAGCCATTGCTTGAGATCTCATCCTAGCTCTGTGACCTTGGGCCCCTTTACATAAACACTATTGTCTGTCTTCTCATCTAAAATGAGTAAAAGCACTCATAGGGTTGATATAAGGATTAAAATGGAGCATATATGCCAAGGGCTTAGTACTGTGTAATATACAGCAAGTGGTTAATAAATGTAGATATTAGCAATATTTTAACCATAGTTTCATAATTTTCTTTCTAAAAACCAATTGTCAAAGGATGCCTTCCTTTAATTGAAATACCTTATCTCCATTGTGCATATAGACATATGCATTAATTTGTTAAAGTCAATTAAAAAAAATAAGCATAGCCACATTTTTGAAACCGGCCTATAAATAATAAACACACTTCCAAGTTCTTAACAAAATGATAAAAGCCATCAACAGGCCCTCGCCCTGCTGAGTTTCCCTATGAAGCCAACAGCTCAGCTAGCCTCTCAAAGGCCACGGAAGCTTGAAGGTCAGACACTGTATGTGTTGGGGTCACCTCCAGATTTAACTGGTTTTTTTTCAGATTTAACTCTTAAATGCAAGTCACTTAGATCTGCAGGTGTGTCCATTGCCATGAGATATGAGACATCTACATTTGAAATACTGACAATAGGAGAAACGTAGCAATCACACTCAGATCTGTCAAATTAAAGGCAGAAATGAGAGCTACACACATATCAACTCTAAGTGATTGAAATTTGACTGAGGCCCTGGACAGATCTCTTCTTCCACTGGCCTCAAAGCTGGATTATACTTCAAATATCTAAAATATTTAAAATAATAATCATAGCAACTATAATAATAATAATTCTGTTTTAAGGTCATATTTATTTGTCAGTGATCCTTTATTGATTTAAACCTTTTATGGAAGTAGAGTTCCTAAGTGGCATTTCTTCCCCCAATTCCTTGTTTTGACTCTTTGAGAAAGGAGTACCCCCAGGAAATTTGACAGATTCACATATGGAGCTTGAGATAGTTGATCCTCATGTCAGATGTAAATATATTAGAAGCAGTATGGACTCCCAAACAGATTACATTTATGGTTTTCCTGATGTCTCTTAGTTTTAGCATTGTGTCATAAAATGAAATTAGAAGTTTCTGATAAGGCAGACCTCTCACAAACCCTGTTGGTTACCACCTCCATTTTTCGGTAGGTGTTTACAAAGTGATGATTTGTTCCTAGATCTTTGTACAGATCATAGCAGCCTGACTGACAGTTATTTTCTAGAATTCACATTAAAAAGCTGCATGGTTTTCTGTTTATACTAAAAGCATTTTTCTCTTCGTAGTGGAGCATTTTTCATAAGCCTTACCTCTTTTGTCACTTTAGAACAATATCTAACTTTAATTGGAATGGATTTCAACGTGAAGTGGTTTAAACAATTGCAGTATAAAAAAAAAGCTATCTATAACTAAATCCACAATGGAAGGGAATTGATGAGAATGCATAGAGAGCTGAAAAATATAGAATATACAGTCATAGGGAAGTGCTCATAAATTGTGAAACTTTACAATTTTCTTTCTTTACTTCACTTGATATTTGCATTGTTTTTCACCCAGGGGATTTCAAGACACACTTCAGAGAACTTTAAAACTTTCAATAATGTTTTAAGTACCTGGGGAATAAGGAAAACAAAAACCAAGAGTAATAATGTTGGAGGAGGAGGCAGTGGAAAGGAACAGATAATAGGAGGAAAAGAAAAAACAAAGGTGACTGGACAAAAAAGGTAACATCCTCGGGTGCCAAAGTGGCTGATTCATCTGTAAACTGCTTTTATAAAATCTTTAGTGGATTTGGTAGTAAGCACCATACTATCACTTCCCACCCCATGCCACCCCTAACAAGAGTTACAGACTCCTTTTGGACAGGGGTCTGTCAATGACAAATCCCTGCTCTTTGCCATACTGTTCTCTGTAGTTACTTTCCAAATTCTACTGAATAAATGAATAGATGATAATTCTGTTACATTTTTATTCTTAAACTATTTCAGCTCTGCTGTATATTATCAATATGTCCTCATCTTTACAATGAGGATAATAATAGTACTGACATCAAAGGATTGCTTTAAGAATTAAAAAAGTTGGCATGGATAATGGACCTTCAGCAGAGGGTAGCTCATAGAAAGTGCTTGGTAACTGGCAGTTGTTGAGAGAACTCTTTCAATGGCATCACTTATTTTTAAACCTTAGTTCAACCAGGTATGGGCTCTTACTATCTTACTGAACTTAGGCAGGGCCTTTCCTCTGCTTTGTCTAGAGTAGTTAATAGAAATGAACTAATACTTTGAAATTTCAGGTATTAATACATTCAGGTAATTTGCAAGGGAAGAAGGCAGTGAGTAAATTATTCTTCTGTTCCACTCTTGAAATTTTGCAAACCATTTTAACTGAATTCTCAAAATGGGGAGGCAAGTTAGTATCAATTCTCTCTCTGTGCTTCTGCATCACTAGCATTTTTTATCCCAGTCAACCATCCAGTCCACTTCGGAGGCTACTTAAAAGATGGTAGATTAAAAAGTCACACTTCCATATCTTTGACATCTCCATTTTTCTGGAACCTACAGGGATGGGTGAGCACTCCATGCCAATACTCCAAGAATAGATATCTTTTTTAACCACCGACACCTGTCTCTTCTAGTATATGATTCTACTTATTTATTTGAGACATTTCAGTGATATAGTTTGTATAAACACGATTTTGTCAGGACTTTGTTTTATGCTTTAGACTTGAAAGTTAATTTCTTTGGGGATAGTTACATCTTACTTGTTCAAGGTATGAAACATATAACTATTTGATTTTAACATGCTACATCAATACACAACGATTCTAAAGTGAAGTAATACGGTCCTGTGGCCTTCAACCTTTATATTAAATAGTAAAAGAATGAAGATTGAATATTTGGAGTAGGTTAATATATACAATACATGGGTTACTAAAGTTATATTTTAATGTATTATAGTACAATTGCCTATTTTAACAAAAGATTTCCTAGGAGACTCACAGTGTATGGAAGTTATCTTAATAACAGTGACCATTATGTACTACTTCAACATCACTTTGGTTTGTTTGTTTTTTTGACTTTGGTTTAATTGCACTTTCTGGTGACCTGGGTAACAAAAGTTAACTCTAGTTGGATTGGACTAAATGAATATTTGATCAAGAGCAAATTTTATTTTCAGCAAAAATGCCAGGGAAACTTAATTGTAAAAATATTTTTATAAACTCTTCTTATTTCTTATTCTGAGATTATAAAGTTAATGTTTCAGTTTCTTATTAGCAGAATTTGGAAGGCATATTTGGAAGGCATATTCCAGATTAAGCCACTGAAAGACTCTCTGGGTAGACTACAATGGGGGAGGGGGAATCCCATGTAGTTTGAGATTATTTTTTGGGTGATGAAGGGAAGGGTAATCACAGTGACTGAAGTCACAGACTCAGCAAGAATGTAACCTTGCTGGCTGAACCTTCTTTTCCCCACAGGAAATCCCAGCAAAGCAAGAAGGGGTGAAGTTGACTGAGAAGGGCCAGTGCCAGTGGTACATGGCTCCAGGACCTACTCAAGGATATTTGCAGGTCTATTTGTAGATCTTGATCTACACATCAGAGACGCAATAGTTAATTTTACTAACTAAGATAAGGGTTTTATTTATCTGATTTTAACAGATGCAATAAAAGTTATTTAAATTAATCTTTACCATATGGCTCTCTTATCCTTTATATTATTTCATACATTTTAAAATCTATAAAAATGGAGGTAGTAAATAGAGAACATGATGTAAAATGTCAACCTTCTCTTTTGAAGAGGTTAGAGTGGAAGATGGTATTGTTTAAGTGAGCTGAGCCACATAAATATCAATAGCTGAGTGTGGCATAAAATATTTATGGAATAATTCTGATCATATAACCTTGCTTCTCTTCATATGATTTATACGTAATTTACAGTAAGGACTATCATATTGAACTAAACAAGGTTTAACATTTTTGAGTGCTCTTATGCAGTGGGTACCTGACTCTACAAGTTAACCTGCGTTGTGTTTATTGACTTGTCTCCATTGTCCACATCTCTTTTCACATTTTAGTTGATGATACAGTTTAGTCCTGCATTTACATACCAATGCATTTTTCTAGAAAGATTAGTTCTATGAAATATTCTGATTCTTTGATCAATTAACAGTGGAAAATGCTGAATTCTGTGTCTCCTACTTGGAGGTTCATAAGAGACAAAAGTGTAACTAAAGGCTCTGAGAAATTCTGCACCTAAAAAAAAACACTGAAGAGTTTTTAACCCAGTGTTTCCTGTATGTTTTTGACCAGGGGGCACTCTTTGTTTTTCCATAAAGCCTTGTCATCCCACTGAATTTTGGGAAATGCCAATTTAGACATTCAACATGATTGTATAAATTTGAATTTGTCTATGTATTTTTACTAAAATGAATCTAATTACATAAAGTAAGGTTTGCAAGAAATATGTTGCATTTCAATGTTTTCTTAAACAGAGTTCATTCCATCTTACCAGATCACTTGGGAGGACCTCTTGTCTCCCCAAGGATAGTTACCAGAGAACCTTCCTCTCTGCTGTCCTGGCTGCTTTCCAGACAGGAACAGGCCTACATGTCTGGTTTTCCACACTTTTTTGCCTCACCTCAAATCCATCACCTCTAGGTCAGTCTCCCCCTCTGAGGAGAAGGTGAGGAGCACTGAGGACTGATGAGCATTGTGAGTCCCATATCTCATTGGAATTCTTGCTTTCTAAGCTACTCTGCCTCTTCCCTCAGACTTTACTTCTATTTATTTTACCATAGACTTAAATGGCTCATTTAACCCAAAGTTGAATTCATCCCCCTTTTCTTTGTGTTCAGGGAGGGCTTAATCTTCTAAGCTTCAAGTTAGTATGAGAACAGATTTCCATTCTCTCTTTCCAATTTAGAGGGAAAGAAAAACAAGTTAAAATTCCATATTAAAAGAGTCTGAAAATATTTAGACCATTATATAATTGAAAAGGCATCATCTTCATTTATCTGTTGCTTTTACATGACTTTGTCCTGGGCCCCATCTATCTCTCAAGTTATAGCACTCTCCACCTTGCCCACTAAGCTCTAGCCAGCCAGGCCCTCAATTCATTTTCCACCTTTGGGCCTCTGCTGTCCCCTCTGTCAACATTTTCCTGCTTTTCTCGAAATACAAGGTCTCAGATTAAATGGCAACTCCTTGGAGAAGTCTTCCCTGACTATCAGACCAAAGTGTACACCTAGACCCTCACTACAACATTACCTATCATCATTCTCTTAATTGCATCTATTATTATTTGATACTTTATTATATAGCTTTTTGTCTCTCCCAACAAGAATCCAAGTTCCATGAGAGCTGGGACATTTCTATATAGTTCTTCTTTGCTCCCCCAGTACCTAATACACTGCTGGGAAATAATACAGACTCTACAGATAATAACTGAATGAATGAAACGTATATTTGCCTTTTCATGTCTATTATTTTCTTGGCTTTTTCTTGATCTTTTTTTACCAGAAACTTCAGCCACCCTTTGCAGCCATCCCCTGCACTGTGTCACTCTCCTTCCTCCACTCTGATTACTCTCACACTACTCCATATGACAGTCCACCTTCCTTTCTTATCTCTAATTCTCTGGTTCTTCTGTGGGTCTGGGTTAATCTTTCATGTCATTTTATATTACACTACCTTGGAAACTGCATCCTTTCCTAGACTAAAATTTTACTTCTATGGCAAAAACCTTTCTATATAGTCTTCTTTGACACTGAGAGCTTAATCCTAATGCTCCCTTCTCTGCTTTGATGTTGCAGCGCTAGCCAAAACTACCAGCTAAATTCCTGTTTTCTTATACCTCTTTTGCTTTTTGCTTCTTCTATTTTTAATGGAGGTACTGGGGGTTGAACCCAGGACCTCGTGCATGCTAAGCATGTGCTCTACCGCTGAGCTATACCCTCTCACAGTCCTTGTTTTCTTCCTGTTCAATGTATATTGCATCATTAAGCAGATGAGGAACATCTTTAGGGCAGGAGCCAGGCCATATCCTTCTTTAATTAATTTATTTTTTAATAGCACCCAAGACATTTCTTGAATTCACTATATTTCAGCTCTTTGATAAATATGTGCATGTCCAGAGATAGACAATGCCTACTGAAAAGCACAGCATCAGTATTAATTAATGATCTTAGATGAGCCACTTATATTATTTATTCATTATTACTAAAATTAGGAAGGAAGGGGATGGTGGCAGATCTCTATATGTGCCTTTCTTTGGACAGGGCTGCTTCCTGTTATGGTTTTCTCCACAATTAAGGTATTTAAAGATGTATCTTTACATTATGAAAGTACTATAAGAATACTAAACCAAGTTAAGAAAACAAAGAGATTTAAAAAATATAATCCATGAGTAAATTGCCTTCTTAAATATTTTTCTGTCTTTAGTGTTCTGAAATTAGGATGTATTACTTTGATGATCTTAGAAAAAACCAGTTTTCCTAAAACATTTTGCATGTAATATTATGTTCTGGCTTTTCTTTAAATACAAAAATCATTTAAAGTTATTATTACCTAAGAAGTTCATGTTTGTGGTCATAAATTCAAACAATGCCAAACTGTACCAAATTTTTAAAAAACGGTATTTTCCCATGGAAAACATTTATTCCTCTAACCTACAAAAATTTTATTCATGGATTGCTTAAAAATAAAAAAGACAAATGGAATCCAACAGTAGCAATATATATTTCTCACTAAAATTTTATCTATGTGATCATAAAATTCATTTATGCTTTTTATTAATCAGTGAGAAAAGTAATCCTGTCAGCAAAAGTGGGTTATAGCTTTTTTGCAAAGTTTATAAAAGGAAACATAGAACCTATAAATGTTTTTATGTTTTAGTGAACATTACTTGGGGGTAAAAAAAATGCTACTGTGTAGACAAGTGAATTGATTCCAATCAGTTCTTTTCTGTGAATTAAATCACCAACAAAACTTAATCACTATCCGAAGACTTTTAAAGGCTAAAATTCCGCTTGTGGTCAAAGATCAAATTTGAGAACACTCCTGGATATTCATTTGTTTTTCACATTTAATTTTCAATTCTGACTCTCAGTTTCTTAAAGAATAACTGAGTCATTTTGAAAAGCCACACTTTCATACACAAAGATTTCATATCTCTCCAAACTAATATCTACTGTGTAGTGAGCTTATAACTTAGAATTGAGAGTTAAATACTTTTGTGTAGGGTAAAAATGGGATATAACATGATTAGATTTTTTTTTATTCCATGGAAAAAATAGGCAGACTAGCCAAATTATCAGCTTTCATTCCTTTCCTATCCCAGAAACACACCCCTAACTTCATTAGTTATATAGGGGATTGTGTGTGTGTGTGTGTGTGTGTGTGTGTGTGTGTATGTATAAATATAATATAAAACAGCCGTGTTTTGGGGGGTTGTGGCCCTTATGCTCAGCTTATCCCCTGGGTTTCCTTATATGGGTCATGTCACAAAAATATCCATTTTAGGGCTAGTCAGGTCAGAATCTCTGAGAGCCATTATACTGTCTATGCACCCTTCGTCCTTGTCAAATTATAATGTTTTCATTCATTCTCCTTGTGCAGATCAAGAAGAAAATTGTTAAGTATGGATAAAATCACAGATTGTGTTGTACCAGGTACCAAACTTGAGGAATTTATAAGGTTATTCCATAATGTCCTGGCACTAGGTTGGAAGCCATTTTCAGTAAATTAATTGATGTTACTCTGTGTGACTTGTAGCAAGACAGACAGCATTTGACTGGAGTGATACTGAAAGTGTGGCTTTATCACCTGAATACACTGTACTGTGTTTGTAGAAAGGAGAATGGAAGAAAAAGAGAAGATTGGATTATTAGTTAAGGAATGACTTTTTACTCTTTCCTTCATACCTTTTATCTCAAAACTTGAAAAGTCTGGCTTTGGGGATTGTGCCCTTGTGTCTAAGTGACACAGCAGAATAGCAATTGCAAAGTTCTCTGTTCAAACAAATTCTAAATATATATCTTTCTTTGTCATGGATCATTCACCAGTAGCTGGGATGATTTTACATATCCTTTAAGTTAACAAGCAGTACAAAAAAAAAAAAACGTTTGAGGCTACATTTAGAAATTCTTTAGTGTCAACTAGCACTGAGGACATTTGGTACTTCTTTTCATTACTTGCTGTGATACCCTGTTACCACAAAGACACAGGATTTGTTTCCCTTCAAGTGTGTAAAGGAAAAAAAATCATTTGAACATTTCATATATTTTAGGAAGAGTTTAGATAATAGGGTCAAATTTTGCAGATTTGTACATGTCACTTGCTCCTCGTCCTTGCTATTCTCTATCCTCAATTTTGTTCTCCTTTATTATTCTTCAGTTAATTGTGAATATTTACAGGAGAATTAGTGATAAAATGGTCCTCCTACTTTTTTCTCCCATTACTACACCTGAGACAAATGGGGAAACCACACGATAACTGCATGCTTCATTTATGCTCTTTCCAGCTATCCACTTTGTTTATCAATAGGTGAAGACACTCCCAAAATTTATGTCTCCTTGTTTCCTACAGCATCACTTTTGTTGAAAGTCCACTGTATTTTTAGCCAAAACTTCCTTAGAGAAACTATCACTGAGTCACACTGGCCCTCAGACATCAATTCATACTCTTCCTGTTTCCACTACCCACAACTATCCCACAAACTTGCACACGCGCTTGCACACACACACACCAAGCTGATTTTATCTTCAGTGCCTTATGGTTGTGCTTGTTTCTTCCTACAGCCCATTTTATTCCCACCATTAGACTTATTCCCATCTTACTGAACCCTTTCCTGGTACTCACATCAAACTTCACATCTTTCATCAGCAACTCTATGAAGCTTTTATCCATTTGTCCCTCAGTAATCTTTCCCTTATGTGACCTCTGAATTTATAGTCTGTAACATAGCACAGGGTGCTAAACACCTGCTTTTATTATTTGTTGAGCTGTTTTGTATATGTTGGTTCCCCCTCCCCCAATTCCTTACACTTGTATAGTTCCCAGTGAATCTAACCCAACAGTTTGTATTGAGTTTTTAAATACCAACAGTTTTTACAGATCAATTCTTGCATACTTCCAACCTTTCTTTGGAATAATTACGTCACCATGAATGAAGAAAGATTCTTCACCTCGGCTGTGGAGCATGGCTTAGTATTATAGTTGGGACATAAAATAAATGCCCTGATAGAGGATAGAATCACTGGGAAGTCCTACTTGCAGGTGAACAAGAAGCAGAGTGTCTCCAAAGTAACTTATTACTTGGATATCTCTGAGGATATTAATGATGAAAAGGAGTGGCCAGGGAAAGACTTTTCCCTTCTCAATTGCAGCACTGTAACTAAGTGACTTCTGGTAGATCAAATAGACTATTTTGGGGATTCCTGCTCACCCATCTCCTCTGTGTTTTCAGAGCTGCTGTAGAGCTGTTAGAACAGTGAACTGATGCTTTTTGACTTGCCAAACAGTGGGAGCTTTCTATTTAAATAGTTATCCCTTAGAAGAGCTATATTAGGGAGCTCAAAGGAAAGGATTTAAGGGCCCACACAGAGTAGAGAGGCAGCAGATCAGCCACCTACTGGGCCCTTGTTCCTTCGAATGCTTCAAACTACATATTTGTAAGGCAGCTGGCCTCTTGCTCACCGACTGTGTGCTCTTCGCCTGCCCTTTTGTGTTTAGCAAACACATGGGAAGGGCAGCTCTTCGCTGCTTTCTAACTTGTCTCTCATTGTTCTAGGTAAGCAATATCACACAGCCGAGTGGGCAGAGAGCCAGGTGTACTGCTGGCACCTAGGGGATGTGATCATAGGAAGAGATCCTTTAGGGGCAAGGAGACCAAATAGCCAGGTTTAACAAGTGGTCATTTTCCAAGTGACAAATATATAAAATGTCAGTAGACTAAGAAACCAGAGAAAGTAATAAGAATATCTGTTTTTCACCAAGCATCTATATAGATGTTTTCTTATACCTTTATTAAGAGGATTCATGCAAATTTCAATTAGTCATACTACCGAGAGTATCGTTTTGATAATAAGGGGATCAGCTACATTGGCTAGAGAAATGGGGATTATTTCTCTAGCTTTTAAGCACATAAGAACTTTATTCTACCCAGAGAATGACTTACGCTCTACCATTGCTGTTATCGTGTATTATTCTTACAACCATACCATGGAAAACAGGCCCATATCAGAGAAGACAGAGAAAATAGGAGTTAGAATTAGGAGATTCACCATCCTGCCAGATAAAGGATTTTTTTCTAAATCTCATTGCAACCTGGCATTCAGAAGTAGGCCAGAAAATAGGCCTACCTATCCACTCAGACTTCTCTTTTTGTGTTATCATTAAACATCTCCTAGGAGACAGCTAGTTCTATTGTGGGCTGACATAGATTATTCAACTTCATTTTGGTTCTTTTTTATTATATGTACACTATTATGAGCTATTTTAAACATAAATAAAAGACAGAAAAATAAGAAAAAAAAAACCCTCTACATCCAGATTTAACAGATGTTATGTATTGTTGAAACTTCAGCTTTCTGTTTTTTTTCCTAAGTGACTGAATGTTAGAGATACTGCTAAAGCTTCTCTTTTAGACAGCCTCTTTCTTTGCTACTCTGTTATATACTTATTACATACAGGGTTTATAATCCTTTTAGGAGTTGATTTCTTCCTTAACTCTAGGACCATTTCCTGACTTTATGTAGTCTGCCAGGGGGCAGCTCAGACCACTACTACCGTAATGAGTGTCAAACTTAACTGCCCCTCCCTTATCTGATGTCACTGGTGTGCAAAGATTTTCCCCTTCGGGAAGAATATCTAGGGTTGCCTATTTTAAGGCCCAGTGATCTCTAATATAGCAGCTTCAAAGTGCGCAGGAGCCATTCATGGCCTACCTGAAACCACACACAACTGTCCTTCAGACCTTAGCCTTTTGTTCTGAGAGGCCCCATTCAGGGGTGATCATTCATTTTGCACTATAGTGTGTTTTTTTTTTTTTTTTTAGCACCCTGCCATTAATACCTCAATTGGCTTTTCTCATTTCTTGGCTTATGGATCTACAGAATAATTTAATAAAATGATGTGAGGTAGATTAATAACAGGCCTAAGATCCCACTTTCGACTACTCCTATTTTGTAATGGTTGCTATACCGTTCCACTCCCCGGGATACATCACGCTCTCTTAGCTTTGTGTCTTCCCAAATCAAAATACAGAACAAAGGTGAAGAAGTGGAAGTTGGCAGCTATGTGGTTTGGGTATTGAATTGTTCCCACATCAAAAGATTTATGAACTGTGCATTTTAAATAGTTCTTGGTTCCTGACTCTCTTTAACCGAATTGAAAAAGCAGGTAGAGAGGGTGAGGCAAATGTTAAAGAAAATGGCCTTGATTGTTCAATCTAGTGTTAAAGAATTCAACTCAGGCAGGTTTAAGACTTATAATCTTAAGTGTTGAAAAATCTCGATTTTAAAGGACAAAATGGGAGGTTAGGGAGTAAATCCAAGATGGCAAGTTTACCCAGATCTCCTCCTCTGCTGCTTGCTAATGCAGCTCTTCTGAGGGATAGCAATTTAAATAGAAAGCTCTCACTGCTTGGGAAGCAAAAACATTAAGACATAGCTTTAACAGCTTTACAGAATCTGTCATTTCATCCTGAATACAGTGCTAAGAAGTGAGCAGTAATCTCTGGGGTGGGAGCAAGGCCCACAGTCAACACCTATGCTCAGTCTGTGCTTTTAACACTTTCAGTTTCCATTTTCCTTAATCAATATTTACCAGGTAGCAATCACAGCTTCAGTGCTTTCTGTTTTCCACCAATCTTTCTGTTGCTGGAACTTCAGACTTTCAATCATTTCCCTGTCTATAATAATTTCAATGCTAACTCTTTTTTGTTTATGAATAGCTACATCAATTGTCCCCCATTTCTAGGATCAGTTGCATCTGGACCACTGGGTTTTGTTTTTGAATTTTGGCATTAAAAAAAAAAGTCCTCCAGCACTTCCTTACATTACTGGATTGCATCATTTTCTGTTGCGTATTTTGAGCAACACTCTTTCAGACAATTGTCATTTATAGGTTATCTACTGCTGTGTAATAAACTATCACAAAATATAGTGGATGAAACAATAAGCTCACTAGTCTGGGCAGTTCTTCTGGTTTGGGCTAAACTGATCTCCTTGGGGCTTGACTATGTGTCTGGTCAGTTACAAGGTGTCCAGAGGACTGGCTGACCTGGGATGGTTTCACTTTCATGTCTACGAGTGGGCTTGCTGTTGGCTAGGTCATGTGTCTCATAATCCCGCAGGCTAGCCTGGGCTTGTTTTCTTCATGGTCACAAGGTTCTGGGAAATAGCAGAAATAAGCATGTAAGGTCTCTTGAGGCCCAGGGTCAGAACTGGCACATTGTGACTTCTGTTGCAATAGATTGGCCAAAATAAGTCACAAGGCCAGTCCAGATTCAAGGTGAAGGGAAATGAACTCTGCCTCCTTAGCAAGAGGAATTGCAAAATCACATCGCAGAGGGTGTGGGTATAAGGAAGGGTGACAAATTACAGTCTTTTTGCCATCTACCATATGTACTTAGCTTCTCCCATGATGTAGCAGTCTCAAGTAATTTTCTTTCTGAGAGCAGCTGTTTTGATACACAGGGAATATTGATCCATCATACTTATGAAGAAAATTGCACCCCAGAAAGAATTATTTAGGCATCCTAGGTGTTCACAAGAATAAGAAATGCTGAAGCTTTAAGTAGATCAGCCCTTTAAGTTCTTAAGTGAAACATTTTTACTCTACCAAGAATCAACTGTAGTATTGTTTTCATCAGATTAAAGCAATTCCAAGTCAAATGCATGAAACTGCACGAAAAATGTGATGCATTTTCTTTTTCTGCATCACATGTGGACAAAATAAATACCTTGATAGGGAGTTCAGATCATATACAGCCCTCTGGATTCATAGCTATGCAAACAGAGCTCTCTGGTTGATGTTTTATTTTTTATAAACTTGACCTTTAGCCTTGTATTATCTGGCAGACAAAACCTTTAACCTGGCCTCTTCACTTTTAGTCTCTAACTTATTAAAGATTTTTGAAGGTCATTGCTAGCCAATTATGTTGCTGGTGCAATTTCATCATAGAAAGAAAATGAGCAAAATAAATGTGGATATTAAATAATACTTACTCTCATTTTGCACAATCAAAATACTTTACATGAGATTACTAAATAGCAAGCACATTATATCTGAGATGATATTGCCAATGAGACATAATTCCTTCCTGACACAAATTTATTGAGTGTATGCCTTGAGCACATGGTTTATCATACCCTGCACAGCACACTGAATAGGAGCGTAGCAGATTTAATACCATAGATAAGGGAAATGTATGCAAAGAGAATGTGCCCTTGTATTTTTGACTTTGCTTTAGTATAGAAACATAAAGTTTGTGGCTTGAAGGAATCTTAGTGATTTTCTATCTAGTCCTGCCTGAAATTTCCAATGATGGGAAACTCACTATACCTAAAGAAGCCAAATCCATTTTTAAGTGGGCTTATCAAGGCTTCGTGCCAGGAGGTGTTTGAGCAAAAGCTTATTGACTATGAGAGGTCTTCCTGTGTGCTGCTGGTCTGATCTTCATGAAAGATGTGAGGTAGTAAAGCAATGGGCATGTCAATAATCACAACAAAAATGATATGTGCTAAAATATAATACACTCCTACCTTGGAGACAAAGAGTGAAGTATATTTATTACCCAGTTTAATGGCCATAACGTGGTGATTGTTTACATAGGTGTAATAGTGGAGATGGAGAAGTTAAAGATGGTAATTGCTATCAGTTTACACTGGGAATATCTACTAATTAGAGTTACTTGGAGAACACCAGAAACTGTGCATCTGCACTTTTCCAAGACTAAGTCCACATCCATTTTCTGAGATCAAATTCCATGTCCGCCCCTTTATGGAAATACCACCTAGATCTCAATGAGACACTGCAAAGAAGCCCTTTAGCAACAGGCATGGGTGGCAAAGAGAGGCTTTAAATTGGCCAAAGTGCTTCCTCTGCAGTCATTGTATTCAACTTGTGGCAGGTTTGAACAGCAAGGCAAAGTATTTTTTAATATCACACATAAACTTTACTCTCCTCCTCAACAAATTGCCTCCTAAATTTTTTCAGTTATCTGATGTGTTAAAAATAGACAAAACTTAGTCTGTTAATTCTAGGGAAATTACTGTCACAGGAGGGAGTCATACCAAGGAAGTTTAAAAAACAATGACAACAATACGAGAAACTGGAGGAAAATGTCATTAAAAAAATAGATTTCCAGGCACACTTTTCTATCTTTCTTTTCATTGCTGATTTGTAGTCAGCGATCGTTCTGCTTTTTTGTTTCATTTATCCTTGTCTTTCGCTAATCTTGGTTTTATTTTTATTTCAATTTCCCCTAGCTTTCTTTCAAGATAATATCTATTTTCTTTTCCCAAACCCCAGTTCACTCCACTCTCTTTATCATTCTCTTAGTGGTGTAGCTTTCACAACAGTCCAATCAGGACACTTCTGATCACTTTCTTCCTGGGGCTTATTTGATCATCTTCAAGAAGAAGATAATTGTTTATCCTTAGAGATGGGTAAACAAAAGGGCAAAGCAGGCTGTGCACACATGCAAGCCTTTCCTTTCTCTCTCCCCCTAGGTGTCCAGCTACTCCTGTGTTGTGTTCACCCCCTCTGCCTTCAACTCTTTCAGGCCACCCTGGTTACCCTTCCTGAGAGTCTCCCTGTGTTGGTTTGCAAACCAGCCCCATCTAAGGAGAGACCAAAGAAAGGCAGCTTCTCCAGATTGGTAGATGGCAGGTTTAAGCAGCAGAGAAATTTATGAGACTTGTCTTGGGTGCTGCAGGATGAGCAGATCTCTGCACTCACCTGCTAAAATCTTAAAGGTGTATACAGAGGCCTTAACTGGGTTGTGAGGCATTCAGTCCAAATGGTCTCAACAACACACTGCTCTCTCAAGGCTGCATCCTTGAAAATGGCTCACACTGTGGGAAAGGTGGGTGGGACTTACATTACAAGGACAGGGGAGGGGGTGAGGGGCCCCTGATTGCCCGGGTTTTCAGCTTGCAGGTCAACTGGCAATCACATCCTCTCCATGACCTCCTCCAACACCCTGCTTCTAATCATCCCTCTTTTCTCATTCTTCACCCTTTCCCATTTCAGGTTTCCCATTCTTCTACTGCAACTGATCTGTTCTAGGAGTTTTAAGGGAGATAAAAATAATTCTTGATGGAAATCATTCATTCTAGGCTGAAGTGAATGATTTCAGATCTGTGGAAGGTGCTTTATAGAAGGATTTATCAAGTGTAAAGAAATTCCTAATGGAACTATACGTGAAAGTACTTGGAGTCATAGGTGCTTCTATGAATTAATTCATAGAATTAATGTTCATCAATGCGTACTTCCCTCTCGTGTCAAGGAAGCCGAACATATTCCTTCTTCTCATGGAGTTTACCTTTAAATGGACAAGGTAGGTAATGTCTTAGCCTGGATTGCCCCAAAGGCAGGGCTGAGATAAGGGTTTAGATGCAGGTTTATTTGGGGAGCAGAAACCTAATGATCAGGAATAGGGAATGGGTAAGAGTGAGAGAGACAGAAGGAAAGAAGAGTCTGTCATTGAGCTGGACTCAATCCCACTGGAGCCTCCTGAGAAGCCATGTAGAATGTACCTCAGACTTGCTACCTAGGACATCTAATGGCTCTATCCCCCATGGGTCTCAGGCTGCTTCACATGTCTTTCACTTCCTTGTGATTCCACTTTTTGGAATGTGTCAGTTGTCTCCTGAAATCATTCCCACTAAGTGGTGGTAGAAACAGCAATAGATACATAGTGCATCTGAGGGAAGGTGCTTGCAGGCCATACCTGCTCACAGCTGGTTGCCACATCAACAGCTAATGTAAAAAGATGAGCTGAGAAGATACAAAAAGGGCTCAAGCAGTGGCTGGTACAGAGAGTAATAAAGTAAAACAAACAAGTAAATAAACAATTGCAAACTGTGATAAGTGCTGAAAGGTAAATGGTGTCATAAGAGCATCTGTACATCACACTCCAAAATAGTGGCACAGCCCATGTGGTGAAAAACCTCCTTCAAACTGTCGTGGTTCCTTGACATGACCAAATGTTGGTAGTGCTACTAAAGCAAAAGATGTTGAAGCTTAAAGGCAAGTTTTCCTTTCACTATTTAACTGTCCTGAATCTGTGAAATCTTTAGGCTTTTGGCCAAAGTAATTTTTTTTCCAAAAATAAGGAATTTTTATTTCCCCTGAATGTTTTTTTTCCAGAAACAGTGTTATGACACTATTTTAGACGCACTACATTCTAATGTTCAAAAGTCTGGTTGCCATAGGCAGCTTAAGACTGATGTATTGAGAAGTTTTCCTCCACTATTGTGTGAAACAGACCATTCATTTAATCTTTTGTAGATGGTAATTTAATTTTAAATGACCACAATGGGCCAAGTTTTAATAGCTAATTAAAAGTCCCCAACATTTCATTGTTTTTACTAAAAATACTAAATATTTAAAGATCAACTTTATTATAGAGAGTTTTGGTTATAGTTTTATATATGTATATGTTTATATATTTTGCTCATTCCTCAAAGACAGGAATGTCATATTTATTGTGTTTTAATTTCCCCAACTCCTGCCAGGTTGAATTTCACAGAGTTGGTGTTCCATAAATGATTTGGGGATTGAATTTAACAGAGTATATGTAATATTATTTTATATGGTAAAGGTTCTGCCATATTCCCAGTCTTTCTCATTCTTGAGTCCTTCCTTTGTTCTATTTTTCTCTCACCTTTAACCTTTCCATTTTTTCACTCTCGTCACTTTTGAACTCATCCTGTCTCAAGTAGGTTTCTTTACTTTTGAGTTACTATTTTTGTTCCCAAGTTTTAATTCTTTTTATTGTGTTATGGCCTTTCTGCCTACTTTTCTTCCAGATATTTTCAAATGATTGTTGGGGAACAACTCTCCATGTGCCTTGACCTCTCTGCACTTTTTGAGAAGAGGGACTGACTGCATTTTTCCTGGACTATCTTCTCTAGACTATAGATAGGAGGGAGATAGAAAATAGTGTCTCTCTTTGGAGCCAAGGGCAGACATGCTTATTGCCCATTATAAAAGATTTAAGTTCCCTAAGATCAATGTTCCTTTCCTGTCTTGCGCCCCATTGCATGTGCAGGTGTCATCTGGCCCTCTTCACGTTAATCTGTTGTAAGGAGGGCTCAAGGAACTGCCATGACATGTGCTAATGCCTTTGCCGTGATTAATAAATCATTCTTTATCTCTGACCCAGGAGCCTTGTATCTTACGTCATCATCCATGAAACTGTGGCAGGCTAAGTTGTTAGCTTGCAAATCCAGTAAAATCTGTTTCTTCATAGTTCTTGACAATGATGCCTGTTTGTTATACATATACATGGGTTGGAATTTGCAGATAAATCTTCTGATTACTTTTATCCCATTGCCATTTTATTGTGTGTGTGTCTGAAGCTTGGCAAGCGTGGCCATCCACTGATATTCTGTCTTGAATTATAATTGTTCTTGCTTTTCATATCACAGAGGCAAATTTCCCTCTCAGGTACATTATTTTCTTGGTGTTTTTCTCCAAGGACCTTTTATTCTCCTCTCATTGTCAGATCTCATCATAAGGTTTAGAAGATCCATTAAAAATTATGTTATTTTTAGGGTATTTATCTAATCTAATCATTGTATCCATATTCTTCCCATTATCTCCAAAAGCATCAGCATGGTCATGCTTACCCGCAAAACGACACACACCAACTGATGTTTGAATGTGCCATTCTTTTCCTACTTGGCACGTTATCTCTTTCTTCCATCCATATATTACCTTTATTTCTTTCAAAATGTACTTTTTCTACAAAGCCTTTTGTGAGTAATCCCAAATTACTTTAGTCAGTCTGCATTTATATAGTTTATTAATTCAGTTACGAATATTTATTGAGTACTTGCCTACTTATAAATTCCAGGCATGGTGAGCAATCAGCACAGACCCTGAACACCATAATGAAAGTTAGCATTTTCTAAATTAACGTATACTCAAGTTGATATATGTGTATTTGGATTTGAAGATATATAGCACTTTAAAATTTTTTCACATTGCCTCTCTGATTGCATTGTAAATTCTTTTAAGGCAGGCAGCTGTGTCTTTTTTCCTCAACAAATAACAGTTTAAGTACACAAGGGCTTTTCTCTCTTGAAGTGAAAACACAAGGAAGGCAGTCTAATAGTGTAATGATTCCATCAGAAGCTCAGGAACCATCTGGTTTTCTGCTCTACCATGGTTAGTATGTGCCTTTCATCCTCATGATTGTAAGTGGCTTGATCAGCCTCTGGGTGTCATGGCCATGTTCAAGGCAGGAAGAAAGGATAAGGGAGAGAACAAAGGATAACTGTCAATGGTCAAAATCTTTCCACTTGAGCTTTATCAATTTCAAACGTTTTCCCAAAAATGCTGTATACGTATGTCTCTATATATTTCATTGACCAGAACTGGGTCAGTCAACACTCCTAGCTGCAAGGAAATCTGAGAAGATAAATACATTTAACTGAGCATATGTGCACTCTACACAAAATCTGAGGTTTGTTTATAAGGGAACAAGAGATATTGGTTAGTTTGCTGCAGTGAGAGGTTCCTGCTCAGAGGTTCCTGAAGCCACAGAATAAATATAAAGCATCTTCTTGGACTCGCCTTTTATTAGAAGATTTAAAGGAAAAATCCTATGGAAAACATGTATGGGTTAGAATACGGATAAGGAATGGCTATTTGGCTTTGAAAATAAGCAACATTAAAAAAAAAAATGTCTCATCTACCACCCCCGTCTTTCCTGTGCCACAACCACACTGGTTTCTCTCTTTTCCTCTGTTAATCATAGCCATTTCTACTTTCTAATTCCTCTGCCAGGGACGCTCTTCCCCTAAATGTTAACACACATAGGCAGCTCTCAACTTTAAACTTTAAAAAAGGTCCTCAGGGAGATCTTTCCTATCCAACCAGATATTAAATAGTCTCCCAGTCACTCTCTGTATTATTAACCAGTAACATTTTCAGTTTTGTTTTTATCATTACTAGTTTATCGTGTGCTCTCCACCCCAAACCCAAGAGAATGTAAGCTCCATACAAGGAAATAAGATTGGGTTCTGATTATCACAGCAAAGAGTGGAGGAAAAGAGGCTGAGAGGGTATGAAGTGATGCATCATGTTTGATCTTTACCGAGCCTGATGCATCATGTTAGATCTTTAGCAAGATATTTATAGCATGCTTGAAATTTAATATCGGAAGCATCCTCTCTTAGAACATCATGTCTAAGATTATCAAGTCAATAGGATATTAGATACTTTCAGAAAACAAAAGCCACAAATTCTATTCTGATTGAAAAATCAACATAACTTTTGTTGGAAGAAGCATTGCGCTTGCCTTCTCTTTTTTGCTATGCAAATATATTTTTGTACTTTTTTCCAGAATGTCAGATGATGAACGGTAGACAATTAGGTTGTGAAAATATTTGATCACATTTGATCAATGATTAATTTTGTAAGACATAATCCTTCACCTCTGTCTTCTCACTACCATGCCATAATATCATTGTTCATCCCCCAAATCATATGAAGGCCATGTAAATCCTATGAAAATATTTAGCTCAGGAGTTAACAAAGTTCTTTTTGCATATATCTTGGAATATTTTTCAGAATAGAACTAGAAGGCACTCTAAGCAGGGCATACAATAACCCACTTCATGGGAAGAAGACGTTTCAAGGTCAATGATTTGATAATTCTTAAGGAAAATTCCTACAGGGGAAGTGGCTATTTTAGAGGAGAGAATTTTCCACAACCATTTATCCTTCATTAAAGACTTTCTGGTGTATATTGTGAAATTATATACCTAGTCCAGAAACAGTGATTTAAAATGGGCTAAGGAAAGAAATGTGGGTTAGTAGAGTTAGAATGAATCCCCATGAGTCAGGGAATGGAGCAGGGAAAGAAGCATGGTCAAGTGAACTGAACGGAGTTCTCCATCAACATAATTCAAAATTGCCCTGGCTTCCCAAGAGCACTTTCATGTTTCATTGCTCAAGTGAAATAACTACCCTGTCTTATCTCAGTCTCCCCATACTACTTACTTCCTTTTTGGGTTCCCCTGTAAATCTACTGACTGAAAATTCACCACTGTAGAAATATATCCACTAATGAACTTAATCCAAACAATTTGGGCAATAAGACAAATATATGTGTAATGGTACGTTTGCTTTCTCACTCAATTTAATTTCAGACCTATTAGATAATCAATACAGGGTGGAAGAATGACATTCTTGTAAGGGAGAGATGAAAACAGTAATATACCTATATTATGTGTAAGCATAGGACTAATCTTGATGTAGGCATATCACACAGAATCCTAACACTTCATTGCTAGATTCACTAGAGTGAATCCAAATGGTCTTAAATATATGGATAGGACTTGGCAACTTTGTTTATTTAAAATGTACACTAAGAAGTGTCCTCCATGTATCAAATTCACTCAAATTGGGTTCACTCATCTATAGGAGTTGTGCAGCAACCATGTGGTTACATCAACATTTTTCTTATTGATGTCAGATCATTGTGGTTGGAAGAGCCTGATTTTGGTGTTTACACAGAAATAGGATTCAGATTCAATCTATTCTCTTACTACTGAGTTTGTAATTATGGACAAGTTACTCAAACACTCTGATCCTCAGATTTTTCCTTTGTAAAGTGGGACTCCTTTCCTTAAGAGTGTGAGTATGAAGACTGAAAGATACATAAAACATTTTAACATATTGCCTGGCATGGAACCAGTGCTTATTATGTATTAACTTCCTTCCTATTCTTCCCCTGGGAGCAATGAGTGATTCAGAGTTGGTAATTTAGTTGAGAAGAAATTTCAGAATTGTAGAAAATGCAGTATTGCTTATATATTCATTCATTAGTCCCTTTATTATCACTGAGTATGTTATTTGCATTACACAGTTTAGCTGTGATGTGTATAATTTGAATTTAACTAGACACAATATTCCTCTTACCAATGCTGCTTCCAACTCAATTACCTGACTGTCAGCTAGGTTGGAAGCAGTGGCATTTCTAGTCATTTTAAACTTGCAAAACAAATAACCCCCTTAACCCTATGCTAATTTCCAAGTAATCAGACCAACAATTGAACTGACTTTGCGTTGATCAGTCACATTTATTCCTAAAGACAGAAAATAAGTGTCTGTGAGAGGACAGGCACACCTTCAGTTCTCTGTTGTAGCCTGCATATTCTCAGAAGCACACCTTGAGCCAAAGACTCCAGTGCAAGTTATTAAGGGAGGATTTCCAGGAACTACTAGCGAGGGATTGGGAAAGTAGAAGAGGAAAGGGGAAGAAGCCAAGCAACGGTTTCATTTCAGATGAAGTTCCAGACTCAGCTTGATCCTGGAGCATACATTTTACATCTAAATTTGTCCTTTGTCAAGGCATAGGAACCATCCTTTTATTATCCAGGACCAGTCAGTCTTGGACTATAGGCTGCCTCAAGGACTATAAACTCTCAGGAACTTCTGGTTCTAAGCTAGGGTGAGACAGTTCCAGTTTCCAAGGTCACTGTGGGATGAGCACAGCACTGGTAAAGGAGATGAAGGGGTCAGGGCAGATTGTTAACTATGTTCAATACACACTTCATGGTTTCTGGCAGTTTCTGAATAAGGATCATACAAGGGCCATCAGAGCATTCTTAGTTCCCAGGAAGACTGGTTATTTTAGTAAGTGGACAGTGCACCCAAATTGTAGGAGTTCCCTGAATTGAATGTTATGTAGTGTAAACAGGCAATTTCATTGTACCTTAAGGGTTTTCAACAACAATGTAACTATATTAACAATTAGTATTGTTTTACTAACCAGTACTTATTAAACATATGTAGGATGTACCAAGCTATGGACCAGGTGGTTTATATACCTACTATCTTATCAGACATCACAAACCTCATTTTAGTAATGAGGAAACCGAGCCTCAGAAAACTTTTTAAAATCCTGTAGCTAGTAAGTAGCTAAACTAGAACTGGACTGCTGATGTAAATCCAAAACCCTTCCTCCTTCCAATCTTTGATTGTGTAATTGAATCTGTGAGAAGATAGGAAACCACCAGTATCAGTTATCTATTGCTGTATGACAGATTATTCTCAAACTAAAAATAACAATCAGCATTGATCATCCTTATAGTTTCTGTGGGTCGAGGAGTTCTGGCTTGCTGTCTCTCCTGAGGTTGCAATCAAGATGTTGGCTATGGCCACAGTCACCTGAAGGCTCAACTGGAAATGGAGGAAGATCGATTACTGAGGTGGCTCGCTCACATCATTGTCAAATTTGTGCCGGCTATTGGCAGGATGCATCAATTTCTTGCCACATGGACCTCCTCACAGGACTGCTTGAGTGTCCTCATGTAATGGCAGTTGGTTTCTCCTAGACTGAGTGCTTGAAGACAGGGCAAGTAGGAAGTTGCAATATCTTTTGTGACTTAGCCTTGGAAGTCACATACCATCTGGTCCACTGCATCCTATTGATTATAAGATCAGCCCTGATATTCAGTGTATGAGAAGACCGACCACACAAGGGCATGAATACCAGGTGGTAAGGATTGTTGGGGGCCATCTTGGAGCTGTTTACTGCACTGCCATTCCTTTCTTCTTTAACCTACGTATGGCACTCCTGCTGTTTCCTTGTGCATTTGCTAAGCCCTTGGTTGCACCCATCCAAGAAAAACTTAATTAAAAGCAGCTAGGTAAAAAAAAATTCTTTAACACATTAGTAAGAAATGCAGGTATTACTGAATATTTAGAAAGGAGATCAAGAGAGGATTTATATCCTATGCCAGCCAATAGAAACGAAATTAAAATTTCCCTTAGATCTGTCTATTTTCCTTTCCCAAAGTCCTTCTTTTCAGCTGCCAGCTATCTCATTTCTCTTTATCTCTTTCCCAGATAGCCTCCAAAATCTCCTCTGTTGTGTCAAATAATTCAGCTCTGGTCCTGAGCTTACTAACACATTCTTGGCAAAACAAAATCCTGACAGCCATTCTCAGTTTCCTTAGAATGTAGGGATCTCTGCCCTATCATGGAAAATAGAGGTCAAAGTGGCTTATTG
Source organism: Camelus dromedarius (assembly GCF_036321535.1). Lineage (NCBI taxonomy): Eukaryota > Metazoa > Chordata > Mammalia > Artiodactyla > Camelidae > Camelus > Camelus dromedarius. The sequence continues at coordinate 92,914,083 of NC_087472.1, read as the reverse complement.
CTATTTACTCAACCAAAAGGCCTGTTTCCTGGTGGTGGACGGAGAGGCAATTATGTTCTCTTGCTCAGAAAAGAAAGGTTTTCCCCTCTAAATATTTTCTGTATATTATACTGTTATGGCTTCCGGATCCAGGGAGGACAGTGATCCATGAGTCTCTTGTTGATTAGTGGCTATACCTGTTCGAAGTTCCAGCTCTCAAGTTTTTGCTATCTATTCAGAGGCGACTACAGATATACATCTAAATGTAATAGAGGGAGAAGTAGTAAGAGGGCAGGCTGGAAAAGGAGTTTCCTTCGGATTTTAGAGGGTCTTAAGTTGCAGGTCAAACTTTGGATTTGATGCTATAGGCAGTGTGGAGTCACACAATGAAAATGGTGCTTCGGAGAAAGTTAATCAAGTCACCGTGTCTATGATAGGTTATTGCAAGGAGAAACTGGAAGCAAGAAGAGTGAGTTAGAGAATTTCAAATTTGGAAATGAGAGAGAAGAGTTGTGACCATGAATATTCTAACGCAAGTTAATGTTCTATTTTTCCTTTGCAGTTCTGAAATCTAAGCTTTGTGCAATATGCTTTGAAAACATGATAATGATATTGATTTGAAGAATCAATGATTCCTCTTCTACCTCACTGTTGTTTGTAAGGCACATTTTGATAATTTCACTAACTATATGTTTTTGTACAGCTGTCAAATACTGAAGCTCTTAAAATGGCCTTGGTGAGCACATATAACCTGTGAGTGTATTGTGCTTGAAATTACTATAAAAACGATTTAAAAAAGTTCACTTAGACAAATGAATTAGACAAACTAATATGAATAAGGATCCTAACTAATATGATGTTACGGTTTAATTAATGTCAAATGATAGCACAATCACAGCACAATACTTATCCTTTCTAAAATAATTCTAGTTGGGAGATTTGTTCAACGCAATATTGTATCTTTTACCTCTCTTACGATCAGAGCAATGTGGCAATTCTGAATATACATGCACTTGCTGAAAGCGATAAATTGGCGATTTTCTCCTTTGTGGGACAGAAACAAATCAGATGGATATAAAGAGAAATTCCTACAAGTAATGCTTTTAGAGCACTTCTTAGTAGCAATTTCAACTTGTCTCTAGCACTATATATATTCCTAATTGGTACTCCTTTCATTTCATAATTTTTATTCTCAGATCTTTCCATTTCATATTCCAAAGATAACATTTGCTCAAACATAAAAATAACATTTAGCTGCCTTTGCATGGCCCTTGCGAATTTATCTCTTACTTCTTGTTTCACTTAGTTCCCCAAGTAGCCTCGAAAAACACCCAAGTTAGCTGAATTCTAAACTGAATGACTGTGACATCTCCACAGCAGCATAATTCCAAACAATTATCTGATAGCTCTAATTGATAGCTAATAGGCTCCTCACATTTAACATGCCTAAAAAGGAATTCTTGTTTATCCCTCCACTCTCAGACTTGACCATCCTCCAGTTTCGCCACTTAGTACACGGTACTACCATTACAAAGGTACCTAGGTTAAATTTCATAATGGTAAGTTTTAAAATAACAATAAAAGTCTAGATATCATTTTTTGTTCTTCTCATTCCCTAAACCTCTCTATCCTGTAAGCACATCTTCAGAAAGTTCTATCTGCAAAATGTATCCAACTCTAATCATGTGCTTCCTTTTCTGCTGCCCCCATCTTAGTTTGTTCCCATCTCTCTCCAGCACACCTTCAGGAGTCCCCTGATTCCTCTCTGTTCTCTTGTCTGCTGGGTTTGGTGTGTCCATTGTTGACTCCCCAAAAGAACACCAGAAAAATCTGTCAATCATGCAAATGAAAAATTTTGGACCTGTTCCAGTAAGGGAGAACATAACTCGACAGAGTCTTGGTAGGCGTTCAAAACCAGGAATTAAGGGTAGGGTATTTATTGTATTTTAGGGCTTCGGGTAGGTGATATTTAAGGTGGGTCTTGCTAGGCTGAGACTGGTTGAGATTGGACCGAGTTTATTAAACAGTATCTTTGGATTGGTGGGTACCATGAGAAAAGGGTCTTGAAGTGAGTCTTGAGAAGTATGTTGCTGAGTTGGTTCACAGTCATCTTTTAGAAACAGGTGTTTCTTAGATTAAGCATCTAGATTATTTTTGCTTGGAATAGGTACTTTTCAACATAAAGGCAGAAAAGTATGCCTGGTTCTAATTTCATAAGGAAAAAGAATTATGTTTCTTAAGTATTTAAACTTAAAACAGCTTTTCATATCTGTGGTTATCATCCTTGGAAAGCCTCCTGCCGTAATCAGTAAAATCCAAACTCAGATTAGAAGATCCTGTTCCTTGCCTCCCTGCTGACTTCAGTTCATTCCACTCTCCCCCTTGCTCTATGTTCCAGCCACACTGGCCTTTCTCCTTATTGGGTAAGCCAAGCTCATCCCTGCACTAGCTGTTGCCTCTGCCTGGAATAAGGCTGTTTTACTTTTTTCTCAGCATTCATGCCTCCCTCAAATGTCATCTCCTCAGAGAAGATCTCCTAGATCTTGTATCAGCTCACAACTTCAACATCACTGCATTTCAGAGTTCATGGCACTCAGTCCTGTACAAATTTACGACAGTTAGATGGCCTGGGTTCAAATCTTTGCTCTGCTCTGTACTAGCTGTAGAAACTTGGGCATGTTACTCGGACTATCTGTGCCTTAGTTTCCCCATCCATAAAAAAGGAAGACGATAAAACCTACCTCATAGGGTTCCTGTGAGCCATACATGAGTTTGGCTTTGTGGAATGCTGACTCTCTAAACATCAGCACCAGCAAGGTGTCTGAAAATTCAACTCAATTCTGACACTACTGACCTAGAGATAGGGTCAGATTCCACACATTAAGAGTTCAGTCTTACACACTGACTCCCTCCCACAACTGCAGACGCTGGTCAAAAGCCCAGGTTGTCATGACTGATTGGTTATAGATCAGAGGTTCCAACAACCCCCTCCTTGGACTTCAGATGCCAGAGGCAAGCCTAGGTTGTTATCTGGGCTTCTAACCAACTGGCTATAAATCAGAGGTGCTACAACCCCCTGCTTGGGTTCACTTAATCTGCTAGAGCAGCTTCCAGGGCTCAGAGAAACATTTTACTCACTAGATCATCTGTTTATTACAAAAGGATATAACTGAAGAACAGCCAAGTGGAAGAGATGCATAGGGCAATATACCGGAAGGGCACGGAGCTTCCATGCTCTCTCCAGGTGAGCCATTTTCCCCAAATCTCCACATGTTGAGCAACCCAGAAGCTCTCTGAACCCACCCCTTCTGGATTTTTATGGAGGCTTCATTACAGAGGCACATCTGGTTGAATCACTAGCCATTGGAGACTGATTCAACCTCTAGCCCCTCTCCCCTCCCTCGAGGTCAGGGGGTGGGACTGAAAGTTCCAACCCTTTAATCACAGGGTTGTTTTCTCAGGCAACCAGCCCCCTCCACCACCCCTAGGAGTGGGCCAAAAGTCACCTCATTATCATAACAAAAGAAACAATGGCTTTAGGGCTTTCATCAGCTTAGAAATTTCCAAGCGTTTTAGGAGCTGTGAGTCGACAACTGTGGAGAAAGATCAAATATACATGAGAAATATCTTTTTGTCATCTGAATGACCAAATGTGTATTCACAATATCGCAGTTTTACATGTGTTTTCAGCATGTAAAACACATAGAACAGTGCCTGACATGTAATAAGAACTTAAGAAAGGTGAATTTTATCATCCATCTTTTATATTCATGTAAACCAGAGTAGGTAATTGTCTGAATCCCTAGGTCCTAGGACAGTGCATGGCACAAAGTAGGTACTCAACAAATCACGGTGGAATGGATGAATTTATTTATTTACCCATTATCTACATCCCCTAACTATGATATAAACTCTGTGAGAGAAGAAAACATGTCCATCTTGTTCCCCACAGTATTGCAAGAGCCTGGAGCAGTACCTGACACACAATAAGCCCACAAGTATATGTTGACTAAATTAATCAACTTCGGAGTATGACAAAACAAGTTGCCAGTTTCTTCCCCCTCCACTGAGAGCTGCAGGTCCAGAAAAAGAACACAAAACAGAACAAAGAAAGAGTAAAATCAGTTCCATTTTAATATACATTGGGGAAACGCTGGTTAAATAAAGTTAAATAGGATTCTTCCCTGTGAGGCTTGTCAGATCCTTGAATCTGCTAGTGTGCACTGTGATGACTAATAGGGGAATAGTATACACTAGTTGGATCAGGGAAACTTTTTCCTTTGGCTTGGGGAACACTTTTTTGCATGTCTGGAAACACGACATGGCTGTTATTTGGGGTGTATATTGGGAAATGTTGTATTAAGTAGTTCTATTGCCGAAGTCAGGTATGCCATCATTGGATGAATGGAACTCGCTGGCAGTGATTTGGTATAGAGTCACCCCACGATACATGGAGAAGCACAGATGGAGGCAGTACCATCCTGATAGAGGTAGGGCTCCCCAGATCCTGTACAGAAGCACCCTGTTTGCTGCCAGAAAGCACCTAGATATAAGAGAGAATCTGGTTTCATGTTTCCCTCATTGGTGAACATCCTACAATCTCAATCACGAGTCTTGGACAGGTAGTGCCACAAGAGAAGAATTTTCTACTAGGTAACCAAACATTTTATTCTTTTATTTGGACATCACATACAACTTCAACTTGGCTTTTACCCCTAAAAAGTTGTGCTGTTGTGTTGCTGGGAAGCTAAAACTAGGACACAAGAAGGAGGTCGCGTTCTGGCATGTGTCCACTTTGAGCTTCTTGCATGCTTCAGAACAGTTATTTAATCTTTGCATTCCTCAGAGTCTTCGGAAGGAATTCGAGTGACATGAATGCAAGTACTAGATTGTGCCTTATGCTCTGAGGAACTGTAGTCTTACCTCTGGGGCAAGGAAGGGAGGTATAGATAGGCCTCTGGGAGTGGCAAGTAGGCTAGGTTAGTGCCCTGAAGTTTATGTAATTCTGCTCTTTTTTGCTCCCTCTGTATATTTTCATTTGAAGAGAGGAAATTCCTGCTAAAAGGGTTGTTTGAAAACTACTGGACTAAAAAAAAATCAAGTCCCCTGCCTGCTTTTTGTATGGCTTGCAAGCTAAGAATGGTTTTGACATTTTTAATGGTTAAAAAAAAAGAGTATTTTATATTATTCACATTATTATTTTATATAAAAAGTATATGAGATTCCCGTTTCAGTGTCCATAAAGTGTGACTGGAACACAGCCACCCCCGCTCGTTTACGTATTGCCAATGGCTGTTTTCATGCTTCAACAGCCAAGCTGAGTATTTGCCTTAGTGACTGTATGATCCACAAAGCCTAAAATGTTTATTATTTTGCCCTTTATAGCAAAAGTTTGCTGACTTCTCCCCTAGATGATCATTAAGATCCTCTTCTACTACCACCCTTTGATTTTCGTTCATGTTTGTGGAATCAAATTGGCTGGTTGTATTAAGATCCCACTCAAGGCAAACTAAACAAAGTCAGGACTCTTTCTTTTACTGTGCTATAAAATTCAGTTATTTGGGGTTACAAAGATACTTCTCATTTGAGAACATACACTAATCTAATCTGTGTCTTATCACTTGCCCTCATCTTCATTCCAAATGGTGTTTGGTATTTCCTACTTTCTATTATGTTGAACATTTCTTTTTTCCATCATATTTAAGCTGAGTAACATAAAATAACACGGCTCCCCTGCACTATAAGTATTTCAGCATGGCAGAGTTACAGGGTTGTAAGGAAACTTGAGATGCCATCTAATCTCTCCCACTCCTTCTGAACAGAATTCCATTTAAGTTATCTTGGGAAGGTTTTGGTTTACCACAGTCTTTAAAATACCCAAGAGAAGAGCATTTTCACACACTCAGTTTATAGTGCATCAGCTGTCAAATGATTTGCATCTTGAGTTCCTACGTCTGACCGAAGGTTATTTACGGTTGTTCCGTTTAAAGGCTTTAAAATGGTTTATTAACAGGGCAGTACTTCCAGCTACTCAAATCTTGATTTTTATTCTTAAAACTTGGGGCCTTAAATTTGGGAACCATAGCTACTAAGGTATAGTATCTTCTCAGGGAGCTGATTAAGGAGCAGGACTTGGACGACTACTCTTGTCATGTGCCCTGTTCTTTTTTCTATGCTGTGAAATCCTTGCGGATAGGAGCAAGATTTCCCATTTTTCCTAACTCCCACAGCACACACAGAGTTTACTGGAGAAATGTTCTACCCAAACTCTTTGCAAGTATCTTTATTTCAAAAGAAGAAAGGGTGGGTCTAATTGAATGCTTTATATTGGAAAGAAACCAAGCCTCTTCATGTATGACCGTCTCCATATGATCAACAATAAATTAGCATTTTATTTATACTATATACTTCAGTTCTTTTCTGAAGTCTGATCTGGAAGCCAACTAGTGTTTGTGTTCTCCAGAGCGGTTTCTGATGGAGTGCTAATTGTGTTCCACCTCAAGTGCAATGCTGAGGGGGACCACAATCGCCTTATTGCAGCAGGAAGAATGTCTCTCTGAGGATAGTGTCATAGTGTCATGCTTTATGCCGAGGGACAAGTAAATGTAAAACTACACTTTTGACTAAGGAAATGATACCATTTATACATCAGTGACAAGGTTCAGCCTTTGTGAAATAGCTGCATAAATGTGCTGTGAATTTCTTTCAGTAGAGAAAAAAACACAGAAGAAAATATATGTTGTTTTGTCACTGGTTGGACTTGGGATTCAGTGGTTCATAAGAGGGGCTGTATTTTAAAGTAAAACCACCTTGAATGGTTTTTCATTTCAGACAGAAGACCACCTTACTAAATTAGTCCCAAGTAAAGAAGTATACCACATTGAGTAAAAGAGGACAATAAACACAAGGAGAGCCAATCTTTTCACTTGTGCCAACCTAATTGTGTCACATGAGTTTTTGCACTTGGATTTTAGCTTAGCTCTAGGAAGCCGATCTAGATTTTTTTTTTTTCAATACAGCATATTTGTTCACTATAGCATTATAAAGATTGGAGCATACTTTATAACTCCTTATTTCTTTCTATGAAGCCTCCTCTGGGGCAGTCTGCCCTCTGCAGCTTCATTTTGTACCACCAAAGTCCTTGCAGCTTATACACCAGGTTTTCAGGTACGTCTGTTATTTAAATGGTGGTGCTGTGGCCTTGCTAGAGGAGCATGGGGCTCTCGGCCTGATTTGAGAGGTAATGAAGGAAAATGACAATAATGACCCGTCAATTATCCTACATCTACCTTAGCACACTTCTATGCCTGGTCCTGTACTAGGCATTAAGGAAAGACCTGCTTTTTTAGTGTCATGAAGCTTCTCAGGGATGGCATCTTGATAATCAGAGCATTAAATCCAAATTCCTTTGTCAGGCAGCTCAAATATGAGCCCGTTTTATAACCAGGTCTCTCACCAAAACCCAGGTACCTGCATTTGTTTGGATTGTGTTTTAGAATATACAGATCACTCTGATAGCTGCCATCATATTAAAGTTCATCCTGTCTGGCCTGCGGTCTGTGCTTAGTAAATATTCCTTGAAGGCTGAAATGAATCATCCTTGGGGTTAAAGGGAAGAACTGAGACTTAGATTGCCCAGGGTGACTCAGGTAGTGTGGAGCACAGGCAGGCATAAAGAGTTCCTGTTCCAGATAAATGGAAACTTTGTCTCTCACTCTTTCTCTCTCCATCTCACTCAGTCTTTCTGTCTGTCTCTCTCTCTCGTGCTTACGATCTCTGTTGTTTTTTCAAACCGTTCCCCAATCTATAATTTGATGTACTTCCTAAATAAATAAACTCAGAGCCCTTTTAAAAATAATAATCATTACCAGTTAGTGAGGAGTTAATTTTGTGCACTACACTGTAGTAAATGCTTTACATTTATTAACCTATTCATTTTTAGCAATAAATCCATGAGGTAGGTGTTATCCTCAGTAAAAAAAACAAAACAAAACCTTCCACTGGTTTTTATTATAGTCATCTAAAGCTTATGGGGCAGATTAAATGTTTAGCCTTAAATACATATAAATCATTTCAAACACATAACTTTTAAAATTTTGACTCATAGATAATAATACACTTGGGATATAAAAGCTATTTGGGATATTTGGGAGAAGAGAACAATTCTGAATGGAACTTGATTGATTCTTACCAAGATTATGCCAGCAATCTATGATTTAGTCATCTGTCTGTTCCACAGATGGAAAAAAAAAATCTCAAGCACAGGGAAGCAAAGTGTTAACATTTGTTCAGCAGTTACTAAATGCCAAGCACTACACTTTGTGTATGACATACTTCAGAGTCACAAGAACTCTGTGAGCACCTTTTTTTTTCAAAAAAAATCTTTAAAGATGAGGCAACCGAGGCTCATAGAAATTAAGAAAACTGTCTAAATAACTTAACTTGACCCAGAAGTATGAGTAAACCCCTAGTACTGGATGAATCTTAGTTTTTAAGGGTTTATAGGGAGAACTATGTTTTAGAGAAAGTCTGAGTAGATGGGTCTTGGACCCAGACAGAAAAGGGTTCTTTTTCTCCTTCGACCTGGGAAAGGGTGGGGCGGGGTAGGAATGAGGGTGGAAGAGTCGAGATGGAAAATCAGGTCTGTTTGGGACCAAATTTAGTTCCCTTTTAAAACACTGAGCTGCCTCCAAAGAAATTAAACTCATGACCTTGGTCTACATGAAATGAAGCCAGAAAAAATTAACCTGACATACACTCTTATATAAGAAATCCTTGAAAAGGAATAGCAGATGAAACTAGGGAATCTTATTTCCTGTCAGAAAAGTTCAGGTGGTAAAAATCCTTACCAGTGAGGTACTTTGGTGCACCATATTATAACACTATCAACAATGTAAAGGAAAAGAATTAAAATGGCTAAAAATTGATCTTAGAATAATGTCAGCAACAAAGCAGGCCACTAGTTCTTGGTATCATATCTCCTATGAAGATACCAAATAAAGTCTTTGGATGCTCCCATCAGCAAAAAGAACATCAAACAAACACTCTATGATTTGTGAAGGTAAGTAGATCATTAAAAAAAATATATTTCCTCTTAAATACAGCATATATTATAAGCAGAGTTTTGAAAATAAAATTTCTGACAGAAACTTCTAGGCTGTCAACCAAAGGCTAACACTATATTTGCTTCATCTGTAAGAAGAGTTGGTTGAAGGGTGCAAGTGTTTAGTCAGTCTGCGGGTGAAGGACGCTACTAAGTAGAAGCCCTTAATCATTCTTTCTGAGCAGTAAAATCACAGGCATGTTTTATATTAGAAAGGAAATGAAAGAAAACATAGAATTTTAAAATTCAGTGAATTTCATTGGGATGAATGCTTCCAGAGGGCCAATGACTGCTGAGCAATTCTAGAAAAAAGGAAGATAATTAAAAAGCAAATTGGAAACAAAGACAGAGTGTTGAAGATGAAGGCCAGGCATAAGCCTAGAATAGATTAATATTGGATCATGTAAAAAGTTCCTTATTTCTTTGAAACAGACACATGGCCACGATGTGGAATTAAGGTTTTGTTAAAACCCTACAGTAAAAAAATAGGCATTTAGAAAAGCAGATTGTAAGATAAGATGTCAAGCTAGTTAGTAATCCAGTTGCTTCTAACGTCAAGAATTTTCTGCCTTCTGGCTCAGATTCTTGCTATTGCTTTTCCTTTCCTCCCTTGTCATTCTCATCCTCCAGCATCCAACTCAGACCCTGGCCACTTACACAATGTCTTCCATCCTGCTCTTCTGACTGCACTGCCTCATTTTGATATCTCTACCCCTGCCACTGTATCTTTAGAATTTCCATTTCAGTTAGAGGTTGGCTCTCTCCTGAGTTCTGGAGGACAGGAACCAGACATCATTTACCTTTTTCACTTTTATAGTCTCAGTACCTACTCTAGTGGTCCAGCCCTCACCCATCTTCCAGCTTCTCTCTATATGGCTCACCCTATTCTGAATTCTAGACCCAGCAGCTTTCTATCTGTCCCCATCTTTGTCACTTTCAGCCCCATCACAGAGCCTTTGCACTCTGCCTGGACTGCTCGTACTTCCCTTTATTTAATTATGTCCTACTTGTCTTTCACATTTCATCTCAGAGAGGTCTTCGATGACCTCCCCAGATCGGTCAAAACTCCTTATATTCATAGTGTTGTGAACCTAGCATTTGGCACAATTGCAATTTTAAACTTGTTTATTAAAGTTCTCCAACCATACCAGGCAGATACCATGTCTATATTTTATTTATCATTATATCCTTAGCCTTTTGCACAGGGCTTTGTATATAGAGGTTCAATAAATATTTGTTAAATAAATAGATAATATGGGATGTGTAATATTGGTACATTTAAATCTGTAACATCTAAAGGTAGAAGTGAATTCTTGGTGGTTCACAGTTCAGGATGTTTGCACTTAATTTTTCTTCACTGTAACAAAGACAGATATTGAAATTTCACTTTTGCCATTTCTTTTCCATTCTGTGTGACTCCAAGTGAAATTCAGATTTAGTGACCTTGGCCTGTATTTCTTCCCTAAATTATTCTAGCAACATTTGCCCAGATAGGCTGGCAATAGGGGAGAAGAATTGAAGCTGAGGGACAAGGATAGAGAGATTCCCAGTATAAAGGGAACTTGAGCTAAGAAGTATTAAATAGATGGGAATTTCTATAGTGTTTGATATTCAAATTTCAAGGACTTCTTTCTTTAATAAAATAGTCAAATGCTTGTAAGTATCAGCTGTCTGATACTCATAGGGGCATAAAAACGCTGACAATTCTGGCTTTATGATTAGGGCAGCTGGATATTTGAAACCTACAATTTTGTTGTTTATCTAAATGCCACTCCTCTCATCTTGTGCTTGCTTGTGCTAGAACTTTGTGCACACAAGTAAGAATAGAATAAACACATCTAAGAAAGCTAAGAAACTGGAGTTCAGGGTCATGAGTCAACTTGAACTAGAAGATGAAGTTTGGTGTTCACAAATGTTTTCATGTGGGTGAGAGGCTGAATGAAGATTTTATAACTTCTGGCACTCTGGGGAAGAGAACTCATAGGGATAGAGTTTTGGGAAGTAAAACTTATCTACCTCACTTATACTAGGACAAAACTTTTTGTCTGAATTTTTGTTATAGTGGACAACACTCTTTTAATTTATCCATTTTAGGTCTCTCTTTTGCAAGACTGGAGTTCCTTGGGTGATGAAAATACTGTTTTGTATTTTTGTATGTCCAGCATTGAGCGAAGTGCCTGACGCTTAATAGATGCTCCAGAAAAGTTTGCTGAATGAATTCCTATGTCCCCCAAATGAGTGTTACTTTCCTCAGTTAGTTTTAAGTATATTTTCTTAAAATGTATTCTATATTATATTATGGCTTTGTAAAGACATTTTAAGGCATTAACAAAGGATTTAACTGTTTAGTAACCAGAGAGGGAAAAATGTGGTAGGAAAAAACGAAGAGATGCTCTGGATCAGTGCTCTGAATTTTAGATGATGGAGAGATGGGAAGGAGGGGAAATATTTCTACCTGCATTGTTTCAGTTTGGCTTTTTCATATTGATATGAAGGAAAACCACTCTGTAACATCTCACTCATGAAACTTCTATTCCACAGCACAGTGAGGATGATGTATTTGTGTGTGTGTGCGTGTGTATGTGTGTGTATGGGGTGGTGGGGATTATGGGGTTTTAACTAAATTTAATTGATCTAGTTTTTCTATTTTCTCATGTCATGCTCAGGATATAAAGATATATAATGCATCTCTAGTGTATTCAGATGCTTTTGATTTATTTCAAAAAATCTATTAGTGTTATGATTTTATAATAGATTTAAGGGCTATTTGCTATCTGTTCTCCTCTTCCACTGTTCTTAGAAAAATTAGTCATTAAATACCAAGTATTTTAAATAAGAATTAAGAATATAGATATTTATTCTTGAGGACCCTGCGATTTTCCCCTAAAATAGAAAAGGCAAGTTTTATATTAGGTGAAAGAAATAGAGGGTGAAGTAAGATATGGAACATTAGATATGAAATCCTCAAATTCAACTTGGTTTACTATAAATTTATTATTTTAGAAATGACAGACAGGACATTGAGTAACTAAAAGTACGTATATTCAAGACCACAGTTGTACAGAAAAAAACAGGAAATTTCAGAACTATGTATTTTGAGAATGAAGAGATTAAGAAGGGATTATTTCATATCTGCACAGTTCTTAGGGAACAGATATGACAAGTGATGCTAACTATTTGAGCAAATGTCAACTGCCAGCAGACACTACCAGCATATATCAAAGAAAAGTCACAAAGAAATATAAAGAGATTCATCACACTAGGAATGGATAACACAGAATAAGTCAGCTATGCCAGCAAAAGAAGAAAGTATTACAAGTACAATTTAAAAATAGTTTTGGCAAGAAGAGGTTGGGGAGAAAGAGTAGGCTATAATAATATTTATAACTCAGAGATGGGCCAGACCTAAATGTACACCTTGGCCTCTTTCCATCCTAAAATGCTCTATATTACCAAAAAAGGTGCCATGATTTATACTCAGTTCCAAGTCTAGATTGGTTTAAGTATCCTATGTTTAAGTCTGCTTCTATCTTACAGGAAAACCAGTCATCTAGATCTCAAGTCAAATATGGAATTGATACATAAAATTAAAATTCAATGGAGGAAGACAAGTTTGTCTTTAAAACAAAATGAAAAATTCTAGCATTTCTTTGACAAAGTCTACCTAATCACACAGAGTGCCATACATATGTTCAAGATTAATATGCAACTGATGCATGAAAATAAAATTTAGTTGAGGATAACAACTGTGTCATTCAAAAGAAAACAGAAAATTAGCACTTCTTTAACAAAGTCTGGCTAATGATATGAAAGTTCATATACATGTGCATTGACAAGTAAATGCTGATGGATTTATTAATTGATTGAGGTCAAGCTCAATTCCAAATATTTTTGCATAGTGGGGATTTGTTATATTAAGTCATTTTGAAATTAAATGGATCACTGAGAAGGCTTAATGATATATTTTACACTAAATTAATCACAGTGAAAAAATATTTTAAATAGGGTAGATTTTTATAATTATAATATTCTGTGTTTAGATGTAAAAACACCAGCCCCTACTATACTAACTCTAGGAGATGGAATATAAAATGAACAATTATTCCTATCACAAAACTACAAGAATTAATGAGTATTAATAGGCAAAATAGAATAGAGTTGAGCATAAGAAAGGAAAACCAATTCACACAGGATACCCATTGGATATATTACAATAAAACATTCTGATCAAAGAACATTCTATATTCTATATTATTATTATCTGTTATACCTGTGCACTTCTGAGTTTGGTGAATGAAAAATCTGACTTTATCTTCAAATATTCACTTTATGATATAGTCAAATTGTGCTACATGCTTGTTAGTGCAACAGCATGTGCCAAAAGGACAGGGAAAAGGATCATACATCTCTTTTTCTGCTGGAAAACAGAAAAGTAGTCCAAGACTAGCTAGTGAAGGACTCATACAAGCAGGAGAGAGATTCAAAATAATTTCCAACTGTTAAGACTGGGATATCACCTACCAGGAAAGCTCTGTTGGAGGGTGAGTGGTCCCTTCCTATGCTCTACCAAGAGTCATCTAAAGATGCTGGAGGATGGCAGGACCTGGGGAAGGTGTCTTGGGCATGACCTGCATGGCCTGGATCTAGGGGAGCTGTTATTTACCAACTAATTTGGAAAGTGTTTAACTATTTAAGAACTGTAACAGCTATATCAGTCCAAATGTTAGGCTTCTGAACTCTTCCCAGTAGGTCACAGTGAGTGAGGCTCTGGGGAAAGTTTCAAGCAGGAGACTGACTTCAGGAGGTTTTTATTTTACAAAGAGCCTTCTGATAGCAATGTTGAAAATGATCGATTGCATGGATTTAGGAAAAGATACAGGAGGATCAGTTTCAAACCCTCAGAAAAGAAATGAAGTAGTGGCTGGGGGGCAAAAGTGAAGAAATGGATGTGACAACCATTTGGGGGGAATAATTTATGCCACTGGTGACATCTGGAATTGGGGTATGTGTGAGTCTGACTCCCAGGACTCTGGCTTGGGCCACTGTGGAGCATAGGACTGTTACCTGGGAGACGGAAAAAGATTTAGTAATGTCAGTTGTTTACCTGGTTTGTTGGTTGATTGATTGGCTTTATTTATTTAATTTTCTGAGCAGAGTCATGTTTATAACTGCGAGCATAATTACTAATACATTCACTTTCATATATAACAGTGCAGCTTTCTCTCTTAGACACTGAAAAATAACCAGAAGAGGAAGGAACTGAGGAGGTGAGCAGCATTTGATGAGTACCTACTATGCTCTTTTACCTAATTTCAGAATCTCATTCATACTGTATGAAGGATAATATTGTTGCCATTTTACAGGTAAGAAATCCTGACTTAGCAGGATTGAATTCCTGACCTGCCTTCTCATATTCAGAATGTAGCAGTGTCACGATTTAAACTCATTTCTGTCCATCTCCAAGGTCACTGTTTTTTAACTGCATGAAAATGCCTCCAAAATGGAAGAAGAAAAAAAAAAAAAAGGAAAGGGATGGGGAAACTGTATTTAGAGTTATTAAACAAGAAAGAAGCCAATTCCAATGAAAGGGACCCAATAGAGATGCTTATCCATGGGGGGTTCTTACCCTACCCAGACAAGTCCACAGTCCTTCATAAGGGTGGCAGGAGGACTACACAGGGTATCAGCTCCTCACTGATGTCTCTAGCCTGCAAGTGACCTGAGCATGCAGCCCTGATGTGAAATGGTGTCAGTGTATGACCAAACCCCTTTTGCTTTTAGACCAGTGAGTCTCAATGTGCGAGTCCTCACACTATTTCTGGGTCTGGGACGGGGGTAATCGAAGTTAGGCTGTTAGAAACTTTTGTAGAAATGTAACTGAGTAATGTGACGTATGTAGACTCCAGTAATTTAAAAACAGGCTAGTCTTTTCTGTGTCTTTTGGTTTCCCTTTTCAAGTAACTGGTATTGTGTTTTACAAAAGAACTTATCTGTGGTGACCTGAGAACAAAGGAAAAAAAACTGGCCTTTCATCACAGATAATTTGAGGAGTGCTTTAAAAGATCAAAGGGAAAAAGGTGAGAACCTGATAGGTGTTTTTGTGTTCTTGGTAACACAGACTTCCTCTTATAAATGTGCTAGTTTAGTGAACTGCCTTCACATAGCCATCTATTGACCTCATAAACAAATACAATCAAATGATTTGTGTCATTCGAAGCTGCACAACAGATGAACCTGGTTTTTGTAATTTAACAAAAAACCCAATTTATGTAACATATTAAAAGAAGCATTATCAACTTGTTTTCTCCTCAAAAGACTGTAGCTATTAAACTCCTTAATTACTTCATTTTCACTCTCAGTGTAACATTAGCAGTTTAGCACTTCAAGTATAAAAATGATTAATGAGCCTGGGAATTCATTCGCATACATATCACTTTGCAGCTTGACATAACCCTGGAGCCTGCTCTCTGTTCTTACCATATACATACTTCCCTAGCAAATATCTTACTGCATATTAAATGCCTAATCGTTGCAAAGTATGCATAATTATAGTCATCTTTCCTGTTTTTTCTGTAACAACAGAAAAGACAACAAATTGAAATGTAACTAAATTTTAAAACAAAAGTATAAATACACAGGGAACACCTTGATTTTTGCATGGTAACTGTCCCCCCAAATTCAATTGTGCTTTGAGTTGAACTATCATACTTCTAAAAATGTACCTTTTAAAATTTTTGAACATGAAAGAAAATACTTCCAATTTCCATATATATATATGCAAGTACTGTGATTTGGGAGAATATGGCAAGAGTAAAGACTGCATTGTGGCTTCAGAGAATAGGATTTTATTTGGAGTGACTGTCAAAAATATCTGCAGGGGGCTATTTCTGTCTAACCATCCTTGGCTTGCATTGGTGACATGTGGTTACCATGTCTCTTTTAGCTCTTCTGAATTTCCTTTTTGATCTCCCCCAAGATGATTCCATATTGCTGACTTTGTCCAGTCATCCCCGAGGTTTAATCTTTTAAGTGTGAACAATGGTACTGCTTGTCTTTGACTTCCTGTGGTTTTTCTACCCTTTTCTGTGGAGTTCATCTAAGATTGTCTATTGTCCCTGCCTCAAAACCCTCTTCTCCCCACATGTGCATCACCTGTAAGCTACGTTCTGCCCTGATTCAGTACTGAATCAGAAAGATTAAATGAACTTTTGCTCAGAACTCAGAAAACTGCACCTGTCAGGCTTGTTGCTATGACACAAGATTGCAGCTATTGGAAGGTGAACCAAGCAACTCCCAGGGGCTTCCCGTGTACAAGGGAGGAGCTGAGCTGCAGGTCATTTGCTAGACTCTCAATCAGGTCTTCAGACGGTTTCATTCGTGTCAGTAAAACTATATGGAATGAATATGTACCCATTCCCACTTGCTTTTTAGAGACATTTCATTTAGGGACAAAGTATCTATTTAATCCAATGAACTAGACCCAGTTAAACATTTATTAGAATACATTTTAAAAACTATGCATGTCCTCTGGTAAAGCACAGGTAACAGTACCTCACTGCACAAATACGTACTACAAATACAGGCTTGTGGCTGGGCGTCGCTGACTGACAGACCACTGAAACTGTAAGGCAATGGAGTCAACCAAGACCCTGACACACTGTTCCCAAGCAAGGTTTTTTTTAGTTACGATAGCTATGCTTTTCAAAAAAAAACCCTTACTTGATAAGTAGCGCTGCCAGATAAAATATAGGACGGCGAGATGAAAAAAAAAAAAACCTCACACTAAATAAATTGTTTTATTTCTTGAAATACTAATTTACACTGGGGGTCCTGTATTGTTATTTCCGAAACATGGCAACCCTATTTGTAAGTGATACTTTAGAAACAACAAAAATCATTTGAAAAAGTACTTTTCCTGAGATTAATGACGAATAAGATCATTCACATACCTGCAAATGTAGAAGTGGGAGGGAATGCGAAAAAAAATCGAGTGGCGGCAGCTGTGGAGCAAGAACGCACTCTCCCGGTGATTGCCTACATTCGTCCGTGCTTCACACGCAGACTCACGCTGGCCCACGCAGGCGCACGCAGACCCACGCAGGTGCACGCAGACCCACGCAGGCCAACGCCCTCCCATGTTTCCCGTGCTCTCCCTGGCTCACCTCAGCGGATTCGAGCGTTTGCCTTGCAGACGGTTCAAAAATGTAGGTATGGCGTCTTGCTGCGAGCCTGGGTTCCTGTGCCCCTCTAGGCTCTGGTACCTCACAAATTGAAAGGGAATGCATTACACGCAAAGAAATGCTTCTTTGTGGTGTTCCAGGATATCCAGTGAAGAATTCTGTACAGATACATCCTCGTAGCCCAGTGCTTGCCTGTGTGGATTTAGATCTTGCTGAAAACAGTGGACACGACTTATTTGTAAATTGGGCTAGTGGAAATAATTTAACTGTCTACTAAATATAATGGATATGGAGAAATAATTTTTTGGATATTTTAAGATTGTCAAGGAAGAGACCCAAGAAGAAAACGTGGCGAAGAAGAGAGATGAGTTGGATTTCTAAGAGGGTAATTAATTAATCTACTACTTCCAAAGTACAAAAGAAAGTTTATTAGTGGGTAGTTTTTTTTTTTTAATGGTTTGTTGTTTTGTAAGCTGAATTTATTGTTCTGTACTTAGCACTATATTAAGGCCAGAAAAAGTAGCAAAGTATGAAGGAATACACACACCCACACAGACACAAAAATTTTCTAATTTGGAAAAAAAGGCAATTTCTTCTGTCCTGTTGTTTTAAGTTTGTTTTAAAAAGGTACCCTTTTGAAAAATCAGCTGTTTTTAGTGAAAACTTTCTATCAAGCAGGCAATACTAATTTGTATAATTGCTGTCACCTGGCTTCGTTAGTTATAGACCCTTAAGAAATTGCTGTTTGATATTGGTGGATATGTTTGTGATTTTTCTCCAGTCATTATGCTTTTGTAAGAGAAAGTAGATTTAATTCCATTCATGTGTTGGGGGCAAAGTTTTACCAGTACTACTTATTTATCTAACAGTGGTTTTCTAAGTGTGCTGTATGTTAACAATTTGCATCTTGAATTAGATAGTTTTATTGTAGCATAAAGATACTTGCTACTTCTAATGACTTGTCAGTTCTACTTTTAGGCATAATTTAAAATTCAGTATAAATATTGAAGAAATGCACACTTATTTTCAAGATGGTCATTTAAAAAAATTGGAGTGAATGGAATCATTCTTGGGCTATGATATCTTTTGAATTACCTTTATAAAAAATACACTTGGGAAATATACAGTGCCTACTGCCCAAGATAGTTATGGTGACTAATTAGCTTCTTACCTAGATTTATAATGCTGTTACCCTGTAAAATAATCTTTGTAAAATAGGTCACAAACTGGGTCTGCCTGAATCTTAAGTATAAATCTCATGTTTCGTGGGTTTGTACTGCAACTCTAAACTAAAACAAAACTTCTTGTTGAAGAAAAGTAATACAGCATGGACAGCTTTGGCAGGCAACATTGCCTCACCTGTGTTTTTTGCTTAGGTCCTCATCTACAGCTGCCTACTTGATTTGAACCTTTTGCCCTAATGCTAGTAACTGTAATTCCCTCTTGTTACTGACAACAGGTATTTATTGCCTCCTTGTCCATAATTCCATACCTTTCTGGTTTCCCCATATGCCTGGTTCTGAACATTTTCCTGGTGCCTCCTCCTCTTCTGGTCATTGATACTTTGACCTCAACCTTAAGCAGTTGCAGTCTTAGAATTTCTTTGTATGTAGGTGATGCTTGGGAAGCTGTTTGAATATGGGAGGAAAGCAAGTTGCCTCAAAGACCTGCAATCACTATTTTTACCTAAATTGCATATTTCAGATGGCTTGTGAGTAGCTATGGAAATTCTTGAAGGGGTTTCTTTCTAGCCGTTCCTTGTCAGAGCTACTGGATTCCAGGTTGGGTATCCACAAGAACTGTTTTCTTACTCAGTTTTGTGTTCCTAACTTTGTATATGAATTGGAGTAGCTGTAGCCAATAAATGTGTTTTGGATGATTGACTTAGTGTCATAAGTCCTTAGTCTTAGATTCCAAATAGTCATAATCCATCCCACTCTCAGGGTACCCTATTCCTGCTAGTTGAAGATCTCTTTTGGCAAATGCTTGCTTTGGAAACTAGTTACTGCCTATCATGAAGTCCTTTGGTTGCCGAGGTCTTCAATATGCTGTGTAATAGGGACAATATGGTATAGTCACGAGATTTGTTGTAAAACAGATCTGGAACTGAAGTTCTTTGTATTACACCAGTGAACTGGTTACTTAACTTCTCTGTGTCTGTTGTGCATTTTTATAAAATGATATTCATTCTCTCTCAGAGTAACTAAGAGGATTAAGTGAAGAAACCTAAGTGCTTGACATATCCTTGACAGTAAGGAAACACTCATAAAAATTGTCCTTCTCTAATATGTTGAACAAAGATGGACTTTGTCCAACATACTTTATGTTGTATAGATATTCAAAATGCTGAGTCATTCATTCAACAAACTGTTTCTTAAGTGCTACTTTATTCCAGGCCTGTGCTAAAGTGAGCTGGTCCAGAAACTTGTTAGAAATAGTGATAGGAAATATGACATGTTAGAGTCAAGGATGGCTGGAAGAGGAAAGGGAATGGTTGCAGGTAGAGAAACAGCTAAAAATGTAGTCCCCAAAGAGAAATAACAATGAGTTAATTTCAATGCAGGAAATTAAAAGATGAGCTTGGAGACACTGTTGAAGCTAGAAAGGGAATGGTTTTAAGAGATTTTTACTAATATGGACTTGATGGATTGTTGAACAGTAACCAGTATCGAGGCTGCAGGAAACAAATACCCTTATTTGGGGTCTTGAGAGTTGTAATTTGGGAGACACAGAATCTGGTAAAACCTAGAGTGTTCCGGGGAAGAGAAAAAGCCAGGGGCTTAGACAAAAGCCACATGGTTGTTAAAGTTGCCTGGTGAGAATTGTGATTGAGTCTGATGCAAGTCAGGAGACATTTGTCCTAAAGGAATCACAAGTTATTTTAGGGTAAGGGTTTGTTAAGTATCTTGGGTAGGACAGTGGGTGGTCAAAGGTCATTTTCTATCCAGACTGACATGTGCATAAGCCATACTTCCTAAATGGCCTCCTGATTCCATTTTAGAGAGCTCGCTTATTAGCAATACTAACTCCATTTTGATTTTCCTTTTACATTTCTCCCTTTTAATGGAGATCTTCCTTTGGAAAGCATCTATGATCAATTTGGTTATTTGGCATCAGCATTGACTTACTTGGTGCTGGGAAGTCTCATTCCCAGAGAGTCATGTCCCATGGACGAGGGAAAAAGGTGGTTTTGTGAGAGGTATGCTTTTAGAGAGTTTATGGCCACATTTGAGTAGTAAGGAGCCATCTTGGAAGTGAGTCTTAGGTGGTGGTCAGAATAGAAATTCCTGGATCTTCATTAGGAGGACTCTCACAGGAGTAGTCAATCATTTCCAGATATCAAGCTATCATTATTCCTGTGGAGGGTGTCATGTTACAGCAGTGAGAGATAAAAGCATAAACAATTTAAAAACAACAAACAGAGAACAAATTAGAACAATGATTAATTTAAGTAGTTGCAGTCCAGATCACAATAAGGCACCAAGTCCGGAGGGGAGCCAGCTGAAGAAGATTTCTAGGTGTCAGGATCAAAGCCTCTTCTGTAGTTTGAAGTGTCTCTGATGATGTCATTAGGTGTTTAGGTATGAGTTGTTCATAAAGCAGCAGGCATAAAAATTATCTGTACCTGAGCTGTTTATGGTGATTTCTCAAGTTTTTATCAAGTTGTCTAATTTTGGCTTGCATGGCTTTGGGAAAAGGGCAGTTTTAGTTCTCAGTGATTCCAAGTCAAAAGGATGGGAGAAAAACAAAACATTAGTTTAGAGAGTCATAGCCAGATATTGGAGGGAACTGGAAGAATGATCTAGTCCATTTTATAGGTAAATATCAAAATCTCAAAGACAGTGAATAGCACGAGAATCTAATATCCACAAAGATATATTACTGAAACAATTTTTCTCTCTAAAATCACCCTCATTTCTACCAAAGATAGCCAAATAAAAACTACTCTGTTTTCAAAATAAGTCTAGTTTCCATAAACTTGGCCTGATTATTTACATAAGTACAACAAGAATCTTATAGGCTCTTTTAAATCTACTTTACTGGAACTTTTCATAAGGAATCTCAGATTAAACTTTTAAAGGCCTCTCCAGGAAATCCACGCCAAGGACTTGCTATTAGTCTTCACCTGGAATACCTATAGATTTGGGTGAATTCCTCTCTTCTTGAGTTCCCCCAAGTATCTTGAAGTTCTTGGACCCGCCGGGAAGTGATCTTCTTTTCTCACCTGTTAAGGTTGCTGGCAATCCTATAAACAAGGTACTGGGTGGATTTTCCAAGGGTTTTTATTGGCTCCGTAAAGTCAGTCTTCCTTAAGGCTGTATGGTCATATCTGAGTCTATGCATGTCTCTCTCAAATAGGACATTCCAGCCAAAGCCTTGGTAATATAAACAGTGTTTCTAATTATAAGAACACATTATTATTGACCTTGTGCAAATAACCACATTGCTATGAAAACAAAATACCAAGAGTTTCTGAGTTCTGGTGGGATCCAGTAGGGAGAAAAAAATAAATGTTTCATCTTTGTTTACAAAGGCATACTTTATCAAATTACTGCAAGCAATTTGCTTGAGAGAAGAGGTTTCCTTAGATCTGGAAGAGCAAAACATAAAAGAGTGAGCAGTGTTTAAAACAAAAAGTCATAAAGATTACAGTCATCCTCATCAGTTCATTCAGTCCCGTGGAATTCTTTTTTTTCCATGCAATTCTCGATCTTGATGTTTTGTTAGCTGTTTAAGAAACCATCAGTTCCTTTGTTAGAATTCTGTAAATTCTTAGTTCAGTGGTATGATGTGAAAGTTTATCAGAAACCTGTACTCTGGAGTAAGTGACAGAGTCCTTTCCATGAAGATGAAACATATTTATAAAAGCATCAGAGTAAAACAATAATTTTCTGTAAATGACAGAAAGCTTTAAAAAATGTCCACAACTGAGAATCTTAAAGTTTATTATAATGGGATTGACAGGGGAATTTGGTTATTTCTGTGACACACAACGTTTTACAGTAGTAACTAGATAATAAGACATACTTAAATTGCAGGAATTTCATATATTTTCTGGAACATTTATAATATTTACCCATACAGTATAACCTAAGAAAGTTTATCATCATCTGTTTGACCATGCTTGCCATGTAATTCAACATATCAAAGGAGCCTGGTTAGTTTAATGTCTGTATTTTATAAGGCCAGGAAAGTAAGGCTGCATTTAGAATTTGATTTTTGGGAATTTTGTCAAGAATATCAAAAGTTTTTAAAACACTCGATCACATAGGATCATAGATCACTGTGAAACAATGCTTAGGTATGCATTTAATCAAAGTCACGAAGACTTCACAGGCAAATACAGAAAGTTAAATATCTGTGAAAAGTCTTAACTTTTTTTCCTTACAGTTTTATTGAGATATAATGGACATACAGTACTGATTAAGCTATATAGCATAACGATTTGATTTACATACGTCATGAAGTCATCACAATATGTTTAGTGAACATCGATCATCTGGCTAAGTACAGAATTAAATAGAAAAAAACTTTTCTTTTGATGAGAACTCTTAAAATTTACTCTCAACAACTTTCATATATAACATACAACAGTGTTACTTATATTTAGCATGTTGTATATTACATTCCTAGGACTTGTT
The DNA here is from genome assembly GCF_036321535.1 of Camelus dromedarius. Taxonomy (NCBI): domain Eukaryota; kingdom Metazoa; phylum Chordata; class Mammalia; order Artiodactyla; family Camelidae; genus Camelus; species Camelus dromedarius. Next base: position 92,891,179 of record NC_087472.1, on the reverse strand, counting down.
TCTCTTATAACTGAAAGTGTGTACCTTTTGACTACCTTCATCCAATTCCACCTCCCCCAATCCCTATCTGGCAACCACAAATCTGATCACTTTTTTTCTGGGTTTGTTTTTGAAATACCATTGACCTGTAGCACTATGTTAGTTTCTGTTACATAACATAGTGATTCAATATTTCTATTCATTTCAAAACGATGACCACAATAACTCTAGTTAAGATATGTCACCATGCAAAGATATTACATAATTATTGACTATATCCCCCACACTGTACCTTTTATACCCCTGACTCATTTATTTTGTAACTGAAAGTTTGTACCTCTTAATCTCTCTCACCTATTTCTTTCCTCTCCCTTGCCTCTGGAAAACACCTGTTTGTACATATAACTCTTTATTTTGTTATGTTTGTTTATTTGTATTTTCAGATTCCACACCTAAGTGAAGTCAGATGGTATTTGTCTTTCTTTGACTCATTTTACTTAACATAATACCCACTAGGTCAAACCATGTTGCCGCAAATGGCAAGGTTTCATTCTTTTTTATGGCTAATATTCCGTTGTGTGTGTGTGTGTATGTGTGTATATACACACACACATACACAAACATACCCATCATTTTTGTCTGTTCATCTGTTGATGGACACTTAACATTGCTTCCGTATCTTGGCTGTTGTAAATACTGCAGTAGACATAGGGATGCATTTATCTTTTCTAATTAGTGTTTTTGTTTTCTTTGGATAAATACCCAGGAGTGGCATTGCTGGATCACGTAATGGTAGCTGTATTTGTAATTTTTTGAGTAATCTCTTTACTGTCTTCCATAGTGGTTGCACCAATTTATATTCCCTCCATCAGTGAACTAGGGTTCACTTTTCTCCACGTCCTTCACAACACTTGTTATTTGTTGCCTTTTTGATGATAGCCATTCTGACAGGTGTGAGGTGATAGCTCATTGCAGTTTGAATTTGCGATAATTAGAGATGTTGAGTATCTTTTCATGTGCCCGTTGGCCATCTATATGTCTTACTTGGGAAAATGTTCAGGTTCTCTGCGTGTTTTTAATTTTTTTAAAATTTTGTATATATATATATATTTTATTGTATTTATTTTTATTGAAGTATAGTCAGTTTACAATGTTAATTTCTGGTATACAGCATAATGCTTCAGTCATATATGAATATACATATGTTTTCATATTCTTTTTCACTGTAAGCTACAAGATATTGAACATAGTTCCCTGTGCAAGTGGGTTTTATTTTGATGTTGAGTTGTATGAGTTCTTTGTATATTTTGGATAGTAACCTCTTATCAGATGTATCATTTGCAGATACCTTCTCTCTTTCAGTAGGTGGCCTTTTCATTTTCTTGATGGTTTCTTTTGCTGTTCAAAAGCTTTTTAGTTTGATGTAGTTTCATTTGTTACTGCTTTTGTTTCCCTTGCCTGAGGAGACATATCAAAAAAAAAATTACAAAGAACAGTGTCAAAGAATGTACTGTCTATGTTTTATTCTAGAAGTTTTATGATTTCAGGTTTTACAATTAGGTCTTTAATCCATTTTGAATTTATTTTTGTGCATGGTGTGAGAGAGTACTTTGGTTTGTTTCTTTTGCATGTAGCTGTCCAGTTTCCCGACATCATTTGGTGAAGAGCCTATCTTTTCCCCATTACATATTCTTGCCTCATTGTCATAGATTAATTGCCCAGATAAGTATAGGTTCATTCTGGGCTCTCTATTCTGTTCCACTGATCTATGTGTCTGTTTTAGTGCCAGAACCAAACAGTTTTGATTACTGTGGCTTTGTAGTATAGTTTGAAATCAGGAAACACCTCCAACTTTGTTCTTCCCTCTCAAGATTGTTTTGGCTATTCAGGGTCTTTTGTGTTTTCATACAAATTTTAGAATTATTTGTTCTAGTTTTGTGAACAGTGCCATGGGTATTTTGATAGGGATTACATTGAATCTGTAAAATTCCTTGGGTAGTATGGTCTTTTTAACAATGTTAATTCTTCCAATCCATGAACACAGTATATCTTTCAATCTGTTTGTGTCATCTTCAATTTCTTTCATCAATGTCTTAGAGTTTTCCTAGTAAAGGTGTTTTATCTTCATAGATTTATTCTTAGATATTTTATTCTTTTTGATGTGATTGTAAATGGAATTGTTTCCTTAATTTTTGACAGTTCATTTTTTACTGTATATAAATGCAACAGATTTCTTTATATTAGTTTTGTATCTTGCAACTTTACTGAATACATTGATGCACTGTAGTAGTTTTTTGGTGGCATCTTTAAGATTTTCTATGTCTGGTATCGTATCATCTGCAGACAGTGACAGTTTTACTTCTTCCTCTCCAGTTTGGATTTCTTTCATTTCTTTTCCTTGTCTGAGTGCTATGGCTAGGACTTCCCAATACTATGTTGAATAAAAGTGGCAAGAGTGGGCATCCTTGTCCTTGTTCCTGAGGAATGCTTTTAGCTTTCCATCATTGACTATGATGTTTGCTGTGGGATTATCATATGTGGCCTTTATTATATTGAGGTACGTTCCTTCTACACCTGTGTTCTGGGGAATTTTTATCATAAATGGTTGTTGAAATTGTCGAAAGCTTTTTCTGCATTTATTGAGATGATCGTATGATTTTTTAATTCTTCAATTTGTTAATGTGGTGTATCACACTGACTGATTTGTGAATGTTGAATGGTCCTTGCATCCCTGGGGTAAATCTGACTTGATCATGGTGTGTGACCATTTTAATATATTGTTGGATTTTCTTTACTAATATTTTATTGAGGATATTTTGAATGTATGTATGGTAAAACGAACTCCCAAAAATGACTATTGCCACTGCCTGTGTCCCCTGAGTGAGCTCCAGTTGCCTCCTGCCTTTCTGGGAGACACCCCAGATCTCCCAGATTAACAGGTGGGTCTGACCCAAGCTTCTTTCAAATTACTCTTTCTTCTCTAGGTCCCAGAGTATGTCAGATTTGTGTGCTCTCTTTAAGAGTGGAATCAATTTCCCACAGCTCTGTGGCTCTTCTGAAAGTAAGCCCCACTGGCTTTAAAGCCAGATGTTCTGAGGCTTCATATTCCTGGTTCAGGACCTCTGCACTGTGCTAGGGAGCCTAATGTGTTGCTCAGACCCCTCACTGCTTGAGGAGAACCTCTACAATTGTAATTATCCTCCTATTTGTGGGACACCGACCCAAGGGTATTGGGATTGACTATACTGTGTCTCCAGCCCTCCTGTCTGTCTCATTGTGGTTCCTTCTTTATATCTTTTGTTGTAGGTTTTTTTTTTTTTTTTGCTAGGTTCTGATCTTTCTCATCAGAGCTGCTCTGTAAATAGTTGCATTTTTGTTGTGCCTGTGGGAGTATATGAGCTTAGGGTCTTCCTACTCTGCCATCCTCAAATTAAGACTTAGCTCTTTTTTTTTAAAACATTTTTTTATTGAGTTATAGTCGTTTTACAATGTTGTGTCAAATTCCAGTGTAGAGCACAATTTTTCAGTTATACATGAACATACGTATATTAATTGTCACATTTTTTTTCGCTGTGAGCTACCTCAAGATCTTGTATATATTTCCCTGTGCTATACAGTATAATCTTGTTTATCTGTTCTGCATATGCCTGTCAGTATCTACAAATTATGGACTCCCAGTCTATCCCTTCCCACCCCTCGCCCTTGGCAACCACAAGTTTGTATTCTGTGTCTGAGTCTGTTTCTGTTTTGTATTTATGTTCTTTTCTTTTCTTTTTAAATTCCACATATGAGTGATCTCATATGGTATTTTTCTTTCTCTTTCTGGCTTACTTCACTTAGAATGACATGCTCCAGGAACATCCATGTTGCTGCATATGGCGTTATGTTGTCATTTTTTACAGCTGAATAGTATTCCATTGTATAAATATACCACCTCTTCTTTATCCAGTCATCTGTTGATGGACATTTAGGCTGTTTCCATGTCTTAGCTATTGTAAATAGTGCTGCTATGAACATTGGGGTGCAAGTGTCTTTTTGAAGTAGGGTTCCTTCTGGATATATACCCAGGAGTGAGATTACTGGGTCATATGGCAAGTCTGTTCCTAGTCTTTTGAGATATCTCCATACTGTTTTCCACAGTGACTGCACCAAACTGCATTCCCACCAGCAGTGTAGGAGGGTTCCCTTTTCTCCACATTCTTTCCAGCATTTATCATTTGTGGACTTTTGAATGATGGCCATTCTGGCTGGTGTGAGGTGATACCTCATCGTAGTTTTGATTTGCATTTCTCTGATAATTAGTGATATTGAGCATTTTTTTCATGTGCCTATTGATCATTTGTATTTCTTCCTTGGAGAATTGCTTGCTGTGGGATTATATATATAGTATATATATAGCATACTATATATGGTATCATGTCATCAGCATATAGTGACACTTTTACCTCTTCTTTTCCAGTTTGGATCCCTTTTATTTCTCTCTCTTGCCTGATTGCTGTTGCTAGGACTTCCAAGACTATGTTGAATAGGAGTGGTGATAGTGGGCATCCTTGTCTTGTCCCAGATTTTAGTGGGAAGCTTTTGAGTTTTTCACCATTGAGTACTATACTGGCTGTAGGTTTGTCATATATAGCTTTTATTATGTTGAGATATGATCCCTCTATACACACTTTGGTGAGAATTTTTATCATAAATGGGTGTTGAATTTTATCGAATGCTTTTTCTGAATCTATTGAGATGATCGTGTGGTTTTTGCCCTTTCTCTTGTTGACGTGATGTATTACATTGATTTGTGTATGTTGAACCACCCTTGTGTCCCTGGAATGAACCCCACTTAATCATGATGTATAATCTTTTTTATGTACTGTTGGATTCTATTTGCTAATATTTTGTTAGGGATTTTTGCACCTATGTTCATCAGTGATAGTGGTCTGTAATTCTCTTTTTTGGTGGTGTCTTTTCCTGGTTTTGGTATCAGGATGATGGTGGCTTCATAGAATGAGTTTGGGAGTATTCCCTCATTTTCAGTCTTATGGAAGAGTTTGAGAACGACTGGTATGAGTTCTTCTTAAGCCTTAGCTCTTTTAATATTGAAAAGACTCATTGTTTACCTACGTAGTCAAAGACCCGATAAAGATAAAATATAGAGTCTTTGTTTCTCTAGATAGGTTATTTTAAAGGTGGAGAAAATATTTGTTTAAAATTTCTCGTTAATAGACAAAATAATCTAAGAAAAAACTTTAATTTTAATTTTTCACCAGTTTACTATTGATATTAAAGCTCATTTACTTAATTAAATTTACTCTAATCATATCTAGCTTGACCACACATAAAATTCTTTTGTGAAGATTCCTTTTTCATAAATCTTTTACATCATACTTTCCTTGCATACAAACATGTTTCCCTTATTTATCTACTTATTTATTTTTAGTGGCTTTAATCACATATTTGTTGTATTCTTAATCCTTTGAAATCTTAATTTTTTAGTGAAAATAAAGAGGTAATTTTGAATTGTATTAACTTTTTGTGGCTTTGCAGACTTACACATTTTGTAATTTTTAGAAACATATGCTACTTCATAGTATAATCTTTGAATAATGCACAAGGTACATGTTTTTACTAATGGACCCGAACACCTCTCTGTAATAAGTCAAAAGTGGGTAAATTTAGACTTGTTGAACAATTTCTAAGTGTGTAAGTTACCAAGAGATTTAGGAAACTATTTTAAGTAGATATATCATAAAATAATAATGGTTTAAAAATTTGCCTACAAGTGCTGTCTCATGTACATTTATTTAACTTATTTATTGTTAAAGCTAGTTTAAGTTTGTTAGTTTAATACTAAATATTTTCCTGGATCTTGTGAACCTGAAACTGATTTGGGTTAGTTTCTTTTATATTTCTGAGAATTTTATATAAGCACTTGTTTGTTTAAGCCAATTAAATAGAATTCTTATACAAATTAATTTTGGCTATACCATCTGAAGGGAGAAAAATTCCATACCTATTATGTACATTGATACAGATACATACATACAGGTAGATGTGGACAAAGATCTTGTAAATTTGTTTTAAAACTTCAGTCGTGAATAAGGTACAATACAAAACTCACTGGTTTATAAATAATAATTGGTATCATTTAAGTCTACTCAGATGGCTAAAGTCTTTTTTATTATTTGTGGAGAAGTAAAGAAGGGTATGGTTGTTAGGCAGATTTAAGTCATTGCCTTCTCTATTGATAAGAGTTTCTAGATTCAGTCCTTATCTTCCTGGTACACAAAGGGAGACACCCTTACAAATGAAGATTTCCTTTATAAATATAAATTTCCCTTACAAAAGGGTAACTTCCAATTGGTTTTCAGAGCTACTCTTATGTCTGTTATTTCTTAAAAATAACCAGTTCAAAATAATCCTTGTGCCAGAGTGGCATATTTTGGGGTGACAAAATCTGCTCCACTTCAAGGTTCAATAAATACTGTGGTGATCCATCAGTTTTAGCCAGAGCTTTGGGATTTTTGTCTAGATAGTCAATTAGAAGGGACTTTGATTCCTTAAGGCTGAAAAATTAGGGAAAATAGAGCTTTGTGGCTGAAAGTAAAGCTAAGATGAAAAAAGCCAGCCTTATCTGTTATATTGGAACAAGATGGATTCTGTCCTTATCTGTGCCTGTAATTTTTGGTTACAGGTGTATTTGGACCCTCAGAGACTTCATAATATAACAGAATTGTTCCTTGCACTCATTTAAGGTGAAGCATCTCAGGGTCATGAAATCAGAATGAGATTTGGAATCAGAATAACTGAATCCCAGCCACAGCTCAACCAGTGTCTAAGAATATAAACTGCAGTAATTCTCTTAACTCTCACATTATACCAAGGTGTGATACTGACAAGAACTAAACTACGAAAGTTAGATGTTTCCACTTGTACATGTAAAAACTAATACCTATAAGTACAGAAAACACCCTTCTGTGCTCAAAATTCCCAGCAAATCACATTGATTAAGTAGAACTTAATTCTCATGAAGTTTGTCTTTGGCCTCCTAAAATGTCCACATTGGTTCAATTGCTCCTGAATTACAGTTGCATTTTTTTTTCTCAAGTCCGTCAAAAGGGCTCTTCAAAAACCAGAAAAGACACTAATAAATAGATCAAAAGGACAAAGGGACATGCTCACTTCAAGTTATGCCATGAAATTTTAATGAAAATTTAATCTCAGGGGCCCCACATGTTTAGCTGCTAAATGGAGTATCCTAGTTATACTTCAGTATCTAAGCAGAACAGAAATTTAAAAATTCCTTCCAGCACACTTGCTAGCCAAAAGGATAAAAACATATTTAATAGCAAAAATAATACTACTGATTTCAGTCAGTAATATATTTTGTATTTTGCAACCTTCCTGTCATGAACGTGGACAGTTGGTAGTCCAGTGCTCATGTGTCACTTAAAACAGCTACATTAAAATCATTAGAGATATCCCTAAATGTCTGTGATCTCTATCAAGAAACTATGATGTTGAGGGTAAGGTATAGCTCAGTGGTGGAGCACATGCTTAGTATGCACGAGGTCCTGGATTCAATCCCCAGCACCTCCATTAAAAATAAGTAAATAAATAAACCTAACTTTCTCCCTCACCCCCCACCCCCCAAAAAAAAGAAGAAGAAAGAAAAAAACCTGTGATGTCAAAGAAGTCTGGCTTTCCAATCCAGCTGGGCAGCAGGGTAATAAGAATCATCCAGAACCACTGTCTGGGCTAAATCTCTTGAACAAGAGAGGAATCTGCATTAAAAAAAAAAAAAAGTAGAAGCTTAACTCATCTGGTGAGCAGAGACATTTATTTTGGCCAGAGAAATTAAAAAACCTTTTTTTCAGTAACTTAACTCTGCCAGAGGAAGTAGACCTGAATCTGAGGCCATTCTGTAGATCCTCAACATGTAGGCATTTTTCAATAGAAGGAGCATTGGAGTTACTGAGCTGTTTACTCTTCCTAGCTAATGTGCACAAAATATGATTGAGACCAGTAGGTCTGCATTGGTATTTGTTTATTTTCCAACGCTTTCCTAAACGAGTTTTATCGTATTCAGAGCATAGTGTTAAATTGATTCACCTTTCTTGGGATGAGAATTGTAAGCAATTTGATTAACTTTTCTCTATTTTCATCTTCTGATGTGTTCTGTTATAACTAAGAAAAATTATCACCCTTTTTTCTTACTGAAAATAATTTATATTCAGTAGTGTTTTTTGTGCCTGCACCGAGCTTAATCTCTACAGGCTTAAACATCAACATTTGTAGCTGTATTGGTATAATGGTATTAAGAACAGTTCCAAAGACAAATTACACTTTTAAATGTTCATGATACTGAGTTTATCCCTCAGACCTTATAATTGAACTTTGTAAACCAAACACATTCCCATGTGTTTTATCTAGTGAAGCAAGGAAGGAATGTTAAAAAAAAAATAAAATGAGGATGGTTTTTATGTGACTACTAAACATGATAAATGAAGGGAGTCTTGTTACCATGAGAGACATAACTTTATTGATTGCTCAGTTAAAAGCTGCTAAATGAGTGAGTGAAAAGATAAAAGCTGAAGGGGGCTGATATCTTTCCTCTCAAATGTTTTGCTCTAACAAAGATTTAATGACCACCTACTAGGAGCAGTGATGCATGAGGAATCCTGGTTCCTCTTTCTCTTCCACTGCCTTTCACAGCTGAGTTCACCACTGATGCTCAACCCTATTTCGCCTGTTTTACTTCTGTCCAGTTTTCATCCTGGAATAGGGCTCTGGCACCCTATCTAACTTCTGTTCCCTGGCTCTGGGTCATGTTCCTTATATTTACCACTGCCCCCCTCCACCCCCACAAGCTCTAGTGCTAGTACAAGTTCCAGCTTCCTGCCAGTCTCGACATCCCACTTGGTAAGAATCCCTTGATTCCAGTGTCCTGCTTGGACTTCCTCATTAAAGTCCTTTTTGAAAATTATTCATGCTTATGTGCTTTCTACTTATTTCCAAGGCCCTCTCTAAAAAGGCCAATACTCTGTGTGGATAACACATTCAGTGGCAACTATCAATGTGGAAAGGCTTTTCCCTGATCCCTGTCTTCTGGCGCTAGAGACAGCTGAGCATTGTGTGAGCACTGGGCCCCGATATGGGGAGAGGTGAGGTGGGACCCGATAAACAGATTGAGGACATGATCCATGAATGTTTTTGACCACTATCAGGAAGGAAGACATTTTCCTCTACCCTTCCTGGTTCTTCTGGCTGGTCTAAGAATTCAGTTGACATGAGAAATATTAATAGGAGAAAATCAAAAGTTTAATAACATGTATACATGTGAGAGACCCAGGAGAAGGGAGTAACTCACCAAAATGGCTAAAACTCTCATCTTGAGTACCATCTTCAGCTAAAGACAGGAGAGGATGTTGGGGTAGTGGTTTGGGACCTCAAATTGCGGTGGGAGGCTATTCACATGGACTTGGGAAAGCAAATATTTGGTAAATAAATGTTTGCTGGATCATGCAGAGACAACGAGACATAGAGCAGAATTTTAACAAACAGCTAGGTGCCTCCCTGTCTACACACCTATTTCATATTATCCGAGAGTTACCGATTGTGATAGCCCCCTTCCTGGAACAGGTCCTCTGTCTACATTCTTATAGGCAGTTTAGGGGGATAGGCCAAAGGTTCTTCCTGAGTCTTTTGGGCCTTGACTGTTTTCAGCATGAAATAATCTACATACCTAAGAGATGTTTTGTGGCGGCAAGTTTGGCTCTCCTGCACCACTGTCTTCCCCACACTTAATGAGTGTGTTCGACATTGTATATCAGCACTGTTGAATGTATGAATGAATAAATGAATGTGCCTATTTCATAAATTGTCTAAGACTGTTATTGGCTGTAAGGATGGATGTTATTTGCTGCACTGGCCTACTCCAGCTTTAAACTCTGAAAGCCCTGGGTATGGATACAGTTTTTGAAATTTGTGACAAATCTGCATATTTACTTGGGTGTACATAATCAAATAAGAATCTTCATTTTCTGAAACATAGTGAGAAGCACAGGTTTTCTCTCAGTGTAGTGGAGGTGCGTTGGATTGACACTAAACCAAACCATTGTCCTTTGAATTTTGTTTAGAAATTACATAATGCAGTTGTTTTCTTAAAATTAAATAATTACTTAAAAATCATATTTACTCATCAATATAAATAGAAGCTTATTCAGCTTACCAGTTGACAATATAGTATTTTTCTAATCACATATTTATATCTTTTCTAATGACTATATTTGCGTCATCATTTTGGGACTCAGTAAGACAAAATAAGTGCCTCCTGTTGACCAAGATGCTTCTTTTGTGGAAAAATTTCTCTCTTCCTCTATCTCATACACACATACAGATACAATTTTCCCTCCCCTCACATTCAAAGAAACAATGTAAATTAAATGTCTAATATCTGTCACATACGGAGATAGACTGTGGATAGAGTGATAAAAACAACTACCGTGTTTTTTTTCTCTTATTGACTTTGTGCCAACAAAATACTTTGAGGGAGGAATATTTTATAGATCAATTGTTTTCTTTACCTAAGTTAAAATAGGTACACTGGCCATTTATCCTAGACTTATTTTAACTGTCCTGGTTTTCAAATAGTCTGAATTATCTACCTATATTTCAAGTTATTTGTCCTAATTTTGGAGATATATTTATTTTGGGAAAAATAACCACTTCAGAATTTTACTTTTTTTCTTGGATCAAAGTAAGTTGGTGTTTTAATGGCTTGAAAAAAAAGAAAAATTGAAAACGATCCTTTTAAAGTTGGAGAAATACATAAGTTTATGTAGCGTGCATGATTTATTAAGAATTTGATTTTTTACATCAAAATTAACTCACTGAATTTGAAAAATATCCAGCTCTATTTTCACATCATGTATGCATATTTTATATAATTAAATCCCCAGGTCAGTGTGCCTGGCAATATGGGTTTAGAATAAGTAAGAAATAAATATTTTCTCATTTTAATTTTACTGCACAATACATATTAAAAAATAGCCTGGTTGGTATATGTTGGGAAATTCATAAGTAATGATTGAGAATGATGGGAAGATAGATGGTCATATTTTTTTGTGGTGGGTATACGTGAGGTATGGCTGAAATTACTAGAAACTTAACCATAATATATGCCACCATTTGGTAAAGATAATTCTTGGTCTACAATATAGCAGCGATGAGCAGTTGTTTTCTTGATGTTTCTACTTTGGGGCTTTAAATGCTTAAAATAGGTCATCCCCTTTCTCCTTTCTGTAGTCTACACTGAATGTTGCAGCTAATCTTTCCAAGTTCCGTAATAATGTTCAAAGGTGCATTTGAGGGCATCCTCATAGCATCCTTTTTTAACCCTCACTCCTTCTCTAGCACGTCATGTAATGGTTGCTTGAGCACGTCAGCCATTCTGTGTATGTGCCAAGCCCCAGTGGGTTGGTGTAAATAGGCATTGCTGTTAGGCTGAGAGACAAGCTGCATTACAAGACCTATTTGCTTCTTATGTTGTCTTGCTGTTTTAACTGAAGCCAGTACATTTAGTTCAGCATCTGCGAAATGTCCAGCATTTTGCTAAGTACTGTGAAGAATATGGGGATGGAATTGGGAACATAGCATCAGATATGAGGATGGTAAGTAGAATTATAAAGAAGGGGTCCTGTTGGTGAGAACAACAGCCATATTAAAAATAATTAGAAACCATATAAGGACAAATACACAGACAATGATGCCTAGATTGTGCCAATTAAACTCTTCATGGTGCAGGATGTTTCTGGGCAGCAGCAAATCCCAAAGCCTTGTCGAAATTTAATTGGTTAGGGTGTGTTATAGTAACTGCATTCCATCCACCAGTTGCTTGAGTGCAGCTGACTTTGTTGTAATGTCCTACTACTGTTTGAATCATTAATTGTCATTGTTAAACACAGTGCTTTGATAAAAGGGATCAATTACAACTCGCCTCCATGATTGTTAATGGAAATTTTTGACTGTTGAAATGTCTTAAATGCTAACAGGCCTACCGCACTTAATTTTTAATCCACTGCATTTTCACTTCATTGCTCTGTCCTCTAAATTTACCTGCTAAAATGATTTTAAAGCATCCTCAATTTCTTAAAAAATCTAAATATCAGAATTTGACATTAGGAAGAATTCACATCTACATTGCTTGCTATATACTTTGCTGTTTTTTTTTTAAGAGATTGTTGGCTTCATCACAAATTAAACACCCAGGGAAGGAGAATGTTTAAAAGTTCACATGGATGTACTACACTACACAAGATCCTTCTATCTTCTATGTGCATATCAAAAATGGTAACTCTAGGATTTTTGACTTTTATTGAGGGCTGGTATTGTTTTTAGAGAATTTTACTAGCATTCTCTAGGTCTAAGGACTCAGATTCTGACCCTGGTTCTTTTTCTCTTACACATAGTGACAGACTGATATTCTTGTGCCAATTACATAACTCAGCTTTTCACCGTTTTGATGTGCAGAGGTTAAATGATTTCTCAGAAGTCACACAGCTAATAAATGGTGTATTTATTTCTCACAAAGGCAAATTCTGCCCTACAAAAGAATTATAAAATCTTATACATCAGAAATAGAAATTCATTTATAAGTCAGTGGATTTTATACTGTTTGATAATGAGAAAGGTATGTTACTAAAAGTTTTTCTTTATATCCTTTTTTTCAAAATAGATGTTTTTATTGACTTTCTTATTATGAGAGTATTATAAATGTCATCCTTAATACCAGCATTAAAGGTGTTTACATTTTATGTATATCTTCTTGCAGTCTTTTTTTCTGTGTGTTTGTGATATGAAAGGGATCGTGGGATGTATACAGTTTTGAAATTGTCTTCTGCTCCCTCCCATGGTGTGGATATCTGTCAGTGTCATTAAATACAAATCTACATTGTGATTAGATTGGCAAATAGTAGTGTATTGAATTGTTATGTCTTAATTTATGTAACCAATCTCTTATTGATGAACATTTGGTGTTCACATTTTCTCTCTAGTACCAACAACACTTAGATATGTATAATGTCTATGAGAGTGTGTGTGATGCATAGTTTCAAAGATTCAAGAGGTCATATTTTCATCTGATTACTTCCTCAGGATCAATTTTTAGGGATTGCAGTGTCATGTATGTCTGTCTGTCTGGGTTTTTTTTTTTTTTTAACTTACTGCTTATTTATGTTTGTAAATTGGCATTCTGAAGTATCAGTCAATAGAGGAGAAAAAAGGTCCAGAGAAGGGAAGTTTCATTTTTCCAATAATCTGCTGTGCACCAGATACTGTAAATAGAGTATTTCGTTTAATCTTCACATTAACCCTGAAAGCTGAGTGGAGAGCTTAAGTAACTTGCCAAAGGGTACATTATAAGTGGCAGGGCCAAAAAGGGAATTCAGTTCTGTCTAACCAAAGAACATTGTTTTAAAATTGAAATGAAATTCACATAACATACAATTAGCCATTTTAAGATGTACAACTTAGTGCTATTTAGAACATTTACAGTTTTGTGGAACCATCAATTTTATCTAGTCCCAAAACATTTTCATCACTGCAAGAAGAAAACCTGTAAGCATTAAGTCATTCCCATTTCCCTCCTCCCAGTCCCTGACAACCACTCCTTTGCTTTCCATCTCTATGAATTGACCTACTCTGGATATTTTATGTGAATGAAATCATATAATACATGACCTTTTGTGTCACGATTCTTTTATTAGAATGTTTTTGAGTTTTATTCATGTTGTAATTTTTATCGGTGAATAATACTCCATTGAATGGATATATCAATTTTGTTTATTCATTTATCTGTTGATGGGCATTTAACTTGTTTACAGTTTTTGGCTGCTGTGAATAGTGATGCTTTGAACATTCATGTATAATTGTTCAAATACTTGTTTCCACTCCTTTGGGTAAATACCTCTGAGTGGAATTACTGGGTCATCTTAACTATAGAACTTTTGCAGCCTTCTTTCACGAGGGTATGAATACTTATAGGGTAATATAATATTCCCCTATTATATAAAAATAAAAGTTTCAAGTTGTTATTTTAAAATAACACTCAGTTTATTATTGTGGCAAAGTTTGATGTTTAAAGAATTAAATTCTTAAAACTCCAGTCATCTTATTCCTGGATTGCAACACTGCTATTAAAATTGTTACAATTTAGGTTGAAGAAAGCACAAATATACTTTTTAGTTTCTGGCTATTGTTATACGTGGTTTAGTTGACCCTTTTGGTTCAAGGTCGAATGTGTTGTTAGTAGCCTTCTCCACAGAAACCACAGATTCTTATAAATGCCCTAGCTTATAATTGGGCATGACAAATCATGAATTTTTAAAATCTTAGAGCTTGAAGACAGCCTTTAAAGGAATCATCTTGATGAGGACATTTTTACATATAATTGCCCAGGAAACTAACTACTCTCTAGGGATCTTCAGTTCATATTGGATTCCTGTGTAACTTCTGCCTGTGTATTTTGAGACCTGGAAAATAGACTCAGGGAAAATTGGAGTGGGCAACGAAAGTTCCCTACTTATTGTCAGTGAAGGAAAGCAGCTGACATGGCTTGTCAGGATACATGGACCTCATTATCCCTCAGCACTTTCTACCAGACCAGCTAGCACAAGACATTACCTTCTTCCTGAAGCACAAAATACAACAGAGTGGAAATAGCTCTTTTAATCCAGGGAAGGGAGGAAGCATACAGGATGGGAAAAGAGAAAGAAAGGAGAAAGTGTGTTTAATTATAGTATTTTTGAGATGGAGGACACCTGAGAGATCACCTTAATTCAACTTTTCTACTTGAAATGGGGAGGGACTGGCTTGCAGCCACATAGCCTTGTGGTTATAGCCCGGTGGGTAGAATCTAGCTGTGCACTCTCCCATGGCACCTGTATTCCTAGGGAAATTGGCTGTAACAAATTATCACGTGCTTAGTGGGTTAAAACAACATACATGTATTATTTTACAATTCTGAAAGTCAGAGGTCTAATGCAGGTCTTGCTGGTCTAAAATCAAAGTGTAAGTAGGGTTGTGTTCTTTTCTGAAGGCTTGGTGGGGAGATCTGTTCCCTCTTGCAGCTTCTAGAGGCTGTGCACATATCTCAGTTTGTGGGCTACCTTCCATCCTCATAGCCCTAGTCATATCACTTTGGCTTTTTCCATCCTCACATCTACTTCTCTGATGCTCTTGCCTCCCTCTTTTACTTAAAAGGATCCTTGTTAAAAAAAAAAAAAAAAAAAAGGGATCCTTTTGGGCTCTAATCCACAGTCATCTCAAAATCCTTAATCACATCTGCAAAATCCTTCTTACCATGTATGGTAACATTTATAGGTTCTGGGGATTTGGACATGAACATCTTTGGGGGCCATTGTTCTATCTACTAGAGCTTGACAACTCCTTTAAGGGAAAAAAAATGCAGAAAGAAAGAATATATGTACTCCTCTCCTGAGGACTTTGTAGGTTTCTTTATTGACAAGTATTTTCAGTCATGGAAAAATGATACTTTATATCTGTTGTATCTACAAACTGCTCTTGCATATAGTATTTCATTTTGTCACCCTTTGCGTAGGGGCAACTTGGACTTGAAACATTAAATGAATTTTCAGAATAAATGATAGGTCTTGGTTATGAATCCCACATATTTAAGTCTAAATCCAGTGTTCACAACATTCTGATATTTACTATCTGATGAAATTGATTTTTCAGCACTTTCTCAGTTCCTTCAGACTTTGAAGAAATGGAAGGATAAGGTGTCATATAAGGGCGTATTTGTGGCCATCGTTCATCATGGTAAACATATCCAGTGCCTTTCAAAAGGCACAAAAATAGTACTGCTTCTTCTGCATTTTTGTTATAAGATACAGTAGTACTCATGATGTCTTTTACTGTGTTAAAACTGTATCTGTAGAACTCTGTTGTAAACTAAATTGAGTTCTAACACTTTCTAGTCTATTAGAAGACAGCAAGGAAACTGATTTCTTTTTCTTCGTATTGTGAGTTGTTAGAAACCAAATTATTGGTATCAATGGTATATAACGCGACCTATGTGGTTGTTGACTAGTCCTTCAATTTCAGATTATTTTTGAGGATAGGAATCATGTTTTATTTACTTGGAGGTCCTCAGCTATAAGCTAAGTAGCTAACACTTTGTAGGATTTTAATAGATTTGTGATGATTTTAATTATTGAATACTGACTAAAGCTTTGAAAACTGAAAGTTTTAAATTTGTGGCTTTAATTTAATTTCTAAATTAATCTCACATTGATAAGCATACTATTAACTATATTATCATTTTGCAACGAGACATTTCATGAGTCTCCACAGGCACTTGTCTCTAAAATGAAGAACAAAACAAAACTAAATAAAATCACAGATAATGGCAGAGCTTTTTACTTTGGGAGACTGGGGAATTGGTTGGAATAAAGAAAGTTATGATTTTAAATATCACACTGGTTAACTTTCTCCCAACTAAACAAGGCACTGTTGGAATTTTTGGCTTTTATGATATTGTAACTCATTGACAAAAATCAGCTTCTATGACTGGATCAATTATCTTCTTCCCTTTAATTGTAACATTAACTGCTTCACTTCCTTGGTGAAATCACAGCCTTCTCCTAGCCCCGGCATCTAGTCTGGTGAGGCCTACCTTCTTAAGCTATCTTTTTTGTTTATTTTTAATATTTTAGCTAACCAGTCATTCTCATCAACCCCCAAGTTTTATTTAGTTGTTTAGGCTGATGTGTACTTACAATTTACATTATCATTACACAATTGTTGTTATACTTACCAACAGTCTGTTCTCTGGGATTTTATAGGTGAAATAATAATTGCCTATTAATTTTCTAATTTGCTAAGTTAGGCTGAGTTTCAATTACTGGATGAATTTACTTGTGAACTTACATTGGGTTAACTTTTAGATGTTCTATACAAAGAGGGCAAGCAAGCAAAAGAAAACTACCATATTTAATTGATTCTGAGCACATATTTAACATTGCTGAAATCAAGTTTTAATTTGAAATTCTATGATGTATCATCTTTTAATTAGCAGCATTTTTTCCCCCTCTCATACTGATACACAGGAGATGGTGGTTTGTTTTACATTTATTGGCAACTTTTTTTTTTTTTTTTTTGAAATCAAGTGGTTTAGGTGAGTCTAAGCAGGAGCATTTTCCATTCTGAGTTGTAAAATTCTTCCTTAGGAATGTTTACAGAGTAGGATTTAGAACTTCCTACTAAGATTTTCTTCATTGATGTAGTTTTATTTTTAAAATATGACTGGTTATTTTCAAGGGAAACCAAGATGCAAATAAACCTGCTTGTATAATACAGTTCAAGGAATGCATTTGACAGAGAGTTGAATAGATTCAGTGGGATCTTGACACTCACAGTAATGGGGATTTCTCTTTGATAGTTTGCATTTTCCTTAGTGAACTTCAGTTATCCCACACCAGTTGAATTTTTGAACTTAACTGACAAAATTAACTGATTCTGCAGGGCTTAAAAGTTCTGTAGGATCAGGGGCTGGGCATGTCTTGCTCACTTTTGTTTCTGTCTATATACCAACTCTGCCTCAGTCATACATCCTCAACACATCCTCAGTAAGTCTATAATGTATTGAATTGAAGTAAATAAAACACATCCTCATGAATTAAAGTTTTTATCCCTGAAGAGTATTGAAGATATTAAAAACATAAATAATTTTTATTTTAATAAAGATAAACATGTAAGGAAAACCACTAGAGTTTATTTTCACCCAATTGGTATAACTTTCTTCTAGACTCCCCCAGAAAGGCAACTGTTTTATCCTAACCTTTCCAGTTTTCTGTAGCAAGATCTCTAAGCAGGGCTGAGCTGAAAATATTAGTGGTCATTTGTGTTTGCCATACCAAAAGTACAGTGTGAAACAGTTGGAAAAGAAAACACATCTGGATATTTGGTTGGCTGCAGAACATTTCCCCTTGTCCCAGATGATACCCACACATATTCATTGGACAGCATCAAAATTAATGCTATTTACTATACTAGAAAATCAGAATTATTTTTGGCTTTTAATAAACACTTCAGTAGCCTTAGGGAAATTGGACATATTACTTCATTTGTCGTTTTTAAAATATATCACCTTGATTACCTAATGAAAATGAATTATTCATTTTAAATATTAAGGAATACTTTTCACTCTGAGGATTTTCTCTGCATGTTTACCCCCCTCCGTTTTGTATTCAGTATCATCAGAATGACCTTGCAAGGGACAGTAAAAGGTGTTGTGGACAAAGCTAGAGTAACTAATGAATAATCTAATTCTTATTTTTATTTACATTGTGGATTTATATTTGTAGACACTGAGAAAATGAGAAATGTAAAACAGCTATTTATAGGCTTGAATCCCACATTCTTAAATGATCAAATGTTTTTCTTTGAAAGAAGTTTTAAAACTTATAAGGAAACAATTTAACTGTGGGCTCTTTATGTAATTATTAATATTCCTTTTTAGATTTTATAGTCCAATGTTTCAAAGTCTTTGTCTTGTGGTACTGAGGTCAAATGAACCTTCATTGAAATCAATGACTAATGCCTTTGCATTCCAGCATAATCACTCTTCTGTACCTACAAAAACCATACACTTTTAAATTTTTCTTCCCAGGATCATTTTCTACATCCTTGTTAAGTGTATATTTACCAAAATGATAACAATAACGTTATTAACGTTTTATTAGGTAAACAGATCTGTTGCATTACAAATTTAGGCTATGTCACAAGTAAATTTCAGGTTTTTCTTCTGGATTTGTCATTTAAGTTCCTTTTATTTGAAAAGTTGAGATTTTATTATACTTCATATTTTGTAGGACAACATCATCTTCATCATGGACAAAATTAATCTTTTCTTTAGCCAGCAAACAACTACTTAAACAAAATACATTAACAGTTACCTATGGCAGGAACTACCATTTATTTGTACAATATCTATCATGTTATAATGCCTCACACATTTATCAAAATTGATAGTAAGCTTTCAGGGTGCTTTTTCATTTTATTCTCATTATAACTCTTTGAATTTGGTGTCATTATTTAATTTGTAACAATAGGGAAATAGGGCTTAGCAGGGCTCCATGACCTGTCAAAAATAATCATATCTGTACATTATCAGTACTTTAACCTACATTTTCTAATTTTAAAACTGCTCCCAATTCCTCCATATCAAGCTGCTTATTTGGTTGGTGCTTGGAGTTGTGATTGTCAACTAAATATAATCTCAAAAGAATGAAAGATAATGAACATTATCCATGTAACAATGACATTGTACTGCCGTTTTGAGGGCACTTCATATTTCAGAATTTCAGGGGAAGTATCTTTATTAGCTGGTTTAGAAAAATAACCTCTGTTAATTTTTGATAGTCCTGCCCATAGTGAGAGTTATTGACAAGGCTAGGATGTGAACCACTTTCTAGGCGTGGTCTGGTTTGAAATTAATTTATCATTTTATATTAGTTGGGATGGTAAAGAATATAGGAGCCTTTAATTTTGAATACATCCTGTATTTAAACATGATGTTGATTGTCTCACATTTAAGTTCACTCAGCAAAAGGTAAATTTGAACACATTTAATAGGACAAGAATAAATATTAATTGGTGAATGAGAAAGGATTTTCCATCTGTTTATTTATCTCACTGTAAAAATTGTTTTAAATTAGTTTTGTTGTTTTACCCATTGTATGAGAATTCAGAAGATCCGTTGAGATAAATAGGTAAAATATTTTGGAAAATAAGACTTTTCACTTAGAGTTTATTTTGTCAATGCTACATAATCAAGTTCTACTTGAGGGCCTTAATAACAATCTTTATCAGACTCTACAAGAAATTTCTACCTTCTGGCTTTAGGTAGAATACTCATTTCTGAAATATGCCACACTTTTCACAAAGCTGAATAAAACTCTATGCTTATTAACTTTGACAGTCTGGAGATTGAGTATTTGTGTTTGTGATTCAAAATATCTACAATATTATATGTAACTCTTTGGTGACATAGGAGGCTTGGTGAGTATTTTGGCTAGGTTGCCTGCTATCTGTATGTGCTTAAACTGATAGACTCTGTGTGTAAAACAGGATTTATAATACCTACCACTTAAGTTTATTGAAACGATTTGAACTAAGATATATAACTCACCCAACACTGATTTGGCTCATTCAAGGCATTTGATGAAACGTCGTTGTTGTTATTATTACACTTTGAAGTATTTCTCTTGCTGCATTTAAATGTGAACGTGTGTATGCCAAGTGGCATGCCAGGAATTAAAGGCTGTACATTCAGTCTGAAACTTTCATTTGGATAGTGGCTTCTATTTTGTTCAATTGCAAAAAGTTATTTAAAGAAGAAATGATTTAATTATTTAAATAATTATTTTAAAAAATCAAAATTATTTAAGAAGAATTATTTAAGTAAGAAATTTTTTAATTTAAATAAAAAATTTTAGGGATTAGCCATTTCATCAGCAACTAAGAGGCTGCTAATTAGCTCATTGGCGATTATATTTTTTGACTGAAAGGGTGTCATGAGAGAATAGTGTACAATGGTGTACAGTGGATGTTCTAGGCAGAGTTAGGCACTGGGAATATAAAAGTGAAAAGACTAAAAAATGCTTTTATGCAGTAACTTTTTTTCAACATGGGATCAGTGTAGTCTTTTCCATATATAAACTGCATTTTTTGTGGGGACAGCACATTTCTGCTTGAAGGAACCAAATTTGATCATGATTCAAGTATAAGGAAGTCTAAATAATAATGTTACAATATGCAGGTATCCCTCTCAGTTAAGTTTAGCTGTAAACTTGCAGGTGCATATATTTCTCTTTATAAAAAAATTAAACCAAATATAGAGCAGGTTTTTAAGAGAATCACAAATATAAGATTTTATGTTAAAGGTGATTGTCATCAGAGCTCAGCAATTAGAATTCTAAATAATTATACTTCATGATACTGTATATCATTAGAATGAATTGAAAAACCTGTTTTCCAACTATTGTTAACCAAAGGGGAAAGGGTGGGGGAGGGATAAATTAGGAGTTTGAGATTAATAGATACACAGTACTACATATAAAATACATAAATAAGGACCTACTGTATAGCACAGGGAACTATGTTCAGTTTCTTGTAATAACCTATAATGGAAAAGAATCTGAAAAGAAAAAAAATATATGTATATATATGTATAACTGAATCACTTTGCTGTACACTGAAACTAACTGTAAATCAACTATACTTCAGTAAAAAGCAAAATTTCTTAGGGTTACCAGTGGCAAGGTGGGGAAGGGAGTGGGAAGGGATAAACTGGGAGTTCGAGATTTGCAGATACTAACTACTATACATAAAGTAAGTATACAACAAGTTTATTCTGTATAGCACAGGGAATTATATTCAATATCTTGTAGTAACTTATAATGAAAAAGAAAATGAAAACAAATATACTTATGTATATGTATAACTGAAACGTTATACTGTATGTCAGAAATTAATGCAACAATGTAAACTGACTATACTTCAATAAAAATAAATAAATAAATAAAACCCAACAGCAACAAATTGAAAAAAAAAAAAGAAAAATCTGTTTTCACAATGCGAATTTTGGGACTACCTCTCATTGTACTCAATCTCTCCTCCATCCAGGCTTTCCAAAGAAGTTGTTTATATTCTTTCTTCATTTCCTCAAACTCCCACTGAATCGTCAGACCATGCTGTTTTGGCCTTTGTCTCCTTCATTCAATGAAAGACTTCTTGCTGAGATCATCGTGACCATGTTGTTGCTAAATGCAGTAGAGATTTTCATTCCTCTTTGAAATTTGATCTCTTAGCAGTAATGGACACTTAACCATTCTTTTCTTCTTGAAGCACTCTTCAGATTGCTTCTCAGGCAGAAAATACTTCTAGGTTTTCTCCTCTCTTTCTTTTTAGTCTCTGATTCCACTGAAGGTATATTCTCCTAGAGAACAATCTATTTTCTTTCTAGGCATTCTCATTTATTTTACATGCCTGGCTTTAATTACCACTTGTATAAAACAGGATAGACTAGGTTATAGTCATGTAACAAACAACTCCACATCTCAATGGATTGAAAACAAAGATTATTTCTTACTCCTGTTACATGTCCTAGTGAGTCAACTGGGAGCTCTATATCATGTTGTCTTATGAGATCTAGGTTAATGGATTAACTTGTATCTGAAATGTTGCTGATCTCTGCGTCACAGGAAAAGAAAGTTCCAGAGTTTTCAGACCAGCTATCCCATGATCCCATATGGAAGTGACACATGTCACTTCCATTTAGAACTCTTTGGACAAAACTAACATGACTCTACGAAAATGTAGTCCTGTCATGGAGCCAGAAGGCAGAGATTGAAAATATTTTGTGGCCACTGCAGTTAGCTTTTCTGGTTTTCAACTGTTTGGCCAGAGAGCAAAAATAAACTCACTTCCCAGTGGAGACATCTCATAAATCCCATCCAAAAGTCCAAAATCTATAGATAATGCATGGTAGTTACTACCTGAGGACCAGGCATGGATCCTTAGAGCCGAGAGAACTATGATACTACAGTTAATTTAGAGAAAGAAAATGAAATGGGGAAGCAAGGATGTATGGCAAGTAAGAGTTAAATTAAAAAAAACCCTAGCTATATATGTGTAAGGTATAATATCTACAGTTTATTTTTATTTTTTTAACTGATAACTAATCCATTTTTTTAAATTGAAGTAC
This sequence comes from Camelus dromedarius, assembly GCF_036321535.1. Taxonomy (NCBI): domain Eukaryota; kingdom Metazoa; phylum Chordata; class Mammalia; order Artiodactyla; family Camelidae; genus Camelus; species Camelus dromedarius. The sequence goes on along the minus strand of NC_087472.1, from coordinate 92,868,420 downwards.
TGTCAGTTACAGTGTGTCAATTTATGGTGTACAGCAGTGTCCCAGTCATGCATATACATACATATATTTTTCATACTTTTTCATTAAGGGTTATTACAAGATATTGAACATAGTTCCCTGTGCTATACAGCATAAACTTTTTTTAAAAATCTATTTTTATATATAGTGGCTAACATTTACATTTTAAACTGTTGTTGATGACTGATTTACCTAATATGTCCCCATTGCATGATTTAGATGATAATCCTTTTAGCTTTCAATATCAGTTTCATCAGTGACTGCCAACCAGCCCTCTAAATTTAAGAGGGGCTTCACCCCAGTTATCAGTTCTGATTGTTGTATCTGGGGATAGGCTAGGTTATGCTGTGAGTAGCAAACAATTCCCAAATCTCAAAATTTCAGCAGCTTAAAAGAAAAGATTTCTCATCCAGGCTATCTGCTACATTTCCTTTGTGAGTCAGGTGGGGCCTGTGCTCAGTATTGTCCTCATTCTCAGACCCTAGGTGATGGAGCATTCGTTACCTGGAATGTTACTGGTTATTATGACAGGAGGAGAGCATTACAGAGTGTCCCATTAGTAGTTAAATGCTCTAAAAGTGCCATATTCCTTCTCTCCCGACTCATTGAGCTGAACTAGTGAATGACCACAACCTGCTGGTTTTCTGCCTGTTTGCTCTGAGTCCATTCTCCACCTTCTCAAAACTTGCTCTGGTTTGCAAGCAACTGGTTTGCAAGTTTTCTTGCTCTCAGGCTTCCAGGTGCTTTTGGCCTTAGGAGATAGTGATGGGAGAATGGAGGGCGGGGTGCGGGAGGAGTGGAGAAATTAGATGAGTTCATCCTGTCCCTCTCTGTTTGGGAGGGCATCTGCAGCAGCAGCGGCTTCTCTGTGATTTCAGCTCCAAAGAGACAGGCATGATGCTGTTCCAGCTTCCACATATGGCTCCTGGGATCTGGTAATGCTATTTCCTCTTTGACTCTCCTCTTCTGAGAATGTAACAGACTCTTCTGTTGCTCTCCATCCTGTTTGGCCTCTCAGCTCTTTAAACACCCATGTAAACAGTTCTCTGTATTAAATTCCCTATGTTTAAATGTTAAAGTGGTTTCTGTTTTTGATGAGCCCCAGACTGTTAAATCCAGGTTTGGATGTTCAACCCTACCACGTACCCAGCGGACAGAGAGCAGGAAGTATTTGACGAACAGCTCTCATGACTGCCCTGCTACCTATTTACTTTTGACTTGAAGTCTTCCCCCTGCTAGGCCAGATCTCTCCTCTGAGCTCCAGGGCCATATAGGCAAACTCTTATCTAACCGATGTCTCCTTTTGAATGTTTGAAAAGCATAATATAAACTCAGCATGTCAGGGTCAAACCACATGATCAAGTCCTAGCAAACCTCATCCTCTTCTGTCCCTGCCTTCAGTGAGTAACAGCCCCATATGTTTTGTTAGTCAAGCAGGAAACCTGAATCATTCTTGAAATCTTCCTCCCTCAGCCCACATAACCATACAATAACCATAACTGTAACCATAATGATAACTGTAACTGTAACCACAACCCACAACTATAACCATAGCTACAGTGTCCCACATCTTTCTCAATTTCTGTTTGCTTCTCTAAGTTTCCACTGCTGTCATCCTAATCCAAATTCCTGCCCTCGACTGGACAATTGCAGTAGCATCCTAATCTTGCTCTCAGTGTCATAGTCTGACAAAATCAGTCATTTTCAAACACCTTCAAATGTTCAATCACCTTCAATGGCCTCCAGTTGCTCTTAGGAGAAATACAGTACCCCTTAACAATAATCTTAGAAGACCTAGCTCAGACCACCTCTCCAGCTTCATCTTCTCTGAAACTCCATTGTGCTTTTTGCAGTCCAGCTTCACCAGTAGCTTTAAGTCCTTTACACTTAATGGTCCTCAACCCCCAGCACAACCTCAGGCTTTTGAGCACACCGTTACTAGTCTCTGGGACATGGTCCCTCCCTTCTCCTTGTTAATGTTTATTTAGTAAGGTTTTCCCTTTGTTGTTATATCCTCAGGAAAGCCTTCCTTGACCACCCTATGTCGCATCCTGTGTTATGCACCTTCAATAGTGCCACGTACCACTGCCAGGCAGCACTAAGAGTTACAATTTTATGTTTGGTTTTGTGATTATTTGATTAATGAAAATCTCCCATACTTGTCTATAAACTCTGAGATGAGAGTGATTTTGTTAAACTTTTTATCTAGCTCCTATCAGAGTCTGGGACGTAATTAGCACTCAGTAAATATTTGGCAAATTAATGAATCAAAGCACTGCACGTCTCTCCTTTCCCCTCCCTTCCTCTTTCGTCTCACCCTTCTTCCTCCTTTCTTTCCAGCCTGTTTTATTGTGTATCTACTATTGGGGAATTGCAGGTCAGATAATCACCTAACAGTTAAATTCCTAAGCTATAATTATTAATGCTTCATCAATATTTTTTGTTGTTTTTGATGGAGGAATTACTCAGATAGGATATGAGTGGCAATGGGCAACTTTTGCAATCGGCAGCACAGGTTTTAAAATCAGAAAGAAGAGGTTTTGAGTCCCAGCTTTGCCACTTGCTTACTATGTGGCTCTGGTCTATTCCAGCGATCTCTGTGGACTCAGTTTTCTTGGTAACATAAGAGGATAATCATAACTAACTTGCAGGCATTACATTGTATATATGTAATGAAAGAACCTGGCATACAGAAACTACTCAAAACTTATAGTTATTTTGGCTTTTATTCAAAAATAATTAAGTAATTGTAGATTTTATTAACAGGTGTTAAGCAGCATAGAGGATAGGAAAACCTTTACTGAATGTCCACCGTTCAGATGTAACATTTAAATCAGACAACAAAACAAAGGGATAATGAAAGCAGGATACAATTTTAGAGGATTAAAATGCAGTTCATTTAGTAAATACTATGTGAGAACAACGTATGTGCATGTGTATTATACACACGTGTGTCTGCATTTCTATTTAGGTCTATTCTGTGAAAATTTTATAATTGCATCCATTTTGCTATTTTTTTTCCTGCTAACTTTTGTTTATGATCTTTTGGCTCAAATTTTTTAGAAGTATTTTTTAGTCTCTGGAAAGATACTTCTACTAGAACGCCTTGATCTCTTACTCCATAGAAGAAAAGCAGAGAAAAGAAAAAGTGTGTGCCTCATTAATGGTACTCCTAACAATGTCTGTCTTTGTAGGGGTGAGAATTGATGTCATTTTTGGCAGCTACACAGCTGACACTGTTCTGTGACATTGCAACATATTCAGTACATGCCTAATAGGAAACCCTTTTCCAAGCGGTAAACAACCCTTCACAAGGCAGCACTGCCAAAGCTAAGTTTTGCCATCCAACAGGAAATCAACAGGACGGTCCTTTTCTCTTTACTTTAAAAAAAATGTATATGCCTTTAATGATGTGTTACTTTTTAAGCTGTCTGCAGATGTGCTGTCCATCCAAATTGCCAGGGTTAAATTGTTGATTTTTAGAAATTGTTGTGATTATCTCATTATGGTTTTGTCACAAAATGATTCTATTTCATGTAGCAATTAACTCAGGGAATGTCGTCTCAAGGCCCAAAGTGAACCTAGTGTTTTGACGAAGCCCTACTTCAGAATGGCAATAAAACACATTTTGCCCATTTGCAGGTATTTCAAGTATCAAATTGGATGAATCTAATTTTCTTCTACTGAATTGAGTTCAAGTGAATTTGATAGGATTATTAGTATGGCCAGCGTCTGGAATAACAATGATGACTTACAGAAGGAACAAGTGGAGCCAGTGTTACTGACGAAGAGATGCTCAGACCCTTCATTTGTCAGCAGGAAGCCCTGCTCTGTGATCTGACTATTGAGTCCTTCCCTGCATACAGTGCCCACCTATTTTACTCCAGAGGCACTGACTGCATCTTTTCATTCAATATTCAATTATGCAAGAGAAGGAATGCTGATTAAGTAACTGTGTCTACCTGTTGAGGAAATGTATTTCCAAAAAGAATTGGTCAGGGCTTCTGGATTAGTTCATCTTTCCCACCTCTGGCTGCATACCTCCCCAGCTACACTTGTTGAATGTGCACTCTTACCTTCCTGCAGAGGCTCTCGTGTGGTGACAGGTTTCTTGATTTTCCTTTGGAAGCACCTTTCTCAGCTCCATTCCTTGCCATCTTTGGCTCCTGTTACCCAGGAAACGAGAGAACGTTCTCCCTCGCTGTACTTCACTTTCCTGCCTTCTCATATAGGCCAATGCCAAACAGCTGCTTTGTTTTGGCCCTGTGGTATAAGCTTGTGACGGTCTTTGTCTTTTCTCCCTAAGCCTCAGGAGTTTTGATCACGTTCCTTTTTCAATGAGGCTGACCAAGTATTTTAATTTCATATATTAAGCATCACTCTTATTTTATTTCTCTGAAAATTGACTTAACATATTACTCACTCTGGCCCAGTCTACCGGGCAGGCATGAGGTTATTGCTTCCTAAGCCACCTGCTGATTTTAAAAATAGGAAGATTTCACAGGTCAATACATAGGCAGTATGAACTGGGGAGCTTTTAGCATATTCATCGGGCTCTGAAAAATTCACTACAGTTAATGAAAATTTTGCTTGTTAGCTAAGATAAATGGAAGGTGCGGCTGTACCTTACTTAGGATGATTCAAAAAACAAAACAACACAAAATAGGTGAGCAATGGATAAATGGGTTGTTAGTCATCTTATGAGAGTTTTTAATCCATTTAATTTCATTCCTATACTTCTCAAGCAATTCAGGAATACCCATATCCTGGTCTTGCCATTCTGCTGGCTAGGAGGAGAAAGACAGGGAACTTTCTTATTGATCCCAGATTTCCATCAGTATCAAGTTCTCTTATGTTTTGGAGCTCACACCTTCTGTCCTAATATTTCTGTTCTGCTCTTCTCAGTTCTCTGGGTATCCTGCTTCCTGGATTCTACTTTTGATCCACCTGATTTTTAACCACTATTTCATCTTGACCTTCAGTGTCTGCTTGTCTCTTCATACCTGTTACAGTTTTTAAACTTGAACTGTAGCTGAAGGTCTCCTGACTTCTTGTCAGATTCCAGCCTGGGCTCAGGTTCCAGTCTTCAGCTCTGCCATTGGGAGGTGTGTTCAGTAACTAAAGCACTCCAGATAGACTCTAGCCCAGTGTTCCTGCTCAGAGCACAGAAGCCATTGTCATTTAGTAAACAGATGATAAGGAATCTACTGTTATTTTTACTTTTCACTTCATTTTAATAGTATTAGAAAATACTTTATTAAGCTTTTGCAGCATGTTAGACCTTGTGTACGAAGTTCTATATGTCACACATCATGTAAGTCTAACAGCATTTTATAGAGGTGGCACAGAGAGGCTATGTCACTTGCCCAAGGTCACACAGTTACTAAGTGAAGGGGTAAGAATTTGAATCTTGGCAGTCTGACTGCCTAGCTCATGTCTTTATCCTTGACAATGTAACACACTAAATTATATGATTAAAGAACATGGGTCTGTCCTTTTTTTTTTTTTCCTTCTAATACTTTTCCTACTTATTTGTTTGTTTATTTACATGGGTCTGTTCTTAAATCAGATTTTCAGGGTGGTAACTTTGCCCTGTAGGTTAGAATCTTGAAATTTTTAGAATTTTCTAGGTTTTTATTTGTTTTCTGTTTTTATTGGTCATTTTTGGTTAGGTAGTGTAAAAAAACAGGATGTTGAAAGTTTGAACGAAAACTTACGGAATTTTTTGATCCTCAAATTAAACTGTTAAAAACAAACTAGCAATATTCATGTAGATTGTTTAATGAATTCTGTGGTCCTCAACAAATGGTAGCTTTACAAATAAAGTATAAGTAATTTGAATAACTATTCTGAAGCGTTTAACAGTCAGTAAAATTTAAAACAGAGGCTATGACAACAAAATGATAGTTTGTCCCTGAAAGGTATTTTAAAATTTAGTTTAAATATTTTGTTTAATTTCTTTATATATACCTTAATTTACATAAAAACGTAACTTAATCAGCGTAACATTCTTCTTTTTCCTTTCCCTTGTTTCCTGCTAGGCTTCTTCTTTCCCATTCCTTTCCTCCTTGATGCAAGAGAGATACCCCTTCCAGCCATGCCCCCAAACAAAATCAAAACATATTACTAAGCAAGTATGTATCCCTGCATTTTCTCTATGTTCTTATATTTCTATTTAGACATCATAGACACATAAATAGAGTTTTATTGCCTTTTAGAAAAAGTAGGGTATACAGTATTGGCTTTTCTTCATTTTGCTTTTCTCACTCAATAATAATGGGAATCTAAGGCGACAGACATAACCGTACTTTTTTGTTCTGTCTTGCTAAAAGGTACGTATTTAATATTCCATGGTAAAGTGGCACAGTTTGTTTTGTCCTTACCCTATTACTGTAGACACGTTGCTTCTAGGCTTTGGCAATGCAGGTGTTGCTGCAGTAGACATACTTGGATATTTGTTCTTAAATAATTCTTTATCAGTGAAATAGATTCCAAAGTGTGGGATTTAAAATGGAAGTACCTTTTAAGTTTTCTCCAGACAGAGGGGAGTTGTGATAGATGGATTTAAAACATAATTTATCATTTTCCCATAGAATTAAATTGAGGGTGTTTACTAAAACCTATCCCTCTTTTGTAGATAGAAAATATCTCCATATAAATATTTGGTCAAGTTGTCATACATTCAGAGATATTAAGTACCTCTTGTTTTCCTGGAGTTCTGAAAGGAGTGTGTGTGTTTTGGAAGGGATGCAAAATTTTACCACAGTCACTGCTTTTTAGAGATGAAGCATTCACTTGTGATGACAATGGGACCAGAAATCACAGAAGCCTGCAGTCCGCTGATGTCTCTGTTTCTAATAGTGTGAAGGGGTTCTGCCTCTCAATGATGTTAGGGCTCTGTTTCCTCTGATATAAAATAAGGCAGTTAAACCCAGTGATCTCCAAAGCCCTTTCTAGTCCTCAGACAGGATAGCAGATTGTCTAGTCTCTTGCATTACCTGGCTCTTCCAGGTTATCTTCTGATGAAACAAAGTTCATAGCTATAGAGAGGGAGAAAGGGAGGAAAGGGAAGAGGGAGAGAATGAGGATGAATATGAATGAATGAATTTGAATAATTAGATAGACTGAATTTAGCCAATCTGGAATAAAGGTGAAGGAGAGTTGGTCACCATCTACATTGTCATAGTATCCTTATCTTTATCTCACTAATTGAAGGCTCTGAGTTGTGCTTTTTTTGACTTATGGTGATGGGATGGGGGTTAGAAACCCATTTTAATGGAAAAAGTGATTCACTTCATAGCTGAAAACATACCAGATTACTTGAAAAAAATGGGCACCATGACGGTTTGCAAGTAAACAATTAAAAATTCACCTCCCCTGAGCTCTCAACTTGACTCAACAAGAGATAGATATTCAGCATTTAATCACAATATATACAATATGTGTAGGTTAAGTATTATAACTGCTATTCTTGATTTAATGGTGATTTGCTAGATTATTTGGGATCAAATCACTTAAATCATTTTAATTTAAAAATCAACTTTAATGAAAATAATCAGTATGATCAGAGGGATTCACTTTAGTGCTTCTTTTTTACGTGATTAAAAAATCTGAAAAATTATTTACCGTTTGGAAAAAACTTAAAATATAGTCTCCCTCTCTTAATGTCACAAAGTATACAGTCCTTTATAGATATGGATGTCTGGCAGAGTCAGATTTTTGAAACAGAGTTAGCCATTGAGAGAAAAGAAGAACTTTGTCATGCAACACTATTAAAACCATACAAAAATAAGTTCAAGTTTGTATAAGTTATAATTTGTGGGAATATCATATATTTGAATTAAGAAAACAGAAACTGGAGCAGATAAATAGATAAAGGAAGGGGTTTCCTGTCATTCAAAACCATAAACTACCACACAGAAATAAGTTCAAGCACATAAATTACAGTTCATGGGAATCTCAGAATACAAATTATGTTTTCAGCCTCTTTTATTCAGTGAGTTTACCAGTTTTAAAGCATTTCCCAAATTCTTTGTTTCACTCCAGTTTTTATTGGCTGATGTCTCTTTAGTATAATCTTGTTCAATTAATATTCATAAATGCACAAGCAACAGATAGTCTATGATAGGTCATGTAATTCCTTGAGCCAGTGAATAGGTTCCTACTTGGGTTCTGTTAGAAATTACTTACCTTACAGCTAACTGAAACCTAATTTTGTAGTATTCCCTATATCCTATTTAATCTTTCAGAAGAGCACGCCTTTGTTTCTCTGGCTGTATAAAATATACCTTCAGTACACAGCAGATTGCTACATACAAAGTAGGTGTTCAGTAGGTGTGTCTGCTGTCATTTTAAATTTGGCTTTTAGGTTTTCTAAGCTTCTCCAAAATAAGAGTTTGTTTTTTACTTGTTAACACAATAAGAACATATCTACACAGTGACAAAAACATATTTTTGAAATGGATAAACTGATACATATGAATGTGGGTGAGATTTCCTAAAAAAATAACTGGATTGACTCAGGCAGACATTTCAGCCAAACATTTTCCTTGAACTGTATCTTCTCTTCTGTAGCAGAGGAGGACTCTGGCCAACGAAGTTAATTAGTGCCAGATTAAGATGGCCTCAGCAGGTGGTTGGTTCAGACTCTTTAGCTTCTCTGTTTGTCAAAGCCTCCTGGTTGGAGAAAGGCTTGAGTAGTCTTGTCTTACTGACAGCTGTCAGCTGTTAATGGACCATATGCAGTGGTGGGTAAAGTTGCCATCAACTGTCGATGAGCCATATGTAGATGGTGAACAGAGTGACAGACGAACACTTAGAAGGCAACAAAAGGCCTTCATTGATAGACTGGGAGTCAGAACCTTAAAATGATTTTAAGAAAGGGTAGTTAAAAATAGATTGTTAAAACTGTGTCGCAGTCATCATATGTTTACTCCAGTCACCCTTTGTCACGTAGTTTAGGAGTGTAAAACAGATGTGCCGATAGACACTCTGCTTTGTTAGATCATAAGCAACTGACATGGAAGGCTGAATACCCTACAGAGACCTGGTTTTTCAGTTTCATGAAGGAAAAGACAATAATAGAAAATGAATTGGTAGGCCCAAATATTTGAAAAATTTAAAGTATTTTTGAGAGGACAGCTTCCTGAATTAGGTTGTATAGGTAGAAGAAATTAGCTATGAAACGAAGAGTATAGGAAGACTCTAAAAGCTACTGTTTGACTCTATGGAAATACCTTTTACTACTGAATAAGAGTATAATGTTCTGTAAGTTGAGGTAGGGAAGAAATAGCTACATAGTTCACAGAAAGGTGATTAAAGCTTATATCCAAGCTGCCTACTCTTAGAGTAATATAATAATGATAATTGTCAATGTAGTTGCCAGGCACTTTGCATATGTTAATCCTTCCATCCTTATATCACTATTTTGAAGTAAGAACTATCATTATCCTCATTTTATAGACTAGGAAACTGAAACCCAAAGACAGGAAGTAACGTGCCCAAGATTGCAAAGCTAAGGGTTTTAACTCCAATCTAGCTCCTAAGCTTTTCACTAAACTGGGTATGATTAGTCTGAAAATGAATTGATTTTGCTCAATTTAGAATCTGTTTCCAGTGGTTGGACTAGCTATTCAATTGACATCTATGGAACATGGTATGTGCTTGCTAAATTGTTATTTGATATAATAATGATTGGAATATCCATGTGTGAAATCTATGTGTAAGGGAGGCACTGCTGTTGCTTTGATATGCCACAGGAGGCAGTTCTTTTGCTGTCATGGTACTGATGAGAGATTAATTTTAATATTTTTAAAATATCATTTTAAAGAATGCTGTATGCCTTGCTTTGGAAAATCCACTTCAAGCAACGTATGTTCAGTGCCTTGACCTCAGCAGAAAACTGCTATATAAATGATTTTTATCTTATTTTGTCTAATTTTTTGATTTTCATGTGGAAGGAAAACACATGTAAAGACATAAACCATTGGATTTATGCTGGAGTTAGAAATTAAGACACTTGGTCATCCTGCCTACAGACCATGTGGGAGGAGACTTCCCACTACTACTTCCACTACTTCTGTCCTGTGATAGATTGATCTGTCTTTCAGGATGAGAACCACGTGTCACAGTCTTGTGCTGTCATTGAGTTACTGGAGGATAATTAAAGAGCATAGTCTAATGTTTTAATGAAAAAAATGAAGGTACAATTCACAACATGTGTTGGACATAAAATACCTGTATAACACAAGGCTTTTTGCGGGGAGCTTAATGAGGCCCTTACACCTGACAGTAAAATGATGCTGTGGAATTAAGCCTTGGATTGAGAGTTTGGAGACTATGGTGCTGGATTTGCTTTGAGGATAGCAAGTTGCTTTGTGATGCTTGTTAAGTCATGTAAAATGCTGAGCTTTACATACTCCTTCTGTGTGACAGTGGTGTTGGCTCCACCATCTTTCCATTTTTTTGTTTGTTTTCAATGCTCTAAAATCCTATGACTCAGAGACAATGGGAACTTCAAATATTTAATTATTAACTCCTTTTAAGTAAGGACTGCTTTCGTAGGTAATGCATAATAGAAAGTGAAGGATAACTAAAAAAAAATTAAACAATTGAAAAATATTTAAAATGTTTATTCCAAAGGTAATTTTCAAAGTTATTATGGCACAGGTGCACAGACTGTAAGAACTCCAATTGGTACTTTAAACTTTAGGAAAACTTTCAATACAACTGACAGGTTTCAAAAGGAAGAAACTCTAATATATCAAGAAACCGTTGACCTTTTCAAGTAATCATTTCCATGGTAGCGTTAACAAAAGAAACTTATTTCAAATGAGGTAATCTCATCCTGTAGTTTTTAAAGCATTGTTGACTTACTAAGTCACTGTTAATGAAAAAAATGTCAGAATGCTTTTAACTTGATGTTGAAATGTGTTAGATTTTGGCAAAGTTTTAAATATTTTCCCACTGTATTATGGATGAAAATAAAGTGGTCTTAGACATGTGCTATTCACCACTTTAATGACATTCCACACAATGGTTTCACATTAAACTCATTTATTTCTTCAACTGCTTTACTTCTGTATTGTGTTTTACTCACCTGAAATGAAGACTAGTGTCAAACATTCAAAATGAAACTGAGACCTAAACAACATGCTACGTAATTAATGAGACTCAAAGCTACTGTTTATTTGATCTGAATTATCTTAATAATCTTCTCAGTTCTTATCATCATAAGACTGCCCAACACTGCAGACTTTAACTGATCTCCTTGAAGTCTCTTTATGTCCAATTCTCTTGCCCCTGTATGAGATAAGCTGAACTTTGGATATTTGTGTTTAGCTAGGTTCTGTTTAGTTGGTTAACTTTTCAAGGAATTAGGAAGATGAAACTCTTAGGAAAGCAAGATAGGGAGTCACACTTTATACCTGTGTGCCCTTTGGGAAATTACCAGATTTTAAGACCATTTTCCTCTGTAGGTGTAATGACAGTTCTTGCCTTGTAAAGTTGGTGTGAATATTTCAGGAGATAATCCATGTGAAAATGGTTAATTCACTGTGTGGCATATAGGAGGTGTTCAATAAATGTTAGCTGTGATGATGGTGGTGGTGGTAAAGATGATAATTTCAGAAAATCTTATCTCTGCAATCCATGTGCGATTGTTGTTAACCTTTCTTGAAAAAGCATAGGCTCCATTTTACAAATATAGGTCCTGGGACAGGATATTGATAGAGGATGCTTATATAGGGGGTATGCAGTTCTCTTCTCACCCACCCCTCCAAAGAATATTCAGTATTTAAGAGATCAGAGCAGTTATTACCACAAAGTGGGTCACAACTATGACAGATCAATTACAATGCCTTTGTCATCACTCTGTTTTCTGTTATTAACAAGCCATGACTCCCCTGTTAATTATAGCAAACATCAGAATCACCTTACATGTCTGCTCTAAATTAAACCAATTTGCTCATGTTTTAATAAGAACAGGTTGGAGACTTCTGAACTATTGTCTGCGTCGTCTTCTATCAATAAATATCACTACCACTAACTTTTTTCCAGTTTCTATTTTTCCTATGACCTCCCTCCCATCTTCCCTGCTTAGGTTGCTTGCTTTTCTGTCCACTCAAGTTTCCACATGCTTCAGGGACTCAGCAGTGAGTAGTGGAGGCTGTGAAGCCTTACCTAATAGTAGAAGTAGGGGAAATGGAGTCTATAATCAGGTATCTCAAGATGATTACTATAACCAACTCTCTCTTTCCATGAAATAATGGGCAACACTAAAGTGAAGTGTGTCCAAATATTCCATATATATAGATTGTTGCATATTGCTTAACATTTACTTACGTATCCCTTGAGATGGCACTAAGCCTTATTCAATTTATTAAGTATTACTTGTACATTTATTTTCCTTCAGGAGATTATATGTCTCTTTAAATACCCTTGTTTTCCTACTATTTATTTTCTCCCACCCAATTAATGAAACTTTAATCAATCATAGTTCCCTTTCTTTTCTCTCTTTCCATTCGAAATATCAGAATAGTATCATTTCCACTTCTGTTTATATCTTCATTCATTCATTTACACACACACACATATACAGCCTCTTAAGTGTCAGGGAATGGTTGTAGGTGCTGGGGATCCAGCCTCAAATCCAAACAAAAATGTCACTTTTCTCATGGAACTTGCATTCAAGTAGGAAGCTAGTGATTAGGGCTAACAATAGACATTACAGAGAAATTAACATTAAATGTGGCAATATAATGGAGAATGGAAGTCAAATTTGAGCCCTGACCTGAATAAGAAAGAGCCAGACAAGGGAAGATACAGAGAAGGAATCCCAAGGCCCTATGGAAGAGGTTCATTAGCAGGTTTAAGCAACAGAAAGAAGATGGTGTTAAACAGAAAGAAGATGGTAATGGCAGTCAAGATGAAGCATACTGGATATTCAGAGTAACAATCCTGGGATGGAGAGGTAGTCTTAGGTCAGATCATGTTGGGCATTTACAACGAGCTTGCTTTCTTCTCTAAATTTAAGACGAAATCCATTGGAAGGTTGTAAGGATGTGTGACATGATTTGATTTGTCATTTAAAAGGTCACTTTTATTTCTTTTTGAAAAGGTTTGGTAGCAACCCAGGGTGGGTATGGTGCCATGTAATGAGAGGTTTTTCCCATTCTCTTGGATTGGTCCAAGATGACATTGTAATTAGAGAGAAATTGACAAATACAGGATATATTTTGTTGACAGAGCCAGTGGGACTAGCTGATGGTTTGTTCTGTCTGTAATCCAATAGAATCACCCTAATTACATTTGATAAATCTAACCACAATGCCAGTGATAAATTTGATTTGACGATAGGAAACATAAGTATTGAATGGAAATTCTTACCATACAAAAGCAAAACAAATAAAAACAGTGCAGTCAACCTTAAAAACATTTAAAATTATTATGAATTGCCTTCAAAATGTCTGCTAGAGTTTCCTTCAAGTGTTCTAGCATCCTTTGATTAGATAGGCCATTTTGTAAAAACAAATTACTGATATTGTGAAAAAGGGAATTCTTATTCAATTATATATTTCTATTTTTAGAAGACGTTATGGGATACAGAATGGATAAACAAAGCATGACATGTGAATTAGGTGCTATTTAAAAACTCTGTGATATAAATATAAATAAGGTACATTCTCTGTACTTAAGGTTCTCTTATTCCAATAGGGTAGCCTACATAACAACAATACAGATATTCCAGTGTATTTCAGAGGGCAGAGATAATTGCTTATGAGGTCCTGGTCAAGGTTACCTTTGTAGAAACAGAAATTTCTCTCTCACACTGGTGATCACAGGAATTCCAGAGAAAAAGACCAGCATGGACCACTGCACAGAGGCATGGGGTAGATTATAATCATCCAGTAGCTGTAACTAATAGAATTTTGATAGAGAAATGAATGAAATGTTGAAAGAGTTGAGATGTTGCTTTCTGTGTAGCCAGCAGATGATCTTGAGAAGCCCAGAGTCCATGGTAAACACTTTCCATGTATTTGAACCTGTAAAGTGCCATACTATTTTCTCTAGTGGCTTCACCATTTTATGTCATCACCAGGGAATGCACAAGTGTTCCAATTCCTCTGCATCCTTGCCAACACTTATTTTCTGTCATTTTGATAATAGCCAACATAAAGCGTGTGGCATACCAAGCATTTTAAACCATGTACCAGATTTACAAATGTGGCATAAAATTTATGGGCCAAATGCCCAACTCTGAACCAGGATTGATTATACAAGTAAATATGAAAGACTCTCTTTTGTAAAATATTTTACTTATCTGAAGATATTTTTGAAATGTTACCTTTGTTCAAGGCATTATGCTAGCCTTGATGTATACATTGGTTAGCAAAACCAACATGTCTTGTCACATCCAGTGGGGAAGAGGGACATTGATAAATAGTTATATTAACATCCATTGTGGCAGATAGATGCTCTTGATGCCCATCCACATGCCCTTGGCACTTGGTGAAGCAAAGACTGTTTACTTTGAATGCCTGTATATCTCTACCTGAGGGTTTTTGTTTCTGGAAATGAGAGCATACTTGGCCCATGTGCAGGGTAAGCCCTATATACTGAAGCATTCCTACCCCTGGGGGCAGCCCTCAAGCAATGATGAATGGGGAATGTTGGACGAATACACAGCTACCTAGTCCCTCATTTGGGATAGTTTTGAGATGTGATCTTTACTTTTTACTCAGATTTCCCCAGAGGAATTCGACTTTTGTTGCCCGTGGTGGTAATTTATTTGATGTGATGGACTTTCTTTTCTTCCCTGGCTCCCTTGGAATCCCAAACAATATATCCTGGGATCACTTCCCACTTAGGTACTTGCACTCAAATTGTCTCAGTGTGCATTTCATAGAAACTCAAACTAAGACACGTATTAACACGTTTTGTTAGATTCTATGGAGGAAAAACTAAAGGTTGGTATAAAAACTTGTAAGAGGAAGTCAAGTGGGTTCCATGATGGCTACTCTGAAGAAGTGTCACTCAAAGATTTAGTAGGAGGACATTAGGTGCAGGCATACCAGGCTGAAGGAAGTAGCAGTGTAAAGGTCCTGTGGGTAGGAGAGAGCCTGGCACTTCTAAAAAAGGTAAAGGGAGTAAGAAAAATAGTGATAACAGGTGAAGCCACACATATAGGTAGGGTCCAGTTTATACCTAGCCTTTTAGATCATATTGAAAACCTGAGTCTGTATCCAAAGAGCAGGGACAAATTGAAAAGACTTTTAAGTAAAGGAGAGACATGGTCAAATTTACATTTAAAAAGATTACTCGGGTGTTTAATGGAGAGCAGATTGGAGTGGTACAAGGAGAGCATCCCACGAGGAGTCATTAGCAGTGGTACAAGCAAGAGACACTGGTAGCTGGATGAGTGCAGGATTTCTCAGCCTTGGCGCTGTTGACACATTGGGCCAGATAATTCTTTGTTGTGCGGGATTGTTCTTTGCATTGTAGAACGTTAACTGCATCTCTGGCCTCTGTACACTTGATGCTGGTAGCATTGCTTCCTCCAATTGTGACAACCTAAGATAGCACCAGGCATTCCTGACTGTCCCTTTGGGTACAGAGTTGCTCTGGGAAAGAAGGAGAATAGAAATTGGCTTTTGTTAGTACCAAAATGTATTCTTAATTTCAAATAAATTGAAAAACAGAACATCAGGAAAATGGAAAGGTCACTCCCTTTTATGGTTCATCATGTTTCACACCAAACTTTTCTGACCCTCCAGAGTGCCTCCCCACCCCCACCCCCACCTCTTCCTTATTTGGGTCAACTAGGCAATCAGTTTCCTACTTATCCACTTCTAAAATTTTTGGCTTTGTCTTCACATCCAATCAAAAAATGAATGCCATTGTTTTATTTTTCCCCCACTATCTGTTTTATATAGAGCCACTGCTACTACCTGGTTGTGTCCTTTGTCTTCTTAAATTTTTCCCCCACCAGTTCTCAAAGCCCAGAAAGATGACCTTCGCTTTCTTTCTGATGCTTTGCCCAAACAACTTAGTCCAATTGGCCTCTCCTTCTTCTGGACTCTCACAGCACGTGTTTTTTTTTGACTTCTTTGGCAATTAGTTGAGACAGTTTTCCATAGGATTATCTTTTCTAGCATGCGTATCCTTTCTTCCCAGTGAAATTAAAAGCATCGTGATTTCCAGGCCTGCATGATGTTTTTGTGTGTCTCAGATAGTACCTGTGCAAATAGGACACATTATATAGTTTGCTTAGTAAGCTAGCATGTCCCAGACATGATTGCTACCTAAGTTAATACTCCAGAAACATGTTTACCATATTAAAGGGAGCTCTTCAAACTTATGTAGGGTTGCCCAGAGTATATAGAATAGATTATACCACAGACTAGTCTTCTTTAAACTGTTACAATTTCAAGGGGGAAACCCTTGAAAATCTACTTTGGTGGCGGTGCTGCCAAGGAGAAATGGTGACATTACTGTGAATGAGCTTGACCCAGATGATGTTAACTGCAGTATATGGCTTCATATTTAGTCCAAAGTCATAGAGAAGGCTTTTTATAAAACTAATCTGAGCTGATGACTAAAAGAGAAATATTTAAAGGTCTTTCCTCCTCTCCATTGACTCAGTATAGATAGGAATGACATGCACATAGTGAGGGGAGAATGTGGGACCATGAATGGAGATTTTTGTAGCACATTTTTCATTGGCTTTAATGAGGTGTGTTTGGCTAAATGCATTAGTTCAGTTGTCAGAATGTCTTTTTTCAAAGCAGCATGGGTTAGCCCCAGATCTCAGTGAATATCTGAAATGGAGCTGCAATTTAAAAAAAAAATTAGTGTTGGTCAGAAAGCCCATTGACCCAGGGAGCACACAGACTCCCTACCAGTTTCAATAGGAGTGGGATCATCCCGACAGTGAGGAGCTAAGGCAAGTTGCTATGGAGTTGTGGGCATTGAGAAAGGACTGCTCGACTAATTACAGTGCAGAGAGAATGGGAGAGGTATCCCAGCAAAGAAGCATTTTCCATTGTGTTGCTTTTTTGCTGGTAAACCCTCAGAATTTCTAGATTTCCATAGGAAAAGGCCTTGTTGGTTATTCAGGGACTTGACGGGGTGGGAAAAGATGTCAGTTCTTCCCACCTAAAAATATCCTTAAGGTAATTTCCTAAACATGTCCTTATGGCAAGACTCAAAAAGACTAGGTAAAACAGTCAGTCGATCAACAGATATGCTTTAATTGCCTTCTCTGTACAATGAACAGTGTTAGGTGCTGTCAGGCATTTAATTATAAGGCATAATGCCTATCCTTGAGGAATTTGCAGTTATCTGAGCAGTTTAAAAAAAAAATCTGTGAATGAAATTGATAATAGGTGTCAAGTGTGTTGTAATCAAAATGAGTGCATTTAGGATACACATATAGAAAACAGACAACCCCAAATACTTCATATGTGGTAATTAAGTAAATAATCACAGATTCAGTGGAATATATTGTTGCATATTTTTTTTCTTAATGAGGAAAATGGGGTATAGAGAGATTAACAAGCACAAGGTCACTAAGTTTAACCATAGAGCAGGAATTTGAGCCCAGGTAATCTGACTCTGGAGTTTGTGTGCCTATAACATTAGTCTGTATTGATGAAGAAAAGAATTACCAGTTTTCTCAAAACAGGAAGGAATTTTCCTAACCTTGAATGAGGGATGTGATAGAGATGAATGAAGAGGGAACTGGGTGGGGTCTTGATAGTGTGTGGATCCGGGGGTGGGGTTGTGGGGAGATGGTGAAAAGTGGTAATGCTTTAAGCAGCAGCTTGAAGGAAATTAAAATGGCATATTAGGTGTATATGTGGGTGGAAGAATGAGTAGCAATTCTAATCTAGGTGATTTTGAGTAGGAGATTAGTTGACGATACGTAGGAGCAGAGATGGGTACAGGTTTCTAAGCAAGCTATTTTGCAGCACCTTAAGATTTAAAATGTACATGGTTTTGACTCAGCCTTTCCACATACAGGAATGCGTTCCACAGAATTACTTAGACTATATTATTTGTAAAAATGAAAAAATGACAATGACATAAATGACGTTCAAAAAGAGAATTGTTAAATTGTAATCTGTCATACCATGGAGTAGTTTAAAAGACAGTCTCATCTGTTTTGATTGACGCTGAGAGATGGTTGTGATTTGCTGTGCATTGAAAAAATAAGTGATTTAGTGACTAATATGTATAATATGATTGTATTATAAAATTAGGTGTAATCAAGTCAAGTAACACTTATGAAACCCTAACTGTGGGCTGGCCACTGTTCAGGTACATGGAATACGGTAGTGAGCCAAGCAGACAAAGATCCCTGCCCTTGTGAAGCTTGCATTTTGGAGGGGAGACAGACACTAAAAATAAGCATCATAAATAAGTAAATAATGTAATATGTTAGGTGATAAGTACATGCAAAAAAGAAAGAATAGATAAATGAGATTGGGGTGCGCAGATAGGGGAGGTAGAGACAGTCTTAAATGGGATAGTCACAGTAAGTTTCATGTAGAAGGTGAGAAATGAGCAAAGATCTGAAAAGCTGAAAACACCAAAAAGAAAGTATACTCTGGGTAGAGGGAACAGCATCTAAAACATAGGCTTTAAAGTGGGAACATGCCCGGTTTTCAAAGAACAACAAGAAAGCTGGTGTAGAGGAAGTGAGGGGAAGAGTACATTATATGAGAGGGGGCTGGGTAGTTAACTGGGGTTCTGGTTATATTGAACAGGACTATCCAAAACAAATATAATGCAAATCATATATGTAAATTGTAAATTTTTGGTAGCCACTTTGAAAAAGCAGAAAAAGGAATGCGCAGTTAATATTAATAGTGTATTTATTTAAGGTGATAGATCTAAAATACTATCATTTTAACATGTACTCAATATAAAATATTAATGGGATATTTTAAATTTCGTGTACTAAGACTGCACTATGGTGCATATTTCACACTTCTAGTGCATCTCAATTAGGACTGGCCACATTTTAAGTCTCAGTAGCTACAGGTGGTTGGTGGCCACCATATTGGATAGGGCCTTGCAAGTTACAGTTAGGATTTAGCTTTTACATGGAGTGAAATAGTCACTGCAGAAGTTTGAGCAGAAGAGTAACTTGATCTAGCTTATATTTTAAATGAATCAGTTTGATTGGTGTGTTGAGAAACATCCAAGTTGGAGAAGGAGTGGGGAAACATGGATAGAAGCAAAGAGACCTTTTAAGAGGCTGTTATGCCAGTCCAGGCAAGAAATGATGGTAACTCAGATTTGGGTATTAGCAGTGGAAATTGAAAGAAGTGGTCAGATTCTAGATCTCTTTTGAAGGTAGAGTCATCAGCATAATTTCCTGACAGATTGAATGTAGAGTGTACAGGAAAGGGAAGTGTCATGTATAATTTCAACGCATTTAGCCTGAGTAGGTGGAAGATGGAGTTTCAACTGAAATGGTGATTCTGCAGGTGGGGAAGATTTGGATGGGAAAACTTAGTCTTTGATTTCTATTTTATTTCAAACTAAAGATTCGAGTTGGCAGTAGGATATATGAGTCTGAATTTGGTAATAAAGTCTAGACTGAAGGTATAAATTTGAGAGTTGTCAGCATAAATAAATATATTAAAGCTGTGGGACTGGATGAGATCATCAAGGGAGTGAGGGTTGATTGACAAGAAAGAGGTCTGAAGACTGAGCCTTGGAAATCTCCAATAGTATGAGGTCCCAGACTGGTCTGAAAGGATTTACACCATATTGATAATCATCTTTACCTCTAGCTAGGGGGACTTTAAGGGCCTGGCAAAGAAGGAGGACTTTGAATATCTAACTATTTTTATGACAGAAGTATAGTTTTGTGATTTAAAAATACACTAGCAGGCCAAGAGGATTTCCGGTTTTAGTTTGGACATCTAAGGAAGCTTAGGAGTCATCAGTCCTGCCCTTCAAACAAGAGAAAGCTTGTAAAGCTAAGTTATCAATGACTTTCTTGGACCCATCAAAGAACTGAGTTCTCAGAGCCAACTTCTAGACCCAAACCTGGAGAGGCAGGTGCCTGCAGGAGGACACAGACTGAATCATTTGCTTACCTGAGGCAGAATCCTCCAGAGACCATATATGCCTGTAAGGAACATTAAATTAGAAATTCTGATGAATTGCTGTAGACTGAGTGTGGGCTAGGATGAGTGAGTGCTGCTTCTTGGGGCCACAGTCATGGTTGAGGGGAGCCTCATGCTTTTCCAGGCCTTTCTTCCAGGAACCCCACTTGGCTCTCACTGGGAAGACTGGGAATAATTTGGAGAAAGCCACCCATCCCATTTCTCTGCCCTAGTGATTATAGAAGTTGCTAAAGGATATTTTCTCTGTATATGGGATTCTGGGTTGTCAGTTTTTTTCTTTCACTCCACCCAAGGCCCTGAGTGACTATGAAGAGCTGAGCTCCATGCCAACCTGTGATGGGCATGTAATGGGAGCAAGAAATAAGCTTTGTTTTGCAAAAACAAACAAAAAATTAATGGTGCAATAATCATGGTGATTCTTGAAAGACAGCATAATGAAATGTGCTATTTTATGTTACATAGAAGATGGGGAACCATTGGATGTTTTTGGTAAGAGAAGTAATTTGATTTACCCAGTGGAACCATGCTCCTTGTCTATTCCTCTAAGAACATTGTGCAGCAAAGATTCTCTGCTATCTGAACTAATTCTCACCCTTGGCACCAGTATGTGTCTAAAGTTACTTAATAGGAATAATAATAAGAACCCAAACTGAATTATAATTGCCAGAATCCTATTCATAGTATTATAATAGAGTTAACTTTGTGTATTGTTTGAGGCTATTTTTTAAAAGGCATATTTATAAGTTTTAGAATTTTCGCCATGTTTTAATATTTTATATAATTTCCAGTGACACAACATAAGAATATCCATATTGAGTAATTTCTTCCCTTTTTATAATTTCATGCTTATCATTAAAAAGAATATTTAACAGTGGAATTCTCTATTTTGGCTGTTATCCAAAGAGATTAAAAATTGCTTATTCTATAATGCATTTAAAAATAGTTTTCTATTGAATATGTATCTAGTGTTACTTGCCTTTTAATTAAATAAGAATCTAGAGATTTTACCTTATAAAGGGCCTTAGCTTCAGAAATAATTTTGATGCATGCTCCATATGTATTTGAAAAGGCAGTTTAATATTGTGTCTAATATTTTTTTGTGTGGAAGAAAGAATCTAAAGCCCTGAAATGTTATACATGTTGGGTTGTGAATCATGGCAACTTCGAGCAACAAAGATTGGGTCTAGGATTTCCTTATCTTGTCTCAGATTTTTTATTTTCTAATAAATTCCCTTTTTCATGAGCATGACTGAAGATAGTAATGAGCCAAAGGCATTCTGCTCCCAAATTAATACATAATATTTGGTTAATAAGCACATCAGAGTTGGAGGACAATCCACATAGAAGAGTGGAAGGCAGGCAGTCAGTTGCATCAGATAATGGCTTAAAAGCCCCCCTCCCCCCAAGTCCTGACTGTTCCCTAGAAATTTCTACTGATTTGAAGGTGAACCTTGATTGAGATGTAAAGTTTCAACTTCCAAGAAGCTGAATAACATACACAGCAGGAAATGCCAATATCATTTTAATAGACATATCTTGTAAAGGTGAATTTCAATGAGCTTTCACAGCTTTCTGAACAGTTTTATCACACATTTTAAGTAGGTCAATGTTATCATTTATACATAACTTTATTGCTTTAGTGTTATATTTTTATGATTATCTTACAAATGCTTCACTGAAGATTTACTGAAGTCTCCCAGTGATTTTTATATTCTTTCTTATTCTTGTTTTGCTTGAAAAGTCTTAACTTTCTATCCCTACTTACCTATTTAAAAACCTGTCTCCTTTCCCCAGCTTACACTCTGCATCATTATCTGCCTTTCTTTAGAGTCCAGGCCTTTCCTGGACCATTTTCTTCTTCCTAACATTTTAGCTACTTTTATCTTTCTTCCATATTTGATTATTTAATTGTGAAACTCAGGAACAGAACTAGTCTCACATGTCTTTGTGTCTGCAGCACATGCGGAGACCTGGGCAGCACAGATTTACAAAGTTTATAAAAAGGGAGGAGGGAAGGAAGAAAGGAAATTATATCTCTTTTTTTTGTTTGTTTGTCAGGCAACATTTTATTTTCCCACACTTTACATTGTTTTATTTTTATTGAAGTACAGTCAGTTATAATGTGTCAATTTCTGGTGTACAGCACAATGTCCCAGCCATGCATATACATACATATATTCATTTTCATATTCTTTTTTATTAAAGGTTTATTATAAGATATTGAATATAGTTCCCTGCACTATACAGAAGAAACATTTTTTAAATCTATTTTTGTATATAGTGGCTAACATTTGCAAATCTCAAGCTCCCAAATTTATCCTTTCCCACTCCCTTTCCCCGGTAGCCATAAGATTGCTTACTATGTCTGCAAGTCTGTTTCTGTTTTGTAGATGAGTTCATGGTGTCGTTTTCTTTCTTTCTTTTTTTGAGATTCCACATATGAGTGATATCAAATGGTATTTTTCTTTCTCTTTCTGGCTTACTTCACTTAGAATGATGATTTCTAGGTCCATCCATGTTGCTGCAAATGGCATTATTTTATTCTTTTTTATGGCTGAGTAGTATTCCATTGTATAAATATAACCACAACTTCTTTATCCAGTCATCTGTCAATGGACATTTAGGTTGCTTCCATGTCTTGGCTATTGTATATAGTGTTTCTGTGAACAGTGGGGTGTGTATATCTTTTCGTGTTTGAGTTCCCTCCAGATATATGCCCAGGAGTGGAATTACTGGGAGATATGGTAAGTCTATTTTTAGTTTTTTGAGGAATCTCCACTGTTTTCCATAATGGCTGCACCAAACTGCATTCCCACCAACAGTGTAAGAGGGTTCCCTTTTCTCTACACCCTCTCCAGCATTTATCGTTTGTGGACCTTTGAATGATGGCTATTCTGACTGGTGTGAGATGATACCTCATTGTAATTCTGATTTGCATTTCTCTGATAATTAGTGATATTGAGCATTTTTTCATGTGCCTATTGGCCATTTGTATGTCTTCATTGGAGAGTTGCTTGTTTAGGTCTTCTGCCCATTTTTGGATTGGGTTGTTTGTTTTGGAAATTATACCTCTTAATCTGAGTGAAATTTCAGTGCCTCATCTCTTTATAATTGTATATAATAATTTCCTTTTAAAAATCAGATAGTAAGACCAAGACACTAATCCATGTACACACTAAACTATGCACATATCTATATAGTGACTTTTGGTAGGAGTTTCTGTTTACTCAGAGAAATAACCTGACATAAGGAAAGGCCTCCCCGCAACCCCATGAGCAGTGTTGCAAGTAGAAAAATTAGGATTAATGTATTCATTGTCAAACCTACTGAAACTCAGCAATACGTTTTGCACACTGGTACAGAAAGTTGTGAGAAATGATGAGCAGTATGGATGTCTGAGACTTTGCTATTTTCAGAAAGAAGAGGGTATTTTGCAAATGTGTCTTATATTGTTCATGGTCCTGCCTATGGTTATTCCCACATACCTGCCACCTGCAAGCTTCGAATAAGCATTCATCTCATGAAAACCATTCATGGAGCTTTACAAAGTCTTGATCCCAGAGCTTCAGGATTGAGAATTGAAGAGGTAGATGTGATGAGTGGGGTTTTTTTTTCAGGGTTGGTAAGGAAGCAGCTGGAAATGTAAGTATTTCCTGCTCCCCCTCTTTGACAGTATTTGGAGACTCAGTGATCTTCAAAATACTTTCAAGAATTTTTGAGGTGTTTCATTATATCTAGAGACAAAATAATGGAATGAAGCATTTCCTAAAATTAACTTCCTGAAATGTTCATGTTCTCTGACAGTGTTCCTAAACTCATACGATAAATACGTCATTGTTAAGGACATTATTTCTTTCGAAATATATTAAAAACTGTGTGTGGGAAAATCACTAAGTAAATTTAAATTGTCCTTACTATTATGCAATACTTTTTCTTTAGAAATAGAATGCCAAATCAAGAATGCCAAGAAGGAGAAAGAGAAATCATTCATGGCTCTAATTTGCTCAGTAAATACTTTTTATTTATTTTATGCCTGATACTGTTTTTGGTTCTTGAGACACATCAGTGCAGAGCATTAAGGCGTGACTTTCTTTCTGCAACAATTATAAATGACCTTCTATTTGATGATTGCTGGTTTGTTACATCTTATAATGTTTTCACATATTCATCCTTCATAAAAATTTATAAATGAAATAAAGTAATTAAATATGTCTAATTCACTGTATGCATAAAGTTAAAATAAATTAGGTATTGATCATTTCTTATAGGGCTTATTTCATTATCTTTTAAAAAATGATTTTGCTGTAAAATACAAGAGGGAATTTATGTGAACGTTGGAGCTTTTTCAGTGCATGAGTTAAAAGAGTATCACAAACAGGAGATGGCCATTCCACCTATGAAATTTCTTTGTAGGCAAAAGCTTTTATATATAGTTCACTGGGAAAATCTCTTGCCATGGGAAAATCATAGCAAGTTGTAAAATAAATTTAAGAGACAAAATTTCCTTCAACTTAGGCAAATTGTATGTTTGTAAATCATAATTTATTGGAATTTTGTAAGTATTATGAATGTAGCATCTCATTTTATCAAGCTAAACGTGAAACAGAATCTTCTCTGGTTGGCTGGTTGACTTGGAGCAGTTTGTGGTTTAAATGAAAGAAACAGCAGCTCTTTGCAAGCAAAGAAAAAGAAATATACACATACAGATAGATAAAGATATATAAAATAATTTATCTGAGTCTAATTTGGTCAGGCCAGTTGTACTTTTAGAGATGTTTTAGGTGCTAAATTTCAGAACCAAGGATGAGAATCCTTTCCCACTATTGTTTGCAAACAAATAAAAGTCTTCAAACACTTGTGTATGTTTCACAATAATCAACCAACATTTCATTCCTTTTAAATTTTTTTTTGCTTGGAGGGGAGATCATGCATACTTTCACATATTTTTTCATGAAAGGAGCTATATGATCACAGGAATTTAGGAAATGTTGTTATAACAGCTTTGAACAGAGACTCTGAACTGGATTTAACAAAGGTATACCCATTCACTGTGGACCTCACAACTGATTATTCTCTTTCGCTCTGGTTTTCTCATCTATCACATAAAGATACTAATATATAATACACAGTGTTCTTAGAAAAAGCTCAGTGCTGGACCTGCCTCATGGAAAAGCTTCAACAGAAAATAAGTATTTTATTTATATTATCATCATCATTATTATTAGGTATAAATTATACATAAGATTTGACAATAATATGCAGAATATTAGATTGGGCTTTGGGTTCAAGTATATCCTCTAGTTGGGGAGCTAAGGACCATACACTTGAAGTAATAGCTGAAAATAAAAATAGTGGTATGGCTAAAAGTAGATTTTTTTATTTCATGTAAACTTTAGATATTCTTTTATATAAATGTTGCAAACTGTCCTAAAAATCTAAATTTCTTCATAAATGTTGCCCATTTATACTGTTCATTAAGTAGAAACAAACTCAGATGATCTCCAATAAAGTTTGTATTGATTATTAGCTTCTTGAGGAAACAAAAACAAGACACAATTCAATTTTGCCAGCTTTTTTCTCTTTGAACAGTAGAAAGGTGTTACATCTCATTGCTGCCAAGTGGAGCAGATTAAAGGTCAGGACAGCTTGCGAGAATCTGCTTCTCTAATAGCAACATTCCAGCGTACGTGTGAGAGGGAGGGAGGAATTTTTAGCCTACTTTGCTCCTGAAAATCAACAGAGAATAGAAATATAAAATATATAATTATATATAAATTAAATATAAATATTATATGTATAATTATATATAAATTAAATATATATATATCTGTCTTCAGAGGTAATTTTTTTGTTTCAATTTTATTCCTTAGCTTTGATCATAGGATTTTTTCCTATTGAGTGAACACATACTACCTGAAAAATAGAGTTGAAAAAGAAATTCTTGAAGAAAAATGCAAATAATAACTCTCAAATAATTGCCCAGTAATTTGTGATTTTTTTGCCCCCAAACTCTTTAAATACATTCATTTGTAATAAAAAAAAAAATCCCTCCACCTGAAATCATTCTCTCTTATTTTCCTTTATTTTTTTAAAACTACCCTGCCATGTAATTGTAAAATGCATATTTATGAAGAGTTGAGAGAAACCCAGTTGAATTTCCACGTCCAACCTACCCAGCTGCTGATGGCTGTCTCCAAGAAATAACTAACTTGCTCACATATGCTCCTGATGATTTCTATTATGTAGTTGACAGGGAGTGTCAGTCTGTCAGCACTAAGTGCCATTTGTGAAATTAAAGACACAGGAAAACAAGGCTGCTGTGATAATAGTTACAGTTATACATATTTGCTGATTTTGGAGCAACATCAGAATTTAGTAATATCTTTTCAGTCACATATTTTTTCCCCTTCTAGTCTTTCTCTAGTTTATGGCATTTTAAGCACACTAAATGACCTTCTGCTTGTTAGTGCAAATATTACCTTTTAATTTTCTGTTTTGAGAGATTACTTAACCTATATAAACATATACAAGGACTGATTTTTGGAGACCTGTCCATGCTTCTATGAAAAAAGTTAAAATAAGTATGTATGACAAGGTACATTGATTATTCTATACAAAGGCACACAACACATATTTCTAGTTTGTTGTAAATGGAACATGATTTGGCGTCTAGCTCCATCTCTGTGTGTTTTTAGAAGAGAAACATTTGCTTAGATCCAAGATAAGATTTGGTTTTAATAGCACAATCAGATACATAAACATTCACAAAGAACTATACTGCAGGAAGCTGAGACGTCATAGGACGTCTAGAAGTATTGGGAGTGTCCATACCAAGATGGATTCACTTGCACATCTTTCCTGTTAAGAATAATTTTCACACACATTATAAAAGTTTGAAAAATCTTACAAGACCCTGATTTTTACTACTATCTCACTCATAAGATCAGAAAATTCCCAGTCCCTTAGTGAAAATGCTAACATGAGGATAATTAGCAAGATGGAATAGTGGATTATTCTAAGAATAAATCATGAGCAAAAGTAAACTATGATTGTGTTATGATATAATCTGTATGTTGGTATGGGCCTCTTGAGGGAATAATATGACAATCTCCTTTGTGACAGTTTTAAGAGCATTAAAAATTGCGACCATTTATTCATTTTTTTTTTGTTAAATTCAGGAAAGGATTGTGTAATAAAGTGGAAGGAAAAAAGAGAGTCTTCCTGTGTCAGGTAGTAATTTTTGTTATTGCTTATTTTTTATTGTTATGCTTATTTTTTAAAGTTATTTTTATCAAGGAAGCAATACTTAATGCTCATGATTATTACGGTTCACTCATTTTTAAATAATTTGTGAAGAAAGCATGGCTAATAGTTTCAGATAAGTATTTTGATTCACTATTAGAAACACTGGGAAAATTATGAATTTTATACAGTGCATTTGAATTAAACAATTTTAGTGATAATTCTGGATCATGGTATGTGTGAGGATAGGACCATGGTATGTGTGATCATGCATTTTACTTTTCTCATGTGTAAAAGGGGGTCTGAGATGACTCCAAATTTTTAACGTTATGCACATACTGATATTATGCTCAAGAAATTATTGAAGAAAAGGGAGAATCAAGGATAATAATTTAGTTCTATTTAATAATACTCATTACTTGATTATTAATGTCACGAACCAAAAGTGTTAATGCACTTCATTTGTTTCAGATAGAAACTCTGATGCTTGAAGTTCAAACATACACCTTCCTTTGGGGATGGCATTCATTCATTCAACTGGTATTTTTGAAGTGTCTTCTATGTGAGGGCATTGTGATGGGCTTAAAACTTGAAGGTGAAGTATATTATAAAGCTCACTAAAAGAAATAGAACTGTAAATTGCAACTTAAGTAGTATTTTAACAAATTTTACTGCTTAGCAGATAAGTGATGCTTACCCGGTGCTGCCGTGCCCCGGCAAAGCTCTATGTGCTATGCAGATGGGAAGTAACTCCTGTCATCCTCATAGTGTTCCTGTGTAAGTCAATGCTATTATTTTCTGCAGTTTACAGATGAGAACACTGATAGAGAAAATAGGTAATTTGCTCCTAAAATTGATAAATGACAGGGTGTGATTTGAAACCAGAGGTCTATGGCCCACATGCTTAAACACTGTTCTGTCCTGCTTCACCTAGATACATTACAGAAACAGAGGAATCTGATTGCAAACACACTTAACTCAACTCCTTGTGAAAGTAATAGTACTGTGACCAGAAGACTTAGGTCCTCAATTTTATTACCTTACGGATTATCAATAGGACCAATGATAAGTTTCCTTCTTTTTTTTTTTATTTCCACTCATCCCTTAATAAAGGAAATGATCCTCATTACAGTGTATATAAGATAATTACACGCAAATCTCCTATTACACCTGAGTTATACTATTTTGGTAAATTCAAATAACACTATAAAGTTATTGTTGAATATTATTCTATATGTGTACAGATATCCTCAAATCTGTGTCTTTATAACTATTTGAAAAGCTTTTCCTTTCAAAGTAAGCAGAGAGATTATGTTTTCAGTAGTTTATTAAACTATTCTGAAATCACAAAGGACATAAAATAGAATTGATGTCTGAAGTCCTGTTCAACTTTTGTCTTGGCAATGCCTTTACGCAGAGAGGGAGGGAGAAAAGTTTATTCTTTGCAGATACCCCTTCTCACCAACCACAGTTCAACTTGTATTCTAGACAGGTAGGCTCCTCATTTAAGGGATTCAAACTGTTTTCAATGAAGACATCCCTAGAAGAATTTGCTTATTCAGAAGAAAAGTCATTCCACCCTTCACGAAAGGGAAACTGTATGACTTTGTTTCATTCTAAGAAATTAAGAAAGAGCCCCAAATCTCAAAGCACATAGAAAAGTCTTAGCAAACAGTATTCTGTAATATTTGTAGGAAAATATAAATACATTATCTCCATGTATATTTTCTAAAAATATGGTGTATATTTATTGGAACCTTCCTGTGTTGCAGTGCCATATTTCAAAACACTTAATTCACACAATGAATAAACTCATTTATACATGAAGACACTGAGATACAAATAACTTAAGTAGCAAACTTATTCACATCCTCAGGAATCCTGCCGCTCCATGCTACATTATATTGATCTTGTAGACGTTATAGCTATTATAAATATTTGGGTATCTGCTGCTCTAAAAATCTTTTTCCCTGAGTAGGCATTGAGGAAGCTTTCATATTGTTTTCCTTGTAATGTTTTGATTTTTTTTTAATCTTAGTGCTTTACAGCCCAATCTCGCCACCTTATTAGATATTCTAATTTGCTCATCTCAAATGTTTTGCCTGCTACTATAATGACTGTAATTATATCATTTCTAAACTTTAATTTGTGCAAATGTAAAATAACTGACTTTCATTTTGCAGTTAGCAAATAGTTTCTCAGACTGACCAAAATGCTTTGGGGAGGGTAATTTATTGAATATAAGAAACATATTATTTTTGTAAATTCAGATTATATATATCTTCAAATGTGTATATATGTATATGTGTGTATATATATAGAAATTCAGATGTGTACATATATATAATTTCTATTGGGGAAGGCTTGGTTCCATTATGATTATGTAATAGCCAAGGGAGTACCTGTTGAGTACAAAGTTAATAGCTTTTCTAGATAGGACCCCAGAATTAGTGCATGAAGGAAAGATAGTAGATCTGTTTGAAGAGTTCATTAAAATAGGTTATATACGCTCTTATGAAATATAGAGGAGCACAAAATCATCCAGAGGAAAGCATAGAAACATCCTAAATTATTTAAGAACCAAAGGGATTGATTTATGATGAATTATTAAAGATAAAGGGATCTTAATAATAATAAATATTATATAAACAAGGGATATGTCTAAGGCCAAGATGCTGAGGAAACTGCTAACTTCAAAGAAACTTAACCCAGTGATTAATGAGGATTGGAAACACTTTCATATTCTAGATAAGGTTGCCCAATTAAAGATGTTATAGAAGAGTACCTGTAAATGGGAAGCTGACCAAGCTCATCTGATTTTTAGAAGATAACTTACTTTTTAGTTTAGAATATAGGAATGAAAATGGTCCATGCAAAAAGATATTAGGTCCTTGAAATAGTAATTCAAAGGGAAACTTTCAGGATGTTATGTTGAACATTCTTAAAATAATAGAATGAATGTGATAAGATTTTGTGATTTTTTTTTTTACTTTGATTAAATGTGATACAACTATTTTTCTCCCAAGTTGTTTTTTTTCCCTAACATATAACCAGGGATGAACTACACTCAGAATATTTACCAGATGGTATGGCTTGACCTGACTAATCAGAATATAAAACTAGATGGCATTCCAGATGTGTAAGTTCTGTGTACAACGTGACCAGAGATAGACCAGAGCAGTGAGGGACTGGCTTTCTGCCTGTGTGTGAAGTTCTTGAACTCTAGACTAAGAGAAGGTGCACCAAGCTTAACTTCCTGTATGTATGAGTACTGAGAAGAGCGTTCATAATCAGGGAGTACGTAGTGTCAGGGCCGTACTGTTGTTAATACCGGTGTCCATTTTGGTTAGTCAGTGCTCACTTAATAGCCATTGGAACAGGTTGAAATTTTGCCTTTGTCTAAAGAATTGTTAACCTGGGTTTCCTGAAGAGAAAAAAATGATTTTCTGAATTAAAAATCCATACTCTGTAATAAGAAATATGTATGTATTCATCTTTATACAGGATATGTTGTAGGTTGTATTCGTCAGAGGGCAGACTCCAAGTTGGAGTTCACTGTGCAGGATATTGATAAAAAAGTGTCTTTGGGATCAAAACTGGTGGGATGGGGGAAGGAAGCAAGAGTGGTGAGAGGGAGGTGACAAAAGATGCTAAAAGGCCCAAAGACTCCCTCAGCTAACCCCACAGGATGCACACGAGCTGAAAGGACCCTTTAGGGTTATCCTAAGTAGTGCCTGTGTGACCAGACCATTGTCCTACGGGTTAATCAGTTATTGGAGATGGGCTGCCCTGTGGGGGCAGCTTTCCAAGGCTGAGGTAAACCCTGAAAGGGCTGACAGCTAAAGCTGGTGCTCATAGTACTCTCAGCTGCTGGGACACCAAGTCCTTCAGTGAAGGGAGATCTGGGCTGCCTGCCATGTGTCCACCACAGAATAGGACAGCTTCTTTCTCTAAATCTCTCTCTTAATAAGTATTGTATTAAACTTTAATATGTCCTCACCTATCTGACCTCTTCATATCCATAGCTTTGTTTAGAATCACATGCTTAGATCAATGTATGTCTTTCTTGAGTGGAGTGTTGGGAGGGGAGTAGAGCCTGTTTATCCAGTAGGACAGAAGAATTACTTTCCTTGGATATGTGAACCCTTTAACAGAATCTCTTGGGAAAGAAGTGGAGTTTTGGAAGATACCATGATTCCATGTTGTGAATTTTATTTTGCCTGTTTGTCACATCCCCTTCCAAGACTTGGACTGTTGTAGATAGTATGTTTACTTGTATGTCCTGCAAATCTTTATTGAGAGCTGATAATGTGATGCACTTGTGGCATGTGTGCATGAATTAAATATACAGATCTTGATTTACAATGAGGCTACATCCTAATAAGCCCATTGTAAGTTGAAAATGTCATGTTGATAATGCCTATAGTTGGGCAAAATCATCTAACACAAAGCCTATTTTATAGTAAAGTGTTGAATAGCTCATGTAGCTTATTGAACATTGTACTGAAATTATAAAAAAATGAAATGGTTGTAATGTATCAGTTGTTAACTCACATGATTTTGTGGCTGAGTGGGAGCTGTAGCTAGACGCCGCTGCCCAGCACCGTGAGAGAGTATCTTACTGCATATCACTAGCCTGGGAAAAGATCAGAATTCCAAATTCAAAGTACAGTTTCTTTGGAATTCCTATTGCTTTCATGCCATCGTAAAGTTGAAAAATTTAAGTCAGACCATTTTAAGTCGGCAACTGTCTGTAGTCCCCTTCTCTTGAGGAGTTTCCATGCTAGCCAGGGAGATAGTCAAAGGGATGATTATTGTATAGTAGGTAAGAATAAACAATGAAGAACAGAAGAAGGAATGATTGCAGATGGAAGTAGTGTGGATGAAAGTAACCAGAAGGTAACTAAAATCTGTTTTTGAGACTAAGGTTTGTTTGTTTGTTTGTTTGATTTGGCATCAGTAATGTCTAGCTTGCTATGGACTGCTATGGACTTGGTGTGGCCCCAACAAATGGATGTTTAAAAGTACCCCCATTAGTCAGTGTTGCTTTCAAAATCTTGCTGAGGGATAAAGAAACTGCAACTTTGATAGCTGGTACGTGATTTTTGATACTGGATATCGGACTGTCTTGTAGAGATCAAGGATTTGGCAGGCCTAATTTCATCTGAGCAAAGCACAGTGCCTGGAACCTAGTAGAGTTTAATAAATAATTGCTAAATTAGTGAATGAACTGTACCAGGTTTATCAAGACATGCATCTTAATTGCTTGTACACTTTTCATTTTCTTACTAACTTTATAAAAGAATAAGAATAATACACGTAAACCAGTGACTTCCCTATAAACCCTCCATTCCCTCCTTACATTTTTCCCTCCCTCCCTTTCTGCTTCCCTTCTTCTTTCCTTCCCTCCTTCCTTCTTTCTCTTCCCTTCTCTTATTTCTTTTTTTCCCCTTTTTTAGGGAGTGGAATCATTTCCTCAAAGTCTACCAGAATCACAGTAAGTTTCACAGATGAAGGGGGATATAATTTGGTTAAAATATGAGTTGGAAGCCTCTAGCTTGGCTCTCTCTCCATTCTAAGAGGTAATTCCAATGTTCAGTGGGTCACAATTTGCAAACCACTGAGATAAAACATTCAAGTAATTGGAAATTGCTACTTTCCAAGTGAATATGGCAACACTAGCAGTGGAATTATTTGTGGGTAAGTGGGCTTGCCAGCTATAGCTTGAAATATTTGTTCTTCAGCTGATACATGGACGTCTAAATTTGTCACATGAATGGTCATTTTAAGGTGAGATTACATAAATATGCAAGAGGATGGATTGTTAGGAAGTTAAACATATGAAAGTCAACTACTGACTACAGTAGTTGCCCACCCTAGCACTTGATATTTTCAGTGATGGTCTTGAGTAAATTTAGTCTAAAAGTTTATGAAATATAATTTTTTAAAAATTAGATTTTGGAAAGAAAAGGGAAAAGTTAAATTTAAATTAAGGGCCTGTATCTTTGTGAGAATGAACTTTTAGTCATTTTAAAATAGATTAATTTTAAATGTACATGATGTACTGTTCTATTTTAATACAGGTCAAATCCAGTGGCAAACTTTTATGCTTAAACATCATTCTATTTTATTTAATATTTCTCTTAAAAAACGATACTACCATGACTTGAAATTGTTTTATCATGGTTTCTAATAGAGGATTTTCCTCATTTGTTTCAATTATGATTTTTCTTAAAAATCAGTTTTATATTTGTTGTGGCATTTGTAAAGCTAGTAAAACACTGCTATTTCAGAAAGCTCATCCGTTTGCTGAACTTTGTATTGCTGTCTCAGCTATTCCTTTGAGAACTTTAAGATTGCAGCATAATAATGAAAATTTTTATCACTGGAAATCCCCCTGCTTAACTTAATCAGCACACATTGGCCTCAGTAATTTGGATGACCTGAAGTATCTCTTCTTAAACATAGGTATCTCTTACACATCCAGCATTGTGTATAGTTAGAAAAGGCTATATAAACTTCTTTTCACTTTTAAGTTATGATTTCTTTCCTTTTTATTACTGGGTATGTAACTGTTATATGTTCAGAGGATAAGTGCTTCAGAACAATGGCTATTTAAATAGATTTTTTGGCTACACTTTCTGCAATATTAAGTGACATAGAACAAATATACTTATTCAATAGCCATGTCTTGTTGACAGAGGTACTGTGTAAGTAAAATGAACAAAGAAAAAAACTAACGATATTTTCCAATTTCTTGGATAATGAATTAAACTTGTTGAACTGTGGTGTTGTGATGCTTATGTTAGGGAAATGTTGTCATGCCATAATTTTCATTCTTTTACATCCATGCATTAACTTGAGTAAGAACCTAAGATTTATTTTATAGGTTTCAGCTCAGAAAGATTTCCTTTTTGTGAAGTCCCAAGCCTGATCATTTTAATATATATATAGACTTTGAAACTATGTTCATTCACTGCCTCTGACCAGTGGCTTTAATGAATGCCTAACAACTTAAACCAAACAAATAATTAGTCTCAATTACAGAAGTGTAAATTTGACTTTAATTAATGAACGTGCCAGGTTTTACACGTTGGTTTAAGTGTAATTGATCTTAGGGCCACAGAGATCAATTTAAGGGTTGGTGAAATGACAGCAAGTAGGAAGTGACTCATGTAAGAATGCACACCACTCAAAAGATTAATTGGTGTATTAGTGATAAACTAGTAGGTGGCTGATGTAATAATGATATCCCCATATTAAGAGGTCTCAAAATAGGATCACCAACTTCAGAGCTTTTAATTGTATACAATTACCATGTCACAGATACTCTTTTAAAAGAATATTTGTCACATTCATTTGTTCTCCATTTAATTTTAGGTTTTTTTTGTCTTTTTCATAATTAAAAAAGAAAAACATCCTAGAGGAAGCATACAAACTGTTTTAATGCTTTGAGATATTCTCTCTTAACTCTATTGGTAGGCCTGGGTATGAAAAATTAAGTGACTGCATTGAAGAGACAATGACTGATTGCTAGCTAGTATTTTTCCATGTCCTTCACTGTCAGTGAAGTCTGCTTTTGTTGCCATGTTAACTTCTTCCCGCTTTGACGGTAAAATCTGGAGGGGAAAAAAAAAGGAGAAAGGCGGTTCTATTATGTCATTCCATTTCTTCTCCTTTGAACAGCTTCTAATACTCGGAATGATGGGTTAAAAAGCTGAGATGATGTGATGAAGCCGAATGGTGAGAAAAGCCATGGTGGTGGCACCTTTAGTTCATATCAGTGTGTGAAGGGTTGCTGGCTGAGGGAGAGACAGGCAGAGTCCAAATCAAGGGCATGAGAGGTGGCTGCTAAGTGAGAAGTTGTGGAGATGAGAATACTACGGAGTCTTTGTCCTTTTCCCAAATATTCTGTGCCTATGTTCTTTTCTCCCTTCCTCCCCCCTACCTGCTAACCCCAGACAACTCTCCTAATAAAAGGATTTTTCAAGAAAGATGTCAAAGAAAATAGAATTTTTCAAGAAAGATGTCAAAGGAAACTGTTGAATGAGGTACAGGGGCAGCATGAGGCCGGAGTGGAGGAAGGTGATAAAGGTGCTATTTAGAAGTTAAGCCCAGAAAACTGGGGCAAGAATCAAAGCAACGCTACAGGCAGGGATGAGGTAACCAAGGCCCCGAAGATAATCATAAGGAGCAGGAGTCAGAGGCAGGAAAAAAGGCAAGGCCGGTTAAGAGGTTTAAGGCAGAGGATGACCTACTTAGAAAAAGATCTTTTCAACAGCCAGACTTTGGACTGGAGGGGAAATAGCTCAAGAGGCCCCAGAGTAGGTTACATTTGTCTGAGTGGAAGTTGTTCTGAGTAAACAAAAAATTGTAATTAGATTGAATTATGAAGATGTCATTAAATTAAGTAGTCATGTGCAGGAACATTTCCTCTTAAAATTTTTTTTAAGTTTTAGGAAGAGTTGTTCCTCATATATCAAATTTTAATTTGCATTATGTTGGTGTAGTACAACCTCATTTAGACTACCTTGTTGGAAGAACATTCTAAATCCATGAACATTTTGAAAGAGGCAGAATTTTGCTTCTTGTAAATAGATAAAGAGGCTCTGATTAACCTTTTATATGGTGTGAACTGCTTTGCAGTATTTCTTAGAAGACTTTTTAATAGATAAGTATATTGTGTATCAAAATAGTTTTATAAATACCTATTTTATTAGCTCAGACAATTAGAATAATTTGGTATCCTGAGTAGTTTAAGTATCTTTTCTGATATCTCATTTGTATTAATTATTTGCATGGTGTAGTTTTAAGCACACAAAATACAGAGCCAAAT
The DNA here is from genome assembly GCF_036321535.1 of Camelus dromedarius. Classification (NCBI taxonomy): domain Eukaryota; kingdom Metazoa; phylum Chordata; class Mammalia; order Artiodactyla; family Camelidae; genus Camelus; species Camelus dromedarius. The sequence goes on along the minus strand of NC_087472.1, from coordinate 92,832,183 downwards.
TTGTTGGAGTGAATCCTGGCTCTGCCATTTTCTACCTGTGTGAGGACCCTGGGCCTCTGCCTTGTCTGTCTCACTTCCATCACCTGTAAAATGGGCTAACAGTACTGCCTGTTTCATAGAGTGATTATACCAGTTTAATATATGCATATGTATACACACATATACATACATACATACATATATATGCTTTGGACAATAATAGAAACAGAGAAAATAGTTATTAAATATTTATTATTGTTATTCTCATTCCTAACAGTATTTTTGTATACTAATAATACTCCTACTAATAGTAATAATAATAATAATCCAATTCTAATCTTAGTATGTTTACATACCATCCCTTAGATCCTCCTGCTGTTTCTTTTCTTCCCTTTGCAGTAAAACAAGAGTTGTCTATACTTGCTGTCCTCCCATTTATCTTAGACCCAGTCTAATCTGGTTTGCAGAAGTACCACTCCAAATACGCTGTTCTTGCCAAGGATAACAGTGCCCTCCATGTTACTAAATTTAATCCAGTTCTCAGACCTTGATCTACCTGCAACAGATGATCACCCACTTCTTTGATAAAATGTCTTCACTTGTCTTCCAGAAACCACAATCTTCTGGTTGCCTTTCAGACTCACTGACTGCTCCTTCTCTGTCGTCTTTGCTGATTTTGTCTCTTCTTGCAGAACTCTGAATGATGGAAGAAGCCAGACTCATTCCTTGGTGGTCTTCTCAAGTCACCTCCTTGGTCATTTCATGCAGTACTATGATTTTCAGTACTGTGTTATTGCTGACACTTGGCTAATTGATACTTCCGCTCCCAAATTCCAGACATGTACATCTGATTCATTACTAAGTATTCTCACTTGGAGGACTAACTTGAAATTTAGAATGTCCAAAAGCTGTACACCTGATATTCCCCTCAAAAGCTGGTTTTACCCATACCCTTCCAGTCATTCAGGACAAATACTTTAGAGTCATTCTTCATTTCTCTCATTCTGCCATGCTCCACATCAAACAGCCCTCACATTCTGTTGGTTTGACCTTCATAATAGATCCAAATGATGACTGCTTCTTACTATCTCCACCGGTACCACCCTAGTCTAAATGACTATCATTTCTCTTCTGGATTATAGTAGTGATAATTTGGTCTGCCTGCTTCTGTTCTTCCCTACTTCTAATCTGTTCTCAACACAGGAGCCAAATGTCAATAAAATCATCAATCTTCTCCTTGAAAGCCTGCAATGGGTCCCCAGATATCACAGAGTAAAAGCCAGAGTCTTTATAATGGCTTACATGGCCTTATATAAACTAGCCCCCATTGTTTTTCGTATGTCATCTCTTACTACTTCCCCGTCATTCATGCTGTTCTAGCCACAGTGCCTCTTCACCGTTCTAATGCATGCTGGGCACACTCCCACTGTAAGGCTTTGCACTTAGTGTTCTCTCTTCTTAAAATATGTTTCCCATATATAATCGTATAATTTCTTCATCTCCTTCAGGTCTCTGCCCAAGTGTCATCTTTGTAATACGTCTCATGCTCTAATTTTAAACTATAACCCTCCAACCCTCCACTCCCATCTCTGGCATTTCTCATTTCCCCTACTCTGCTTTAGAGGTTAGTATATCTTCAATAATCGTATTCAATTTACTAACTCGTTATGTCTGATACTTTTTAATCTGTCTTCTCCCACTAGAAAGTAACCTCCATTAGAGAAGGGAACATTTTTCATTTACTGGTTAGATCAGTTTATCTGTCATGTAGTTGGCACACAATAAATACATGTTGGATGAATGAATGAATATTCATTGGGCTTTCCTCTCCCATGCAAATGTTATATTGAAGAGGATTTTCCGTAAATGCAGACACTATGTGAGGTACATGCGTGCCGTGGACTATGAACATCATCCATTTCATTTGCTAATTTAATAGGCATAATTCCACATGAAAATTACTACCACATCATCTGCCGTTGCTCTCCTCATCTTCAACGTCTCCTCTTAATCTCATTAAATATTGCTTCACCATCATCCATCCCATTAACTTCTTTGAATACTGTGAAAAACGAGTTTTATGAAACACTTAACAAAAGCGATCTAGGTGTTCAGAAAATCTGAGGCAATATGGAGGAGTTGTTGGAGCCCTCAGTGCTTCTGATGGCCTTTCATTCATCTAAGTATTAAGAGAACAAAAAATAGAAGAGCAAATAATGCACACATTCAGTGGTTATTTACAGGAATGGTTATATCCCAATAATTTTAACTTTAGCATTTTGTTTTAGTAAAGATATTCTCAGGTAAAATATGTTATTTCTTCTTCAGTGTTTCTTTTTTGGTTCTTAGAGAAACAGCAAATATGTAATATTAACACTTGGATGTACAGTCCCTTCATTATAAAACAGTTATTTAAAAATGTATTAAATACCTCCTGTGCGTCAGGCATTCTACCAGTCACTGGTATTATAAATTGAATGAGATAGACTATGTTGCAGTCTTCATATAGTTCACATTCAAGTGAAAGTGTAAGAAATTTTTTTAAAAAGCCCAAATAGAAAGAAGGAAGGAAAGAGGCAGAGAGGGAAAGAAGAAAAATGAAAAGAAAGAAGAAAGGAAAAAAATCTACTCAGATAGCTGCAAAAGCAGAAGGAAAAAGAGTGAATAGCATTTACAACCACAAAATTATTTCTTTTGCATCATTTATTTCCAAATATCTAACTGTTCTAATTTTCCAACTTAAAAAAAATCCTTAAAATAACATCAAAAACTAGTTTATGGGATCTAGAATGTCCTACAAGACATAACAATTTGGCCCCCCAAAACTCAGTTTCAGAAATCTAGTTCATGTTAACATTATTTTACTTATTTGACAGATTTTTCTTAAGTACCTTATTATGGACCAGGCACTCTTTTGGGGAGATATCAGAGAACAAAACAAAATCTCTAATCTCATGGATCGTACCTGACGGAGAAGTAGTAGATTAGTGGATGATAAGTGATATGGCCCCCTTCAAAAAAAAAAGTAAGTGATAAGGAGTATCTGGGTAGGATTGTTATAGATTTCAAGAGTGGCTAAAGAAGATCTCTGAAAAGAAGTCGTATCTTGGGCCTTCAGGTAATTATCTAAACGTGCTTCACAAACCTTGAAGTCTATGCAAATATTTTAGGTGGGTAAACAGACTCTAGTAAAACAATTTGCCAAGAGATTCCTTATCTTGTTTTGTTGAATGTCAGAAAGTAAAATGAAGATCTGTAACTTGTGATATAAAACAGAACACTGTCCAATCCAATCACCTTTGAGTTCTTCGCCTCATCTTAGTCAGCAAATAGGGTCTTTCTTTTTCGCCATGCTTTGTAAGTATTCTACATCCTTTAGCTTTCTTATCAGCACAAAGAAAGAAATTTTGCAATACAGTTCTTGAATGAATGAAGAATTTTGGTCCTAGTGGCTGTTTCATAATTTCTTTGTAGTTAGAGCTGATTCTAATCTTTGTGAGAGTCTCGTTGTTCTAAATTCCTAGTTTTCCTATTAAAATAGGGGTTTATCTTATGTTCTTTCTTTCCAAAACGAGGGTATTCTTGAGGATGTCTGATCAGAATATTCAGATTGAAATTTATTTGGTGTATGTGATCAATTAGGTTGGATAGTAAGAATGACAAATTTCATTTGTCTACATAGAGACTGGCAGAACATCTCATTGGGACATGATCTGCAAGTAAGATTCTGCAAAATGAAAAACTATGTGAGGAGAAGGTAGCTAACAACTAGCTGAAGATGGTTAAACTATGATTTATTGGAACAAACGAATTAAAATATCAGTAAAGGGTGCTGAAATCTATAATTGATTTCTCAAAGCTATTCTTGGGTAAGATGATAGCCAAAGATAGGCCCAAGGATAATGCTGTTTAGTGCAAGCTCTGGGCACATAAGGAGACAGTAGTAGATCCCTAGTTCAACAAATTCATTGGATTTTAAGTACTTGCTTATATTTGCACTGCATTTGATGCAAGGAATAGAAAGATAAAAATATATTTTCCTAATTTCATTTTCTGTAGTCTGCATTGGAAGACATTTAGATTTCTATTCTCAAATTTTATTTTGAAGTAGTCCAGTCAGATGGACTCTGTTATGTAGTGGAAAACACAGTGTATGTTTTAGATTTAATTGGTGGAGTCAATCTGAGTTTTCTTTGGAGAAGAAGAGTAAGAGAAGTATTTTACATTCTTTGCCAAGAATGTAGAGTACACATTACAAGTGGCTATTACCACAAGGAAGAGTAGGTTAATAGTATAAGTGTTCAAAAGACACTCAAGGAGATTGGATGTGCCCAGATAAATAATTTCACTTCTGCAGATGCCAGATCATTAGATTCTATACTGCTACGTGGCAAACAGCAGCACAATTTGTTAAGTAGCAGAGGCAACTTGAAGAATGGAAAGACCCTACTTGTGTCAGAAGACTCAGATTCTATTATTTCTTCAGTTATTACTTAATCTTTAGGAATCTCAATTTCTTTTCCTATAAAATAGATACACTAAATCTCTTTACCTTAAGGTTTTGGTATAAATCAAATGTAATGATACACATAACAGAACACTGTAATCTGTGAAGTACTCTTCCTGAGAAGAAAGTAATTATTAATGGAGAATTGTAATTGTTTATTTGCGATTTCTTCCTTATCCTTGATGTACCTTTCAAAATATTGCTCAATTTATCCTTCCCTTTTTAGCCTAAAGAATCAAACCATTAATCTCAAAGGCTAAAGGTCATCTATTTTCACAACTAGCATTTATGATTCTGTATGCCCAATTTAGTTCTCTTCCCATTATATGTTGTTACCCATCAATTTTACCCTAGTTTAAGCACTTACCACTTCTTATTTTAAAATCTTACGGTGGTATCTTCACCTCCATTTATGTAGGTTCTCCTTTTTAAAATTACTCAGCACATAATCTTTAAAATGATTTCTTAAAAGTTTTGCAATATTGTGGAAAACATTTGTATGATGCTCACACAGACATCAGCATAAAGCAGAACCCTATTTCATAACTTGTTGTAAGACCTAGAACAAGTGATTTAGTTGTTGAGTTTTAGTTTACTTATCTGTAAATAGTGGAATCTGTCTTGTAGGGTTGAGTTGAGAACAGTCTATGATTTGCACAGTGCCTGGGTTAAAGAAATGTTCCAGTTGTGTATCTACCACCTACTTCTGCCTTGTTTTACAACTTTCAGTGGCGTATCATTGATTGGCTAATATACAAACACAAACTTCTTTGTGATTCTAGATACTCCATAATTTTTATAGCCTTTTCTATCACTGATTTTTTTCCTGCTCAAATATTTTATTTCATCTTATTTATTAATTTTTTTTGAAATCCCTACACCTATTTGCTCACTCTTGTCTCCTACCATATCTTCCTTTATAATGGTATGAATCCTATCAATTCTTCCAGCCCCTATATTTCCTAGTATTTTTAATAAACTTGACTGCTTTCAACTCAAACTACTTTTAAGTATCAACCATTTATTAGATCCTTATAATTTACCCCTCTCTTTTTTCTTTCTATCTTTTCATCTTTCTGTCTTTCTCTTTCTTTCTTCCCTTCCAAATTGCATATCTTATCTCTGTATCTTTATGTAAGTTCCTGAAGGGTGAAACAAATTTACATCTTCCCATATACCTGTAACAGGCAGAAAGGGATGATTGGATAGTAGTTAATGTTTTCTGTGCTCTTGGGCTAAAAAAAAAAAAGCTAACATATGTTCAATGTTCTAAATCCCAATTAAGAACTTTACTTATGTTAACTCTTTTAATCTGCATGACAGTACTGTAAGATGTAGAAAGTAAGGCTCAGAGACTTTAGGTAACTTACCTATCCAAGGTCTCACAGATAATAAATTGTATAAGCTGTATATGAATCCAAGCACATTCACATCAGAGCCTGTGCTCTTAACCACTAAGCTACCCTGATGCTTATGCAGTTTGGAAAAAGGATCATTATGATACTGGGTACTGTTTTTAAAAGATGATCCCACATGTTTCTTTGCTTAAAATGATGGTAATGATCACTATAAATTCATTTAACAAGGGTTCATAGGTGCTATTCTAGGCACTGAGGAAGAAATGATGAACACAACAGAACAGATTCTTAATTTTGTGAAACTAGTTGAGGAAAGACAGACAGTGAGCAAATAAGTGAGAAAATATGAGGTACTGATAAATCCTATAAAGAAAATAAATCAAGATACTGGATTGGATTGACTTGAGTTTATACTTTGCTCTGGGTGGTCAGGAAAGGCCTCTTTGGGTAAGTGACTGCTCAGCTGAGCCCTTTGGATTGGTTAGTTTAAGCAAACAGAGACTTATTAAAATCAATTAGATGGCTCATGGCATTGCTAGGAGTGCCAGAAAATGAAGCTTGGGGACTTCAAGATAAGGATCATAGCTCCAAGAACCACATTCCCAGGAAGAACACTCAAGCAGATCAAAAAACCACTGAACACTGGTGTTTGGGGTTCCCAGCTAACCTCAGCTCCCTGAGAAACTTGAACTGGAGAGATTATTAGTGTGGTTTCAGTGAAGGCAGGAAAATGGGATTAAAAGTTTAGAATGTGTTTTGTATATAAAGTCTAAAACAATTTCCCAGCTGATGGCAACAAACAGATTAATGGGGCACCATGATACTGATCATCTCAGTCTTAAGGGTGGTTGAGTGGAACACGGGCAGCCCAAACTCCCAGGCTGGTTACCTCCAGCCTGATTGGCCTCCTTAGTTTATGTCAGGGTGTCAGGGCATGAAAAAGATTGGGGACTACCAGTCTACAGCATTGCCTGAAATATGTGTGGTACAAAACAGTCAAGGAATCCTAGGTTTTCAGCTTAAGTTACTTGTTGGCTTGTGGTGCTACTTGCTAATATGGAAAAGAACAGGAGGAAAGCAGGTTGTAGAAGGAGGAGAATCAAGCTTTTTTTTTTTTTTTAAGACATGAAGTTAAAGAAACATAATAGTCTCTTACATGTAGATGTTCAGGTGTTAGTTGGCTATATGAGATTGGATTTCAGAAGAAGAATTTATTTTGGAAAAGTAAATTTGAGAGTCATCGGCATAAAAATGCTGTTTTGAGCCATAGGGCTAATGGGAGAAAAGGTAGGCAACGAAGATTTGAAGCATGAGATACTCAAACATTTCGAAGTAGAGCAGACTAATAATAATGGAGGTACAAAATTCTTGACATGAAATACTTTAGAAATAAACCAGAAAACATGCTGCTTACACAGAACCATTTTATTTCTATCTGTGTAACTAAAAGAAAAACTAGAGTTGGGAATACATCTACTAAATTATAAAGTGGATGGAACATGTTGGAGGTGAAACATTTAATTCTAGGACAAATTTTAAAAATCGTCTTTTAAAAAATGAGGCTTAAGAGAACATAAGATCAAAGCTTATAAAATAAAATGTATAAATAGGGTCAACACATTCTAAATTACCAAAGTCAGAATACTAGAACTAAGAGGCACTCCCTGAGGCTTGAAAGAATTACATGGAGGACAAAATGTAAGGAAATTCTATTTTAACCAGCGGGAAGTAACCTTATGAAGCTCTTTAGAAGTGGTAAATAGGTTTCGACAAGTGGTAGAGTAGCTTGAAAAGGTACAGTTGGTGGACAATAGGTATACAAAAGGTTGTTTAAGGAAATGGAGTATTTTGATGAGTGGTACATCTCTAATCATTTATTTCTGATATCCTGTTTCATATGCAGCTTTTCTAAGAAATCATTTCAAGCCAGGATTAAAATGAAGGGATATAGTCTGACAGTGTATAACTTTTTTTCTGTTATGCAAAAATTTTTACAAGTGACTGTTTTCAATAGATTGGCTTCCTGAAATCAGTCATTATACCTGATGAATACAATACCCATGTTTGAAGAGCAATGCTTTATACATGTTTTAGCAAGTGACTTAATGGAACATATTTATTCACAGTGAAGGATGATCTTAATACAATAAGGTCAAAGTACTTTGTAATATCAAATCTAGTACTTTCTTGCAGAGCTCTTATTATAGATGTAATGTGTTTGCTTCACATGTCTAATTTTGTTTTTCCAATTTCCCCTAATTACTGACTTACTTTTATTCACTTTGCTGTTTAATTTCGTTACAAAGCCACTCTTTCTTCCTGATGCCTTCTTTTCCATGAACAATCATCTTTCCTTTATTCTCTTTTTCATCTTTTTACAAGCTGGATAGTTAGATGTTCAACTAATGTTTTTTTTTTTCTTTTCTGAACCCTTATCCTTAAATTTATACTACTCATACTTAATGAATTTATTATTGTCCTCTAAACAGTGCAAGAACACTAGACTGTTTAAATTCTGATCTCCCGCCTCCTATATTCCATATCATTGTTGCCTGGTAGTTTGGTTCTACACATTATATGCCTCCTATTAATCATCATTCCTTTTTTTTATAGTGATAAAATATTTATCTTACCATTTTCTCTTATGGCTTCTGATCCTTCCTTCTGGATTGAAGTGCCTCCTTCCTGAAGTACACATGTTAGTAATTACCTTTGTAATTTGTCTGTTTCATTCTTATCCTTGATTAATAGTTTAGTTGGGTGTTGTATTCTGTGTGTAATATTCTTTGCATAATATTTGTCTTTTGCAGATAATCCATCTTTTCTTTTTGCTGTTCTTAAAGCTTTGTCTTCTATGTTCTGTTTCCATAACTGTGTGTTCTGAGTATTTAAATACTGGAGCTTGGTTTGGAATGTCAACCGAAGATGCCTGTCTTTCTAAAATTCGGGAACTTTATCTACCATTATCATTCAAATATTCTTTCCCACGTTTTCTCTAGTCTCTCCTTCTGTGACTCCACTGTATGTATGTTGGCTATTCTCCTTTTATATTGCCGTGTCTTTTAACTTGTGTTTATATGTTCTTTCTCTTTAGTTTTCTTTGCAACTTTCTGAATAATTTTTTTATTAATATCTTCTAATTAACTGATTCTCTTCAGCTATATCTAGTCTATCTATGATTTATCACCTCTTCTGAGAACTTGTTAAAGTTCTTTGTAATTATTTTTCGAATTTCTCTTTGGTTCTTTTCAAATCTATATGTTTTTATATTGTCCAATTTATATTTTCTTTCTTTTTTTTTTTTTACGTCTTTGGACATTTTAAACATACGTATTATGAGTAATATGAAGAACTTGATTCTATTTTGGTATCCATAAAATTAACATGATTAAAAGCCATATGATATTCGGTAAGATGGAAAAAAACATAATAATAAGACAAAATAATAGAATAAGTGATGGATTTGAAATAATACCTAGGCATTTCCATCTCTTGCTTTTGAGTTTGCCCATTTAAAATATAATCCCCATCCCTTTCTTCCAGCGTTACTGAGATACGATTGACAAGTCAAAATGTATATATATTCAAGTTGTACAACTGGATTTTGTTTTTCAAATGTGAACAATGTGATGATTTAGTATATGTATACATTCGGGTTAACACATCTAGCACCTCATGTAGTTACTTATTTTTTTGTGATGAGAACACTTAATATCTACTCCTTTTAACAAATTTCAAGTATTCAGTACATTTTTACTAACTATATTCCCCATGCTCTATATTAGTTCGTTAGAACTTATTCATCTTATAACTGAAATTTCTACCCTTTGACCAACATCTCCCATTTCCCCGACTCCTCAGATTTAGGCAAATGCCATTTTACTCTCTGATTTTATGAGTTCAATTCTGTATTTGGCAAAAAGAGGAAAAGGAGATTGTGGGTGTGGCAGAGAAATCCTTCTAAAATTGTTCCGGACTCCATATTCAACAGAATGTGATTTTAAATTTGATGGAACAAACTTTTCACAAAAGATCATTATACAAATATGAAATTACTGACCTATGAATTATCAAGAAAAAGATTTAATTTACAAAGTAAACCTTCAAATGTAATTTTAAAAGCTATTTAATTCTTAATATAGTTCTAATTTAAAATAAAAAATACACTTTGCCGTTCTGAAGGATTAAAAGATTTATATTTATTGATATGTAATTGACGTATAATATTGTGTAAGTTTAGGGTGTACAATGTGTTGATGGAGGATTTTTTTTAATGCAATCTATTCTATTGATATGTTTTCGGCTAAAGTAATGGCGGGTGGATTTTTATCAAAGAATTTCAAGATTTTTACCTGAACAGATATCCAGTCAACATAATTCAGTTGCCCAAACAGCCTAAACTGTTGAAATATATGCAGAAAATAAAGCAAAAATTGAGTTATTTTGGTTAATTACTTGAGTTAGATAGATTTTTTTTAACTTAATTTTTAAAGTATAACTGTATCAGTAGGTTAGCCATCAAAAAAGGGCAAGTTTTAAAGTGAAATTATTTATGTCACATTTAAACCATATATAACATTTTATATTGCATATATATGTATATATGTGTCTATATAGATATAATTTTATCTTTACAAAATTTGGATTTTGCATCAGAATAGCTGGAGAAAGGTGAAATCATCTAATCGACTTGAAGTTAAAGGCTGTTTTTATTTTTATTTGATGAGTAGATTCTGTTGGCTTATATAGGAAAAGCCTGTGTAGTTTGATCCCTGCATATATGATAAATAGAAATTCATTTCAGTGTGATTTACACATAGTAGTTGATTAATACAAGTTTGAGTAAACGTTTAACTTCTGAAAACTAATCACTTTCTAAATTGTATCTTAATGATGACAGTATAATTATTTTTCAATTTTAGGATTTTTAGAGATCTTAGATATCATAACGACCTCAGTGAAGAGGGAAAAATCAAAATAAAGAGATTTTCTGACTTGCCCAAGGTCCCACAGTTTATATATTGCAGAGTTAGTACTGAAACTAAAATACCTATTTCACCAACAAAAACAAAATTAGGCAAGTGGAACTATATCTAAAAAGCTTCTGTCTATGAAAGGTAACAATCAACAGAATGAAAAGGCAACTTACGGAATGGGAGAAAATATTTGTAAACCATATCTCTAATAAGAGATTAATACCCAAAACATACAAGGAACTCCCCTTACTCATTAGCAAAAATAAAAACAAATAACCCAATTAAAAATGAGCAAAGGACTTAAGAAGATATTTTTCTAAAGAAGACATAAATGGCCAACATGTATATGAAAAGATGCTTAACGTTGCTAATCATCAAGATCATGCAGATCAAAGACACAATGAAGTGTCACCTCATACCTGTGAGGTAGCTTTTACTAAGAAAAAAATAAAAAAAGAGATTAAATGTTGGTGAGGATATGGAGAAATGGAAACCCTTGTTCTCTGTTGGTGAGAAAGTAAAGTGGTGTAGCTGCTGTGGAAAACAGTATGATGGTTCCTCAGAAAATTAAAAGACTATCATGTGATCCCACTTCTAGGTATTTATCTAGAAATATCGGGATCTTGAAGAGACATATGCACTCCCACGTTCACTGAAGCATTACTCCTAATAGCCAAGCTGTGAAAACCTAAATGTCCATTGGCAAAGGAGTGGATAAAGAAAATGTCATGCACACACAAACACAATGGAATATTATTCAGCCATAAAAATGAAGGAGGTTTCTCCATATATGGCAACATGGATGAATGTGGAGGGCATTATGCTAAGTGAAATAAGCCAGTCACAGGACAAATACGACATGATTCTACTTTTATGAGGTATCTAAATAGTCAAATTCATAGAAAGAGCAGAATGGTGGTTGTAAGGGGCTGGTGGGAAGGATAAGGGGGAGTTACTGTTCAAGAGGTGTAAAGTTTCATTTATGCAAGATGAATATGTTGTATAGATAATGCCATGCAACATTGTGCCTATAGTTAACAGTATAGTATTGTACACTTAAGTTTTTTTTAGGAATGTAGATTTCATATCAACTGTTTTTACCGTAAACAACTGTATATATATTTTAAAAAGCACACACACAGGCCATAGGTAACTCTCCAGAGCTCTTTCCACAACACCTTGCTGTGGCAGAAAGTAGTAGACTAGGAGAATGTGATAGAAACTCAAACACAACTAGTGATACAGCAGTTTGTTAAAACATCAAAATTAACCATTAAGGAAAGTGATCATACTCCAATTGATTTTTTCCCTAGCATGTTCAAATTCATAAAGCTCAAATGCAGTAATAAACATATTCTTGAAGTTAAAACAACCAAAAATTTTATTTAAAATGACAAGAAATAATGCCCTAATTTTTCACTCCCTGTTTTTTCCATTAATCTTTCTAAGTATATAGTTTTTCTATTTACAGTACATAATAGCTCAGCTGTGTTATTAAATATAAGAAGGCTTTTTATACAGATCTTTATGCAGCATATTAATTTCAATAGGTACATATATTAATTTTAATTTATATCATATTTGGAATGTTAGCTTTCATTATGGTCCTTTGTTGTGGTACTCATACTTTTTCCTTCTGGATTATGGAATGAGTCATTTCTACACACTTTTTATTAACCTTTTAGTAGTTAAGAATATTGACTCTTTTTTTAGAACCCACTCAGTTGTTTCTGTGCTTAAAAAGGTAAAGCCACATATTTTCTCTTTATTTCAAATAACTAAATGGCAGAAACTTTGCATCATGGTATGTATATTTAAATTGATAAGTATATTGACTTAGGACAAATTAGTTTAGCAGTAGCTATGTATGTAGGAGAATACTTACTTGGAAACGAGCCCTCCAAAAAAGTTTAGCATCAGTGCTTTTTAAATGTTGAAATGATATTTCTTGCTTTGCCAGTCTGTAAGTAAGAGGATGGCTTCTTAAGCACTGGAGCTTATTTAGAGGTAACTCTACCTGTTGATATACTAGGCGATTTCTCAACTCTGGCTGTAGACTTCAATTTAGTTGTGATTCTTTGTTACATTATATAATAAGACACTATTTCCATAGGCCTATCAATTTCTTATAAATTTGACACCCTCAATATTTCATTGTTTTCCTTTTACCTGCTTCACTTAATCTTTTCTATAGTATGCTTTATTTTCCCAGTGGTCCTTTTGATCCTTAAATATTTATAGATTTTTTACACTACCTCAGGATATCATTAGCAATAAGGCACCTGTTATTTCTTGCTACTTTTCTTTTTACCTTTCTTTGAATAAGCTTCTATCAATGTTTTCTTTGCAAGTATGTTTACCTGTTAATTAGCTTGTAGAGTCTCCTACTTAAATAGCCACTCTTTTCTGCCCCAAACCTTATGATAATTACAACCAGCAGCTTGCTAGTAGAAGGGCTTTTACATAGCATCAGTTTCCTGAGTTTTCTTTTCAAATATTATGCATTTTATTCATATATTTATCAGTTTATTCCTTATAATTAAATGTTTCCTTTTTTAAAGTTTCTATGTGAAAGAATTTTTGGTCTTTACTTCTTTACTTCCAGATATTTGATTTCCACTCTTTTATAAGTTATATGCACATTTCTTTCTTAGTGCATTTATTTTCACATCAGGAGATACTCCATTATCATCAGTGTTGCTACAGCCGTAGATAGAATATAAGCTCCATGAGGGCCGGGACCAGGTCAGCCTTGTTTACCTGGTACAAAACCAGTTTTGAATAACTACATTTTATGAATAAATGAATGGAAGAATAAATTCAATTTCAAAATATATCTTCAAAAACAGGATCTAACTGAATTTCTTCTGTGATTTTTCAGGCCTATCCCTGTTTGAGTCCAGCTGCAAAAGTGCACTTGGACTTTTGGTCATGTCAGAGCAGAAAGGATTCCAGCTCTGGACCAGGCACTCTTATTTCAAATCTTGACCTCGCCATTTAAGAGTTGTGTAACCTTAGGCAAGTCTTATAACTTATCTGTGCCAAAATTTCTTAATAGACAAGAAGAGGATAACCATCTCTTCCCTGTAGGATGGTTTTAACAGTTGTGAAAAGATTACAGTGCCCAAGGAAGATCCCCAATATGTAATATCGGTTTTTACATTTTGCACCTGTGAGATTATGTGATCCATACGCAGATTTAAAAAATAACTAATTAGTAAAAATATTGGCCTCAGAAGTTGATCACCGTTACTTAATATTCTCATGATATATTTTCTACATTCTCTGTACATTTTCTTTTGTTTCTGCTGTTTTTATTTCCGTATCCCAGGTTATTTGCACAACTTCCTCACCTCTGAAGCATAAGCACATATTCTTCCCTAGCTCATCCTCTTATTTTACATCTTCAGTTCTATAATAATGCGGTATTCATCAGAGACTGGTCACAAAAAGATGTGTTGCTGTATAGATTTCAAGCAAATCCACCCTCTCTGACTGGGGCTGTAAACAAATCTCAGTCCCGCCTGTGAAATTGCAGGACCCTTGGGTATGGATTCAGCTTTCAGCCCCACCTCTCTTCTCACGAGAACACACCAACAATGGAGCCAAGCGCAGAAAGTGGCTATGGCACAGCTGCGTTGTGCCCCTTCCCCCACCATGCACACCAACAGTGGTGCTTTTTTATGGGGGTCCCAGGCTGTTCTGTTCTGCACACCCCTCCAGCCAGAGCTCATACCGCCCTCCAGTCCTCTGAGGCTGCCTCTGCACAGTGGGCCCCAGCCCTCTCCCTGGGCTCCTCACTGATCTCCAGCAACCAGTTATGGCCTGTCCCTGCCACCTCGCGTCTAGCGCCAGGGATCACAGGGACTCTCTGTGTCAGTTTCTGTTAGTCTGTCTTCCAAGCGGCTGCCACTTTCTCCTCGAGCCTCGGAAACTCTGCTTCTGTCCCTGCTGACCTTCTGGCTGAAGGGGGCATCCCAGCCTGAGGATGCCTTTCTTCCTTTGCCACTCCCTCTCTGCCAAACTGGTCCTGCACTGATTTTATTTTTTCTTTTTCCCTCTTACCAGATTTTTTGAGAATCCTCCTGTATTTCAAAGTGAGAGATACTCTGCCAGAGTTCAGTAGGTGTTCTGTGCAATTCAGTGGGTTTGTAGTTGTAATTCTTGGTGTATTTGTGGGAGAGGGCGAGCTGTGAGTCTCTCTACTCCACCATCTTGGCATCTCTCATTTAGTCTTTTCTACATTGATAGACATTTAAAATTTTCAAATGTTTGATCTTATAATTTATGATGATGGTCCTTGTGTGTGAAGCTTTGTTGAAATTTTTATTGGTTTTGTCTTTCAGGAATAATTTACTAGAATTGAAGTGATTTTGTCTAATCACATGTACATCCTTAAGGCTTTTAAGACATAGATTGGAACCTCATCTTTCATGCCCTTAACTTCTAGAAATTCAGCTATATCTAATCAGAAATAGAGACAAGAGAAACAAGAAAGCAATAGAAGAGAACGAATGAGCAAGAGGTAAAAAGAATGAGACAACTAAGTTCAGTAGCTGGGCTGCACTTACCTGTAAGTCTTTAGTCTTGGAAGGGAGGAGCATGAGCTAGGATCTTGCAGTCCTATGTTATCTCAGTTCTCCTTGTTGGCATGCCTCTCGTTAGTGTGAGATTATGCCTAGCTGAGTTTCATTCTAGTGATTAAAGTTAGATTTTCTTTTTCTGTACAACATGGATTCTAAACACATGCCAACTGCTTCATCTAGTACTCCACCAAAAGAAACAGCAATCTGTTCAACACTAGAGGAAAACCTGGCTGATTTCTACTTATCAAGTCTGTATACTGTATCTTTAAAAATAATTTAAGTGATTTCTCAAGGATAATTTTGAGTAGGTCTGATTTTCCCCATCTGTACCAAACTTTGAAGCCTACCCCCCAAGTAAGATGCAACTCTGCTAGATTGCTAAATTATTGTGATCAGATAATTTATACCAGTTTATATTCCTACTAGAGGGTATGGAAAAGCACATTTCACTCCATCCTTTCCTATTTTTGGTAAAAGCTCTCTAAAGTTAGTTTGAAAAATATCTACCTAATAGGAAGAAAAAGAACTAGTTAATATAATTAACAGATATAAGAGTTGCCAGCCACATTTCCTCTTTCTGAAACAGCAGTGAGATGGCCAATAAATCACAACTTTACTTCTTCAAATAAGTGGAAAATAAAATCGCTAATCTCTTTTCATCTGGGAGCCTAGAACCAAGATACCAACAAAGCTGATTGATTTTTTTATCAGGATCAGATTCTCAGAAATACTCAAGCATCTTAGGGTGTTATGCTAGAATGATTTTAAAAATCTGGAAAAGATTTACTCTTTAATGTGTTGTGTTAATGTACCTAAATTTACCTCATGTCCATCAAGATACTTCTAATGTGCTGAAAATTTCAGGATAATTTAATTTTCAAAGTCAATTTTGATTCCACTATTACTTTTTCCTAGAAATTTAATGAACTTTAGAAAGGTAATTATTTGCCAGTACAAACTACTGATGCTTCAGCCATGTGCATATGAATCACATTATGAAAATCCTTGCACAAATTGGTTCACTCTAAAGTAGCATCCGATAGCCGCTCTCTCTAGTTTTTAAGCTTAGTTTGCCCTTCTGTAAAATTCTCTGCAGGGCCGATAGTAGGATCTTAACATTTAGAGCACAACACTGGGGTATCCTTTTCACTTGTAAATGACTCCAAAAGGGTAATTATTTTTGAAGATAAGGTGGGCTTGCTTTAGTAGAATATTTAATGAACTAAAGTAGCATAATGAATAATTCGTTTTGTTTGATACTCTAAATACTGAAGGCAAGGACTGATTTATTTTAAAGTAAGGCATGCTAATTTTGAATTTATTCTTTTAACTGTCAGCTGTTTTAACAAAGCACATATAGTCATATCTTGGAGATATTGCAGGTTCGGTTCCAGATTACTGCCATAAAGCAAATAGCGCAATACAGAGAGTCACTCAAATTTTTTGGTTTCTCAGTGCATATAAAAGTTACGTTTACACTATACTTTAGTATATTGAGTGTGCAAGAGTATTATATCAAAAAAGGACATACCTTAATTTAAAAATACTTTATTGCTAAAAAATGCCAACCATCATCTGAACCTTTAGCAAGTCATGATTTTTTGCTGGTGGATAGCTTGAAATACTGTGACAATTACCAATTGAATTATGAAATATTGTCACAGTTAACAAAAAGTGACACACAGACATAAAGTAAGCAAATGCTTTTGGAAGAATGGCACCAATAGACTTGCTCTGCACCGGGTTGCCACAAACCTCCAATTTGTAAGAACCACAGTTTCTGCGAAGCAGAATAAAGCGAGCTATGCCTGAAGTTCAGTAAAGCTGAAATAAATAAAATATGTGACAAAGTGTTTCTTTTAGAAGAGATGAAGTAAAAAACATCTTTACCCTAGTCCGCCTCTTCATCTCTTATCCTGAGTTCCAAACAAATATACCTACCTTCTCAACCATTGTCCAAATAAAGGACGTGTACTCTCTGTGGTAGGGAGAGTATGATATTGGGTTAGGACTCCCTGCCAAATAGAGCTGTGCAGGTGTTAGACTGATCATGTGTTAAGAGGTAAACATGAATGGAAGAAAGCCTTTACTGAAGGAAAATGGATTAACTTCTTGGGGAAAAGCAAGGGACTTGGAATTTTCTTGCTTAGCTGATAAGGGCAAGTAGCATGACTGACTCAACTTCACAAAGACTTTTTTAATGAAGTCTTAGAAGATAATAAATTCTAGTAACAGCTAAGAGTTACTGAATGTTTACCAAGCACCAGAAACTATTCTATGTACCTGTGTTAATTCACTTAATCTGTACAGCAATTCTGTGAGGTAGGTTCTATTATTATCTCTGTTTTACAGATGAGGACATTGAGACTTAGAGGACTTAAGCAGATCACACCAATTGCTAGTGGATTCAAACCCAGATAGGCTGAATCCATAGTTTGGTAACCACTGTCTTCTATATTACCTCAGAAAGAAAAAAACAACTCTGAAGTTTTAAAAGTGAATTGTTGCCTTGATTATTAAGGAAAGGGGAAGGCTTTTGAGAAAGGAGTATGTATTGCTACAGCTGGAGAGACTGTTGTTGAAATCTGAAATTTGTTACTGAGGGAAATAAAATACCTCATTTTGAGGGGAAGGGGATTATATGGTAAGGGTCAGGGAAGTTGGTTGTTTTGCGTTATTTCAAGTGGCTACTGTGTCCTCTGAGCTCTTCTATAGCTTGAAGATTAAGGATTATAATCTCTAACAATTTGTTTTATGATAGATTTGTGGTTTGACATGAATGGAGAAATGGACTCTTATAAAGATCTAACCTATTGAGAGACAAAATATCAACTTCTCAATTATAATATCTAATCAGAGAAATGACTTTTCCGCACCATGTCCTAAATGATTTTATCTGAAGTCAAACTGAAAATCAGAAATGTCACTTTCTGACTCTTAAATTATTACCATAGAAATTATTGGGTTTTTAAAAAAAAAATTATGTAGAAGCTCCTCAGATTGCCGCACACTCCTGTAGTCAAATATAGGCACTTCAGGAGCACCCAGATAGGCTCAACAATTTACTTACTATTATATAAATAAACCTTTTTCATAAAGATTTTGCTGGAAGTCACTTCGGATATCTAAATATGTGAGGAAAAAATTCCACTTTTTATCTCAGTCATGTAGCTGTTGGTCATGCTGTTTTCATGATGTGCATTTTCTCTGAAAATTGTTCATTTAGAAAACAACTGTAGATAGCGTCAGAGGACCAAAATGGTGTTTTAATTCACAAATAGAAAGTCATCCTTAGCATGGCCGTGTTCCAGTGCAGCTTTATTTATGGACCCTGAAATTTGAATTTCACATAATTTCCTCATGTCACAAAGTAATCTTCCTTTTCCCTCAATTATTTAAAAATTATAAAAACCAATTTTAGCTTGTGGGCCTTACAAAAAAAGGCAGTGAGCCAGATTTGGCCCGTGGGCTATCATTTGCTGACCCTTGCTCCATTCATAGCTTTCCAATATTTTTACAATTGTAGTAATTGTAAATATATATATTATGTAAGACTGATTAAATATTGATGATTTCATGAATTTTATGAGGAAAATTTTAAATAACTTGATGCAATGATTCAAGTTATGGAAGAAAATATCATAAGTGAAATAAGAAAATGGAAAAAACAGCTAATGGTGGCAGTACTTAATTGGTACCACTTTCTGATATTTGTCTTTGCTCTTTAGATAGTATGTACACCCTAAAGATGAAAATGAGAATATAATTTGAATATTTGAAAATATTTTTATACTGACAAAATGGTAAAGTACTGGTAATTTCACATAAGCTTTGTCTTCATATTGAAAAATACCATGGAATAATAGCTAGCATTTCTTTGGAGATTCAGGATTCTGTGGAATAGAATTTGAAAAACATAAGGAGAAGTTTATTAATTTCTCTTTTTCCCAGTCTTCCTCCTTGGCATACTTGAGGAAAAGCGAAATAATTGTGTTTAACTGTTAAGAAAATCACAGGTTGGTATATTAGGTAAAACTCCCATTTAAGAGAGTTTCTGCATGTTTCTTTGGGAGGGAAGATCTCACCAGCATAATGTACTATGTTTGTACCCAATAGAAAAACACATGTCTGGAGATTCATCTTCTTAATGAGAAATCTTAATGATCTATGACCCTTTGTGATTCTTTCTTAAACTAACCCTCTTTTGGGGCAAGGGAAAAAATGCATTCTGCTTTTTCACTAACAGAAGCTTAAGAAAGCTATAGTTTATAAAGAGACTCAACTCTTAAAACAGGAACTTAGAAGAAAAGTGGTTTGGAGAGAGACCAAGTCAAAGAATCTGGACCTGCATGTCTCTGCAACCCAAATACTGTTAATTTCTAGAAAACTGGAGATCAAGTCAATTAAAAATTAGTCCTGCAACCACTAAGACTTCCTTTCCAATCAATTTATCTCAGGTTATATAGATTTGAATAGCCCATTCTTGACTTTAGTTTAAAAATGTCATTGACATTGACTGTCTGACCCATGGTAGGGCCTTTTTTCTGTCATGAAAATCTACCATCGTTAATGGTCCAAGTTGTTACTTTTTTGATGTGATACCTGAGATGGCTGATAATGGAAAAATACATGAATAATTGAATAATTGTGTGAATTTTTCAGTGTTTTCTCAATTGAATTACCTGAGGAGAAGTGTATAATGAAAGGAACTCAGTACTTATATATATATGGATCTTGCCTGAACTGTGTGTTTGCACGCAAGTGCATATGTACCCATATTCAAGAGCTAAGCATGGATTTTATGAAATTCTCTACAACTTAGAAGTTAACTAAAATAGAATGCAAAAAAGTTAAAAAATAATCATGAATCATAAGCAGACTTGCTTTTCTGGAAGTCTGAGGATTTAGATTCCACATAACCTTGAATTAACTGAAGATAATTGCTCAGTTGTTGGAATCATGCAAATATGCATACCTATAATATGTCTGTTACATAGAAGATCATAATGTTGTTGAATAAATCCCTTGTTGCATTTTTATTTTTTGTATTTTTAAAGATGTAGTAGGCTCTGATTCCTTGAGTGTCCTAAATAGTCTGCGATTATTAAAAATGTGATGTAGATTTTTATTTATCATCTTTGATTTTATGTTCATGAAAAGATAACTCAGTTTAGCTGGATTTCTAACTATAGGTCTAGTTATACAAAATTCTGATTTCCATCATCTTGACTACATTGATTTTGCGCACTTTGATCTTTATTTTGTGTTATACAAAAGTCAGTATGTTGATCTACAAACACATCTGCTACTTGGATAGTAGTTATTTTAGAACTGGCTCTCTTTCCAAGCATAGTTATGACACTAAGAATCGGTACTGTGTACTCCGGTCTGCACTTACCAGGCATAAACCTCATGAAGAATTCCCAGGGCTATGTCAAGGAAGCTCCCTTTGTTCTAATTTAGTATTAGTGCATAGAGTAATATTGTGTTTGTGAGAAATTATACGAAAAACAAGTAGTCTTTGTTTTGTTTGATTCCTTGATTCTGGAATATCAATATCAATTTTTACTGTCATTAGGAACTGAATGACTGTAGCTGTATATCAGATCATTAATTCATTGAAATTCCTAATCAGTGTAACACTGCTTTTAAGGTAAAGTTTTTGTAACCTATTAAGTTGTTGCGGTATATATGGCAGTCTAACTGTAACAGTCTGATATATATGTCAGTCTAATTGTAACAGCTATTTCTTTGAGTATAAAGATTGTATACTCATTTGTTGATTGAATGCCTGAAGCTGAGAGGTTGGCCCTAAAAAATATTTTAAAAAAAAAGAATCAAAAGAGTGTCATAGCTAGTTAAAAAATAAGCTGCAGTATTAAGTGAGGTCACTGAGTGTGAACTGAAATACCATAGAGACCCATTCCTTTACCCTTGATGTGAAAAGAAATGACAGTATAAGGATATAGGTTGAATTATAGCTTGTATTTATACTGGATAGATAGATTTAGAAAAGAAAAGTAAAAAGAGGTTTGTTTTAGCATTAAGAAATGTTCTAGTTATTTACTGCAGCATAACATGGAATATAGAATGTCATTTCTGTTGCATTCTACTTATCATATGAGCCAGAAGGCAGCCCAGATTTGAGAGGAGTGGAAGAAGGACATGTACATATGGAAGGGATGAAATGGATGAGCCGCATTAGAGATAGCTTTCCAAGAAGTAAATATTATGTAATGATACTTGGATATATTGAATATCACTATCATGAGAACAAGTAAGGAAACACTGATAATAATTGACATGTGAACTTTTGCTCTCTTATCCCCATAATTAAAGTAAGGGATACAGACTGTGTTTGACTAGTTGGTGAAGTGTAGTGTGACACAGTGAGTATATCTTCCTGGATTTGAAGTAGATGAGGTAGGCTGACCAAAGTTCTCATTCTAGGGGACACTTCCCAGTTTGAGGGTCCCGACTATAGGTAAGCATTAGGAAGAGAGAGTACCCTATTGTCCTTGCATCTTAACCCCTAATGGAGTTAAGGGACTTTACAAAGATCTTAATGTTAGCAGATTGTGTGGCACACTCTGAACTTGAATCTAGGTCTCTTAACTGCCAAGTTACTGCTCTTCCTATTATTCCATACATCAACACTCTTTTCAGATTACCATCTGGTAATCCATGTAGAAGGACTGTCTTCATCAAATGGTGAATAAGAGCTTGCTATTTCATTATATTTTCAATGGTTTGGGGTCTTTAGAGAAATGAAAATGTTTAGTCAACTTTACAAAGGAGTATGATAGTAGTTTAAGTACATATGGTGAACCAGGGAGAATCTTGTTTTGATGGGCCCTGGAGCTTATACAGTTTTGGCCCCACGCTATAAATATAAGAAGAAAGGATGCAAAATTACAACTACAAAATTAAGTACAGGGCTCTAAAAGAGACCTGTGTAATTTAGGGGTCCTCAGGCTCAACCTTCATCAGCCTCTGGTGGTAACTTGATTAGCTTGATTGAAATAGAGTTTTGATGGGACTTTTGGAAGGACTCGCTGTCTCTCCAGACAAAGCATTGTTTCTGAGCACAACTGAAGGATGATCTTTTCTCTGGATTTAAAGTGATATCCTTTCAACATTTACAGTGGGTTTTCAGTGCACTGTTGCTTATATGTTTGAATATATACAAGGAAATTCAGGCAATGCTTTCTAGCTCTAAGAAATATGGTGCTTCCTCGAATAGTGATTTAGCATGTGGCCCTGCTTTTAAAAACCTCCAACTACCAACATTTATGTAGGAAGCAGTGCTATAGACCTTTGGAGGCTAAAGACTTGTGAGTGATGTATTCAATTGGTATGGTAAAGCAATCCTGTGTATCTGCTTATTTTTGGAAGTCATCTAATTATAAATTATTTGACCTCATACAATATGAGGATAAATGAGGATACCATCTCATGTCTGTTGAAAAATGGGTTGGTATAGTGGGACCAATTGAAGTGTTCAGAAACATGATGCTTATACAAAATAGTATTTTCCAGTCAGTTTCCAGTGTTAGTATGCCACCCATGGAATCCACAATAGGCACGGAGGAAATAGGGTAATATTTTACATTACAGAGTTTTTTGAGATGGGCAAGACTTTTATTATGTTTCCAGAGCAGTTGCGGGATATGAACTTATTTTCCCTGAAGTAACATAGCTGGGATTCAAGCCCAGGATTAGGACACAAAGGGCAACTGGCTTTTCATTATGCCACTCTGTCTCTTCCTAGAGGCCACTGGAAGTTTATACCATCCCCACTGTCCTTCCCCACTGGAAACAATTGCATTCCCAAGACCTTGTAATTTAGCTTTTTGTTATGACTGCTTTTCTCTGAGTTACTTAATTAGAATCTGCAGCTTTTAGCAGGAAAATAGTCAACCTAGCATATTTCTAACAAGCAATGTCTTTAGGGGAGAAAGTCGAAGTGAGCAAATAGAATAGAAGGAATGCATGATAGTAGCTGCTAGAATATATTAGTTGCAGACAAATTTCAGTGGGAGTGTCAGTCACCATGAATTAAATTTTTAAGTGAAGTGGCCTGAAAAACAAGAATGGGATGGAACAAAGCACGTATATATCATAGTATAGAAGATTTGGAATTCTCCCAAACCTGTCATCTTTTAATGGAGGAACTCTTAGGAGCAAAGGCAGGGCCTGTTTTGATAGAATGATCTTGGGAAATGCCTTTTAAGGACACCTTTAAACATTCCTCTTCAGACTTCATGTTTTGAAAGGCTTTTCTGGTAGATAAATAAGATTTTAAAAGCCATAGCTATATATATCCCATTTTAAAATAATCAAATTAATGTAGGTCAATGGATAATACCATTAAGCATTCTAAAGGTTTAAATATTGCTAACGAAAGATAGTTTAGTTTTTAGAAAAGAACTGTTACAGAAGATAACTGATAAATACTTGGTGAAAAAACAGTGGTTTTAGTGGTACTGACAAATATGGATTAAGAGGGCTTTCCATCCTTTCGGCTCAAAGTATTTAATTATTGGTAGATAGAAAGCAGAGGGATGGTGTAGTCTACTGAGAAATTCCCTCAATAGGGAAGGTGAGATCCTGCTATTTGGGATAATATCAGTGTGATTTTTCATCATGCCACCCCACATAACATTTTAGGTACATATTTTATCTAGTAAATAGTTGATGACATGGTTCTCTGCATGATGTTGATGAGAAACTGTTTTTTGATCTATTTTCCTTCAAGCCCATAGGTTTCTCAGAATTAGGTTTTCTGCTGGCATGATTGCAGTAATATCTACTGGAGTTTAAAATTGTGCCTATTTTTTCAAGAACAAGTTGTAAATCCTGTTAAATTGCAATGTCAAGCCCATAGTTTGCACTGAAGTTAACATAGAACAGTAGACTAACTTCCAGGCAGGCAGTGTGAGAGTATTTAGACTCCATCATGACTGAAAACATTTTTTCTTAAGTGCAAACATTGGATATATTACCTAGGGAATTAAAACACAAGCAGCTAAAGGGAACTGGATCTTTTCAGTCTGTCAAATTATGTGTGTCTGCTTCTTAATCATTATCATGAAAATGTTCTATGGGACTACTTGAACCAAGTTAGCTTTCAATTAGCATGACATTATATTGGCAAGTTTAAACTATTAGAAAAAAATATGGTTCTGGCATGGGCGTCATATACATGAAAAAGTTATTGGTGCAGTTTCCTGGTCCAACACTATCACAACCTGTTAAACTTTTAAATTCTTGACTCTGTTTTTCTGTTATATTCACTTGAAAACAACTACAAACACAGTTAAATCCAACTGCTCACCTGCTTCCTGCCTTCACCCAGGTTGTTGAGCATTCCTGAAGTAAACCATACTACCTTTATGAGTGGTTGCTCCTGATTTTCCTCCTACCTCTTTGATTCCTAATTTCCTTTGCTAAGTCCTATTTTTCTCTTGGGCCTCATGAAGTTGTCGTTCAGGGCCTCAGTTATGAGCCCTCTTCTCTGTCTTCCTTCCATAGGTGACCACATCTAGTTCTTTTTAAAAAAGTCTATATGTTAATAAGTCCTAAATATATGTCTATAGCTCAGATTTCTTTCCATCTGTATTAGTTATCTATTGCTACATAAAAAATGCACCTGAAACTTAGTGTCTTAAAATGAAACATAATCTCCTGGTTTCTGTGGGTTTGGAATCTGGATATGACTTAGCTGGGTCTTCTGGCTCAAGGTCTCTCACAAGGCTGCAATCAAGATGTATGTATATGCAAGACTGGGACACTGTGCTGTACACCAGAGATTGACACATTGTAATTGACTGTACTTCAATAATAAAAAAAAAGAACATTAGCACAATTTCCACACACACAAAAAATGATGTTGGCTGGGGCAGTAGTCACCTCGAGGTTCGATTGGTGCAAGTTCACTCAGTGCTTGTTTGCCAGATTCAGTTCCTTAAAAATTGTTGGATCAAGTTTTTCTCTGGCTGTTGGCCAGCGGCCACCCTCAATTTCTTACCACATGGGCTTTTCAATGGAGTGGCTCATAATATGGCAGTTGGCTTCAGCAAAGTGAGTAGTAAGAGACTGCTGGCAAAATGGATATCAGTTTTCTGTAACTTAATCTCAGAAGTGACACTGTATCACCTTTGCCTTATTAGCAAGTCACTAGGTTCATCCCACATTCAAAGGGATATGATTATACAAGATCATGAATAACAAGAGTTAGAGATCCTTACAGGTCTAACATGCTAATATATCAAATTAACTTGGATATTTTATAGGTATCTCAAACTTAAAGTATTCAAAAAGGATCACATCCTTCTAACAACTTCCCAAACTGGCTATTCCCCTAGCCTTCCTAATCTCAGTGAATGGTAGCACAATGCACCAAACCTGGGAGTGATCTTTGATTTCGTGTTTACTCACTGGCCACACTGAATATATTGGTAACCCCTTTTGCTATTATCTCAAAATTATACACTAAGTCTGATGATTTTCCATCATTACCTTTGTTAAAACTCTAAGCCAAAATCAGTTCTTGTCTAAACTACTGCATTAGCCTCCAACCTGATTAGTATCCTTCTCCACCCACTATTTTTGATCCATTATAGTCTATTCTTTATATGGTAGTCAAGGCAAACTTTTCAATAATGTATATTATCTTATTAGTACCTGTATTAATTCCCTAGTGCTGCAGCAACAAATTACCACAGCTGAGTGGCTTAAAACAACAGACGTTCATTTTCTCACTGTTTTGGAGGCCAGAAGTACAAAATCAAGGTATTGGCAGGGCCATGCTCTCTATGAAGTCTCTAGATGTTCCTTCTTTGCCTCTTTGTAGCTTCTTGTGGTTATTGGCAGTCCCTGGCTTTCCATGGCTTACAGATGCTTTGCTCCAATCTCTGCCTCTGTTGTCACATAGTCACAGGGTTTCCTCCCTTTAAGTGTGTCTGTCCTTATAAGGACACCAGTATTTGGATTTAGGATCTACCACAATGCAGCGTGACCTCATTTTAACTTGGTTACATCTTCAAAGACCCTATTTCCAAATAAGGTCATATATATAAGGACCTAGGATTAGGACTTAAACCTCTTTTAGGGTGACCCACAATAGTCCCCTTCTTTAAACTTCGAATAATTTTTTTCCAGATTTCCTAGTTCTTTTTTTCCTTCTTTTAAAATTTTTTACTGAAGTATAGTTGATTTACAATGTTGTGTTTGTTACAGGTGTACAGCAAAGTGATTCATTTATATATGTGCATATATATATTCTTTTTCATATTATTTTCCATTTTAAGTTATTACAAGATATTGAATATACTTCCCTGTGCACTATAGTTGGTCCTTGTTGTTTATTTTATGTACAGTAATGTGTATCTGTTAATCCCAAACTCCTAATTTATCCCTTCCCCCTACCCCCTTTCCCTTTGGTAACCATAGTTTGTTTTCTATGTCGGTGAGTCTATTTCTGGCTTGTAAATATGTATTTTTTTAAGATTCCACATATAAGTGATATCATATGATATTTGTCTTTGACTCACTTCACTTAATATTATCATCTCTAGGTCCAACCATGTTGCTGCAAATGGCATTATTTCATTCTTTTTTATGGCTGAGTAGTAGTCCATTATATATATAGACTGCATCTTCTTTATCCAGTCATCTGTTGATGGGCATTTAGGTTGCTTCCATGTCTTGGCTATTGTAAATAGTGCTGCTGTGAACATGGGGTGCATGTGTCTTTTCAAATTAGAGTCTTTGTTTTTTCCAAATATATACCCAGGAGTTGGATTGCTGGATCATATGATAACTCTATTTTTAGTTTTTTAAGGAGCCTCCATACTGTTCTCTGTAGTGACTACACCAATTTACATTCCCACCAAAAGTGTAGGAGGTTCCTTTTTCTCAACACCTTCTCCAGCATTTATTATTTGCATACATTTTAATGATGGCCATTCTGACTAGTGTGAGGTGATACTTCATTGCAGCTTTGATTTGCATTTCTGTAATAATTAGCGATATTGAACATCTTTTCATGTGCCTATTGGCCATCTGGATGTCTTCCTTGGAGAGATACCTACTTAGGTCTTTGCTTATTTTTGGATTGGGGTTTTTTTTTATATTAAGATATGTGAGCTATTTGTATATTTTTGACATTAATCCCTTGCAGTCTCATCATTTGCAAATATTTTCTCCCATTTTGTAGGTTGTCTTTTTGTTTTGTGTGTGGTTTCCTTTGCCGTGCAAAAGCTTTTAAGTTGAATTAGGTCCTATTTGCTTATTTTTTATTTTGTTTATATTACTCTAGGAGACAGATCAAAAAAAAATTTGTTGTGATTTATGTCAAAGAGTGTTCTGCCAGTGTTTCCCTCTAGGAGTTTTATAGTATTTGATCTTATATTTAGGTCTTTAATCCATTTTGAGTTTATTTTTGTATATGGTGTTAGAGAATGTTCTAATTTCACTCTTTTACATGTAGCTGTCCAGTTTTTCCCAGCATCACTTATAGAAGAAACTGTCTTTTCCCCATTGTATATCCTTACCTCCTTTTTGTAGATTAATTGACCGTAAGTGTATGGGTTTATTTCTGGGCTTTCTATTCTGTTCCCTTGATCTATGTGTCTGTTATTGTGCCAGTACCATGCTGTTTTGATTACTGTAGCTTTATAGTACAGTCTGAAGTCAGGGAGTGTGATTCCTCCAGCTTTGTTCTTCTTTCTCAAGGTTGTCTTGGCTATTCATAGTCTTTTGTGTTTGTATGCAAATTTTAACATTTTTTTCCTGGTTCACTGAAAAATACCATTGGTTATTTGACAGGGATTGCATTGAATCTGTATATTGCCTCGGGTAGTATGGCCATTTTAACAATATTGATTCTTCCAATCCAGTATCTTTCCATCTGTTTGTGTTGTCTTTAGTTTCCTTCATCAGTGTCTTATAGTTTTGGAGTACAGGTCTTTTGCCTTTTTAGGTAGGTTTATTCCTAGGTATTTTATTCTTTTTGATGCAATGGTAAATGGAATTGTTTCCTTAATTTCTTTTTCTGATATTTTGTTGTTAGCATGTAGAAATGCAACTGATTTCTGTATATTAATTGTCTATCTTGCAACTTTATCAAATTCATTGATGAGTTCTGGTAGTTTTCTAGTAGCATCTTTAGGATTTTCTATGTATCATATCATGTCATCTCCAAACAGTGACAGTTTTACTTTTTCTTTCCCAATTTGGATCTCTTTTATTTCCTTTCCTTCTCTGATTGCTGTGTTTAGGATGAATTATTTTTATTACAAATAAAATAAAATACAAGCCCTACATGAGTTGGCCCCAGCCTGTTCTTCATGCCTTACCCAGTTCCACTCTCCCTTTTGTCTGATATGTTCCAACAATATTGATCTTCTTTCTGTTATACAGCTATGCTGAGCTTGTTTTGGTGTCATGGCCTTTGCATATGCTCTTCCTCTTCCTAAGATGTTTTCCCTCCATATCCACATATACTGCCTCCTTCTCATGATTTAAGTCCCAAGTTGCAGGCAAGACCTTGGAGAAATTAAAACAGTAACTTCTATACCACATCACCCTTTTTCCTGTAGTCTTATTTCCTTTCCATCACAAAATTTATCATTAAACAAAATATATTACTTACTTGTCTCTTGTATTTTGCCTGGCAAGAATGTAAGCTTGATGAAAGAAAAGTCTTGAACTGTCTTGTCTCCTGTTATGTCTCTGGTACTCCCAATATTTGGAATAGTACATGGTATATGTTGGTCAAAGAGTTTATATATACCTCTTACAACCTCAGAGAGCAAGATGATATGCAGAACTGCTAAGCTAAGTCTGGAAAGTAGTTGATACCAAATGCTGATTTACATCTGATCTTCAGAACTTGTGGAGGTGAAAAGAATTTACATGTCATGTTTCTAGATGTGGTTGGAAGAACAGTCAATGTTAGAATTCAATTCTTGAAGACCCCCAAGGAAGGAAAGCTCTAGGCTAAGTGCTGGGAAGTTAAGAACCAACCAGATCAGACAGGCATAAAGCAATTTATATTCTCTTTGAGGAGATAGTGCAGCTCCTATGATAAAGAAGCAGGAGCCTCAGAGAGTGAAAACCTTTGAGTTGGGTGACTGTTACAAATACCTAGTTGAAAACCATGTAAAATCACATGGAAGAATCTCAGTCCATGCATGGACTCTGTAAACACACACTGTCCAAAGAGATAATAGCGCTACCTGCAGGTGAATCATTGGATGTGGATTGTATATGCCTTTGTTTATGAATGTATTTGCATCAGAGGTCTTAGAGCTAACTTTGTTTTATTTATTACTGACCATTAGAAATACTGTCTGTAGAAGACATGGAAACATTCTCTAGCTGTATGGCCTTGGGAATGGTAATTTACATAGACAAAAAAAAATACCTACCTAATTGAAAATTTGTAAGGATTAACAAAATGATTTATGTGAAGTACTTCGATATATACCTGGCGCTAAGTAAGTGCTCAGTAAAGGTCAACAGTTGTTATTAATAAATATTGAAAACAGAATATGCAAAATAAGATATGAATATACATAATTACCACAACTATCTACAAATGTTGGTGATAAATGAGAATATTTCTTTTAAGTTTCTGGATTCTTCATTGTTGTACTAGCTTCCTCTTACTGCTGTAACAACTTAACACAAACTTTGTGGCTCAAAACAATACAAATTTGTTCTCCTTGAATTCTGAAAGTTAGAAGTATGAAATGCATTTTTGGGGGCTGTAATCAGGGTGTTGGCAGGGCTGATTTTTTGGGGGCTTCAGGGCAGAAGCTATTCCTTTAATCTTCCAGCTCCTGGTGGTTTCTGACGTAACTTGGCTTATGGCTTCATCACTCCTATCTCCGCTTCTGTTATCACATGGCCTTCTCCCTGGTGGTCATGTTCTTACTGAGTACCTAGGGGTGACTACTAAACACCTTTATAAAAGATAGCCAGTTTGGCTGTGTTCTGTGGCCTCAGAATTGATTTTTTTTTCCTGTCTGATAGAGCTAATTATTCTGACTAGTGACTAAACTTGTGATAAGGAGGTACCAGCCATGCCACAGATCATTTGGCAATGTGACGTTTTTGCTTATAACAACTTAGGGAAGGTATTATTGGCATCTAGTGGGTAGAGGTCGTGGATGCTGCTCAAATTCCTACCATGCACAGGACAGCCCCCTACAATGAAGAGCTGTCTGGCCCACAATGTTAATAGCAATGGGGTTGAGAAAGCCTGCCATAAGGAACTCTAAAAAATGCTATTGCTTAGACCTTCATTTTTCAAAGTAGGGATCATGGACCGGCAGTTTTGGCATTACTCAGGTCATTTGTCTCTTTGAAAGCTCCCCCAGTGATCCCAAGATGCAACCCCATGTTGGGGAGCTCTGCTCTCCTTAGCTTTTCTGCCACTATACCCTACTTTCCTCACAAGTTATGGCTGTGGGTAAATTAAGTTTGACTGGAAAAATAAAGCTCTTAAATACTTTTTGCCACATATAACAAACATCAGATATTGGAGTTCTAATTAACATAAAGCCTCTTTTCCTTGAGAGTTGCTGTAAGTTTCTTCAATCTGTTGAATTTTAAACACAGAGAAATGTGGTAAGTGTCAGGTTTATCCAACTATTCATTTAATATATTGGCAGGAAGAACTCACAAAGGAGGGCAGATCCACACAGCTCAGATCATGTTTGCAGCCCACAAGAGCGAGGATGGAATATATTTGCTTTTCCTTCCTGGCTTTGTCACTTGCCTCATCCAATCTGCTGACTTTGGAACCCAAAACATTTCTTTAGTATGAGCTTTTGCAGCAGAATTACAGTGGAGGGCATGGTGAATACGAAAGGTGTAAGAAAGATGAATTAGAGAAGTGGCGGCTGGAAACCGTGTAGTGTTTTTATTTATGCTCTCCATTCTTGTGCACAGTGCACTTTACATTTTAGCTAGTCAGGTTCATCCATTTACTGGATTTTCTCCTGTCACCAAGTAAGTATGAGTTGCATTGAATTTTTTAGAATTTTGTGGCAGCATATGGAATGTTTCCATTTCTCCAGTGGTTCCCAGTAATTTAAGTTTGGGATTATTATGTATAGTTAATTCAGTTAAGGCTGTAGTTATCAGCACAGCCCTATAAATGTTCAGTTGGCATATAACAATAAAGAGCAACATATACCTAACTAAGCACCAATGTTTAATGTTAGTCACACATTATTGTATTTGATTTTCAGAGTAATTCTCTAATGTGGAGACCATTCCCCTCATTACTTTACAGATGAGAGGACAGAGGGATAGAGATAATAATTATTAATTTGTCCGTCTTTGCACAGCGGGTGAGAAGTTGAGTGGGGCATCAAAACAGGCAATTTTACTCTTGAACATACGCACTTAGCAACCTTCATTGTATATTTCTTCAAGTTTCTCTTTGCAGGCAAGCATTAGCTAGTGCCAGGGTTTTTCAGAGCTATAGCTGGTAATCCTAAGCAACTCTCAACTTTGCAAGGGATGATTGCATAAATTTCCAATGACCTTGTTACTGAGGCCTTTTTCTAGGAAGCTGCATCCTCGCCACCATTCCCCTAAGATAGGTAGTTTCCCTACCTTTCCAAAGCTGAGAAAAAGGCCTAGTGTTTCAAAATACATTTAGTTCCTATTGATAATAATGTTATGGAAATAGACTTTTTCTATGCATCTTGGTAATTCCACTGATCTCTTATTTAACTGCCCTGAAGGTGTCTTTATATTGTTGTTCACATGGTTTCTGATTAAAACACCATGATACTAAGCACTGACTGGAATACAAAATCTAAAAGTAGCTTTTTGTAATTTTTTCTTTAAACTTAAAAAAATACTTTTCTTATCTCAAAGCATTCATTTATTATAATAAATGAATGTAGTTATAGGGCATAAATTTCAAAAGAGTTGTGACTCATAAAACTATAAAACAAACACATGTAAAAGATTTATTTATTTCACCAATTAAAGAAGGAACTGGAAGAAATGTGACAACTGGTTCAGAGGAGATGTCAAACAACTACAAATTTATATACAATAAGGAATTTAGGAATAGATTCACCACAACTGATCTATACATAGGGCAATAATCAGTTGGATCCCACTAGGCACAAATAGTTTGCATTTCTATGGGCAAGAATTATTTGCATTGCTGTAAGCTTTATAGAAATCCACTTTATCTTTACAGAGGTGTAAAATAGCATATTCAAAGACAAAGGTGCACAAATAAGATCAGATAATCCCCAGAGGCTCCAACTTTCCATCAAAAGGATACACAGTAATCTCTGTTGCTCATTCCAGAGTCTCAAATATTTCCTTAAAGTACTATCATGTGGATGAATTCATGTGAATCATTCTTCTACAGTATACATTTCATTCTTTCAGTTATCCAATAAATAGGGCCTATCATCTGCTTGGAACAATTTGATGGGTATTATAAAAAGACCAGGAAATATGGTGAGTGTGTGTGTATGGGTGTGTGTCTGTCTGTCCAGAATCTATTTTAAGTAGATTCTTATTGCTATCCTAGTGTTTTTATTAGTGACCCATTAAAGTAGATCTTATGACTGACAATATTGAAAATTGTTATAGTGAAAAAAGTATTTAGCAATGTGGTTTATCCCAATAGCTCTTGGATTGAGAAATACATGTTTCTGATTTGTAGAATTAAAATACTAGTAAATCATCCAGATTCTTGAAAAATTTGGGATAATTTGATTCTGTGAAAACATTTTTAGAAAATTTTTTTCTTGCTTTATTGAGGTATAATTGGCAAATAAAAACTGTATATATTTAAGGTGTACAACTTGATGTTTTGAATGTGATTTTTACATTTAAGCTAATTAACATATCCATCACCTCACATAGTTGTCATTATTTTTGGTGGGATAAGAATGTTAAGGATTTACTCTCATCACATTTCAAGTATACAATAAAATATTGTTAACTATAGTCACCATGCTGTGCATTAAATCTCCAGAACTTATTTATACTACATAACTGAAACTTTATACCCTTTGACCAATGTATGCTTATTTCCCCTACCCTTCCCCATACCCCCAAACTCTGGAAACCACAGTTCTATTCTCTGCTTCTGTGAGTTTGACTTTTTCAGATTCAAGATGTAAGTGAAATCATACAGTATTTGTCTTTCTGTGCCTGGCTTATTTCACTTAGCATGACATCCTCTAGTTTCATCCATGTTGTCAAATGGCAAGATTTCTTTATTTTTTAAGGCTGAATAATGTTCTGTGTATGTGAGTGTATGTGTGTGTATCTCACATTTTCTTTATCCATTTGTTGATGGACACTTAAAACCTTAAAGCCTTTTCTAGGGAACTTTTACAAGGATACAAAACATATTTTTATGAAAAGCAGTACATGTTCATATTTTTTTTAATTGAGCAAACATAGCAATATGGAGGAAAAGCAAGATCAATATAATTACTTGTTTGCTGAGATCATAGTTTATGCTGTGACTTAGTTTTTTCTAGTCATTTCTCTGTTACCTATATTCATATCATTCATAATAAGGTTTGTACTCTCTATATAGCATTGGATTCTGTTTCTCTCTTAACATTTTATTTTGACTATTTTTCCAAGTGGTTAACTTCAAGATTTGTGAAGACTGTATAATATTTCATCTTATAGGTATTCCCTACAATTTATTTTAATAGTTCTCTTTATTAGTAATTAGAAACCTAATGCTTTATTAAATTTTTCTTTACATAAATCTCTGTCTGGATGTATGATTATTTAAGGTGATGTATTAGTTACTTATTGCTCTATAACAGATTACCACAAATCTAGCAACTTTAAATGATGCAAGCGTATTATCACACAGCTTCTGTGGGTCAGGAGTCTGGGCACAGAAGAGCTGGTTCCTCTGCTCAGGACCTCGTAAGGCTGAAATTAAGGCATCAGTTCAGCTGAATTCTTCTGAAACTTGAGATCCTCTTCCAAGTTCACATGGTCCTTGGCAGATTTCAGTTTTCTGTGGCTGTAGGACTGAGGTCCTCAGCTCCTAGGGACTGCACACCATTCTGTAATATATGGTTCTCTCCACAACATAGCAGTTTGTCCTTCAAGGCCAATAGGAAAGTATCTCTGCTCTTTCTTATTTTTCTAACATATTTTATGTGACCTCTAGACCCTTTTTTAAAGGGCCGCTTGATTAGGCCAGGTCCACCCAGGGTAATCTTCTTTTGAGTAGCTTAAAAATCAATGGATAAGTTTATTTATTTGCAAATACAAAACATGTTCACTTTTCCAATATCACATGGACTAATCGTGGCAGTGATATCCCATCACATTTATAGGCTTCGTGCATACTCAGAGGATTCTAGAGGATGTGAATATCAGGGAGTAGGAATCTTGGAGGGCCATTTCACAATTTTCACTACCACAGACAGATTTCATTTATCTGTTCAAAGATGTATGCTTTCTTTATCATGTATTGTTCTTATGTATTCTCATATCTTGTGCAGTGTTGTATATATCTTTCATTAATAAGTCTATCACTTTTTGTGGCTGTACTCTATAATTGACCTAATCTAGAATTAAAATGTATTTTGGTATTTTGTGGGGCAGGTTCTACTTGAACTAGAAGTTCTCCTCTCCCTGTAATCTCCTGCCCATCACTTTAAAATCCTTTCCACCCTGGTCCAAAGTCATCCCAAATATCACCCCCATCTGAGGATGTTTTTGTGATCTCCCCAGGCAGTCCTGAGCACTTCCTATAGACATGAAAATTCTTCTCTTAAAATACTTATCCCTTTGCTATAATTGTTAGTTTTCATCTCTCTCTTACATGTGATTTTTGGCTACAGTGACCATTTCCTAATATAATGTGTCCCTATGACTTAGAACAACATTTGAAACATGATGGGCACTCAAAAATTTTGAAAATAAATGTTTAAGTGTCCATATAAAGATATTGTTATACTTTGTGAGAGGGTGTTTTTTCTCAGGATAGTTGTCATAGTTTAATGACATACGAAATAAGCTTCAATGGGGCTAATTTTAAATATACTTTTTGGGTAACTTCTAGTTGCAGAGTGAGTAAGAGCTTCTGTTCATCCTCTCCATAGGGACTCTATCCCACAACTTTATCACGCATTGGTTTATTTAAATTGTGCACTTGGTAAAATACTTTATTTGTGTCATGCACAAATGAATACTTAAAAAATTATTTGATTAGAGTGAAAAAAGTATAATCTTGAGTTTAGTAATATAAAAACTAAGTATTAAATAAAATATAATGGATGATTTTTTGAGCATAAATAATTATTATATATCAGCCAGGAGTGGAAAGAAAAGAGACATAGGAAAAGACCAGGCATTTTAAACTGTCTACAATTAAATGTCACCATTAAACACCATAAAGACAATTATTTTATTTAAAAGTAAATTTTTGAAGTAGGTATTTACTACCTCAATTTGTTAGGGGAAAACAGGTCAAAAGTGAAATAAACTCAAATGAAATGAATACAGTGCATATTTATGTCCATGCTTTTTGGATGAGAAAGCGGGGGCTTAGAGAGGTGAAGTAGCTTGCCTAACCTAACCCAGGAGAATTCATTCTCATTCTAAAACCAACTCTCTCTGCTTTCTGAGTAGAACAAAACAAGTGAGTACAGCTTCCCTCTATTTCTCTTCTAAACTTCCCTTTGTGTTCCTACATGTGTCCTTTCTTTCTCTTCTGCCTGTTGGAGAAGGTGTCCCACTTTTCCCCCTGATTCCTTCCTTCCTCTGGCTCTGCTTCTCTTCGCTGCAGTTTGCATAGAAGTCCTGGTCCGGTCCCTCCTCTCAGTTCTAGTTGTCCCTCAACTTCTCTATTGCCAACTGTGGATTTCACATCCTACCATTAAGAAAAAAGCAAGTGAAGCTGATTATCCTCCTTAAACTGTCGGATTGTGCCCCCATTTGTCTAAAGACTGGCCAATATCACCAGCAGTATCTGAATTTTCAAGCACTTGCCTCTTTTTATCCTTTCACTACCTAAGCTCTACTGATCATGTTCTTAAATATCCTTGCTTGCATCATGGACCTCACTCCTTCCTGACTGACTTCCCTTCACTGACTGATTTTTCTCAGATTTTCTCCCTTTTGATTCCCTTTGGCTATATCATAAATATTTGTAGGCTTCAGAGTTGAAAGCATACAACTTCTTTTCCTTCTCTTCCTGTTTATCCTAGTTGCTTTAACTTCAGCGACAATTACAACCTTGTTATCTTCCATCTCTCTACTGAGCTTCTGGCTAATATTTTAAATTAACTACAAGACAATTCTAATAGGAGATTCCACAAGCAATTTAAAATCGACATGCCCAAAATATAATTTCTCCAGTCTCATTGCTCAAAATGTCTTCTTTACTTCCATATATTGCTAAATAGTATTATAATAGACCTAGTTGCTCAAACTATATGCCTCAGATCCACTTTTGAAGCTTCCTTTTAACACCACTTCCTTTAATATAACTAAGCTCTATTTATTCCCAAATCTATTCTGTTCTCAAAGTCTTCACCCCTACTCCATTAAGGCTGACCCTCCTCCTCGTCTTCATGTACCACTGCCTGTTAAGTAGTATCTTCTACCTTCCGACTATACTTTCTAAAATAGTTCAGATTACTAACCTATAAGCATCCATTGGCTTTTCATTGTCTATACTGCAAAGAGTGTTAGGGGTTTATGAAAGGGGGCGAGTCAGAATCTTGGGTGAGTTGTCATGTGTATTCTGAGGAAATGTATACAATGTACATATTTTTTCATGATCAAAAAAAGTATGTAAAGCTGCATGAAGTATTATTGGATGATGAAGTTAGAATAAGAGTGAAAAACATTGTAGGGAACTCGAGGGAAAAGTCCCCAACTTTTTGCCTAGCATATCTTGCTCTTAACAATCCTACACTGACATCTTTAACTTCTATCCCCCAACTTGTGGTCTATCTACACTTCATTCCTGAAACTTGCCATTTCACATCCTTGCTGTGATGGTTTCCTATTGCTGTTGTAACACATTACTACAAACTGAGTGGCTTAAAACAACCCAATTTTTAATCTTACTGTTCTGGTGGTCAGAAGTCCAAAATGGACTGGACTCACTTGGCTACATTCAAGAGGTTGGCATGCTTGCATTTCTTCTGCAGGATCCAGGGGAGGAATCTGTATCCTGGCCTTTTCCAGCTTCTAGAGGCCACAGACATTCCTTTGCATTTCTTCTCTCTGAATCTGATTCTTCTATTGCCTTTTTATAAGGATGCTGTGATTACATTGGGCTCACCCGGGTAATAATCTCCCATCTGAAAATCTTTAACTTAATCACAGCGGCAAAGTCCGTTTGCTGTGTAAGGTGACTTAGTGACAGAATTGAGGAATTCAAATGTGGGCATGTTTGTGGGTGAGCATTATTCTGCCTATCAGACAGACAGTTTCACCCATTGTTTGTCCTAGCTCCAAAATTTCCTTTTCTTTAGAAAGTCTTTCCTTTATGTCCCAGCTGAAATGCTTCTTGTGAAAACTCTTTCTTATGACTTCATCAGATCCAACCTGAAACAGAATAGATTTCCGCCCTCTACTCCCTCAGCACATTATACTCACCATATGGCAATAGGGGCAGTCTAATTAAGTAGGTAAGCATTTGTCTTGTTTATTGGTCTTTGAGCCTTCTTTATTAGAGTGCATTACATTGTCTTTGTGTCCCCACTGCACTACAGCGCAGCATTTTGTAACTAGTATGTGCTTAATAAGTGTTTATCAAATGATGAGTTTGAATGCCAAAATTCAACTGCATAGAGTAGCAACCACATTCAGTCTTTCATTCATTTTATTTCAGCTAAATTTTACTGAGCATCGGTTATAAAAAGATGAATAAAACACACGTACACCCTGGAGGGACTCTAAGTCCGGTGGAATAGACAGACATATAATTAAAGAGAAGCTGATAGTGTGAGGTAGCACGTAAAGAAAGCTGGTATGTACAGGAAGTTTCACAGATGAGAGGGATGTGAGTTGAGTCTCTAATAGGGCTAATATAATAATAATAATGGCAACAACAGTCAACTGCAGTAAAATTAGTAACAACTGCAGCTTTTGTGTATTCAGTTTGTTCTTTATGCCAGTGCTTTTCTAGGCACTGTGCTATATGTACTGTACCTGTTTTGTAAATGAAGAAACTAGTTGCAGAGAGGTTATTTGCCCCAAATTATGCAGCTGATTGGTAGCAAAACTGAGTTGAGAACCCAGACAGACTGATTGCTTATAACCACTGTGATATGCTCATTTCACATAAGATTTAGTAGTGATTTATGTGAAGCCCATTGGTGAATGGTATTCTTAACAGGAGACAGGCAAATCATCTCAGGCTCATCCACCCAGAAATTGAAGCTTCTTGAAATTAAGTCACTGATAGCATGAGCTGCTATGTGACAATAAGGAAATACAGGAGAATCTCAGTAAATGTTTATATAAAGTTTGCATTGTGATTTCTGGGTAGGAATTTTAACTATGCAGCAAGTACAGCAAAGCTTGGATATCTATGACTAGGCATGTTTAATCTATCTTTCAATATAAAATATAATAAATTACCTTAAAGAGGTTTCTAGAGATTACTGTAGATTGACCAAGATATTAAATCTCTGAAATGCTCCATGATTCTCTATTGTTTTCCCTAATATACAGCGTTTGGAGAGACTCAATTAAGGCTCTTGATGTTACCAAATTGATGCTTTCCAAACCAATTTAATTTTAAGAAATAGAATCATAAACTAGCCTGTATGACTTATAGAAATGAAATGAGTAAGGAAATAGTATTTTGAACAAGAGTAAAGTAATAAGGTAGTTAAGCTGAAAGGTCTTGCAGTGTATAGTTGGATCCTGGAGTTTCTTGGGCAGTGCTGATTAAACTCACACTGAGAGAGGAACTGATTCTCACTGCTAACCTGAAGGCTGGAGATACCAGCTTGAAGATTTCCTGCAGCTCCAGTTAGTGTGGTGCCTGGGAAATGGGATTCGGGTTTTAGCAATGCATGCGTGACTCAGGCTTGCACTTTAATATGGCAGTTCGTCAGATGTGTCTGATGAGTCGGCTTTTCGGGCTAGGTTTCATTTATGTCTTTATGTGAACTCCAGGTCCTTGGTTAGAAAACTGAAACAGGCTATCATTTATAAGAGCTGGAGTTAAAATAGCTTATTCTCAATGCTTATTTTAAAAATTCACTGACTTTGTGAGTAAAAAGATAATGGTGACACTTGACTGCAAGTAAAGGATTTTGATTTTGTTTTGTGAATTAAAATGTGTTTTAACAGACTTTTATTAATGTGAATGAATTAATCATTTAAAAATACTCAGAGGTACCTGAAGCTTTAGCAGAGCAAAAAAATGTGACTCAAATCACCATTTCAGCTTCCTCATCTTTAATAAAGTCATAGTGATTGAAAGCTGAATATGATCATTCCTCAACTGTCTTGCAGAGAAACTTGTGCTGTCATGGATTGACACTATATTTGAACTTTGTTCTGACTTGCTACTTTTTGAAATTCAGTCTTTCAGCTCAACTATCTCAGTCTTGTACAAAAATTAAAAAGGGATGATTTTCTGATGAAGACAACGTTCATTTTGGTTAATTTCAAATGAAATATTTCCCGCTTTTGAAATTCAAAAACTAGGCTAGTGTCCCTTCTAGTATCCCTCTGAGAGCCTTGTAGTAGGGAGAAATGATGTATCTTTCTGTAGCTTTCATATGCAGGTACTTTCTTTTAGTAGAGACCAAGTCTTAAAGTTCTCTTGGAGTATCTCTTAGGGTTTTTTTTTTTTTTTAAAAAGAGAATTGTAAAATTATAATCAAATCTTTAGAGGCATAGAATTTATGTTTTTCTTCTCATTTGGAAAGAATGATACTGAAGAAAACCATATTCTAATGCAGCATGGAACATTAAAAAATGTCCCTGTTGGTTAATTTATATTTAAAATAAATTGTTAATAAAATAGTCCTTTTAAAGGGATTATTCCCACTTATTTAAACACAATTAGGTCCTCTAAATAAAGTGAAATTCTAAATCTTCAGTGAGCCTAAGATTTTAAAAATTTTGGGGGGGGGCTATGGAGACATAATTTTGATATTACTGGTTTTGATTTAATTTAGGAACCTCCACATACAGGAAAATAGACTACAGATCCTGTTCACATTGTTTCCATTTGTGGAATTCATTGCCCCAATCATGCATGATAAAAAATCTAATAAAAATCTTATAATGTTGCTATATATTTTTTAAAATGTATGTTTTTCTTTTTTATCTTTGCTTTAGGGAACAGCCTTTAAGAGCTGGAAGATGAAAGCTCCGATTCCGCACTTGATTCTCTTATATGCTACTTTTACTCAGAGTTTGAAGGTTGTGACCAAAAGAGGTTCTGGTAAGCAGTGTTCTTCCTTTTCTTTCATTATGGCTTGATGTGATGGTGCTACATTTACACGTGTGCCATTGGTGGAAAGGTTGAGAATTAACCAGGAGCCATGTTGTGGAAATACTGCAGAGTTATCTTTAAATGAGTGAAACATAACTCAGGGAATTAGAAAGGTAGGAATAGCTTGAAAAAGATGTGGCTTATTTCATTAATCACAATGAATTGGAATAAATTCATTACCAAAGCTTGCAGATGATTTTATTTTATAGTATGATTTTCAGCATTCTTTTAAAAAGAATGTCATTTAAAGTTTTGCATGGAAATATCATGAATTTTTTTTCACATTACCTTTTACTGTCATCATTTCCATGTCAGCTATGTGTAGGGCAGATTCTTTTTAGGATTTTACTTCAGCTGATTTGCTGAATTATTTTGCAGATATTTTAATAAAGCACCAGAGTTATTAAAGAAAGTGTCATGGGGAAACATCCTAATAAGTTAAGAGGAAATACAGAGGTAAAATAGAATGGTAATATGAAAGGAACTGCTTAATAGCATAATGTTGAGGCTTATGGAAAACATTACATGTTAGCAGACATCTTGGTTTTCAGTTGACTGTTGATACATGGAGTTAGCAAAATGTATGAGACAATTGAATAAATACTGTTATTTGTGTGAGGTTGTATTATGTCTAACAAGTCGTGGATAATACACAGTCTTGCCACACTCACATTTTACATAGGAGTACAGAATTTTTGAAGCTATAGCTTCTGGGTACAATGGAGGAAGAAGGGTATTATGTTTAGTTCCTAGGACTAGAATGTCTTATCTGTTAGTTCTAGAGAGACAGTGGGGTAAAGAAGAGAATGTGCAAGAGGCTACAGTGTTGTGATATCAAGAATTGCACAAATAAAAGTATCTTTGGAATTCAGAAAGGAGAGGGAATGAAAGGACTGAGGTGCGGCTACAGCAACCATTTGCAGTCCCTTAGGTTGACAGGCCTCAGATTCATATTGATTAAATCAATGAACAGAGCCACATGCAAGGGAAGTAGAGAGCAGTCTGCTCTTCTGAGCCCCACCTTGGAAGAAAGTCTGGGGAGGGATCCCTGAGTACTTTGTGCTTGCCCAAGGGGCTGATGATGTGAGGTTGAGAGTAAAAGGAATTTGACTGAGCCTCTGGACTCTAGATCTTTGTGGTTATTGTATAGCTGTTGTATCTGCCATTGATGTGGTTGTAGGCAATATGAAAAAAATACTGCTTCTATGTATACACATTATTTTGTCTGTTCCTCTTGGTGGATATTTTTGAATGAGAGAAAACCCTAGGGCAGGATTATGATGTAGTAGCTTTTGTACTTCGAATGGATTACTGGCAAATAGCAGTTATCTTAATTTCTTTGTCTGCCACTTGCAAGGAAAGTTGAGCATACCCGTGTAAGTTAGAGTATGTAGAAGGGGAAGTAAATTGTGATGAAAGCTGATAATTTCTATAGCAGTGCTATTTTCTTGAACAGCAATTTACATTAAAAACACTTAACATGAATCTGGCCACGTAGAAGAGAAACACGCATCTGTATGAGTATTATAACAAAACGAAACTCCCCAGAATGGAAATATTGATTGAATCTTAAAAACTTCTTTTTTTCTGGTTATTATACTTTATTATACAAAATTTGTTTTTATTTTGGTATATGTCAGATCTATGATTTATTTATCAAAATGCAAGTGTGATTTTTTTCTCCCATCATCAGATAGTGGTGCCAGGTCCATTCTGTCTATATACTAATTTTGGGGAAAATGTTAATTGAATCAAAACTTAACTTTGTGTGTTTGGGAAACATGGGAGCTGTGCTAGCCATGTGGGACAGTTGGAAAATTCATATCTCCTTCTGTTTCAGGGACCTGAGAAAACTCAGTGACCTGTCTCAAGTTCAATTTTTATTTTGATGGTATAATTATTTTAGGAGAGTGGTAGTAAAATGTTGCCCTAGGTTTGGCAGAATTCTGAGACCTTGTTCTCTTTTATTTATGCATATAGTTGTCACATAGCTAATTAATACCTCCCAAACTAACTGTGTTTTCTGTGTTATAATGTAAAAATGACAAGGCAAGTACTGAGATTTAGTGACATGGTCTATTTGTTTTCTTTTCTGTATAATGTAAATTAAGATAGCTTCCTCTGGTATCTGTGTTAAGACCCTGCTGGATGGAAGTTTGTTTGATTTTTTAATATTAAGTGTACAATTTAGATAATATTACTTTACCCATATAGTTTCATAGCTTGTACTCATTTCAGCGGATGCCTGTTACCATGGCACCTTTGTTGAGAAAAGCAGATATGTAGCTTACTGAAGAGCGTCGTTACTGATCTCCATAGATCAAGTAGAGGAGGAGAACACTTGGCATCTTCTCCTTAAAAAATTGATGGCTCAATCTTCACATCCAGCCCAACCTATAAAACCAGAGGCACCAAGGCCAGGAAATAAAAATCAATTTTTGATATTTGATTTCACATATTAACCAAGAGGAATACTTACCCTTGTTCTTTCTTCTTCTTAATTCTCTTTTTTATTTGTAATTTTATAAATCTTTTTGAAAGGTCATTAAACATGATTCAGAACCCAATGCTTTTTCATATGTCTTTTACTAGAATATTATTTTTAATTCTCTGTGACTACTAGAAAACAAAAACTAGATATTTGAATAACTGAGAATATATTAAATATGATTATAATGCTCACAGTAATGTTGAATTTTTTATGGCATGTCAGTTGTGTATGGTGTTTACTTTAGATAAACACATATGGTCATTCCATAAAAACTTAAAAGTAGGTATTTGTTTCTCATTAACAGAACTAATTTGAAAGCAATAGGAACTCTTCATAAACAAGCCGGAGATGTATTATTTTTATCACATTGGCTTACACCCCCATTGCTATTAATTTAAGGAACAAATTAAGTGTTAAAAAGGCAGTTCCATTATCATAAAATCCTTGACTGAAATATTAAAAATTCAATTTTATAATGTTTTGTTTCAAATATCACTTTGGATATGTATATGATTATAACAGTTAAGGATTCAATCTGATCTCTCAGGTAGTGTCCTGAAGTTTTGCATACATTTAGAATCAAGGCCTTTAATATCTATGCAAGCAAATATTCAGCCTTTTTTACACAATACATGTTTCTCTTGGAACAATTTTGTACCTTGCTTTTAGTTTTTATAAGCAACACTTGAAGAAAGAGGCAAAGACTATCAATATTATCCATTCTCCTAGAGTATGTGAAGCTTTGTAGCAATTTAGTAAGTAAACATTTGAGTTGTTTTCATTTATAGAATTCTGTACAGAAACCACATGTAAAGCTAATGCTTGCTTGTACGGTCTTCGTATCTCAACTAATTTAGAAAGTTTAACTTACTGTTTTTGTTGGTTGATTGGTTTGCCTCTGTTTCTCTCTCTCTGTCCCTCCCTCCCCCGCCTCTCTTTCCTCCCTCCCTCTAGTTTATTAGTGTATTTGTCTTCAAATAATCTATTTTGAATGTTCCCTTTGTGTCTTTGTAGAACACGTTTAAAGTATAAAAACATTGTCATTGCTTTGTTTGAAGGGTTAAAGTCTATGAAATTCTGTATCTTTACAAGGTCATTCCAAGAGGACAGTGTGGTTTCTGTTAATAATGGCTATTCTTAAATGCTTATTTTTATTTTGTGTAACTAAGAGAATTTGGGATAGGATTCAGGGCCATGGAGATAATGTAGACTGTTGAAGGAATATTACATACAAAATATGAGAATAGTGCTTTCGAGGAACTGAAGTGTGAGTTGTAATTTGGCCTAATAGCTTGAGGCACTGAAGAGAAATGAAGCTAGAGGAACTTGAATATAGAGATTAGGGAAGAGAAAGGGATCCAGACCTTTTGCCTGTTTCTCTCTGCTCTCATAACCATCCCTAGAATATAAGATGGCGAGTGCAAGAACTGTGGTCTGTGTATGCTTTTAACTTCTAAGT
Organism: Camelus dromedarius; assembly: GCF_036321535.1. Taxonomy (NCBI): domain Eukaryota; kingdom Metazoa; phylum Chordata; class Mammalia; order Artiodactyla; family Camelidae; genus Camelus; species Camelus dromedarius. The sequence continues at coordinate 92,787,317 of NC_087472.1, read as the reverse complement.
GCCAAATATGGTGTGTGTTTCCCAGTCAGGATTCAAGGAAATGTCTTAATGAACTGATGATTGTATGAATGAATGGATGTGTAGCTTTAGTGTTCAGGCTGGGTTCTGTGTGAGGATGCTGTAAGACCAGCACAGTATTAGAAAAATGAAGGCAAAATAAAATAAAGCTATTTAAGGAAAATGTTTTTTTTCTTAAATAGGCAGTAATATAATATATAATATGAGACCACTGAAGCAAAAGATACAAGCTTAGAATAAGTGATATCTAAGACACACTAAGGGTTTACATGAAGACAGTGGACCTTTGCAAATCATGAGTGTTTTGATGAGATTTAAATGCAGTTCAAAATCTGTTAGAAGGGCAAGAAAATGATTCTTTAACTATTAGCATATTGGACTTTTACTACACTTACTGCTGCTTTAAAGAAGTACTGTCATCATGTAGACATTTTGGTTTTAATGGTATTGTTCAGTACAGACCACCATGAAAGGGTGTGTTTCAAGATTCCTGATATACGATACATAAACAAGTGACTTTGGTAGAGGGGAAAAAAAGGTATTCACAATTATTAGAGCATATGGAGAAGAGTAAGTGGCTATAATCTATAAACCAAAGATTACATCTTGTTCTAGAATGTATTTATGATATATCAGAGTTACTCAAAGCAGCCAGCTATTAGAGAATAAAAGAGTTACCACAGGAAGTATCTTTTCTTCATTCTAGAACTTGACAGTGGACACTTGTTTGTGTAAAATGATTCAGATGTACTTCTTCTTGACAGCAAGAGGAAAGCAGGTTTCTTGAGGGTTTCCCAGACTCATAAGAGATAAGAGTCATTAAATAACCAAACACACAGTTTAGGTTCTAATCTTTGTGTTATTTCTGGGTCATCATTTCTTTAGGTAAAAGAAATTATGCTACTGTGGAAAGAAAATGAGATTTAACTGAATAGGAGTGAGAAAGTGTAGTGGTGCGTTTCCATCCCTTGCCAATGTGATTTATGTGTATCAGATCTCTTGGGCATTCCTGGATGTCAGTGAGCTTAATTCCACATGATTAAGAGACAACCCAGTCCCCCAGCATCTGCCTTTTATTATGTTACCATGTGTTTATTCCCAGTTTGTCAAACATGTCAAAAAGTATGAAACATTTCTCCTATTTTTCCTTTGGGGTACCTTATAAGACCAGACTTCTTAGGCTTTATTTCTTTACTTTTTGAAGTTAAACAAATGCACTTTACTTTTTCTTGGGAAAAAATCCATCCCTCTCTTCTGTTTGTCTTGTTTTTTAAAAATAAATTTTGAATTAGATCTAGAATAATTTTAATATTCATTTGAAATGTCTTTAATTAGAATAGTCTAACAAACAAATGGAGCTTACACCTGACAAAATAGAATTATCCAGTATCTTTGTTAATAATCATGTGATATACCTAAGAATTTCACCATAAACTTACTTGTTCACTTTTAGTTGTCAGTACAGTTTCATATAGAGTTGGCATAAATTAACATCATTTGTGGATACTGGTGCCTAATTCGTGGTGAATTTACATGGAGAAGATAAAAGTCAATATTGTTGAACCTGCAAGATGAGTAGGATTTCAATGGGGAGGGGAATATTCCAAATTAGTAAATATAGCAGTGTAACAGTGTGTCATGGAGGTCATAAAAGGTATATTCTTTGACATATTTGAAGGGAGAAATGAGGAGTAGGGGACAGCAATGGGAGTCAGTCAGTGGCAGGCAGGGATTCAGAGGATGAACCCTTGATCCATGGACATTCTCCTATAGACTTGAAGGTGATCTATAAGGTGGCTTAGAAATTAAGGACACTGTTGTATTAGTATCCAGTTGCTGCTTTAACAAGTTACCAAAAATCTAGTAGCTTAAAGCAACATATACTTACAGTTCTGGAGGTTAGATGTCTGAAATAGATTGGTAGGGCTGTGTTCTTTGTGTAGGCTCTAGGGGAAAATCTGTTTCAGTGCCTTTTCCATCTTCTAATGGCTACCTGCCTTCCTTGGCTCATGGTCTCCTATCACTTCAACCTCTGCTTCAGTCATCATATCTCCTTCTCTGGCTGTGACTCTCCTGCCTCCCTCTTTCCCTCATAAGAGCCCTTGTGAGATTACATTGGACCTGCCTGGATAATCCAGGAAAAACTCCTTATTTCAAGATCCTTAATGTAACGAAATCTGCAAAGTCCCTTTTGTCATGTGAAAAAAGCAGTCATATGTTCCAAGGATTAGTATGTGGACATCTTTGGGAAGGTGAGTACACTATTCTCTCTTCCACAACTGATAATTATTTAAGTCAATCAAACTTATTATTGAATTTGGATTAGAGATTAGTGAAAGAATGATCTTTCAGAAATTAGACAGAAATAGGGGAGATAAGAAAGGGAAGTTGAAAATTTTTGCTGAGTGATTTTTTGGTCTGTGATTTTAAAAAAGGAGGAGTTGCGGAGCAAAGGGGGAAAAGGGAAAAGAAAACAAAGCAAAGCAAAGGAGGAAGGGAGGGTGAGAAGGAGAAAGAGAAGAAACAGACTCTAGTAATGCTTTGGATCTTGATAACTTTAAAAAGTTGAAATATAGTTGATTTACAATGTTGTTTTAGTGTCTGGTGTACAGCAAAGTGATTCAGCTATATATATGTATATACACACACATATATATTATTTTTCATATTCTGGATCTTCATAACTTTTGACTCATCTGTACTGCACAAATATACTTTCATAAGTAACTCTTTTTTCTTGTGGTATCCTAAAAAAGTCTGTTTTCCTTTCGGCCAGCAATGTCTGACACAAAAAGGGTATCCTGACTCAAAGTAACAGCAGTGAGAACAGGGAAGACAGAAGAGAAAGTAACTTTAAAGTCAGAATCCATTGAGTTTGATGATTAGATGTGGGACATTTGAAAAAAAGAGGTAGAGAAATAATTCCGTAATAGGAGGATTGTGATGCCATCAATCATATTAAAGATCTCCAAAGAACAGAAACTTGAAAGGACCACTTGTGTTAAGAGAACAGTTGGTAGGTCATTGAGACTAAGATGAAGCCCAGAAAGTAGACTGAGCATAGAGTATGAAGGGTTTCGTCTGTCTCACATATTTTGATTTTTGGATTTTAGCTTGTGGAACAGAAAGTTTTGGATGAGATACTGAATTGCATTGCAGATCCCCTTTAGTAGAAAATTTGGTCTTTGAGGTTGGGCTTCTGATTGGCGGATCTGTTTATTGTGGTGCCTTCTATACACCATAAAGATGAAACTCCTTGATATATATGTGATAGTGTTACACAAATGTTTGTACCAGTCCATCAGTAAAGCTGCCCTTACAGAGGAGGAAACACAATCAAGCTCTAAAGGGTCACATATGAGAGTGGCGTGATCAGATCTGTTTGTGGACAAATAATAATGCTCTCTGTAGGAAAGAGTGTAATGAGATTCCAGAGTGACCAGTCAGGGACTCAGTAAAAATGATATTCCTCTATACTAAGGTCCTGAAAAGCAGTCATAGGGACTGAAAGTATGTTTCTGAAGAAGAATAAATGGGATCAAGTGAATGTTTGGAGTTGGATTGTGAAATAATTTGAGAAGTTATATTGATGTTGTCATCAATTACAGAGAGAGGAAGAAGGACAGTTTTTCAGGGATTGGAGATAGAATGAGTTCAGTCTGGAGCCTATGAGCTGTGACAACCACTGGAAATAATGAGCTGATGAATTTATTGGTCTGGAGTTCTATTAGTTTCCTGTGGCTGCTGTAACAAATTACTACAAACTGGGGGACATAAACCAACAGAAATCTATTCTCACAGTTCTGGAGGCCAAAAATCTGAAATCAAGGTCTCAGCAAGGCCATGTTCCCACTGAAGGCTGTAGGGGAGAATCCTTCCATGCCTCTTCCAGCTTCTGGTGGCTTCTGGTGTTCCTTGGTTTGTATCTGCATCATTCCAGTCTCTGCCTCCATCTTTACATGGACATCTCCTCTGTGTCTCTAATCTCCCTTTGTCTTTCTCTTATCAGGACACTTGTCATTGGACTTAGTCTACTTGGATAATCCAGGATGATCTCATCTTGAGATTCGAAAGAAGTTGTCAGATTAAAAAATATATATTATATAAAAATCAGTATATTATGGTGGCTGTTTATGTTTTAAAGTTTAACTCTTAGAAATTGTTACTTTTATTATTTTTTTCTATTTATGTATAACAAGTATACAACTCTTGGTCATCCATGATAATAAGAATTACTGTCCTATAGAAAGGAAAAATTTTTCTCCAATCACAAATTCTTTTACCTAGGTTTGAAATAAGTTTGCAAAGACTAATCTCCTGATGGTAGGGTAATACTGATTCAATTTTCATTCCCTTACTTCATACAAACAGGTGGGAAAGTTGGCTTACAAGTGTATTAAAATTTTCCATGGCTAATCTTCATGTTGACTATTGCAGACCATTTCTACAGACAACTAATGTTGACATGCCAACTTTTGTCTACAGTGATGATCACTAAAAAAACACTCTGAGTTATTTTTTTACAGAAGTAGTTTAGATTGTTCTGTTGAGTATTATGAAACCTACAGAATTGGAAATTAGGAAACTTAGGTTTAAGTCCAGCCCCTACCAAACCTTGTTGACTGGGGACAAGTCCCTGAACCTTTCAGGATTTCAGTTGCCATTTTCATAAAGTAAAACTTTTGAATTACAACATCATCAGTAGAAATAGAAGTTTATCCTTTTGTTCATTTTGTAAGCATTTATTGAACACCTTTAATGAATACTCAGTACATAAGGTGGTACCTTTTTTCTGTGACATATTTTATATATTCCCAAATTGATCAAGCAAATTTAGATGGATGGAGTTTGTAGTCAGATTGCTTGAGGCCCCTCAGTGGCTACATTTAACTTCATGCTACAGTTTTCCTAACACCACAGGCCAGAGGATGTTAACAGTTTAAAACAGTTTCGATTAAGGAAAAAATTATGTTTTTTAGTCTTGTTAAAAAGCACATGCTATATACTTTCAAAGCTAAAGTAAAAATAAAGTACTTTTCTTTGCAGGTGCTGATGTGTCTAAGTGAAATTAGGTTTGGCAGTTCAAAATACTAAGCCATGTTTTAGCCCATTTTTACTTATTTACGGCAAATTTCCTTTTGTAGAGTTGTAGTCTCTTAAGACATCTAGAGTGCTGCCTTGCATGGAAAATGTTGCTTTAGGGCAATGACAACGAATAACTGGTAAAAATCTCTGAGGATTATGTATAAACATTTCTTTAAAAAGTGGTAAGGCTCTTGTGGGTATCCTAAACACTATTCATTGGTCATTTATGTTTTACTAACTGTACTAAAATATTTCCTAGTTAATATTGCTACTTTATTTGAGTGAAGTTCTATCATTGGCATTTTACTTTGATTTCTAAAAGCATATTTCAGTTACTTTGTATTCCACATATGATAAAGTGAATGATAAAGGGAAATGATTTTTATCAATGATAAGAAAAGGTTTAATACTCTGAAAAATTAATATGTTTTCTTAAATATGTTCATATTAGAAAAAAGGACAACTTAAATTTGAAAAGAAGATTCTTCCTGTTTTTCCTATAAAAATGTCCTATAAAGTAAGGACTCTCCAGTGCCCTCTGGTGGTTTTTCAGAGTTGATGAAAATGCACTAATAAACACAGAAGGAACAGAGAAAACAAACATGGGAAGAAAACTTCGAATGAATTACTTATTGTTCAGAGTTTATTTTAATTGACCCTAATATTTTCCAGACATTTATTTTCTCCAATTTATTGCCTTATGTTTAGAAATGTGTACAGATTTCTGTTCCTTGGGTATTTTTTTAATAGAAATTTTCACTGAGATTTTTTTAAGGAGACAAAGAATTATATTTTCAATGAAATAATCATCATGTCAGTTTGTAGCTCTGTATCATCAGAGTTCAAATTATGTAGACAAATACATTCAAATTATAAAGTGTTTTAAAAATTCTTTTTTAAAATATGTTGCTGCCATTAAGGTCTTGTTATTATGATTCAGATTATCAAGAGGAGGAAGCAAAGTCAGGAAATATTTTTCAGTTGTTCACTAATGTAAATAAGAGCAGGTGGTAGAAATATGAAAGTAAAGAACATGGAGGGATGAATCTGTGGTAAACCACTCATTTTCCTGCTGGTCTAGGGGACTGGGCCTGGAATAGGTTGGGAGGTCCCGAGGATGGTGAAGCAAATAGGAAACACTGGTCATCGGTCGGAGTTAACTTGAAAAAGCAAATTCTCTTATCTGCATATCCCAAAAGAATGAGGTTCATTTTGAAAGGAAGTTTTTGGTCGGTAGTGTTCTGTATTTTAAAAAAGACAAATTTCTTAGAGCTTTAACTATTATAAATATATTTTCAAATTTATTACACACACAGGCACCAATATACTAACAAACTCTAAAGAGAATCTCTGTTTATCAGTTATGAGTATTTATATGGCATGTGTACAGCTATATTTGTTAGTTTCTTTTAGGGTTTTATGCATTTCTGACCTAATGTTGAAGCCCCTTCATCTTCCCAAAGGACAAAGTAGTAAATTCTGTATATAATTGTTGACAAACATTTATCGAATTCTTACTGTACTGTGTGCTCAGTAACTTTGGCATCAGCTGTGCCTGGGTATAAAAGAGGTTAAAATGTTTACATATTTGTAGAGATTTGACTTTTGGATTCCTTATTTAAAAAACAGAATTATAGGAAGTTTTAGTAAAAGAAGGTGAAATGATTTATCTTTGTTAGGTTTATCACTTCATTCTTTGTTTTCCATATCTATGAATTGTATTCTGAAAATTGTTTATACAGTTTCCCCATAGCTTTGGTGATTATGGTTTTGGAAGCTTATGGAGTGCTTATTTTTGTAGCTACATGCTTTTTCACTTTATAAAACCCATGTATCTGTAATAACTTTGGAACTGGCGGTGCTATAGGCATTGTCCTTTCATATACACTAGTCAGTTCTAGTTACTCTTTTATATCTAGCAAATATTTTCAAGCATAGCATACTATAAAGAAGCAGTTGGACTGAATTCTTCAGGGGATTAAAGATGAACAATCTACCATCTCTTTTGTTAAATATCTTGCAAAAAAAAGTTGTACAAGACATATAAGTGTACTAGTTCACTATTGATGCTGTAAAAATTACCACAAACTTAGAGGCTTAAAACAACACAAATTTATTATCTTACAGTATTGGATGTCAGAAGTCCTAAAATCAAGGTGTCAGCAAAGTTGCATTCCTTCAGGAGGCACCAGGGGAGACTCTCTTCCCTTGCCTTCTCCAGCTTCTAGAAGCTATCTACATTCCTTGGGTTGTGGCTCCTTCCTGAACTCAAATCCAGTGACATAGCATCTTCCAAACAAACTCTCTGACCTCTACTTCCGTTGTCGTATCTTCTCTGATTCTGACTCTGCTGTTTCTCTCTTAACAAGCATCCTTGTGATAGCATTTAGGGTCTCCATGGTTAATCGAGAATAACCTCTTCATCTCAAGATTCTTAATCACATCTGCAAAGTCCTCTTTGCCATGTCAGGTAACATCTTCAGAGGTTCCAGGAATTAGGATGTGAAAACCTTTGGGGAGGCCATTAGTTTGTCTATCACAGAAGTGAACTTGAGTGGCTTTTACACGGAAGAATTTTATAAGGTTGGAATACATGTACATTTGGGCACATTATGGGTGAAAGAAGGAGTGTGTCAGGAGAAAAGGTGGAGAAAGATAGAACCATAGCAGAAAGGACTTTGTATAATGTAACAAGAAAGGTGAATATTATCTTGTAGGAAATCAGGAACCACTGAAGAAATTTAAGCAGGTGTTTAACAGAGATCACCTGACCAGATAGATTGGAAAGACCTCTGAGACCAGAGGGTGGGAAATGAGGCCAATAGTCAGGTGAGAAAATGTGAATTGAGGCAATAAATAGCATTAGGAATAGAAAGGAAGAGATGGGTTTGGTTGCTAGTACAATATGGAATTAACAGTGGAGAGAGGGAGAAGTGAAAGGTGATTCCAGTTGCTGTTATTAAATTTAAAATTCTGTTGAGAATTCATGCTAGTTTTCTGATCTATATTCTTACTGGACAGATACATACTTAGGTTTTCAGTATGTACTTAGGTTTTCAATATGATACACCTTTTGTGGTTTGAGTTCAGACTGGCCCACTCTACATATGACATAAAAGCCTCAGTTTTGGAGCTAAATCCCTCTTTTGTAGTAGACCTGTCACGTATAGCATATTCCCAAGTCAGTATTTCCTCCTCAGAGTTCTTTCAGGTTTCTTCTATCATGTGTGCTTCTAATGGAGGATTGTATCAATGAGTCTTCCTCTGCTAACTTCATCGAAATACTGCAAATGAACACAAAGGAGGGGCAGTTCTAAAGGTGTCAGGCTTCTTTTAAAATATAGTGTTACATTAGACATATGTATACCTCCATGTATATACACACACACCCACGTGTATGTACAAATATACACACAGTTAACTATTCATTCACAAAACATGCTTTTATCGAAGAACCACTATGTGCCAAGTGTTGAGGATTCAAAAATGATTAGGATATATGATTTTGCTGTGCTTTTTAACATCTGTGTTTTATTTACCCAACTAAATAGTATAAGCTCATTGAGTGCAAAAATATCTTGTACATGTTTATGTATATGTCTTTTAGAATCACTGTGCTTAAAAGAGTCATTGCATAATTAGTGCTCAATACATATTTGTATTTGATTGCTGGATTTAAGCACATTGACGAATCTCATCACAACATTCTCTATTTTCCCCTGATTGATGTGCATGTCCTAACTCTTCTTCAAAAGGGGAAGCTCCTTGAAGAATGGTCCCTACATAGGGACTTCATAACCATTGCAAGCCTTTACCCAGGGCCTTGCAGGTAGCATTCTGTAACTGACTATTACATGAGCAAATGAATGAATTTAACGTACATGAAATAAGTGGTTTTATCAGAGTTACTGTTTCTCTGAAAAGGGAGAATTACAATTTATCTTTTGCTGTTAGGATGACCAGGTTAGTCATGGTCGTCATGTTTGATTCCCTCCTGGCATTGTAATAGCCAAAGCCAGAAGCACTGGGACTACCCTGGGAAGTGAATCTTGAGGTGGCCTTTTTTTTGCTCAAAAGGGCAGCTTTTCAGTTACTTCCTTATAATGGAAATTGTGCAGCTTTTTCCTCCTTCTTATCCTTGGAGTTTTGGCCACCTGTGTGCTTATGTAGATCATTCCATTAAGGAGAACTGGATACAAGAAAGGAGTCCTGCAGGGAAAGGTGCCTTCTAGGAATGGTGCATGAGCCAAAGCAGCTGCTCAGTGCCGCCATGTCTCCCAAGACAGATCACACAGCAAACGCTGGGAATGCTGGGGAATAGAAGTGGCCTACAACATTGAGGGTGTTTTATTTTAATTCAGAACATGAGTTAGTTCAATTTGGCAACTCACACACTCATTCTGCCACTCTGTAACTGACATGCCTCTCTGCAATGAATAGTGGTGACTTACTGTTTGTTTCAAAGGCATGTTTTTGCTTCTTTGAGAGACATGCTTGGTTTATTTTATTCAATTTTTAATGATACATGATTTTATTTTAACTTTCTTTGGAAACTGCTTTGTATCCTAGGGTTTCCAGCTTTCTCTGAATTGAGAGGAGGTTATTACCTTCTAAGTGTTCAATTAGGAAAACAAAACAAGTTTGGAAGCTCCGTTGGGATCTTGTAAACCCTCTCAAAGCATGTTCTGAATGAGACAATTTTTGTGCAACTAGCTCTAATTGTCTGAGATGAGACAGTCTACAGAAGCTAATTGGAGAGAGTTTCATTTTGTAGCATGCATGTGGTTGATACAACAATAATTTAACTTCTTTGGGTTTTTGTTTGCTTGTTTTAAAAATTTCTTTGATGATTTGTTTGTTTGTTTGTTTAGTCCACCCTTTCAATATTTAGTATTTTTAAGGGAAACCTTTTTCAAGTTTAACTTACTTATTCTCCAATGAGAAAGTTCAGGCTTTGGGTTCACATATAGACCCACCTCAAATTTTGCATAATGTTCTTAAAAGCACATCCATTCTGTTTATTTAATATGGAATTAGTAAACTGTTAATGACCTTCTATCCCCTTGTGCTTTACCTGCATATGATATTGGATTCTGTTTCAATTCAGTGTTTGAATTCTAAATTATAGCTGGCAGGTACAGAGTAGTATTTATCACATTTTCTTTCTTATGATCACCACCTGAGTGATTACACTATTGACATATTCTGAATTAGACAAGAACATATGCTTGACTAAATTGATGCCTCACATAGCAACTTGCATATAATGAATTTTATTTGTGCAGTTATTTTAATTCTTGATTACGTTTTCCAGTTTTAATTTTATGTTGTTCATGCTTCCCCAAATCTGTTCCTCCATTCATGACTTAAGAAATAGACTTTTCTGAAACTTGGAAACTTATTATGCAGACTTCATATCATCCTAACTTAGAATAAGTCAGGCTTGGTATAACTGAGGAAGAATATTTAAACTTTATAGATGCATGCTATTAGTTTCCTTATCATCCTTAATTTGATTTACAGTTTATAACATTTAGTTTAATAAATGGGAAAAAACAGAATCATGTTGTCCTTTTTTTGGATATGATTGGAAGGTTTTCCAGAAAGCTCTCTTGTGTCAAAGTATCTTTTCTACAAAGCTTCTGGTGATGCCTGACCACTCTGGAAGAAGACTCTCCATTAGATAGAAGGGAGGAGAAGAGTCCCAAGAAGGAGGCAGCTGAGGGCACAGGATAGGGAAAGTTTCTGAGGAAGAGTACTGAGTAACTCATAAAGGTCAAGTAGAGACTCGTGTCTTCTAATCACTCCTTTCTGCACCTAGGGTTGCACTTTTCTATTACACAATTTGGCCATAAAATCAAACCAGTTTTCCTCACAGGAGAATGAGGTAGGGATCATGAAGAAGAGGATGGAGAATGCCAGTGGTTAACATGGCTTAAATTGAACATGTTTCTGTCCTGAAGAAACCTTGAGAAAAAGTTAAAGGCTGGGAAAAATGATGTTAACAACCGGATATTCTGAATTAAGGAGAACACCTAGATGCTGTTCGAAACTATTTAAAAATGAGAACAGTTAGTTCATGTTGCCATGTGGTTATGCCACACCATCTCTAGATTAGTGTTCAATGACAAATACTTAAAACTTCCATTCAAACTCATGGTTATATTTAATTTAGATGCTTACATCTCTGGGAATTGCAAACATAAAAAAACAGAAGTGAACTTGCATTAATACATGAAGAGTTAATGAGAATCTGTTTTCCTTTGTATATGAATGTAAATGCATGTTCTATTTCATACAGATAATTTAAATATTCATATGATTATATAGTTACATATTTATATAATATACTGGAATTGGAATAGATATTAAGTTATGTGCTTTTAATAAGAAAACGTTATTTTCTGAAAAGCAAATTGGTTTTCATTGGGACCGTGTAAATATGAGTATATCCCACTTTGTAACCGAAAAAGAGGTAAAATTAACCTTCTGTGGTTACTATTTGTGGAATGAGAAGGATGTTTTTTTCTCTACTCTTGTGGCATTAGAGAGTCAATGGGTAACATGTCTTTAGTTGGTGTTGTTTTGCTCTCGAATAGACTGCTAAGTCATTATAGAGATAACAATTTTAATGAACTGTTTTATTTTTGAAGAAAATATTTTGAGGCCTGCAAATGAAAAGAGTAAATCTATTTCCTATCAGGTTGTACGAAGTCTTCCTGTAGTCTGATAGCTATTTGCTTTTATAGTTGTCATTTGGGCTGTGTGGTTAACAACATGGCAGAGGGTTATTAAAATATGTGACATAGTTTGTTTCTTCAAAAAGTAGAGTATCTAGTATTTTTTTTTTCATTTAATACCCACTTAGCATGTAATACTTTGAGTTGTCTGGTATGTGCCAGCTACTGTTGTAGGCACGGGGGATGAAGTGATAGGTGCTTCACTCATGGAGAGTACAGCTTAGTGGGCTTAAATAAACAAGGTAATTTTATAATACTTCATCCTGTGAATAAAATAAAACATGTTAGCGTTATAGTGGTTGACAAAGCTAGCTACCTCAGATAGAGCAGTCAGGAAAAGTCTTTTTGAGGAGATACCATTTGAGTTGAAATTTGATGACAAATAACGAGCCTGTTATATAAGAACCTGGGAAAAGCTCATTCCAAGCAGAAGGAACACTGAATGCTAGAGATATGCAGTCGGATCAAACAGGACACATGTTAAGAAATCGAAAGAAGGTCATTGTGGCTGACAGGTAGTGACCAAGATTCATACAGTGAATCAAACAGTGGAGTTTTCAAATGCTATAGAGCAGTGATTGGAGGGGCACAGTGGAAGGAAGGAACTGGGGAATCAGGTGTGACATTGTTGGTCGTAATTTGGAATTTGCATTTTATTTTCAGTTTACAGGAATCTAGTAAATGGAAGAATGATAAGATCTGATTCACATTTTTTAAAGATTAATTTGGTTGTAGAGTAAGAGGCTATTGAAATCCTCCTAGGAGGAGAGGAGAGTTGCTCTGTCTGGGTTCTTAAATGGAAGATAGAGAGCTAAAGACTGGTTTGGGTGACAGTCCGGAAGTAAAACTGAACAGGACTTGATGACAGACTGATGATGAAGGATGAGGGATATATAATATATAAGGAACCATGGATGGCTTCTAAGTTTTTAGAGCTGTTGGGCTCACTGTGGGACTGTTTTACTGAGATGGGGCCAATTAGGAGAAAGAGGGATTACAGTTTTAAGATGTGGTAAATTTGCCCATTGAAAATTTAAGTGGATTTTTCAAGAAGTTCACTGGCAGCTCAGTGGACAGGTTAAAACTGGATACCTAAATGGAAGGAGTCACTGGCATGTAAATGGTATTTAAAACCATTTGTCTGGGTGAGATCACTGAAGCTGAGTATAAAAGTAGATATAAAAAAAAATGGAGGTCATAGGATGGGGCTCTGGGATCCTTCAACATTTTAGGAGCTGACAGAGCAAGAAAAGTGAGAGTAGAAAAGTTGAGTAATATCATGGGAGCACAGAGTGATGCAAGAAGATGAAATTAAGTGTTTTTAATAGAGCTGAGAAGTGAAGTAACATAAAGCTAGACTTGAATATATGTCCATTGGATTTGGATGGATACACACACACAGACACACACACACTGACATGCACAACTATTAGTAATGGAAAACAATGAATGGACATGAGAGAAAAGTAGAAAATGGTGGCTAGGCAGAGCCCGAGGGAGCCAGCCTTGAACTATTATTTACAATATTGGTGTTACACTGCAGCAAATTTCAAGTTCTCTACTGTATGTAACATGACTTTGGAGGTTAATACGCAATACTAGATATCCCGAGGTGAGTATGTAGGCCAAAACAAAAGGAGAAGTAAAAAGAGAGGAAGCATAGAGGAAAAAGACCTGGTTAACATCAAATTGATTGAAATTTATTTCACAAACCCATATTCCTCATGCCCACTGTCCTATTAGATCTATTATGTAATGAAGAGCTGTGTTAATTATTTCTGCCACCTGCATCTAATGAAATTAGATGTGAAATTTCTGATAGGTACAGATGGCCATTTGGATTTAAAAAAAAGCTACTTTTTTCCTATCAGCTGGTCAAATCTCATAAGTTAGAAATGTTCAAACTATGAAATTAATCACTGGCCTTCTTCATAAGTATAGACAATAAATAAGCACAAATGACAATTTCCTCAAGCCTAAATAAACTTGTTTTATTTAGATTTAGAGCTTAAATAATAGCCAATAATGTGTACCACACTGACATGTTGTGATTTAAAACTATAGTAGAGGTTTAACATAGTGGAATTATTTCAACTTTAAAGTCTGATCATTCTCAATCTAATTCAGTAAATTTTATGCAAATACATTTAAATCTCTGGATGCATATAAATTAAGGCCAGAATATGGTATATACTGGTGAATAATTAAGCTGTCAATATTATAATGAAGCTCATAGAAAAGGTGTGGCCTAGAGTAATTAATAATATGCACCTTTGACAAGTTGTAAGACATTAATTATCCTGGCAAGGAAATAGAAAATATGTGGTAATGATGGTCTAAATCCTATTCATTTTACACGGATTGCGGCCAGTGTTCTCAGTTTGAGGAATGTTAAAATCAGGATTTAGATGGCTATGGGAAGATGCAGGCTGGAAACTAGGAGTCCAGATAGACCTATATGGTCAAATAAAGGCTGGATGACAGAATAGAGAAGCAAAGACGTGGCATGCTTACTTGAGTTAAGGAGATTAATGAAAAAATAACTTGAACTGGATACAATAATTAGAAATAAATAAATAAAGCCTGGAGATGAGGAGCACAGTGTTTAGGAATATGTACAGACGCACATATGCAGTGTATATCAGACATCTCACTGTGAAAGCAGAAGCAGAGATGGCAAGGGTCAAGATGACCACAGCTGAGAAAGGATCAGAAACATACTTAGAATTATCTAAAGAACAATGTTGAACAAAACAGTTTTGAAGCCCTGAGTGCCAGAGGTCATCTGTTATAAGTCCCTCATGTGAAGTGAAATAATTTACTTTAAGTTGTTCAGCTGACTAGGTGGCTTGCTAGGTGTGACCATCAGAGATAATGTAGTTCTCTTTATAGGAACTGTTCAGGAGAGTTCTGTATGGTATAAAGAGAGATCACAGCCTTGGATTAGAGACTAGTCTTTGTGCATGATTCCTGCAGGATGCCAGGGAAAAAAGTGATGTTGCCTAAGTGGCATATTTGAATTACAGAGACCAGCAACAGCATAGCTATTGCACAATTCATAAATAAAGTACTTGTGTGCCCATCTATTTAGTTTTTATTAGTTTTGTCCACACAAAATAAAACAATGTATTATGTACATATTTTTTAAGCAAACACCCAGCCGAATTTCAGAAATCAGGAAACACCTAGATTAACCTTGCTTTTTAATTCAGTTATATTGATTTGCCATGCATCATTCTCTGATAAATAATTTTAAAGTGTCGACTCTCTGGGTTTTGCAAAAGATGTAGTTTTGGACAAACTTAACCACATATTTTTGGATCCTTACCATTTTCTCCCCTTGAATATGAAAGATTGGAAATATGTCTTAACTATTTTTTGCTTGTTGTAATTAAAATGTTGAATTTCAAGTTATCAAAATACATATCTCTTTGATAATAATAATTTTTTTCTTTTTAAAAAAAGCTCTTATCCATTCTTTAATTTCGTATGTATCTAGATTTGCTTAGGCAAATATAGAAGTGCCTGCTTTTAGAATCTGCCTATAACCAAATCTAGTTAAATATATATAAACCTCAATGTGTATAGTAGATATATATTCATAGCATGGAATGTGAAAAAGACAAACACATTCTCTAAGATTAAAAAAGTAACTCAGCAGTTTGAAAGAAAGGCTTAAGGCTAATACTGTACCTAGTGTCATAACACTGTCATGAAAGTTTCTGTTGAATGTCTTATCCTCAGACACAATTATCCCAGTCATACCACCAAGTGCTTCCCCTTCCCCTCAACACTCATCACATCACCCAGTTCTCTTTTCTTTACATCACTTATGGCCCTCTGAATGCATTTTTTTTTTTACTCTTTAATTGTTTGGTGTTTGTCCGCATTAGAATGTAAGCTAGATTATAGTAGGGCTTTTCCATTCTTGTTGACTCCTGTATCCCAAGCACTTAAAACAATGCCTGACATATGACAAATGTTTCATAAATATCAATGAAATTAATGATGACATTTTTCTTCATTGTAAATTTCATTTAAAAAAATCCAACTCCATTTCAATTGATTTTAGGTCTTCTAATACAGGCACTTCAGTGCTCTTAATTTCCCACTAAACACTGATTTTAACACATTATCCCACAGATTTTGAAAAGTTGTATTTTCATTATCACTTAGTTCAAAATATTTTAAAATTTTTCTTGAGACTTTTTCTTTGATCATGGATTATTTATAAGTGGTATTTAATTTCTAAATATTTGGGAGTATTTTCCAACTATCTTGCTGCTGTTGATTTCTAGTTTAATTCCACTATGGTGTGAGATAATACATTGACTGATTTCTATACTTTTAAATTTGTTATGGTGTGTTCATTACTCAGAATGTGGTCTATCTTGGTGAATGTTCCATGCGAACTTGTGACAAATGTGTATCCTGTTGTTGGAGTATTCTGTAATGTGAGTGAGACCAAAATGATTGTGTGGTTCAAGTCATATATACCCTTATTGGTATTTTGCCTCATTAATCTATTAATTACTGATATAAGGGGTGTTGAAGTCTCCAAATATAATAGTGGATTTGATTTTTTCTTTTAGTTCTATCAATTTTTGTCTCATGTATTTTGATGCTCTGTTGTTAGGTGCAGATATGTTTAGGATTGCATTGCCTTCTTAAGAGATACCCTTTTATCATTAAATAATGCACCAGTATATTACTCATAATTTTCTACATTTGGAAGTCTGCATTATCTGAAATTAATACAATAAAATTATTTTTAAAAAAACCAATTAAAATCCAGCTTTCTTTCCCAGTGCTGGGAAGAGCAGTAGTTTCTGATCTTCTTGCCTTACCTCTCCCAGTGTTGAGAATGAGCTGGGGCAAGGATGATCAGGACACCAGTAATCTTGATCTGTTGCACTTGGTGTAGAGCTTCTGTCCATTGAGAGGAGTGGGATGAGTGAAAGAAAGGATTACCCTGACTTCTCAGTTGGACTAACTAGCGATTTAAACCCTTCATCTTGGAATTAGGAGTGAGAAATGCTGGTGGCTTTTCCCTCTCAGTGAGATATGGTAACCTTTGATTGGGTTATTTGTGTGCTGAATGCTTTACACTGACTCCACGCTTTTGCTTGTGTCCTGCTGTCTACCCCTCAGGCCTCTGAAGGATGATTCATGCCCCATCATTTTTAACCATGATTTTATCTGTGTCCACTAGACTGACACCAGTGATTGATTGGATGCATCTCTCAGCCCATGCAGTCTGCATCTGAACACTTGTAGGCCACATTTTAAAGTTTGGTCTAACATCCAGGATCCTTTGGCAGGATTTGCTCTTAAGACTTCACTTCCATTCTTTTATGGAATGAAACGATAGATTTGATCACCAGCTACCATCCTACCTTGCCTTATCTCATGTTTATTTAAGATCAAGTTTTAACCAAATTCCTGAAATTAGAGGAGTAATAGTTTACAACTGAATTTTCAAAAGTATAGTCTCTGTGAGTTCAAGTTTCAGTCTATGGAGTTAATTTTCAATAAAATAGATATGAATCCAATGTCAGACAGTTATAATTCCTTTCCTTCAGCCTCATCCTTTGTTATTTAATCCTCCAGTGTTTTCCTAATACTGGAAACGCCATTTTTGAGAACCTTGTGAAAGAAATAGTGTTGTGGTACATTACATTAGTTTTGTCTCCTATTCAGGTCATGGACTACTTGATATCATCTAATGAGCTCCGAGAAAGTCTTCCTCACTTTTGATCACAGCCTGTTGCACAGACTTAAGAATGGCTGGAGATTTATTCTTGTATCTTTATTCTTCAGGTCAGGCAGTTACCCCCTCTTTAACATGCAGATACTTGTTGAAAGAGTGATGCTTTATATCTGGGAAAGTTTTGATAGGAAGGAAAGAAGAGAGAATGTGAGTGCTGAATGGAGGAAAAGTATTATAGGAATGGAGGGGTCAATAGTTGGGCTAGAAGATGATGGAAAACAGAAAAAAAAAAACTAGTGAGCTTAAGGACAAATGTCTTTTTTTTTTCAAAATTAGCCTCTAAATTCAAAAGAAAACCCAAGTTTGAAGCTCTACTTCATCACTAGTTGTGAGGCTTTGGAAAAGTTACTTAGACTCTATAATCCACAGTTCTCTTATATGTGAAGTAAGAACAATAAAAAAAATCTCTCATAGCATTGTTGATAATACAAGTGAAATGTTTAGCACAGTATTTGATGCATATTCAGTGCTCAATAAATCTCAGTATTGTATTATTAACCACAACAGCAATTATAAAGCCTAGCCTAAAGTATTTGATATTTAAACCTAAGATAATGCAGAGACATTTATTCAGTTACACGTACATGGAATTTGATCAGATAGCTCTTCATTAAACTTAGAAAAACCTCTTGTCTGGAATTATGATGATAAAGATATCACCATTCTTTATATATTCTCAGTGATATTTATAGAAATTTATTTTTTTTAAATTGAAGAACAATTAGTTATACTGTGTCAATTTCTGGTGCACAGAACAATGTCCCAGTCATGTATGTGTGTGTGTGTGTGTGTGTATATATATGTGTATGTATGTATATGTATATATATATATATACTTACATTCATTTTCTTTTTTTAATAGAAATGTATTGTAAGTAACAATTGTGTAAGAAAGACACAGAAAAAAATACTTTTCCTTAGGACTTTTTATCCTGCCACTCTGTCACTTTTAAGACCTTAGATACTGATTTTATTATACACTATAACCTGTGAGTCAGTAGCCACGAACTCCCAATATCAGTTTATTTGCAGTGGGTCACCCATACATCAGGCAGACCTTTCAAAATGATGGATAGGAGGAAAGTATTTAGAAGCCACCACGCTGAGGGAACAACAGGTTGCCCTAATCTCCTGAAACAACACTAACCAGAGACTATTAGCAGAATCCATATATTGTATACTGTGCTTAGAGACGTCTCTAAACCAATTGTACCAGTCACACCAAACTCAGGATAAAGAACTGTAAACTTTTAGTTTACTGTCAAACAGAGGGTGTGTGATCTTAAACCAGAATACACAAACTGGAAAAGGTTTGGGGATCCAATTTGGTACTATTTTGAATATCCTTGTCAGTGTTGTGACTTTTTCCCAAGTGCTCATTGCTAGTCACTTTATCTTAGGATTTAGGCAGGTGGCTAAATAATTAATTTTCACCAGAGAGGTTCTGCTAAGCCTTCTTCAGGAGATGACCTTTTTGTAATGTTGAACTGACATATAACTGAATGATGGACGTGTCATTTACTGGCAAGCAATTTTCTCTTTCAGTGGGGAGAGTTTTAAGATCATTGGACTTGTAAATGGTGACAGGATTGTTGGTCTAGATATGATTGAGCAGTTTAGTAATGTACATAATTATCATGACTGCCTGAAAGCTCTAGGTACCTTTTCACTTTTGATCATGATTTCAACAGCTGACGCTTAAATTACAAATCAAATGGTAGGAAGATAAATCATGATGCCAGAGGCAGAGCTTAGTCATGCCAGCAACCTTAAAATTGGGTTTTGTGAGGGGAGGTTGACTTACCAAAAATGAGAAAGGTCTGTGAAAGTAAAGTTTTTACCAGTTTAGAACTTACTCAAAGGCATAATTTTGGATTTACAAAACTATCAGAACAAGGGAGATTGCTATTTTGGGAAGACTCATTTTTGGACACTGAACCTGAAAAATCTCCATTTTAAAGTACGGTTAATCTTACTTGGGCAAACAAAAGTTTCAAAGCTGAAGGGGTGTTTGAACTTAAGTTTGTAATTTGTAGCGTAACCAAATTACAGGCATAGAAAGACACTGGTTAATACCAAATAAATTATCTATATTATAAAACTCACAGTAAGAAGGGGCACGTTTCTGTAAAATAATCTCACCAGATGAGTAGCCAAGAACAAGAAGTTTATTTCCTTTTTTACATTAACTGTATTTTCCATGGGAATACATGGTCACAGATATATCAACTGTGCTTTCATCTTGGACTCTGAAAGCTGGTTAAGGCCTGAGAACTTCTGACTCCTGGTTGAGGTTTATTGTTTCTCATATGATGTAGGGCTAATGATTTATGACTTGAGTCTCATAAATTCTGTATGTAAAACAGGTTAACTTTCAAGGTCTCATGGAAGTTTTAAGTGATTCCAAGATACACGTTTAAGTTCCTTGAGCTAAAAGACAAAAATTTCTTCTGACATACAGTTTGACTGATGTCCTGAGCATGACCTCTGACTTCTGTTTTGTTTTTCCCCCAGTCCTCTAGTTTTTCTAGTACTCTAAGAAATTATAGAAATTATGAAATTTTTGAAGATAAGACGGAGCCTGTACAGAGTTCCCATATATCAAGGGATCAGTGGGAGTATTTGAAAACGAGGTTCCCGCAGTTGTATTCACCCGTCTCCTTGCGATTTACCCCAAAGCTTCAGGAGCTCTGTGAATAGCCTGTAGATCTGGATGTGTTCATCATCTTAAAACTACTCTGATATTATACTATAAAAACAATCAGTTATTTCCTTAAACAAATACAGATTTGACTGGGAAAATAAACACATTGTGTCTTGGGATACTTTAATCCAAAGATTTTTTAGGGGAGAGTCTTGATGTATCAAATAAATCAAAATGTTTCATCTTTGTCTGTGTTTATGTGTTGCACATAAGATATGATTTGGACCAAATGAATTTGTTTCTTCTTGTTGAGTAATATTTTCTTCCTTTATTGAAGGGATTTTTAGTAAATATATGACAACTAAAAATGTTCTGTAGAATATATTATAAACTTATCGAGATTTCCCTAAGACTGTTTAAACAAACCGGCTGAAACAAATGTAACCATTTTAGGATAAACTGAGGTAAAATTCAAGCCAAACACATATTATTATGAAGTCCAAATACAGTCAGCCCTCTATATTCACGGGTTTGGCATCTGTGGATTGAACTGTGTGTGGATCCAAATCCTTAGGATGTCAGACCCATAGATACAGAGGGCCCACGTTGTATTTGAACTTCAAATGACCCTTATGATAATCTATGTCTGCCCGTCTCCTACGATGTAGGAAACTGATGTCAGTGGTGCTGAAGTGATTTACCTAATGGTATGCAGCTAATTGGTTTCCGAGCCTGGATTAGAATTGACTACTACTTTCTGTGTTTTCCTCTTACCTAAATATTAATGCAGTCTTGAATTACCCTACTCACTGCTTGATCCAACTGCTTTGTTACTCAAATAGCAACAAAACATGATCTCACAGGGTTAATAGAAACAGCAAATGTATGTATTAGGGTTTCATCAGGAAAGCAGGAGCCACTCCAGGTTTTGCAAGTTGGAAGGGATTCAACTCAGGGAATTAGAGGATTATACAACCATTGGAAGGTTTGAAGACAGAGAGGTCAGGGAAGCTACTGTTTGAGTTCATGAAATCAGAACACTGGATAGGAGGGAGGCCATGGCTGATTATCTGTGAACCTAAGCAGGTGCCTCACAGGAGGAGCTCACTCAGGAGCTGCTGCAACTCCACATCTGCCACCTGATTTTGCTGTTACTGCTGTGGAGACTAATGGCCTGTCCTTCTCTTCAACCCCCAAATAAAGTGCAAATGCCTCTAATTGGCCAAAACAACCCTGGGACATAGAAGGAAAGGGCTTCTAGAAAATTTACTTGCAGGTTTCCCCTTGTCAAACAGTGGAGACTCCAAAGGTGCCGTGAGGATGCTGAGTTGACAATAGGCAAAGCATAATGCAGCACAAGAAGATGACAGTTCAAGCTATCAGGTGCAGAAAGTTGTTTAGTAAAGGACTGAAAATGAAATATAGCTAAGGTCTGTGTCCTATCTTGTTTTAAAATGGAAAAAAAAAAAAACTTGGTACTAACCTAGACATTTTAACCTGATTAAAGACTAAACAGGAAAGATTAGGTGTACTGTAAATTAGAAACGATTAATGTGTGTGCATGTATACATATAAAAGCTAGAGAAGTTCCATTATATCTAATAGTGTTTGTGGGATGTTTTCTTCTCAATATACTGGATTGTTTACAAATGAAGAATAGCTATTCTTTGTAACATTGACAAGTTCTGAGAATTAGGATGTGGACACATTTTGAAGGGTCGTTATTCGGCCTACTGTGGAATTTGTAGTTTCAATACCACTCTCTAAAATTGAGAAATTTTTTAGGTTGCTTAAAGATGGAAAGTTCTCCAAGGACTAACATCTTCTGAACAGCATTACGAATGTACACAGAAATTCAAACCTGTATGATAAAGGAGTATATTGTAATGTGCTTCGTTTTGACTTGAGACATTTTGCTTAGGCAAAAAGAAACCTTTTTCCCTTTGCAAACAATATTACCAAGATATTTCCCAGCCTTGCTTTATCTCTAAGCCTCACCATACCCCTGATTTTCTTAGGCTTTGGGATAAGGTAATTGATGGGTTGTGCATCTGAAGATGATACATGCCACAGGATGGAGGCCAGGAATTGAGTGAGGTTTAGTGGTGAAAGGAGGCATCTCCTTCACATTGTATTACTTAGCATGCTTTTGATCAAAAGAAATAGAAAATCCAAATCAAACTGGCTTAAATTATGACAGAAATGAATAGGTTTATTTTTTTAGCCAATATTCAGAGATGTAGGGTAAGCTTTAAGCACGGTTCATATTTTGAGCCAGAGGTTTTGATAGCATTAGGTCTCCAGTTTTATTCCTCTGTGATTGTGTTGGCTCTGTTCCCTGCTTCCCCCTCTCACCACCTGTTTGGTTTGTTTTGGGATGATATAGGATTCACTTAGAAGATACCAAATTGTGCACAGGAAGAGCTCGTTTAAATAGTTCCCAATCATGCACACCGAAGCACACCCCTGAGAAAGATTCATCTGCAATTTCATAATATGGTGTCCACATTTTCCTTAACCACCTTTATATTACATTTTGTGTTCATTCTCTGTGTACACATTGATAATGACCTGTTAGACAGGAGACTAGCAAACTGTAGCCTCTGGGCCACATCTGGCCCTTAGCCTGCTTTTCTGCAGCTCATGAGCAAAGAATGATTTTTACATTTTTTAAAGGATTGTAGGGAAAAAAACAAGAATATGTGGCACAGACATTATGTGACCTACAAATCTGAAATATTTATTATCAGGCTCTTTGTAGCAAAAAGTTGCCAACCCCTGTGTTAGATTGTTATATGATGTAAAAGAACTATCTTATTCTTGACACATTCCTATTGTACCTAATGCAGTTCCTTCCACATAGCACTCTCATCTCTAAACACTTCTTCCCATCTACCTTCCTAGGTCAAGTTTTCCTCTTTTTTTTTTTGAAGAAAAGGTATTGCCAGGGGAAATTTTATTAATTTAGGAGGGGGAAGACTTGGAGGAGATGGTTGGTGGAGAGAGAGGACATGAAAATTCCCAATGTTAAAGGAACTGAGCACTGAAAGGACTTTAGAGAACATGTTGTTCAGTTGCATGTTGTTATAGGAGGGGAAATTCGGCCAGAGGATGGAAGGGGGTTTGCCCAAGGTCGTAGGCAGCTGGTAAGAATTATCATCAGGCCAAGCATTGTAATCTAGTACCACTTCCATTGACTCCTGCTACTTTTTTTTTTTTTTTTTTTTTTGATGCTGCATCTTTGACTTACAGCCAGCTCAGGCATACACTCAGCTGCTGTATCCATGCCAAGACTGTCCCAGATTGCCCGTTTAACGTGTGGGTTTCCCAGCAGTTCTAGGAGCTGCTGGAAAAAGTGATCAAGAACTTCCTTAAAGGGATTTTCTCTTTCACTGTGCTTTCTTTTCTTCAGCTTACCTCGTAAAACCTCATGACATATCCTTGGTCTTCTAATGCTGTATCTGTGGTCTTCCCCAGTAGTTATATTTCAGTAGCCCTGGCTTCATTTAGACATGATTGACTCTTCTTGAGGATGTCTTGGTGGTATCCTCTCATTTATTTAATTTATTAAAGTGGAGACAAAAGAATTTCTCAGATGATGAATGTAACTTCTTTGATTGTTTACTCAAAGATTGCCAGTAGCCTGTTAAAGTCCTTAGGTTTATTAGTTTTCTCAGATTTCATTCTCCTGGATCTCTCTCTCATTCCACCTTAACCAGCTCCCCAGTTATGATATCTACTATGATACCTCCATCTTCAACTTGCCTTCGATTTTTTGGAATAGTTTCTTTTTATTTATTTCTTTGGCTCTAATGCCTCCTTCCACTCTCTAAGTATGGGTCTTAATGTATTCATTTCCCATTGCTGCAGTGAGAATTATCACAAACTTGGTGGCTTCAAAAAACCCAAATTTATTATCTTTTTCTTTGGAGCGTAGAAGTCCAAAATGGATCTTATAGGCTAAAATCAAGGTGTCAGCAGAGCTGTGTTCCTTCTGGATGCTTTAAGGGGAGAATCCATTTTCTTGTCTTTTCCAGCATCTGAAGGCTGCCTGCATTCCTGGGCTTGTGGCTCATTCCCCCATCTTCAAAGTGTATCACTCCAGCCTTTCCCTTTGTCATCACAACTCCGTTTTTTTTGACTTTGACCCTCTTGCTTCCCTCTTATAAAGACCCTTAGGGCCACATTGGACCCCCCAGAATAGTTGAGGATAATCTTCGCATCTCAAGATCCTTAACTTAACCACACATGCAAAGTCCTTTTGCCATATAAGGTAAATTTTCATAGGCCTCCAGAATTAGGATGTGGGCAACTTTAGGGGTCACTATTCTGCCTAGATCTCAGCTGAATTTGTTTTTCCAATGTTACAGGCACCCTCTGCCTCTTTTAAAAATAGATAAATTATCTTCCAAAAGTATGCCTGAATTCATAAAGGTTATTCTCTTCCATCTCGGACTCATTATCTGAGAAACTATTCAAATCTATGCTTACTTCATTTTACCTGCACTTCAATTTAAGCTCATTGCCTCTTAAGTGGATTCCAGTAAGAGATGTCTTGTGACCCTCAATTTCATCATCTGGACTATCAGCATACTCTGAAAGAGTAGCCTAAATTACCTTCCTTTGCTTTGTGTTTTACATACTTGTGTAGGAGCCCATCCTATCCTCTTACCACCACCTAGGGGACAGAAAACACATCATGCCCTGATTTGTAGCTTCTCAGTCTGTCCCCCATGTTTTGTACATACGAAGTACTCAATAATAGCATTACCATGATCTTATTTAAAATTTAAGTATACAGGGCCACACTGATTTAAGACATATATTGAAGGATTTAGGTGCCAGCAAACTGTGCTTAAGTGAATGTCTCCTGAGTTCTCCATTGGAAGGCTTTGTTTCTGCTCTTAGCAAACATCTTCTGACACAGCCTCTGAATTATTTTTGAAATACCAATCAACATATATTTTCTTTATTTGTGTACTCATAAATTCCATCTGTACTTTTGAATAGCCATATTGCCTTTCTGATAATAAGCTGTGAATAATAATTGATTGTATTAGCATACTATTTTGAATACAGTAGCAATGACTCATGGGTTTATTTGCATTCCTGTAAACCTATGGAGGTTCAAGCCTTTCTTATTTTTAAATAATTTGAATTGGTAAGACTCAGAATTGAGTGACATATACTTAATATAGAATGACATTTAAACTTCAACTTCTCTGGGTACTGATTCTGTGTTCCATCATGGAAATATAAAAACCAGAGAAATGCTGAGAGAGGATAATTTGCTTACTTGTAGGCACAAATCAGTATTAAACTGTCATGAAAATCACCACTTAAATTTATTGGTTTAAAAATTCTATATATGCTTAAGAATTTCCAGTGTTTCAGAAAGTAGAATCTTATTTTATATGCCATATGGGAAAAATATGTTAGTTATGTCCATTCAATTATTAAAGAAAATTGGTGTCATTTTGGCTATCTCTGTAGGGTTGATGTATTTCACTTGAAAGTATGAGATTAGTGAACTTAGAGTAAACTCCAAGAATAGCCATTGGTAGACTGAGATGTGAACTTTTATTTCTTTTTTCTCATGTAGTTTAAAGGGATTTAATTGATGTAAGAATTATTTCTGAACTGGTACTGTAGACCAGCGCTCATTTCTGGAAGTACAAAAGTAAACAAAATAAACAAATTCTCTGCCCTCAGAAAGTCTATAGCATGAAGGGGACTATGGACAAATAAAAGAAACTCCCTATTCACAGGACAATTTATGTCAAAGGTGATGTGTGGTTACAGTGGCTGTAAAATTATATCAGAGAAGGATTTAACCTAGATTTTCTTCTATCAGAAGGAATAGCACTTAATTTTTTATAACTCAAGATTATTTGCTATTTAATGTATTCAGTGGCTATATGCAAGATAGGTGTTGCACAAGATACATGTGAAGGTATTTAACTTGGAGAACACTATATTTAAATACAATGTAATATATGTATTTGATAATATACTTTGCACATAAACATTGTACATGAAGCATTACATTATACCTTACTGACTCATTCTATTAGTACATGGCATATCCACATTTTAGCCTACTCTGAAGTTGACTTAACTTTCCAGATGAACAGTCATTTTTGAGACCCTGCCACCTCTTTGCAACAGAGAAAGATGTCCTGATTTTTGTGATTATTTGTCACAGAATCAAGGCCTCAGTGACACAAAGGGTCCTTATCAGAAGGTTACTCTTGCCCCCAGATACTATTTTGTTATTGTAAGGCATGGATATGTCTGCCCCATTAGTACTGGAGATAAGCTTAAATTTACCATAATAGAGCAGCAGAGATAGAGAGAGAGCTGGGACATTTCACATGACAGTTTATTTGCATATTCAGGTGGTTTGAGAGGCAGCCCAATTGTAGGAAGCAGACTTGTGGTCCTAAATCTGCTGAAATCATTATCTGTGTAAATGTTGGAGAAGAGCAGTGTGGATAATTAAACTGAATTTGTTTGAATATAGGCAGTTTTTACCTTGGCTGTTGAAGTTGCTATTTGTGCAAAATTTAAAGAAAAAAATCACTAATTAGGACACTTTCTAAGAAGATTTTTACATGCACCATATTTTCGTGCTCAGTATAAATGTATTTGGAACATAAATATTTTATTTAGCTATGTATTTTCATTTCAATAACCTCTACTTTCTGAAATTCCTAAATATTTATGTTATACAAAAATCAGATTTAATCTAATTCTTAATTAACTAGGTTTATAAACTGAAAGCAAAAAAGTGATATACATGTGGGAAATTTTGTTGGCTTTTTATCCATTAGTCTAATTAAGACTAGATTGGACTAAGTTGAGTGTTCACTCATTATAAAACATCACAGATGGGACCAAAAATAGAATATTTCCAAATAACACATTTAATGTGAAATTAGGAAGAGATTTTGATATAGGCTATAAATAGGTTTTCTTCTGATTTGATTAGCTTATTTTCTGATTCATGTAAAGAACCCACAAGTATCTTGATCCTTTTTTCTGAAATTTGAAGGATTGAATTTAACTTTCAGCTACAGTGGCTTTGAAAAGGAATTATATAATATGGTAGCTATTTGTACATTTAATTTTTTCTGTCATCAATGTTGAAAAATTTTATTCATTTATTAGTACTGGCAGCAAAGATGAAGTTAGAGAAGTAATTAAGATGTGGCTTGTTTTGCTCTCCAACAAATATTGAATGTCATTAACATTTTAGTATCTCTTCTGTTAGCTAAATTAAGAGTTGAATTCTTTAAAGCAACAGTTGTATGTTTTAGTAATTCCCAAAGTTAATAATCTTCCTGTAAAATACATTTTTCTTTTTGTGTACTGCCTCATATTGTTTTCTGTAATAACACCTTTATGTCTACAGCTTGTTTCTTCTTGACACTGTAATTTTGCAAAGGGCATGAGAGTTTCCAGTGTTTATATATCTCACCAGTTTCCTCTTCTATTCTGGCCTGTGACTAGATCTTAGATTAGTTTGTATATTTACTAATACTAATCATTTTGCCACTTTAAAGTACATCCTAGTTTCATTTTACTAAATTTAGAGACTGACTTCAAATTAGTCATTGCAGACCATTAACCAATGAGTTGACACAAGAAGGAGATCAGTCAGGGTCCTTTATTATAAGGAAATTAAAATGTGAACTAGCACCTTTAAACAAGACCCTATATATAAACATCAGTCATTATAAACATCAGTTCCCATCACAGTGTAATAGCTAACAAAATATTTACTGTTATAGATGTTGTTTTCATTTCAAGTAATTTTTAATATAGTACTTTTCCAGCATAATAAAATCATTTAGCCTCTTGCCATGTGCTTATTGGTCATTTGTGTCTCTTCTTTCTGGAAGAGATGTCTTTTCAAATCCTTTGCCTATTTTTAATTGGGTTGACTTGCACGAGTTTTTTAGTTTCTGCATATTCTGGTTAGAAGTCTCTTATCAGAAATGTGTTTTGCAAATATCTTCTCTCAATCTGTGAGTGGTTTTTAACTTTCTTAATGGTGTCCATTGAAGTATATAAGGTTTTATTTTTGATGATACCCAATTTTTCTATTTTTTTTCTTGCTTGTGCTTCTTGTGTCATGTAAGAAGCCATTTCCTAACCCAGTGTATTGAAGATTTATCTCTGTGCTTTATATGCTTTTCTATAAGTTTTATAGTTTTAGGTTTGGTATTTATATTTGTTCCTCCATATCTACAGGAGATTGGTTATAGGAACCTCCCCCTGCCATGGATACCAAAATTCTTAGATGCTCAAGTCCCTTATATAAAATGACATAATATTTGCTTATTACCTATACACATCCTCCCTTATACTTTAAATCATTTCTAGATTACTTGTAATACTTAATACAATGTAAATGCTATGTAAATAGTTTTAGACACAAGTTAAATGCTGTGTAAGTAGTTGTCAGTGTGTGGAAAATTTGTTTTGCTTTTTGGAAATTTTTTTAAAAATATTTTTGATTTGAGGTTGGTTGAATCCACAGATGTGGAACCCACCCATACAGAAGGCCAATTGTATGTCTCTGAAACATTTGCAGTTAACTTTTATATGTGATATAAGGTAGGGATACAACTTTGCATGTGAATATTCAGTTGTCTCTGGACCATTTGTTGAAAAGACTAGTTTTTCCCTCATTGAGTTGTCTTGGTGCCCTTGTCAAAATCAACTAACTGTAAATCTGAAGGTTTATATTAGAACTCTTAATTCCACCCCATTGATCTTAATGCCTGTTTTCACTCCAGTATCACACTCTCTTGCTTACTGTAGCTTTCTAGTAAGTTTTGAAAATTGGCAAGTGTGAATCCTCGAGCTTTGTCCTTCTCAAGATTGTTTTCACTATTTTTTCCCCTTTGCATTCCATATCAGTTTTAGGCACAGCTTGTCAATTTTTGCAAAATTGCTTTGCATTTGTAGATTAAATTGGGAAGTGTCATTTTGGCAATGTTTTATCTTTTGATCCATGAACATGGGATACCTTTCCCTTTATTTAGGTTTTTTAAAATTTCTTTCAGCAAGTATTTTATAGTTTTCACTATCCAAATCATACTTCTTTTGTGATTTTTATTCCTACATGTTTTATTACTTTTGATGCTATTGTAAATGGGACTGTTTTTTAAAATTTCATTTTCAGATTCGTCATTGCAAGTGTATAAAATTCAAATTTTTTTTATATATTGAACTTGAATCCTGTACCCTTGGTGAACTTGTTTATTATTTCTAATAGATTTTTTTTCTGTGTGTGACGATATCTTAGGGTTTTCTTTATATAAAGTCATGTCATCTGCAAATAGTGTTAGTTTTACTTATTTCTTTCCATTCTGGATGTCTTTTATTTCATTTTCTTGCCTAATTTCATTAGCTATAATCTATGTTGCAATGTTGAATAGAAATGGTGAAAGTGGAAATTCTTGTCCTGGTTCTGATCAAGGGAAAAGCATCTAGTCTTTTACCATTTAATATGATGTTAGTCCTGAACTTCTTGTAGGTGCCCTTTATTTGGTTGAAGTAATACTCTCCTAATGCTAAGCTATTGAATTTTTTATCATGAAAAGAGTATTGGAGTTTTTTAAAAAGTTGTTTTCTTTATCAATTGAGATGATCATGTGATTTTGGTCCTTTATTATATTAATATGATGTATTACATTGATTTTTGGATATGAAACTAGCCTTGATTTCCTGGGAAATATCCCAATTGGTAATGGTGTATAATTTTTTTTTAATTTGCTAGATGTGATTTTTTATTATTTTCTTGAAGGTATTTACACCTGTATTTATAAAGGGATATTCATCAGTAATTTACATTTATTGGGAATGTCTTAGTCTGGTTTGGTATCAGGGTAATCAGGGTATCACAATAAGATGAGAAGCGTTTCCATACTCTTCCATTTTTTGGAATAGTCTCTGAAGGATTAATGCTAATTATTCATTAAATATATGGTAGAATTTACCAGTGAAGCATGTGGGCCTGAGATTTTATTTGTGGGACATTTCCAGTTACTAATTCAGTGTCTTTTGTTGTTGTTATTGGTTGTTGAGCTATTCTATTTCTTCTTGAGTCAATTTCAGTCATTTTTTGTCATATTAGGAATTTGAACATTTCAATTATTTTCCATTATTATTTTACTGTATATTTTGCAATATCTTCTTAGTGGTTGCCATATGTATTAAAACTAACATATTAAAACAATCTAACTTGAATTAATGTCAATTTAATTTTATTGTATACAAAACTGCTTCAGTATAGCTGTTTTCTTCTCCACTCTTTGTGCTATATTGTCACACAAATTAAACCAGATGAGCTCATTAACACAGTTTTATAGTTACTGCTTTATGCAGTTTTGTTTTAAATGAGATGGGTGAAGAAAAGTGTTACAAGCAAAAATACATTTAAACTATTCATTATATTTACCTATGTAGCTACCTTTAATGGTACTTTTTAATTCTTCATGTGCATTAGAGTTACTGTCTGGTGTGTGTGTTTGTTTTTATTTTAGCTCGAAAGACAATATTTCTTGTTGGGCAATTCTGCTAGTGACAAGCTCTTTCAGTTTTTATCTGAGAATGTCTTAATATTTCCTTTATTTTTGAAGGATTGTTTTGCTGAATGTAGAATTCTTGGTTGACTTTCACTTTTAGCATTTGCACTATTTCATCTTACTATCTTCTGGCCTCTGATTTGTAATGAGAAGTCAGCTGTTAATCCTGATGAAACTCCTTTGTATAGGATAATTGTTTTAAACTTGCTACTTTCAAAATTCTGTCTTTGTCCTTGAGTTTTGGCAGTGTTACTAATGTGTCTAAGTGTGGTTTTCTTTGAGTTTTTTATAATTGGAATTTGTGGAAATTATTGTATATATAGGCTAATGGTTTTCATCAAATTTGAAAGTTTCTGTCATTATTTCTTCAAATATTCCACTGAAGTATTTGCTTGGTTAGCTTATTGGTTATCCAGTGATCAGACAGACTTTCAAAAAATGCCTTGAACCAATAGTTCTCCCAACCTTTGCTTGGCGGTTCTCTGTGTGTGTTTAAATACACCTTTAACACTTTGGCATTTGACGGTTTTGCCTGGGTCTTTACTTCTGGCTTGTGCAGAAAATCAAGGTCAGTCAGATGTGAGAGATTAAGGCTGTCCTGGGTCTTTTCTGGGCATGCACACAGCCCTTACATGCACATGGCCCCAGAAACATGTCATAGCTTTTCAAAGCTGCCTATGGTCATCTTACTCCCCATATATTCCTTTTAAATGTTTCGGCCATCTTCTTGTTTTCCCATTTGGTTCGCCACCTCAGGAAGCTGAAATTTTAAGCAATTGCTGCTGATTATTTTTGCAAAACACTCTAAGGATAGTACTTTCCTCACTGAGCAAATTCTGAGTCAGGTCAAATAAAGGGAAGTCCTTGAATGGCGCTTTTTAAGGAAGCTGCAAGACAGATTAAATAGTGATAATCCTCCTGCGATGGTGCTCTGTGAGAAGTTCCAGTTTCAAGCCTTTCCCCTTCATTGGCTGTTAGTTTGCTGTTTCTTCAAGGGTAACACAGAATAGAGAAGAGGAGGATAGGAATAGAGAAAGTTAAAATGGCACAAAGCTCATTACTGACTCACTGAGACTCAGTCACTTTTCTTGAATAAACACTCTTCACATTATTGCCAGCTTTTGGTTAATTTCCAAAGGTCTGAAAAGTTGATTTTGGCGATCTTTTCCAGTGTTCTTTTTAGTTTCTTAGAGGACTAGACTTTTAGAGGTCGATATTGCACCATTCTGGAGGTGCTTCTCATTTGAGTATTTTTATTTTCTTTATGATTCAATATTTTGAACAGTTTTTATCACTTTATACTTAATTTTAAAAATCTGTTAGTGCTTTCAGTTTATAAAATATTCCAATACATTAGGGTATACTTGACATACTTTTAAAAGTTCAGGATTTAATTATTTGAAGAACTATACTTGCTGATTGTTTTCTCCTACTTAGTACATTTTAACGTAAAGATTTGAAATTTGTCTAAATGTTCTTTTCAGAATCCTGTTAATATAGTTATTCATTTGGTCCTGAAAATGGTTTCTTTCCAAAATCAAGCATCTGTTGTCATTCAGTAAAAATGAACTAGAAATAGAAGATCTGAAAAAAATCTTCCAATTTTATTTGAGCTTGAGAAGAGTCAAGTCTAAACCATAAATATTTTGGCATAGAGTTTTATGTCAGGAAACTGTAGTGAGTTACCTTTATTTAGAAGACAAATAATTTATTTCTTCTATATGGTATTTTAGAGAATTAAAATCATTTGAAAGTCTGATAATTTTATTTTTTATTCAAAATAATTTCCAGAGTATGCCTTTAGATCAATACCAATTCATTGTAGTTTCAAACACTTATATTTGCTGTATATTAAGATGTCATTGAGTTTCTTGGTGATCCCCATCATACGTTTAAAATTTTAAAGATTTAACTGCATTCTATAGAGTTTATCTGCAACATATAACTTAAAAAAGTGATAGCAGATTGACATAAAAAGCCATTGGTCTTCCCCCTTGCCCCGCCAAATTTCACATAAGCAAATAATGAAGGAGAAATAGACCCTGTTTAAAAACCTATTTGTGACCTTTATATAATTTAATGAGATTAAAGAACTTATTGTATTTGTAGGTTCAAATATTATTTTATAATTTAAAAATGCATTGATGTTACTATTAAGTTGGTGTTTTCAGGAAAATGAAGAAAATACTTAGGCAGTAATTACTTTTTAAATTCTTGTATTGAGGTGAAAGTTTCTTCTTAAAAAAAGGTATGTCTTTAAGTAAGTGTTTTTTTTTTTTACTTTTACTAACTATAACTTACACCCTAATCAAGAGATTACATTTCTTTCACTCCATATCTTCCCCTCATGCCCCTTTCAGCCAATTCCTGCATACCAGCAGTAGCCTACTTCTGATTTCTGTTAGTATCAATTTGACTGTTACTGAGCTTCATATACATAGAATTATACAGTAGGTAATCTCTTCTGTCTGGCTTCTTTTGGTCAGTGTAATGTTTTTGAAACTGATCCATGCTTTGTATATGTCAGTATGTATGTATGTATGTATTTATGGCATTTTTCCACATAAATACATAACTATTTTTATTCATCCTCTTGGAATGGAAATTTGTGGGGAGCATTTTCATGTTTGAGAGTGTTTTAAAGAAGTCTTGGCCGTGATTTCTCAAAAGGGGCATGAAGTGGGAATAGAAAGCATACTTATAATTTGATTAAAAAAAACTTGTTAGATGTGTGTGTATTATGTGATAAAATGCACATATGGTACACTTCTAATAAGAATAGTGGAGGAGGGTATAGCTCAAATGGTAGAGCACATGCTTAGCATGCACAAGGGCCTGGGTTCAGTTGCCAGTACCCCCTCTAAAAACATAAATAAACCTAATTACCGCCCCCCAAAAAAGAATAATAATAATCATAATGGTAGTTAACATGTGTTAACTTGTGCTAGGCCCCTTCTTAAGTATTGTGCACATTTTATCTTAGTTACTCCTCATAGCCGTTCTATAAAGTAGGTAGATTATGATATTATCTCTGAGGAGTAAACTGCAAATTTTAGACTATAAGCATCTTGCCTAAGTTCACACACCTAGTGAGGGGCCAAGTGGGGATTTGAATTCTAGTTCTTGTCTTGTCAAGCATTACACTATGGCTGCTGCTTTCTAGTAGTTAATAGTTACTGAACTCTGTTATACGCCAAACCCCAGTGAGATGTATACACACACCCTGGTACTACAGTGTACATAGGTAGTCTATGTACAGATTAGCTGAATCCACCATGTAGAGGTTACTTCCTGCTCAGGATTATTTGAGGCAGAGGCCACAATATGTTGAGAGGCAGAAGCCAGTCAGCAGATGTGTACTATTAGACCTCCAAAGTGTTTAGAATTTATATTCTGTTTGTTGCCAACATTTAAAACTCTGTATATCACACATTAAATTCTTAATTTCTGGAATACTCCAGGAAATCAAGATATCTGAAAACCTTGCCCACTGCAGTGATCTGGAACTGACCCTCAGCTGCCTCTCGTGGGCCTACAGTCAGCCCTGATAGCTTATTTATGCTTCCTGCAGAGAGACATGTGAGGGAGTTTGTGAATCTTGATACAACTTTTTGAGGAAGTTGCTTTAAGCTTTACCTTGAAGGATTCCAATGGGTTATACCAGGCTGCATGAAGAAATAGCACAGCTCAAGGAAAGAAGGACATTTGCTGGGTGACCTGAAGGAATATGAATTAGGCAGGAATTACATGGATTGGCTGAAAACCAGGATAGAGAGGAGGACTATGCTAAACTATGAGGTCTGCCTTCAGTGTCTTAAGAAATCTCTTGTTTTGAATGCTTTTATAGAGGAATGGTAGAAGCTGATCTTTAATTTTCTAATTGCAAAACATAGCCTAAAATTGCTAATTACAGAAAATACCAATCAATTGTGGTTATTTAAGCTGAACATATGTCTGAAACGCATCAAATTGCCATTTGTGGTCCAAAGGAATAAAATATCAAGTATGTATAGTTCGATCTTAAAAGTATTCCTAGTAGCACTTTACTTTGAGTAAAGTCACTTATATAATGTATCATGTATATTTTCTGCTTTTAAAGTTTATTTTAAATACACATGCTTCCAGAATTATTTTTATTTTTTTTTACTTTATTTTATTTTTAAATTTTTTAATCCATGTGTATTTTCTGAACCAGGACAAGGAAACTAGTACAGATACATACTGTAATACCTCCTCAGTTGTTGTTTTCTTTTAGTGTTATTTAAATCTTTAAAACATGTTCTTATATTTATTTTTTGAAATGTTTAAGTCCCATTGTATCTATTAGGTTATTTATTAAATGCATTGAGGTGATATTTCAGTATATTAGGGTGAAATCATTTGAGTTATATAAACAAATAATACAGTTAACTAAAAATAGAAGATCCTCTTGGAAACGTTGATGCTTAAAAGACAAAATTATGTGGATGAACATACGTATGCTTCACAGAGCTTTTCTTGTGCTAGGCATTTAGCTGTCTTGCAACTGTTAATCAGCACAGGCCTTAAAACAGCTGCTATCAGATTAATTAGAGGGAATCCAGGAAATAATTCAACTGAATGTAGCATTCATGTAAGTGTGTTGAAGGCAATTAAGAGTAACTATAGTCATTACTGAGACTTCCAGGAAGTATGCCAAAGGGCTCAAAAGTTAAAAAATGCCTTCCCAGTTTGCATGTGTGTGTGTATGCCACACATATAAACACACACTAATAGAAGCTAAAACTAAATAAAATTGAAGTGATTTGCTTGAATTGTGAGATATTAATTCACTTCTTTTTATGAAGTTGGGGGGC
Organism: Camelus dromedarius; assembly: GCF_036321535.1. Classification (NCBI taxonomy): domain Eukaryota; kingdom Metazoa; phylum Chordata; class Mammalia; order Artiodactyla; family Camelidae; genus Camelus; species Camelus dromedarius. The sequence continues at coordinate 92,751,627 of NC_087472.1, read as the reverse complement.
TAAGAGGAAAATAGGCCATTTAAACTGGTTTAGAAAGAAAAGGGCCTGTTTGATGGTGCTGTGCAAAGTATTACAATGTGGTAAATAAATCGTGTTTCTTTTTATATTTTTAATTTTCATAGCTGATGCAAAGCTTCAAATAAAGGAGGTTGATGTTTCACCAATATCACATATCTCCAAGAAGGAAACTCAAGATTTTCTAGTAAGGGATTTAAATCCTTAAGAAACTTGGTACCACATGGAACGCCTTCAGTACCTGGTTGCTCTCACCACAGTCACCACCACCACCACCACCACGCTTAGCTGTTATTATTATCATGACTCAAAGGCTGCTTACTTGGCATTACATCTCATTTTCCCTTTTCTTAGGTCTCTTGCCTACTTTACTGGTTGATAGTATCTTACCCCAAACTTAGTAATGGGAAAATTAAATAATTTTGCCTGTGGTTGTTCCTTGGGGGAAAAAAAGAGACCAAAGAAGAGGGAAATAGGGATGAGGGTAGGAAAAGTAGATTTTAAAGAATGGTTAATAAGTCTTTCTTATTTAATAAGATACAAGCTGAACTTAGAGAGGTTCATTTATTAGAATAGAAATTTGGTGTGTGATTACATCTTACTGTGCGATACAGTTTTCAAAACCTGCTTTCATGTCTTAAGCCTGAGCTAGGAGGACGCCTGACACTCCCTGTTTTCAAAGTCCCAACCTTGCTTTTTTACAGAGGGCATGAAGTGGGAACAAAAGGCCTACTTATAACCCTATAAACACTTTAAAAAATATTTTCCGGAAGCACTTGTTTCTTTGTTTTAAAGAAAATAAAACGTAGTTTGAGAAGAGCTGAAATGATTGATTAGAGTTACAGGTGCCACTCCTACATAACAGGGTTATGATAGTTCCCAGGGAGGCAGGCTATGCCTGATGAATCACAAGGCCCTGCTCTCTCACTGAGTGCTACTACAGCTGATGGAAAACTCATGTCACTTTTGTTTTTTAAACTTATTTTGATTACTAGGCCTTTGGTTTACCAGGCATCCATTTGATCACCTTTTAATCTTTTTTTCCTAATTCCCTCTCCAACACTCCTGCCCGCTGCCGTTCCTCCCTCTCCCACATACTAACGCCACGCACCACCTCCTTTCTTGAGGTCCCATCTCTTGCTGCTTGCAAACTGCTGTTCTTTTTGATTGAGTTTGGATCTCCTCTCACCAATGAAGTATTTTCTTAGGTGTTATTGTCTCCATCAAACCACCAAATGTAGATTATGTATCCTCAGTATTCATGGATTCCACTTTTTAGTTCTGCTTCACCACCAGAAACCCAAATTCCCTGAAATCTCTCTAGGAAGAATTTAATTATTATTTCCACACAATTAGTTACTGTGTGGAAATAAAGAGAGAAAACTATTTTAAGGATAGATACCATATCACAGAACTGCCATTTTCAAAGAATTGGAAGCAGTCTTAGAATCTATCTCGTGTAAACCCTCAGTTCTAGAAACCGAGGCCCAGAGAGCTTGCACATCTGGTAAGCAATGGAGTGTATTGTTTTTGACAGGAGGTGCCAGAAGTTAGGTCTTGTAATTCCCTATTCAGTGTACTTTCCACAACACTACACAGAATCTAATCCTTGGGTTCTAGTATTTGAACAACTTGAACAAAGATGAGAAATCAGCTTTTGACAGCTGGAAATAATGAGAGGTGAAAGGGATGAGTATTCCCCAAACAAACAATAGAGAAAGCAAAGGTGAGGAGAAGAGAAATGAATGTGGTCCTTTGAGGAAAGAGTATATGGTTCAGTATACTGTCGAATACCAAGGCTGGGTGAAGGACCTCAGTAAAGGAAATAAAGTGGGGTGCTTTTCTGTAAAACATTAATAAAACCAGCTCAGTTTTTTGGTCTGCTTCTTTATTATTACTGTGACCTGACAATTCCAAACAATGGCAGTGATAAATGACTCCTTGAAGGATATTTTTTTCCTAAACTCTAAATAATTGCTGCAGTTGTGATCAATGTTCAATAATATATACATGAGCTTCAAATGAACACCCATTTATTACTTATATGCTCAAATAAACATTGAATTCAACCCAGAAGTTTATTTGGAGAACTCCCAGCTAGACAGGTAGCCCTGACACATGCACACTCAGCTATACATGTTCATTTTGAGAGTAAATTTATAAAAGATTCAAATTGTTAGCACTTGTTTCAGATGGAGTTCGTGTTTCCAGTTCCTGTGTTACTAAATAATCCTGCATTTAAACAGGAGATTTGAAATAAACCAAGATAGCACATTGGTTATGAAGGGGAGGAAAAAGAACTTGGGTTCCTCCTTCTATCTTGCTATATTTTATGTGACCACTGTGTAGTTATATGTGTGCTTAAGTTTTAAAACAGTGAAACAGACTACAAATTAGGTGGAATTTTTTTGGAAATGAAAATTTTAGGTCATAAATGAAATATTTTACTGAATTTTAATAATTCTAAAATTTAATCTTATATATTAGCACATATATTAGCAGTAGGCAGAATACACTGTAAATGAAAATACGCTTAGAAGTAAAGTTAATTTACCCATATATTTTCTTATATTTACAACATTATAAGATTGTCTTAATTATTAAAAATTAATGAAATGCATTTTATTTGTATTAAGATGGACTTAAAATATTGCTATGAAGTGTCATCCAAGATAGTTATGCAACTTATAAATAATCAGGAACAATTTTGAAATAATATTCTAAAATAGTAGCTACTTTTAATTAAAGATAATACCAAATTGTGTGTAAAATTTTTTACTGAACAACTACAGTGTTCAAGATATGGAGCAAGTCCATGTTGACAGTGAGAGCTATAAGCCGTGTCTAAACATCAAGTTGAGGCAAGATTGATATATAATGATGATGACAAAAAGCTGGCAAATTTTGTGTCGGTGTATGTTTATGTAACTTATGATTCCTCTGTTTAAATGGAGGAATATTTTATTTTTTATATTGCATATTTCAATGACTTATCTTCATAAGGAAACTGAGATTGAAACTGTTTCACTTGAAGAGAGCTTGCGGGAATTAACTTCTTAGGAAAATATGAGGAAGAAATGATGACATCAATTACCTTCATTAAATAAATCTGAAAAGGCCCACCAAGTAAACGGGCATTTAAAAAAATACAGTAGAGTTTAAAACTACGAAATACTTGCTCATGAGAGTTGCTTTGAGAGAAAAGGAAAAAAATGCCACACAAATTAAGAAGTGCTAGTTACATCTTTTTGCACCAAAATGATTTTGGGTATTGGAAACCTGATTATTTATCATCTGAAGAAGACTTATGGATATAGAATTTTAAAGCAAGAGAAAGTGTGAAAGCAATTTTATATAGGAGTAAATTTCACAAAACACATTTTAAGCTTATTATTTTGAAATAATACAGTACTCAAAGAAGTTGCAAAAATACTAATGTTACCCCTGTGCCCTTCACCTGTTTTCCTCTGATGATAACATTTTATATAACTATCATACACTGTCAAAACCAGGAAATTGACTTGGGTACAGTACTATTAACTTGATACAGACCTTATGCAGATTTCACCAGTAAACACATTTTTTTAAAAACTAAAACTTTTAAAGAATTATATATACACATATACCCTGTTTAGAGATTTTATTTTTATGTGTTGGGGGAAATAGCACTTAAAATGAATTTTATCATAAATATATACTTCTTTATTAATTCTCTGAATATGAAGTAGTATATCTTTGGACCTTCTCTTTTTTCCATTTCTTAACTTCCAGTGATTTTAGTTTCGGAGGTGATCCCATTGGGAAGCTGGAACGAGACAGATAACAGTAGTAATAGGAGCTGTGGGGAAACCTTAGGTTATGTTCCCCAAATCAACTTCTTAATGGCAATAGACGTAGAACCGAATTTACAATGGAAATATGTTTTGTGTGTGTTCTTGTGCAATAGTTCTGTTTCTGAACAAATTTACTTCAGTGTAACATTACACATACTGAATATTAAATCTTGAATGTGGGCAGATGATTTCAGAGGAAAATAATTTTCAGTATAATATGAAAAATATTATCAATGTTTGTCAGGATGTGACTTTTTGAATATTCTAATATCCTAAGCTTGAAGGGAAACTATAAATCTTTCTGCAATGTCTTTTCCAATTTTTACTGCAGCAAAGTATGCAGTACTTAATATTCCAATAGTCTAACAGTAGATACATTTACACTTATTATGTTCACCACAAAGCCTTTTATGACTGGGATATTGAAAACTTCTTATAAGTACTATACCAAAATGCATAATTTAACAGGATAATTTGCATAAGGAAACTCCAACTCATAGATTAAACTGATCACCAAGAATTACGTATTACAGATTTAAAGTTAGAAAGTACACAGGCACATTTTAGAGATAATACTAAAAGCTTTTTAATGCAAAAATAAAATTAGTAGAAGATAAACAAGGTAAAACAATAGATATTTATATCTTTGTAGAGTATTGCTAAGAATACTTTGACTAAATTTGGTTCATAAACAGAGAAAAGCCTTATGCTCACAAACTTCTATATTTCTGGTGTAAATTAGAAAGGAAAGAAACGACAATTAAGTTAACAGTCATCATCTAAAACATGTTTCTCCACCTTTGGTGCACATCATAATTGCCGGGAGAGTGATTTTTGGAATATATCACATAAAACCTAGTAACTGGAAGTCTAAAGTGTATAAGATAAAACATATTTTTTTCTAGGACAGGCAAAAGGCCAAATCTGGTATCATTGGTTTCTGTGTAGTGTTTTTTGTCTAGGATTGGTTTGTAGATTACTTAAGAGTTAAAAGCATTACTAAAGAGTTGTATTTACTTAACTTTAGACACTTTTAAATTTGACTACATATTTCAGTAGAGATAATTATGAATATGGAAATAAAATGATGTATAATGATATAGTGATGGGATTTAGCTAAATTGTAAGTTCTGGACATACCAATGAGCTGCAGTGGCTGTAGGACTCGAAAGTGGATAATGTGAGGATAAATTCAAGGACAACAGACCTTTCCCAGCTGATAGCATAATCTTAATGGCTTACTTTGGTTTGTCACTGCTCCCATGATATTCAATTATTAGAAAGATTTTAAAGGGTTTTAGCCATGATTTGGAGTCTTGTATATTTAACTGTTTTTGTACTTCAAAGATTAATGTGTTATGCTTGTGTTATTTGAGGGGTCGTGGCAAGTGTGGAGCCTAGACTGAAGTAACAAGAGTTGTGGGGTATGTGTTATGGTGTGAATGTAAAAACATAATTTGAAAGATTCTGTAAAAATAATTTTATTACCTTTTTAATGAACCGTCTGACATGTTTTTAAAAATATGGTATAGTGGAAAAAAGTATAGGTGTTACATTGTGTAATTAATTCTGTGCTCTAATCTAGGCTCTGCTAAAATATTATCTGTGACCTTGGGTAATTTACTGAACTGCTGAACTTCTGTTGGTTTCCATAAGAAATTAAAATGCACCCACAACACAGTCTAACACACGGCAGACAATCAGCAAATGTTCCATTCTCTTGTCCCCTAATTATCACATTATTTTTAATCCATACATACCGAGCTTTGCATATCGTGGACACACACAATGTTGAATGAGTGAAATCACGGATTAAATGTACTGTATTATAAAGCTTATGTCTTTCCCTCCTTAATAGAACCTTGGAAGTATAAATTGATAGAAAATGAATAAGTTCAGTCATTTGGTGATGAGAATTATTGGGATAAGTTTTTCCAAAGTGAGTTACAGAATTTTGTTCTACTGAACTTTTAAAACAGGGCTCTTTTTCTTGGTTTGTTTTTATTTTTGTTTTTGCTTCATACAGTATGATTCTGTTTAAAGACAAACATTGGTGTGATCTTGATGACCTCTCAAGGTTGCTTCTGAATCACAGACAGAAAAGGTTGAGACAATAAAGACATGGGTTACTAGAAAGGCAAGCACATTACAGAACTTTCTTATTTACCATTTTTTTTTCAGCTTGACTAATTCTCAGGTTTATGTTTATGGATAAAGTTAAAATTTCTCCTTTTTCCTGTTAAAGTTCAAGGATCTGGGGATTAGTTATGCAACACATTTTTTTGTCTTATAATTTTTTTTTTAAGAATGTGACATATCTTCTGTAACCATAAAGGAAAAATATATAAGGTACTGGAGATCATTTGCTTGTATAATTAATGAACTGAAAGTAAAAGATAGGTGAATCTGTTTTTTAAAAAAAGCTTGAAATGGTTCAAGTACCATCCATTAAAGCATGTTGCTGTTGCATGTGCTAGCTGTCAAGTTTATGACTTTCATCATTATGGACAGTTTGCTATGTTTCTGTTGTTCTTTCAGTGGTTAATTTCCTTGTCACTAGATTGTTTAGTGAATCATTTATTGTAGATATTTTTTATAACTTGAATCTTTGGATTTTCTGAAAACAGTGACGATACCTCAAATTTATATGTACCTTTGAAGTTTAAAGAACATATTATGTAAAGTAAGAATTAATTGAAGGAATTGCTACACTTTCAAATTTTACTTAGTTTATTTTTTTAATTCCATAACTTGCCATGCTAAAAAAACTAAACCTTGCTTGGTGGTAAGAACAAAGGGATGAGAACATGAAAATACAAGATGTTGAGAGTGTGTTTCAGATGCTTGCTCATTAGGATGAAATTTTTGTCAGGCAGTGTGTATTGGGAGTTTGTTCCTTGAAAATCAATGATTTGATTTCTCTGCTGGATTGTTTCAATAGCCTCTTAGCTGCTCTCCCCACTTCCACTATTGATCTTCTCCCTGCCTACCCCTGTGACCTCATATACTAACACACACTCACTTGCTCCAGCCTTAGTGACACCACCCCCTTCACCCACTGCCATCATCTACACCCATTTGCGATGTCTTTTCATCTTCTCCCTTCAAGAGGTGGAATTTACTTTCCTACCTCTTGGTTGTGACCTGGCTTTGTGATTTGCTTGGATGAATAGAATGTGGTAAAACTGACATTATGCCTTTTCTAAGCTTAAGCCTCAGGAGACCTTGAATGGTTCCAGGTGTTTTCTTGAAACCCTGCCACCTGGAGATGATGAGAGGCATGTGGCTGACTCATCTTAGCCAACAGCTGGCCAACTGTCAGACATGAGTAAGATCATTCTAGACCAAAATCTACCTCGTCTTAGCTAGGCTCCCTTAGGGTCTGGGTTAGCTGTTGTAGGTATTCATTCTTATTTTAAGACATGGTCACTTACTTACCTTTGTATTGTTAAAATCCCTCCAAGAAGATATGAGATTAATGGACTTCCATAGAGCTATTTGACTCTTTAATTCTCATGAAGAAGAATCTCTAATTTAAAAAGTATTTTATCTGCAGATAATTTTCTTTCGCATAGATTATTTGAATTTTTAGGATTAAATGTTTTCATGTTTTTGAAACTGTGGCTCAACTGGGCTATAGTGAGGAAAGAACATGTTATTTGATTGAGATACCATGTTTCCTTGAGAAAAAAAGAGATGTAGTTCTTAATGAAATTGTCTAGTGGCATCATGTACAGTTTGATAGCCTTCAAGTGTCAACTCTTTAATAATACTATTTTTAAATAACACTATTCTTGAGCTATAGAGCTTTTTTTGCAGTTTGGGGAATTTTATTTTTATTATTATTTTTAATAGAAGTATAATTGGTTACAATGTGTCGGTTTCTGGTGTACAGCATAATGGTCCAGTCATACATATACATACATATATTCACTTTCATATTCTTTTTCATTAAAGGTTATTACAAGATACTGAATATAGTTCCTTGTGCTATACAGAAGAAATTTGTTTTTTATCTATTTTTATATACAGTAGTTAATATTTTCAAATCTCAAACTCCCAAATTTATTGCTTTCCACCTACTTTCCCCTAGGTAACCATAAGATTGTTTACTATGTCTGCTAGTCTGTTTCTGTTTTGTAGATGAGTTCATTAATGTATTCTTTTTTTCTTTTTTTTAGATTCCACATATGAGTGATATCATATGGTATTTTTCTTTCTCTTTCTGGCTTACTTCATTCACTTAGAATGACGATCTCCAGGTTCCATCCAAGTTGCTGCAAATGGCATTATTTTATTCTTTTTTTTTTTTTGGGTAGTATTCCATTGTATAAATATACCAAAGCTTCTTTATCCAATAACCTGTTGATCAACATTTAGGTTGTTCCCATGTCTTGGCTATTGTATATGGTGTTGCTGTGAACATTGGGGTGCATGTATCTTTTTGAATTAGAGTTCCCGCCAGATATACGCCCAGGAGTGGGATTGCTGGATCATAGGGTAAGTCTATTTTTAGTTTTTTGAGGGATCTCCATAGTGTTTTCCATAACAGCTGCACCAAACTACATTCCCACCAACAGTATAGGAGAGTTCCTTTTTCTCCACACCCTCTCCAGCATTTGTCATTTGTGGATTTTTGAATGATGGTCATTTTGACTGGTGTGAGGTGATACCTCATTGTAGTTTTGATTTGCATTTCTGATAATTAGTGATATTGAGCATTTTTTCATGTGCCTATTGGCCATTTGTATGTCTTCACTGGAGAATTGCTTGTTTAGGTCTTCTGCCCGTTAATGGATTGGGTTGTTTGTTTTTGTTATTAAGTTGTATGAGCTGTTTATATATTCTGGTAATTAAGCCTTTGTCAGTCACATTTGCAAATATTTTTTCCGATTCCATAGGTTGTCATTTTGTTTTGCTTATGGTTTCCTTTGCTGTGCCAAAGCTTATAAGTTTAATTAGATCCCATTCATTTATTTTTGCTTTTATTTCTATTGCCTGGGTAGACTGCCCTAGGAGAACATTGCTGAGATTTATGTCAGAAAATGTCTTACCTATTTTTTCTTCCAAGAGTTTTATAGTGTCTTATCTTATGTTTAAGTCTTTAAGCCATTTTGAGTTTATTTTTGTATATAGTGTGAGGGAGTATTCTAACTTCATTGATTTACATGCTGCTATCCAATTTTCCCACCACCACTTGCTGTAGAGAGACTGTCTTTTCTCCATTGTATATTCTTGTCTCCTTTGTCAAAGATTAATTGAACATAAGTCTGTGGATTTATTTCTGGGCTCTCTATTCTGTTCCATTGATCCACATGTCTGTTTTTGTACCAATAGCATGCTGTTTTGATTACTGTAGCTCTATAGTATTTTCTGAAATCTGTGAGGGTTTTTTCTCTAGCTTCTTTCTTTGTCTTCAGTATCGCTTTGGCAATTGTGGGTCTTTTGTGATTCCATATACATTTTAGGATTATTTGTCCTTGTTCTGTGAAAAATGTTGTGGGTAATTTGATAGGAATCACATTAAATCTGTAGATTGCCTTGGGCAGTATGGCCATTTTAACAATATTGATTCTTCCAGTCCAAGAGCATGGGATATCTTTCCATTTCTTTAAGTCATCTTTAATTTCCTTAATCAGTGTTTTGTAGGTCTCCATGTGTAAGTCTTTCACCTCCTTGGTCAGATTTATTCCTAAGTATTTTATTTTTCTGGATGAGATTTTAAAAGAGATGGTTTCTTTACTCTCTTTTTCTGATATTTCATTGTTAGTGTAAAGAAATTCAACTCACTAAGTCTTAGAGATCTTTCTATGTAGAACATTGCTCTACCTCATTTTATAAATACTATATGATAGTTCTATTTAATCAGTCCCCTGTGAATGGCCAGTTAGGTTGTTTCCAGTTTTTATTAAGCCAATCAGTATTCATGTTTATGTTTTTAAAATAAAAATATAGTAACTAACCTTATTAGAGGAAACTCAATAACTTATTTCATTAAATTGAGAACACACATTTGTACCAAGATTCAAACATAATCTTTAAAGATCAATTTTTAGTTGTACTGTAAATAAGATGGGCTCTTTTTATTGGCTGTGAAGCAATAAACTATTTTAATACTTACTAAAAAAAAAAGAAATGCAACTGATTCCTGGATATTAATCTTATATCCTGCTACCTTACCAAATTATGTTATTGGCTCTAGTAGTTTTTGTGTGAGCTTTTACGATTTTCTATATATAGTATCATTTCATCTGCTTATAGGGACGGTTTTACTTCTTCTCTTCCAATTTGCATCCCTTTTATTTCTTTTTCTTGCCTGATTGCTGTGACTAGGACTTCCAATACTCTGTTGAACAGAAGTGGTGAGAGTGGGCATCCTTGTCTTATTCCAGATTTTAGTGGGAAGGCTTTCAGCTTTTCACCGTTGAGTATTGTGCTGCCTGTGGGTTTGTCATAAATAGCTTGAAAAGAGCTTTGATTCCTCAATTTAAGATTTTATGTATCTGGAGTAATTTTGAAACTGAGTGCTAAAAAAAGAGAAAAGATGTTCTATTGAAGTGTATGTAACAATGGAAATAACACAACCTATAGAAGTTTTCTCTGGTAAATTTAATTCTAAAGATGATCAGGTTAGAAGTAGGGATAAAAGGTATTATTTTTAATGTTATAAGCACATTCCAAAGGTAAAGAATCAGAGTCCATGCAGGAGGAATAACATTGGATCTTGTATATTAGACATCTTCCCCTAGGGCTTACAGAATTTAGGGAACGTTCACACAAATATAATATACGTATAGTCTAAATTAAAGGTGTCATATTGCAATCAATATGTATGTGTAGTATTAAATATTGTTAGATTTTAGAAAGTCTCATTTTGTAACATTTTACATACATAACTTTAATTTTAATTTTAGTAAAAAAATTTATCAAAATCATCAATCTTATAAAATCTCCCATAGCTTAAAATAATCTAGCCACATCAGATTAAAGGGAGACCATCCAGTATCCCTACATCTCTTGGTTAAATCAACTCAGGATTTAGCAAAGAGAATACAGGCTACTTTGGGTCTAATTAATACCTTTTAAAAAGAGACTTGGTTTTTTGAGAGCAGTTAGGTTTACAGGAAAATTAAGAGAAAGGTATGGTGAGTTTTCATACACTCCCTGCCACCATGTGTGCATTGCCTCCCCCATTATCAACATCACTTACCAGAGCAGTACATTTTTTACAATTGATGAACCTACCTTGGTGCAGCATAATCACCCAAAGTTCATAGTTTACATTATGATTCACTCTTGGTGTTGTATATCCTTTGTGTATAGACGAATGTATAATGTCATAGATCCATCATTATAGTATCATACAGAGTGTCTTCACTGCCCTAAAAATCCTCTGTATTCTGCCTGTTCATCCCTCTTCCCGCCTGCCCACCTAACCCCTGGTAACCACTGATTTTTTTTATTGCCTCCATAGTTTTACCTTTCAGGAATGCCATATAGTTGGAAATATATAGCATGTAGACTTTTCACATTGGCTTCTTTCACTTAGTAACATGCATTTAAGTTTCTTACTGGTCTTTTCATGGCTTGATAAGTCATTTCTTTTTAGTGCTGAATAATAGTCCTTTGTTTGGATGTACCAGTTTATTAAACCATTCATTTACCAAAAGATATCTTATTTGCTTCCAAGTTTTGCCAGTTATGAATAAGGCTGCTATAAACATCTGTATGCAGAATTTTTTGTGGACATTAGTGTACAATTCCTTTGGGTACATACTAAGGAGTGCAAATGCTGGAATGATTGGTAAGAATATACTTAGTTCTGTAAGAAACCACCAAACTGTCTTCCAAAGTAGCTGTACAATTTTGTGTTCCTACCTGCAATGAATAAAAGTTCCTGTTGCTCCACTTTCTCTCCAGCATTTGATATTATCAGTGTGCTGGGCCATTCTAATAGGTATGTAATGGTATCTCATTGTTCATATAATTTGCATTTCCCTGATAACATGTGGAGCATCTTTTCATATGCTTATTTGCCCTCTGTATATCTTCCTTGGTGCAGTGTGTTAATATTCTTTTTATATTTAAATCACTGATCATCATGAATCTAATGGCAGGCTGTTGAAACATCCACCAAATGCTTAAATTTCAAATTCAAGCAGCATTTTTTTTTACTATAGGATATTATCTGAACAATAACAAACTGATCCTCATATGTGAGGTATAAGTAAATCATACTTATGCATACTCATATCAAATATTATATATTACAATTTTGTGAGGATAAAGGAAGATTTCATTTCTAGTCATAAAAATCATACAACATTTGGAAGGAATTTTACAAAGCATCTAGTTAAAATCACCACTCAGTGCATGATATTACTGTGTAATACTTTGTTTTAAGGGGACGTTTTATCCAGAATCCCTTTGAGGCCACTTGAGGAATGCTTCTTGTCATGAGTTCCAGATAAAGTATATGCTGCTAAACATCTCAGGGTTCCAGGACTTAGTCCTTGGACATCTTGTCTGTGTATACTCTGTCTTGGAGATCTCTTCCAATAGCATGACTTTAAATACCATTTATATGCATATGATTCCCAAATTTTCATCACCACTCTGAAATTCTCCCCTAAACTCCAGACTCACATATATATCTGCATAGTTCACATCTTTACTTTTGTTCTAAATAGGCACATCACACTTAACCAACCCCAAACAAATCCTTTACCTTCCCTTCCACACTTGACCCTTCCCAGTCTTCCTCAGTGGTAACTCCATCCTTCCAGCTGTTCACGCCAAAACCTTGGATTCCTCTAGACTCCTCTTTCTCATATGCTCCAGCCCATCAGCAATTTCTATCAATACTGCCTTGAATATAGACCTAGAATTTGACTGCTTCTCAACACATCTGCTGTTACAGCTTGGTCCAAGCCCCCTCTACTAACTGTTATCTCTCTTTCACTGTTGTTCCCTTCCAGCATTTTTTCTCAACATGTCAGCCAGTGTGATATCTTTAAATACAAACTGTGCGCTTTCTCTGTTCAACATCTTATAATGGCCTCTCATCTCTATAAGAATAAAATCTCAAGTCCCTACAGTTGCTTTCAAGATTCTGTGTGTAGCCGTCTGGTTCCTCATTGCTGTTTGTCCTCTAGTGCCTCCCTCTTGCTTGCTCCACTCCAGGGCACAGGTTCCTCTGCTATACCAGATGCTCTTCTTCCCATATCAGCACCAGCACTAGCTGTTCCCTTTGCCTTGGATGCTCTCCCCCAGCTAGCCTCCTGGCTCACCCTCTTCTGCAAACCCCGCTCACCTTGTCACCGCCTTCAGATATCTTCTCATATATCACTACTTGGTCACCTGTTTGCAACTGGAGACACCCTCCCTTAGCTCTTGCTACCTTCTACATACCATACATAATGTGTTATTACTTTATTTTCTGTCTCCCTTCACTTAAAATGTAAGCTCCGTGAGTGGGAAATTTTCGTCTGTTTTATTCAATATCTCCAATATCTAGTACAGTACCTTCCTTAATAAATGTTGATTGATGGAATGAATTATTTCTCATACATTTCAAATACTAGGAAAGTATATATAATGTTTTCTCAACTGTGTACTTTTATAGTGGGGAAAACAATCAGTAGTTCTTTGTTTTCAGTTTGGGTTTTCTTATTTAACAGATGCATCTGTTTTACTTTTTTTCTTCACTGAATCTGTTATTGAAAGGAATCCAGTGTGCCTGGCCAAAAACTATGTAGCCTTTAGCTATTCAACAATATTGGCGCATAATCATTGGTTCTTGGGATGCTTCCAGACTCTAGTTTGACCTTTACAAATTAATTCTGAATTAGGGATCACTGCTAGGGGAGAAGTAAGGTATAGGATGAAAACAGAAATTCCAACTCAATCTAGACTGTTTAGAAAGACAAAGACAGTAAGGAAAGAAGACTATTTTCAGTGCATCAGACCTTGTTTTCATAACTGCTGACAGAAGCCTGCTATTAAAATAGTCATATTTCCTCAAATACTGCACTTTCAGATGCAAAGTGAGCATTCAAATGGTTCTGTTAACGTGACCTAATTTTCAGAGCTGGATGTTATATATATGTGCTTTCATTCTGAGTCTGTAAACCTTTAGACCTCCAATTGTTTCAGTCCCAAGCTGGTAGTATTCTCGTCTAAAACTTAGCTTTTTTTTCTCTGTAACTTTAACATTTTGTGTTTTATAAAATCTTTTATACATGCCTATACAGAGCTCAAATGTTACTATCCTAGGGAAGACGAGAAAAAGGCAATTCCAAAAAAAAAAAAACACTCTTCAAAATATATCCAAAGTAGAATGTTTAAAAAAGAATCTATTTCTGCTGAAAAGGAAAAAAATCACCATTGTTCTGCTGGCTGGAAGTGTTGGAAGTGTCTCAAGAAGACACACAATTGGATTAATTATATTTTCATCTTTGTTGCACCCATTCAACTCTGAGAACATGCAGTTCACTGTAGTTTTATATCCTTCTGGATTATATGAGAAGTTGCAAGATTATTAAGATGCCTTAGATACTCCTCTAGGGATAACAGGTGACCTTTACTAAGGACTTTTGTAGTTTTGATTTTCTTCCTCCTAGAAGATCATATGTAAGAAAATTCAAAATTATGAGGTACCAAATTTGAGTTTTTTATTAATTCTGACTTTTAAAAATATTTTACTACATTATGGTGACCTTTAAAAATAGGATAAACAAAAGATTTTTTGATTTCAGAGTTTAGCCAGTTTTTCTAGGAACATCTAATCACAGGACTTGGGTGGTTCAGAATTCACCTCCTATTTTAAGATCAAAAAATAGAAAGATAATTGAGTAATATCTGCATAATGAAAAGGGAGTGATTTTAAAATTATACTTTTATTCTTATAAAATCCTTTGTTCTAAATATGCATACATCATGGTGTAGCACTTTTAACCCAGGCACTCACTGTGCACCCAAAAGTAATAGGTACATATCTTCGCCCAAATATTCATAGCACTGCTATTTATTGTAGTTTAAATATGGAAACAATCCAAATACTCTGTGGAATACTTTTGTGGAATGTAAATATAAAGCAGCAAACATCAAACAGCAAATAACACTGCCCCAGAGTCTATTTTTCTTTCTTTCCAGAGTGGTCCCATGAATAAATAGTCTACTACTGTCTGTGACATTATAGGAGAATAACAAGAATAAAATGTTAAGCAACAGTAGACAGACCCAGAAGAGTATATACTGTATGATTCCATTTAGGTAAATTTCAAAAGAAGGGAATATGGGTGTTAGAAGTCAGGATAGTGGTTACTTTTGAAGAGTTAGTGACTAGAAGATGGACAATGATTGCTCTTGGTGCTGCTTCTTACTTTAGTGAAAATTCATTGAGTACTATACTTATGATTTCTTTATTTTTTGGTATATATGATTTAGTTCAATAAAATCTTTACTTTAAAAAGTCTTTTCTTTTGAGTTACTAGAGATAGTGACAAATGAGTAGTCAGTAGTCTTTCCAAGTGGCCTTGCATAACTCTGCCATCTCTGTTTGTGGATAACCTGTGTTGTCTTCAGATGATGAAAAATAGGGCATCAGAAAAAGAAAGTCTTTCCCATGTGTGTTAGGTTCCTTTGGCTGCTGTAACAAATTACCACAAACTTGGTGACTTAAAACAACAGAAATGTATAGTCTCACAATTCTGGAGGCCAGAAGTTTGAAATCAGTATCCCTGGGATGAATTCAGGATGTCAGCAGAGTCATGCTCTCTCTGAAGGCTCCAGGGGAGAATTTCCCCCTTGCCTCTTCCAGCTTCTGGTGGCTGCTGGCATTCCTTGGCTTGTGGCCACATCACATTAATTTCAATGCCAGCATCTTGAAGTCTCTCCCTGCTCCACCTTCTCCTCTGTGTGTGAAATCTCCTGCTTCCCTCTTTGAGGGTCCTTGTAACTGGGCCTACATAATGTAGGATAATCTCCCCATCTCAAGATTCTTAACTTTATTACATAAACAAAGATCCTTTTACTCCATATAAGGTAACATTTACAGGTTTCAGGGATTAAAATTAAGATATGTTTTGTGGGGGCATTTTCAGCTTTCCACACTATGTAATAATCAACAGGATTTAAACGAGGTAGTATTGTTGCCAAAACCCTAGCTTCTGTACCCCAATACCGAATTGAAACCCAGAGACAGAGTTTGGGGTGAAGTAGAAAAGAAAAGCTTTATTTCTTTGCCAGGCAAAGGGGGTCACAGCAGCTAATGCCTCAAGACTGTGAGCCCGCTTGGAGAGAGGTGGTAGGGAGTTACATAGCAAATGTCTAAGGAACAGTGCTTCTCATAAGAATGCGAGTATACATAGGGCTGCATTCCTTTCGATACAGTTGCATTGGTGTCAAGGAAATCTGGTGACCAGGCCTTCTGTTCCTGAGGTTGTCAGACTGTGTCCTCCTCCTCCACTGGGCTGGCATCTGGTGTTTGTCTCTTGTTCCAGGAGTTAATGAACCATAACTCTTCACATCCTTGTGCCTGGAACAAAGGGTGCTCAGGGAGGGGGGTCTGTGGGCTTGTGTTAAGAAAAATATGTGCAGTTTAAAATCAAGCTAATGTATACTTTAGAGTGAGGAAAGCCATTTTAGATTACAACTGTATAGTTACAAATACTATGTGGTTACAAATTACCCACTGTTAATCTATTCCTTCCATTTGGTGGTGGTGTTTACTTAGCATCTGAAAAACTCATGAGATGCTATTATCTGGGTACTTAGAGAGGAACTACAGCAGAGGACATGGAGGAGGGTCTGTCTGGGAAGGCCCCATAGGGTCCGGCCCCATTGCAGTATTGTTCACCACCAGCTGCTCTTTGGGTACACTTAACAACTTGGATAGAAAAATTATTTTCTAAGGTTACCTTACCCCAGTCTTTGTACATATTCCACTAACAGTTTTAATCTTTTGATTAAAATTGTATTGCTGCAGAGGCTTTAGAAATCACATGCTACAAGTATTTTTGATTCTGAAAATTTTTCTTCAGATGAGATCTTATATGGAATGCAAATATAAAAAAGCAAACACTGCCCCATAAACTCAGTTTTTCTTTCTGTGCAGAATGGTCCCATGAGGTATACTGGGAAATTCCTAGGGCTCTGTGGAGCTATTTGAAAAATCTGTCTAATCTGGTATCTTCCCTTTTACTTGGGCAGACAACTAGCATTCATGATATGACACTTTTTCCCCCGAAGATGATTCAGAAAGATTGGAAATAAATTCTCTATTTCTACTATTCTTCATACTGAACCACCTTCAGATGGCTTTTCCGTTAACACAGTGCTTCCACACAGCATATGGCTGCCACACTTACATCAGAGAGGCCCCTTAAACCATTGGCCCAGATTTCTGGATTTCACACAAAACACACAGAATTTCATAAAGTAGCAGAACATGTGAATAGGTTTATTTGAAAGCCGTAAACTCTCAATATCAACAGCAATGCTTGTCACTTAGCTCCTGTTAGGATTGTGAGAGCTGCTTTCTGTGCACTCAGGAAAAAGAATGTCCCAGATCAGCTGTTTCTCATGCAAATGGCCCATCTATTCTAGTTTGTACCAGTATACACAGATGTCGTCAAATCAAGCCAGCCCTTTGACAGTTTGCAATATTAGAGCAAAATAGGGAGCTCCTCTGTTAGCTTAGTATGGAGGTGACTTTCTTGCCCATCATTGTCCCTCATTGTAAAACTCATAGTGCAGTGACATACACATTTTATATTCCACATGTTAATTCCATAATTTTCTGTTTACTTTTGTCCTCTGTTCTGTGAAACTTTGTTACAGTGATCTGAGCAGTGTCATTAATGTGCTCTACTGGCTTTATTTCATTAATGCCACTACTCTTGTGAGATGAGGGTCTTAAAGGTAATGTGTGCTTACATGTATTAAAAGCAGTTTATGTCAGCAAACAGGGAATACATTTGAAAAGACTGATTGATTAAGATGATTTTCTATTTTTATGGCCATTTGAAATCTTTTGTTTATTCTAGTTGAGCTTTCTACAGTCATTTTCGTTTACCTGTAAGAGAAAAGTGTGATTTTTGATTTTTATAAGTGTGAAATAGAATCACTCACATTGGTTTACCCAGTTGAAACTCAGACTTAATTTAAATGGTTAGTCTCATGAAGGCATAGTAACTGAAGGCATAATAAGGTGATGGTCATGAAAATGCCCTCTCACCAGTCAGAATGGCCATCATTCAAAAATCCACAAATGACAAATGCTGGAGAGGCTGTGGAGAGAAGGGAACCCTCCTACATTGCTGGTGGGAATGCAGTTTGGTGCAGCCACTGTGGAAAACAGTATGGAGATTCCTGAAAAGACTAGGGATAGACTTACTGTATGACCCAGGAATCCTGCTCCTGGACATCTATCCAGAAGGAACCCTGCTTCAAAAAGGCACCTGCACCCCAATGTTCATAGCAGCATTATTTACAATAGCCAAGACATGGAAACAGCCTAAATGTCCATCAACAGATGACTGAATAAAGAAAAGGTGGTATATTTATACAATGGAATACTACTCAGCCATAAAAACTGACAACATAACGCCATTTGCAGCAACATGGATGCTCCTGGAGAATGTCATTCTAAGTGAAGTAAGCCAGAAAGAGAAAGAAAAATACCATATGAGATTGCTCATATGTGGAATCTAAAAAACAAAACCAAAAACAAACAAACAAACAAAAACAAAGCATAAATACAGGACAGAAAGAGACTCATAGACAGAGAATACAGACTTGTGGTTGCCAGGGGGGCGGAGGGTGGGAAGGGATAGACTGAGATTTCAAAATTGTAGAATAGATAAACAAGATTATACTGTATAGCACAGGGAAATATACACAGAATGTTATGGTAGCTCACAGAGAAAAAAATGTGACAATGAGTGTGTATATGTCCATGTATGACTGAAAAATTGTGCTGAACACTGGAATTTGACACAACATTGTAAAATGATTATAAATCAATAAAAAATGTTAAAAAAAAAGAAAAAAGGTGATATATTTATACAATGGAATGCTACTCAGCCATAAAAACCGACAACATAACTCCATTTGCAGCAACATGGATGCTCCTGGAGTATGTCATTCTAAGTGAAGTAAGCCAGAAAGAAAGAAAAATACCATATGATTGCTCATATGTGGAATCTAAACAAACAAACAAACAAACAAAAGCATAAATACAAAACAGAAATAGACTCATAGACATAGAATACAAACTTGTGGTTGCCAAGGGGACAGAGGGTGGGAAGGGATAGACTGGGATTTCAAAATTATGGAATAGATAAACAAGATTATACTGTATAGCACAGGGAAATATATACAAGATCTTATGGTAGCTCACAGAGAAAAAAATGTGACAATGAATATATATATGTTTATGTATAACTGAAAAATTGTGCTCTACACTGGAATTTGACACAACATTGTAAAATGATTATAAATCAATAAAAAATGTTAAAATTTTTTTTTTAAATGCCCTCTCACATCTCCTGCTTTGGAGAGTATAATTGACTGCTGGCTCCAGATGCTATGCTCTGTCCATCACAGCTTTGGTGCTGAAGCTACTGTTCCTGGGAGCTTATCCCAGGCAGTGACTGAGCGCAGCAGGAATGCTAAGGCAGGCCCGTTCCCGCGAGATGTACAATTCCTTTGATGGAGACTTTGGCTAAAAGGTTCCCCTATCAGTTTGGACAATACTTTCTTAGACTACACGGCAGTGCAAAGCCTGCTTCCATTCTGTCCTCCCTTCCCTGTCTCCTGCAAAGGCACAGACATGCATCAGAGTGGGATAGCTCACCCAGCCTCCTCCAGCTTCATCGTGTTTTCTTCCAGAGGCAGTTCCCCACACTCTTCCTGCCCCAGTAACTCTTGTGCCTGTCTAATCTCATTTTTGTGTCTGCTTTTCAGGAAGGAGGACCTTCATTACCATGTACCAGAAAAGATGCTTCTTCCCAAATAATTACATATTTATTCATATTTGGTCTCAAGTTTTAAAGCTTGATCTTTCATCGTAGACTTATATACCCCTATTTTTTTTTCAGGAAGCTGTTAGATAAACTTGAATATTCTCTTAATTGATTTTGTTGAACACAGTGTTTAATTCCTTTCAATTTACACTCTGCCAACCAGTATAGAAAAGTATAGTTTCTCCTGCATCTGCCAGTCAGAGGAGGTTTGTTTACCCTTTTTGGTAAATCAAGATGACATGGTGACTCTTTGCCAGGTCTCCTGTGATGCTGACATGTCAGAAAACAGTTTCACAGGCTACTAGACCCTATTATGCAATTTTGTAATGCAGGCTTGAGTTAACTACTCGCACTTGCCTAGGAAGAGTCTTGATACCCTGCTATTTAGGATAAGCATGTCAGTGCTTTGTTTTGTTGTGTCTCTCCAAGATCAGGGCAGTGGGATATTTACTGTCCCATTGCATCTCATTTTGGCATGTATCATTGTGAGGGGACTATGGGAGGTGGTAGTTATTAACTCCTTAACTGCATACTTATTTTGCAAATAAAAAATTACAGTTGGATAGCCTCTCAGATCAGTTATAATGATACATTAACAATCATTTCTAGCACATTAATACCAATACAAATTATTTGGATACTTTGAAAGTTGAGCATTATATAAATTTTGATAAAAATTCCTCCCTTCGTAATGTGTTACCTGCATACTAAACAGTCTGCTCTATCCATCCACAATTAATATCTCAATTTTATCAAAAACATCTGAGAATGCTGATTTTATAATGTCAACTTTAACTCTGGACAATCTCTGAGAATGAAACAGTACAGTAGTTGCCATCAAAGAGCAGTTGAAGGTCAGTCTATGAGATACTTTAATTCTTCCAACATTAAATCTTGTAAAAATGGTACTGTATTATTATTAAATGGATGGTCTTAAGAGGCCCATTAATTCTGGTGATCACAAAGTGGCACGTCAGTTATAAATTTGCTTTATGTAAATGGGACCCCCAAATGACACTATCATCCTGTTGCTTTGTACTTATGATCAAAATAGTCAAAGCCACTATTTGACATTATCTTTGCTTGATTTGTCAGACAAAATCTGGGGATAGCTGAGCAGTTCACATTTCATGCATTGAAGACAAATTGCCTCAATGAACGTTCTATCATCACTTAAGAAAATTATCTCCCTGAATCTGACACTGAGGTGGCTGGGAATATGGTTATCTAGCAACACCTGCTTAAAATAGCAATGGGAGGTATTTGGGAACCTTTGTTCCATTCAGTTGTTATATATGACCTTTGGAATTGCAACTGCTACCTTACATAACAGAATGGGAACACACAAGAATGGAATGAAGCACTAAGTAAAGTTTGAAATGAAGCTAAATTTAAGAAGTAAATGATATTAGAGTTTTGGCAGAGAAAAAGCTACATACACACATTTTAAAATAGACGGCATGGCACTTTATATGCGTGAGACTAATAAGACACTATGAAATACAGTATTCATGACTATTTAAAGTATTTTATTCCTGAGAGAAGGCCTGCCCATAACTATAAAGTTGCTAAATATTAGCTGCTGATATTTGCAATATGTTGCCTAAAATTGGGAAAATATAACAAATTTATATTTTACGGCATACAGTTTATCTGTGGTCTCAACAGCTTTGATTCACTCCCATATTAACATTGATAGTTTACTGTTTTCATCATTGAGGGCCAAAACTACTTCATGTGATTAAGTTGGTAAAACTTGCATTGTGGTATTTTACCCCATGCTACATTTTCTTGGTAATGGTTCTCCCGGCCTCTTAATTTTTGTACATGGGCATAATTCGTGTGCAAAAACATAAGCCAGTGTGTTACTTGTCCAGAGATGTTTGTTTGTCAGGTCTCAAGTAAGATACTGAAGAAATGAAAGGCACTTTCTTGTTGTTGAACTTGGAGTTGTCAAAAACTACAGAAAGAGTGAATTATGACTGATAGAGTGATGGCTACGTAGGTAGAGTTGGTGACTGAATACTTGCCTTCAGATCTCATCTGTATCATTTGGGGCCGATTCCTTAATTTTTCTGTTTCCCTTTCTTCACTTGTAAAAAGGGAACAATGACAACACCTCCTCACAGGGTTTCTGTGAGAATTCAGTGCATTGATGTTTGAATAGCAGTTAGAACAGTACATCTAGTACACCGAGAACTTTTAACTATTATTATGGGCTACTGAATATATATTTATATATATATATATATATATAAAATAAATGTCAATGAGAGGACAGTGCTTGGCACATAGAAGTGCTCAGTAAATAACAGCTACTTCTAAAAATAGAGGCAAGGGATGGATCCAGGTTTTCTAAGTCTGTGAAGCTTTTACATTTTGTAGGGGATGCTTGTAGAAAAGAAAATGATGATGCAGAGTGCCTACAGCAACTTCATTGCTGTTGCATAAAATAAATTATGAATATAAATGCCCACAGTTTTCATGGGAAGGGCCCACGCTAGTGAAGGGGCCCTGAAATTGATGTGTGATTGGCTTACCAATGATTTACCTTTGATAATGGATTTTGCTAACCCCATCAAAGTTACCCACCTTGCTTATGAAATAAATGTAGAGATGTCATGGGGAGCAGGGCCAAGATTCATAAGCAGAGATTTGAGACCACATTTTTACACATTTCTATCCAGCTCCATCTCAACACACATTTGCATTCACACACACAGCCTAAGCACATATGCCCCTAAGAAAAGTAGGTTGTTACAGTACAGATCCTCAGTACCTGCTTGTTAAATAAAGGCAACTATAAAGTGTGTTTGTTAACCTATAATTAGTGTGAGGAAGTGAAGTAGGTCTATAGAGATAGCCAAGATGAGGCAAATAAAGAATAAAATTAGGCAATAAAAATAAGACAAATAAATGACATATTTTTTAATCCAGGAATCATTTATTAACAGCCTATTTAACAGCATGCAGTCAAGGTGCTAGAGACATAAATAAAATTAAGATAACGGTAGCTGCTCTCTGGGAGTTTACACTTTAGAGAGTTAGAATATATATAAATAAAAGTTTCATTGTCTAGTAGGGGCAGTCATAGAAACTGTACGGTGGGAGTATTTAATTTTACTTATTGTGGTAATGAGGAAACTTTTAAGGATAAGGTGACGCTTGATCTGATCACCAGAATAGTGAGACTTCATGGAAGAGAATGGACAGAAATAAAGAGAAAGAGATGTGAAACAAAGTATCACTCAGAGAACTCCAAAAAATTTGACATCAGTAAAGTAACAGTCTTTCCCGGAGGTATGACAAGAGATAGGCTCAAATCAGGTTCTGATTATGTGCATCACTAAGGAGTGCTGATTTTCTACAGTTATTGGTGGGGAGCCCAAACCATAAAGGTGATTTCATCAGATCTGCACTTTGGTGACATTACTCTGGGAATAAAGTGAAAAATACCTTGCAAAGGATTTGAGACTGGAGATAGAAATACCAATTAATTCAGGTGAGAGAAGATGAGGTTAAGGTAGTAGCAGTGGGATGGAGGTGGTGGTGTGGGGAATACATAAAAAAGAAAAGGATCAACAGGATTTGATTATCAATTCCACATAGAAATGAAGGAGAGAGAGGAATCTGGATATGCCTTTAGGTTTTCTGATTTAGGGAATATGGAAGTAATTTGGGGGACAGGATGTAGATTTAGTTTTAGTTACACTGTACTTAAGGGACCTATGTGATACCTAGGTATAGATATTAGGGGTAGATGGAGGTCTAGATGGATATATAAATTTCAGCAAATACTTAGTAGCTGAAGCCATCAGAATGCAGATGTTGACAAACCAATAATATATGGAGAGAGAGGAGACCAAACAGAGAACCTGAGTAGCCCAGTATTTAAAGGGCAGAAACCATTGAGTAGGGGGAGGAATTGTCAAGTAAGAGAAAACTCAGGATAAGAGAGTGATGTTATGGAAATCAAAAGTGGAGAGAGTAGTGGTACAGAGAGATTGAAATCAAAAGTGGAGAGAGTAGTGGTACAGAGAGATTAAATAAAATGAGGTCATTAGTGACCCTGGCAAGACCAGTTCCTGGGAGTGAAGGCACATAAATCTGATGGTTGTGCTTGAAAAGGGAGAGATGAGAGGAAGTGGAGTCAATGATTGTAGAAGGTGGTATCAAGGGAATGATTTCTTCATTACACACAAATCGACAGTTATTTATTGATGGCCTTACATCTGAAGTTGTCTCAGATCCTTTTCTTTGCAGTGGCATGTCTACTGTATTAGACACATACATATACAGTGTTCTCATTTTTTGTTACTCTTCTCTACAACTTTAATTCTAGCAGTAATCACGAAAAAATACGGAATAATAATGGCTAGAAAAAATGATTATATATAATTATTCAAGGACAATAAATGAATAAATACATTTAATATTATACTACCACAATGTAATGGAATAATAACTTTAGTTGCATTGATGTGTTTTCTGAATAAAGACAAAACATGTATATCTGTTGCAGCAAAGTGTGTTACAACTCAGTGATAAAGCTCAGTGATACAGCTCAGTGTTACAGCTCAGTTGTGACAGCAACCTGGATCCTGGCAAGAGACCAAGCAGCACTCAGGGGGTTGGAGAACTCAGGTTTATTATGCTGGCAGGCCCAGAGGAGTTAACAGTCCAAGCTCTGGACCCTGTCTGTAGGTTTACACAGGCTTTTATAGACTGCCAGTCTAGACTTTGCAACATCATATGCAAAGAAGGTGTAACAAAGTGGACCAATCAGGAATGAGCTCTTTAGAAACGGACCAATCAGGAGTGCTAGAAATGGACCAATCAGGAGTGAGCTTTATGCAAACGAGGTGTTACAAATGGACTGATCAGGAGTGAGCTCAGGGAACCAATAGAATCTTAGGGGGTAAGTTCCACTTTCCTAGAAGCAAGTCATTTTATAGAAGCAAAAGCAAGATAATGCCGCTGGGCCAGGGAACCGGATGGCGCTGGCAGGAAAGTAGTGGCCCTGTCTGGGGGTCCTGCTGGTCTTTTCATGGAGCTTCCCACCTCACACCTACTTGTTGGTCTGTTGCAGTATTTAATAACATTATGGTTTGTAGTTTCTAGCCTTAATGTCTGCAAAGTTGATAATGACTTTGTCGGCAGAGCCTTGTTAATTAATTTTAGATTGAAAAGCTTCTTCCACATAAACTAACAGATACACAAATAATTAGGAAAAGTCTTAAGTATAAAAATAGGCTCAGAAGAAATTTTTTGAAATCCCACTTCACAATCACTTCCAACAATTGCAATACAGACTAGAATTGCAATTCTTTGTTACCCTGGGATAATTTCTAGGGGTTTTCAAATGTCTCCATCAAAGAATTTTAAAAACAAGTAAAGTCTCTAAGTGTTCACCCAAAGTGTTAGTGTTGAAGTAGCTCTTATTTCTGTTTTTTGGTCTTCACAGTTATGGTGGGATCATTGTATTATTTTAAATCTACTTTTAAAAGAAAACTATGTAATAATCAGAATTTGGAGACAGCAGTTACACCCAAAGAAAGCTTTGATAACTCCCACCTCTGAACCACTAGGAACTTACCATTGAAATGAACCTGTGTAGCCCAATCTGTGTATATAGAAGGTTTAATGTATGACTGAGAGTTCTCTAGATTAACTTCCATGCAGAATTCAGTGTTTATTCAAGGATAAGTAATAAAAACTTGCTAATTTGAAGCTCATGCAAGTGTTATTGAAACTCAATAGGAATATCAGCAATTGCTTAGACTTTGGAGCAACAAAGGTTTTTTTTTTCCCTGAGAAATACTTGAACATGGATATTATTTAGAATTGCCCACCCATGGTGATAATAAAATGCAGAATGACTTGAAGTTGGTTTTATTATTGTTTTAAATTATCTACAGGAAATACCTCTGTTATTGCCTGCTACTTCTGCCTGGTCTTTGGAACTGCACTGCATTGTTGGGGAAAAAATGCCTCTGCTGAAGAGATTAACATTCTTTTTCACAATTAAACTTTTTCTCTGATAAAATTAAAAGAATAAAGATGTTAAAATTACCAAGTTGTTAAAATGTGAAGGATCTCAGACCCTCATATCATCTTTACTAATAGTATTTACCCATGTTTTTTAAATCATTCTGTGAAGGGTAGACAATGTACCTTATTATTCAGTAGATTTGATTCCTTATATAGTTTATAGTGTGCAGAAGTGAATTTTTAAATTGCAATATAGTTGACTTACAATATTAAATTAGTTTCAAGTGTACAACATAGCTTTTTGATATTTTATAGATTATAATTATATAGTTATTATAATATTATTGGCTATATTCTCTACGTTGTGCATTGCAGGCCTGTGACTTATTTTATAATTGGTAGTTTGTACCTCTTAACTCCCTTCACCTATTTTACTCGTATACCCACCTCCCACCCCTCTGGCAACCATAGTTTGCTTTCTGTATCTGTGAGTTTGTTTCTGTTTTGTTATATTTATTAATTTGTTTTGTTTGTTAGGTTCTACATATAAGGGACAACATAAATTATTTGTCTTTCTTTGTCTGGCTTGTTTTCACTAAGCATAATACTTTCCAGGTCCATCCATGTTGTCACAAATGGAAAGATTTCATTCTTTTTAATGGCTGAATAATACTCCATTACACACGTCTCCATGCGTGTGTGTATGCACACACAGGCACACATATACCACATCATCTTTATCCAGTCATCTGTCAATGGACACTTAGGTTACTGCCATGTCTTGGCTATTGTAAATAATACTGTGATGAACATATGTCTTTTCAAATTAGTGGTCTTTTTTTTTTTTTTTTTTGGATAAACAGTGTACTAAATTTCTCTTTTCTCTACTTCCTCACCAATACTTGTTATTTCTTGGTTTTCTATGATAGCTATTCTGACAGGTGTGTGGTGATATCTCATTGTGGTTTTGACTTGCATTCCCTTGATTAGTGATGTTGATCTTTTCATATGTCTGTTGACTATATTTATGTTTTCTTTGGTAAAGTGCCTATTCAGGTCCTCTGCCCATTTTTAAATTGGACTGTTTGCTTTTTTGATATTGAGTTGTATGAGTTCTTTTTATATTTTCGATATTAACCTCATATTGGACGTATTTGCAAATACCTTCTTTCATTCAGTAGGTTGCCTTTTTGTTTTGTTGATAGTTTTCTTCACTGTGCAAAAGGCTTTTAGTTTTATGTGGTTGCGTTTATTATTTTGTTTTTGTTTCCCTTGCCTGAGGAGACAGATCTGAAAAATTACTGCTGAAGTGGATTTCAAAGAGTGCATTGCCTATGTTTTATTCTAGGAGTTCTATGGTTTCAGGTATTATATTTAAGTCTTTAATCTAGTTTAAATTTATTTTGTATATGATATGATAAAATGGTCTAATTTCATTGATTTACATGTAGTTGTCCACTTTTCCCAACAGCATTTATTGAAGAGACTGTCTTTTCCCAATTGTATCTTTTTGCTTCCTTAGTCATGGATCAATTCACCATAAGTACGTGGGTTTATTTCTGAGCTGTCTATTTGGTTCTGTTGATCTGTGTGTATGTTTTTGTGCCCATACCATATTTCTTTGGTTACTGTAGTTTTATAATATAGTTTGAAGTCAGGGAGCATGATACCTCCAGCTTTCTCAAGATTACTTTGGCAGAAACGCATTTTGACATTTATAGTATAAATTAATGATATGTGCAGGCATGAGATACAAAAATTATCTCCTACAAAAAGATCTCAACTATTTAAATAACGTATATAAATTCTCTAATTACTTAGTATGCATCTTAGTTTGAGACCATTTTTATAATATTAAATTGAAATGTTATGAGTAATTATGGTATTTATATTTTAAAATAGTTTAATTATTCCATTGAAGATACTATTTCCTCTATATTGTTTGTGTGTTTCTTTTAAAGAATTATCCCCTAGGAAAACTAATGTTAGCTAGATATTAATCTAAATTGCTTTACCTAAGCTAAGATTATCTTGTCACTGTTTTTCAGTCTATTATAATGCAGAAAACATAATTCAAACTATTAATATAATGGTGAAAGACATGACCTCTAGTGGAAGATGATCAAGATAAAATTCCATCTGTGGTACTAAACAAGTTACTTAACTTCTGTGCCTTAGTGTTTTCATGTGTCAAATGGGGCTAATAATATTACATAGCTCATCGGGTTTTTTTGAGGGTTAAGAAATAAAACGCATTGAAAGTTCTTATAACAGTGTTTAGCATATTGTAAATGCTAGGTATGTATAAGTTAATTTAGGAAAGAACATATAATACTAATTATTTATTCATTCTCTTTGCTTGTGTTGTAAAGGGAGCGATGTCTCTTATTTAGCCTAATTGTCCCTGCAACCTTGCTAATCTGCTTCTTCTTGACTGAGAAAATCATACTGACAGTCAACTCTAGATATACTTAAAGGAATGACATTTTCAACATATACATTAGCAATATTTTCTACAGGGTTAGTGCATAATATATAAATAGCTATATTTTAAAGCTATATTTTATTCCCTGTTGTAACTTTTCATTTATTTAGTAAATCTATTTGTAAGATTTCCTCTCAGTAAGAGTGCTGAAAAAAATAAGATTTCTTCCAAACATAGTATTAAGTAAACTAGGAACTAACCCACTTCATTTTGAAAGGGAATATTAATATTTTTCCTTAAGAAAACAAGAGAGCCACTTAAGGTATAACTGAATAAGCTAAGAATGTCAAAAGGGCTCTCATCATGTTTTCTCCCAGCATCAAAAGTGAAGGAGATCAATCTGACTTTAACAGGAGGTTCTGTGGAAGAGAACAGCCTACTAAGAAAAGTAAGGTCAGGTAGCCTATTTAGTTGTTTCACACTCCGTACTTCTCTGACTTTCCCAGTGGTTACAAGCTGGCATGTTTGACCCGTGGCTAAGATTCAAGATGACTGAAACACACAAGAAAAGGGCAAAAAATGGAGGGGCCAACAAAGAAAGGCTATTTCCTAATATAAAGTCATTAACTTTTTTCAAGACATGTGACTTGGACTTCTGAGCTGAAAACGCAGGCATTTAAAGCAGAAAACTCAGATTGTGAGGATTGGCTGGAAGAACACTTGTCTACAAGGAAGAATGCACCTTGTAATGAACTACAGTGGACTCTAAAATGAAATTGCTGGCAGCTACACAAGGAAGAGAAAAGAATAGAAACAGAATGAAGAACATCAAGATCTCCCACATCCCTGAAGGCAGCTGAGGGGATGACCCCATTACTTTCATTTGAGCAGTTTGTTCCATCTCTTCTCACACATACCCTCACTAGGACTTCTAAAATAGAAAGATGCACAACATCCTTCAGCCTTTTCCAATGTCTCAAAAAGTTCCCAACATTGTTCATTAAGGTTTTAGAACTTCTTCATGTTTTACTATTTTTAGTGTCTGGTTAACCTTCTATTTTTTTTTTTTTTTACCTTTGTTTATTTTTCTCCTTGACCTAGATCATGGAATTGTATACTAAGAGGGCATTTTTCTAAATGAAATTTCTTAGAAATGACTTGGCAAAGACTGGCAAAATCCACAGTATCCTGCAGCAATACAATTAATGAAGAGCTTTAAAAAAACTAAGACTGATTAATTTTTTAATGGTTTTGAAACCTAAACGCCAAAGAGAAAGTTTGAAGAAATAATTTTAGATGGATAATTTATACCTAAAATGTTGCAAGCATTAAAAAATACTATCTGGTTAATCAGCAGCTTTGGTTTTTATTAGTTCAAGGGATATCCTTTTTCAAATTCAGACAGTTGATTTTATACTGACAATTATCTTTATGCAAACTGTATGTGAAGATGTACAGGGGAGTAACTGTATAATGCCATCACCTCCAGCAACATTTGGTCTCTGTTTCTCAAGTCTTGTGCCATACCAGTATTTTTCCTTTGTAGAAACTCAAGTCCTCTCTCAGGAAAGCTTAGCTGGATCCAAATTTATAAGCAGACACATAAGGGCATGTGAGCCCTAGAATATATCATGTAATTTTCAGTTGTGCCATCTGATGATTCAGTCAGAGAAAGAAGAGTTCCAGTTATATGAACGCATCTGTTTTGTTGGTGGATTTGTGCCACACATTCATAGAGGTCCAACTTCATGCCATGAACTGTGTTAAGTGCTGAGGATACAAAGTATATAAGGCAGACACCAGCTGCTGGACAGGTCAGGCTCCAGTGGGACTAGCTGCTTTATAGGAAGAATGCATTGCTTTACCCAAGAGATTATTAAAACTGAAAAAAGCTTTCTTTAAAGTATTTGTCTTTTTATGTGTTTAAGTGGCTGGACTAGTTTTGAAGCTATCAATGTAAAATGACCAAAAGCTACCGTTGATAGCAGCTTTCAGAATCCTCACTACAACTCTGTTTCTGGTTACCTCCACAATACTATTAAAACCAATCAACCAAATATTTATTAAACTAGCACGTGGAAAAGTAAGAAGCTTTATATTATTAGATTAAACCAGAAGCAGGCAAACTTTTTCTGTCAAGGACCAGATAGTAAATATTTTTCACTTTGCAGACCACACGATCTTTATTGCAACTACTCAGCTCTGCCATTGTTGCATGAGAGCAACCATAGATGATATGTAAATAAATGAGTGTGTCTGTATTCTAATAAAACTTTGCTTACAGAAACAGATGGCTGGCCTGGTTTGAATTACAGACCTTTGTCAACCTCTGGATTAAGCGATAAACATGATAGTTTTCCTGCTAGCTAAGTGTTTGTTATGAGGATTATGTGGTTTAGAATATGTAAGATGCTCAGAACCATGTCTGGAATATAGTAAATGGTATGAATATCTTTTTGATGATGATGATGATGAAATAGAAATGTAGGAGAAAGACATCTAGACCATTTCTAGGACTTACATCTTGCATATGTATTTCTTTAGAACCTGGATTATTGACCACTACTGTATCTGGATTTCAGCATATCAACCATTCAGATATATGATAAGGGAATTTGTGGATGAAAACCTTCCAATGATTCAGTTCTTCAGTTATATATTGCATATATTAGGGCTGTCTCTAGTAATAGGTATCAGTAGATTCAATAATACTCTATACAATTTAATTTTTTTCTTCTGCCATTCATATATTTTTTAAAAGTTCTAACCATTTCCCAAAACTTGATTCATTCAACCTACATACTTTTCTCTTTTCTGTTTATACTCCTTCTTTAATTTTTTTGTATTGTATAAATACAATATAGATACTTCTGAGCAAGAAAAACAATGGAATACTTGTATTCTTGAATATTCTTCTCTCCCACAATGACATGCACAGTGACAGCTCTAGCTTACATACACTCTTTTTGATTTTACCAGATTTGTAGAACTCTCTGAAACCAAAAATGTTTCACTTTGGGGTGCCACTGTATTCTACTGAGAGAAGAAAAAGATACAGAAATTCAGCTTTGAGAGTACTCAAAATGTAAATGTTATTGGAAACCACCAGTGTATATAATATCATCAATACAGTGTAGACAAAGAAGTCCAAATTCTGAGTTTGGTGGTATTTTAATTTTAGATAATGAGTAGAAAAGATGAACCTGAACAGAGATCTAAGAAGTTGCCAAGGAGTTAGAAGGAAAACTCAGAGTGTGTCTTGGTCTCCAAGCCAAATAGAACATGCTTCAAGATGGAAGGCATGATCAGTTGGTAAATACTAAGAAGAGCGTGAGCAAAATGAAAACTGACAAAACTGATCTTTACATTTGGCAAGATGCAGGAGATTGTTGGCTTTGAGAAGAAAAGTTTCAATGGAGAAGTTGAAAATTACATTTAAATGAAAAAAGCAGAGGTGAGGCAGTAGTAGGCGATACAGTTGATTCTTGAAGAATGCAGAGGTTAATCCACCTATAACTTACAGTCTGCCTGCCATATCCACGTGTCTTGTCATCCACACATTCAACCATCTGCAGATGGTGAAATATGATTTTTACTATTGAAAACTATTCCTATGTAAATGGACCCCCACAGTTCAAAACCATGTTGTTCAAGAGTCACGTGTATGAACAGATCTTTCAAGGAGTTTCCTATAAAATGAAGCACAGAAAAGGTCTGGTAGGTTAGTAAAGAAATGGAACCTAGAAAGTTTGTTTTTAAAATGGGTGATATTATAGTATATGAGTATATTAACAGAAATATTCCAATAAAGAGGGAGAAATTTGTGATGGAGAGGAAGGAGGTTTTTAAGTAGGAGATTCTTTGAGTACATGAGAAGAAATGGAATCTGTGGAGCCAGTGGGTGGTTTGGCTTTAGACAATATTAATAGCCATCAGTGTACTAGATGCTAAGTCATTTATATATATTAATTCACTTAGTCTTCAAGATCGTCCTACAAGCTAGTTTCTGTTACTATCTCTGTTTTACACATACAGAATCTGAAACATTGGGCATTAAGCTAGTACATGTTGAAGCTGGTTACCAAACCTGCTGTCTATGGCTCCAGAGTCTACACTTTTAACCACTCTGTTCATACGTTATAGCTGGAAAAAACGACAGA
This sequence comes from Camelus dromedarius, assembly GCF_036321535.1. Lineage (NCBI taxonomy): Eukaryota > Metazoa > Chordata > Mammalia > Artiodactyla > Camelidae > Camelus > Camelus dromedarius. The sequence goes on along the minus strand of NC_087472.1, from coordinate 92,719,175 downwards.
CTATACAGGTAAAGGACATTTTTTTTGTCGTAACATAAGATAGTACAGTTTCTATTGATTCTCTTTTTCACTAAAAATTTACTGAAGATTATCATCTGAGAATGAGGAGGAGGGATCAGCTAAGGGCAGTTTAAGATGGACAAAAGGTAACAAATACTTGCTAGTGAAGTACAAGAGTGAAATGATCATGGAAATGATTTGCATTACCTGCCAGTGCCGAGGAGACCTGAAGATTTTCATCATTATTTTAATGAAAATTGTCAGTGTGTGAACCAAAGAGTTATTTTCCATCCATCCTTGCTCCAAGGTGTCACCAATGAAATATAGTTGATGGGACTGACAGGCAGTCTAAAGGAAGAGAGCATGCCCTTCATCTTCACGTTCATTATCCTCTTATTTGGTTTGGAGGTGTGATGTTTGGAACTTTACCAGTAGTATTGGACCATGGTGATAAGTCCCACAATCTTGGATTGGTGGAATATTGAGCTGGACAGAAGTTTGATTCTTGATGACTTCATCAAAGTGCCAAAGCAGTTCTGGTCTCTTTCCCTGCAGACTTCTCTAATACGAGCCCAAAACAAGCTTCTGTTCTTCTATGCCTGTTGGGAAGTCTTTCTTTTGTGCAGAATAATTTAATCCTACCTTATCCAGAATTTGTTTCCAAGAAGGGGTTGCTAAATGGCTAAAACCTAAAGATATGACTTTGGTTTACTGGAATCAAACAGGTGGTTAGCCTCAAGATTCAGATGTTGCAGAATCTCTCTTTCCTTTTTTTAATGGCTGAATAGTCGTGCGTGCGTGTGAATGTATGTGCGTGCACACCCACCACATTTCCCTTATCCATTTGTTGATGGGCATGTAGGTTATTTCCATGTCTTGGCTTTTGTGAATAATGCTGCAGTGAACATGGAAGTGTGGTTGTCTCTTTGAGTTAGTTATTTCATCTTGTTTACACCTTAAACAAACAATATTATATGTCAATTATATCTCAGTAAATCCTGGAAAAAATTAGTTGTGTTCAAGATTGAATGAGCTAATTTTGTAAAAGAACATATATTTTCTCCCCCTCTTTCTCTATGTATATATATTTTAGCTTTTCCTTTCATTGTTTTCATTCACAGCAGGCACAACCTCCATCGGGACTCTTTAATATTTGCTGAGATCTCACATCTTTGCTCTTCCTCTGCATATCTATAGCCATTTCTCAAGTCTTCAACATGATATTCTTGGCTTTCAGTCATTCGCTGCTACCTGTATTCCTGCTGGTTCTCCAATTTCTTATACCAAGGCTCCCCATCTCAGCAGGTCTGCCTTCTTACTACCTCTTGAATACTTCCTGCTTGCACTCATTTCTAAGTCTTCTCTTTTGCATAATTTTTCCTTTGTATGTAATAATCTCTAGCTCACTAACCTGTATTTGTAACTTTTTTGAAGACTTTAACTTTCATGCCTTCCCAGAAGTCTTCAGTTACTAGCTTCATCACAATTGAGATAACTACTTTCATCAAGTTCCTTTAATATATGTATGTATTTTACATTCTTATAGTTTTAAAATCCTTTAGTTTCTTGTTAATTTAGTTTTAAGCTTGTCTTACTTACTGATTTAGAATGTAAAACCTTCCTTGTCTACACAATGCATTTAGAGCATAAAAACTTCTTAAAAGAAGATAACTTATTTTTTTTCTCTACTCTCCCCTGTATTGCATTTTATAGTGCTTTGACTATGGGGAGAATTGATTAATTTTTGCATACTGAATTTAATATTTAAAAGCTTTTAAATAAATGAAGGTTTACTAAAATGTCCCATATCTTTTCTGTCTGAAACTCAGTTTAACAGTCTTAGTTAATTTAAACTTTTTGACCTTGTATTCTTTTTCTTGTGTATTTCCTCTAATTTCAAAATTTTATGTTCCTCTTTTGTTGAAGTCCACAGTTACCTATGCTGCTATCACATGATTAAATTTATGCAGAGTTGACTGGGCAGTTTAATCCCCAACATGTCCCTCTTAGCTTTGCTTTTAATTTTTAATTTAACTTTAATTTAATTCTAAATTTCAACTTAAGGTTAATCATTTATGATAATGCATAAACTTGATGTGTTATTAATTACTTGCTATTTTTTGGCATATATTCTGGTCAAGCCTATAGCTGAACATTGCATACCTTGGTATGTATAAACCGTTACATAAATTGCATATGTACTAGGCTAAATAAAGGAGTATTTATAGTGGGATATGTTAATCAGTTAAAACTTTATGGAAATGTATAAAATGAAAACAAATTGTAGGCTATATTTTTAATTGAAGTGAAATTCATAAAGCATTAAATTAACCATTTTAAATTGAACAATTCAGTGACATTTAGTATAAGTTTTATTTTTATTTCACTTTACTTTTAAACAGCTTCATTGAGATTTAATTTACATACCATAAAATTAAACCCACATGTAATAGCTTTTAGTATATTTACAAATTTGTACAACTATTACCACAACCACTTTTAGAACATTTCATTAACCCAAAAAGAAACTTCAGACCCATTAACAGTCATTCCTTATTCATGCATCCCAGCCCTAGGCAACCACCAATCTACTTTCTATTTCTATAGATTTGCCTATTCTAGATATTTCATATAAATGAAATCAAATAATTTGTGGCCTTTTGTATCTTCTTCCACTTAGCATAATGTGTTCAAGGTTTACCCATGTTGTAGCATGTATCACTGTTTCTTTTTCTCTCTCTTTTTTTTTTTTTTTTTGCTGAATAATCTTCCATGTTATGGATATACCATATTTTATCCCTTTATTGGTTGGTGTTCATTTGGGTTATTTCTACTTTTTGGTTATTGTGAATAGTGGTGCTATGAAGACTTGTGTACAAGTTTTTGTTTGAATACCTGTTCTGATTTCTTTTCGAATATATACCTAGGCGTGGAATTGCTGGGTCACATGGTAATTCTCTGTTTAAAATTTTGGGGATCCTCCAAACAGATCCTTTACTGTTTTTTAAATTAAGGTGTTTGTCTTTTTATTATAGTCTTTATTTTACTTATTTATTTGACCACTAGGTCTTTTGTAGGATATTGGGTATCTCCTGATTTCCTTATGTTTTGGTTTCATCACTAAATAGCAACTTTCTTGAACGTTTGAGGGAAATTAATCATTTATGGAGTAGAAATATGGAAAAACTTCGTGACTCTTAGAGATGGACACTTTCCAATATAGAAGTACTATTGTCCCCAGGAAAGGAAAAATAGATTTCTATCATTCTTTTAACTTGATATACTCTTTGTATCTCTTCTGTCCCTGAATGCTCTGGCTAAACTAAAATGCTTGCCAGTGGGATGAAGCTGAGAATTCAACTATGATTGGTTTTTCCTGAACACATATGTTATGCTAACCCTTCTGCTAATTAAATGGCTTTGTGATACTGTCTGTGTTATTTTATTCCATGGGGAATCTGGGGAAAATACTATAATTTTCTAAGTACAGTGGAAATAACCAAAGTAGGTACTGTCCACATTTTATGGGAATCATTCTCAATTTATTCTACCATGAGATGATGGTTTTTAAACCTTTTTGTTGTAAATTAAATAAATACATATTTGGGCAGGACCTACTTACTATGTCATGCAAGTTACTGACCTAAGTAAGGAGAGAAAGTGAAAATATTAACTTATTGCTTAGTTTGCATCTTTTAAAAATGTAAATGTTATTCTTTGGCATTAGTTGGAGTTCATAATTTACAACACAGTTTGTAATCTTCACAAGTCAGAAAAGAAAAACTTCCAGCACTAAACTGGCAAGATGAAAGCAACTTGATTCTGCTTGGAGTGAATGGACGGAACATAATAGTAAAAAGAATGTAAACAACAAGTTTCTGAGTGGGAGAGAAATAATTTATTTTTTAAAGTACTTTAGGACACGTCTTAATGAGATAACGGACTAGCTAATCAAACCCCAGTTGACAAAGTTTTATACTGTATCTTTTATAATTTAAAAGGTTTGTATGTTACGGTAGGGTAGGCTAAGTCTTTCCTGCATTGCCTACTTATTTTTTCTTCATTCATTTTTTGACCATGTTAGGTTTAATAAAATACAATCTTGCCTCATAAGTATTTATTCAGATAGAAGAATAATGATGCATCTCCAAGTTTAGCACCAACCCACCTGCATAAGAAGAGGGATGTGCTTGGAAAAATATAAATTTCCTGAGCCCTAAACCATAACTGTTGGGTCACAACCTCTTGGGGTGGGGACCCAGGAAAGTGAATTTTATCATGTCACCCCAGTGAGTCTCACATATGCTAAAATTTGAGAACCAGTACACTACATTGTACCTTCTGCTTATAGTGACTATAATTTAGCAAAATGGACTTTGGTGTCAGGCGTGTCTAAGGCCAAGTCTTAGAACTGTTACGTCATTGTGGTATAACAATGAACAAGCCACTTAAATTTTTTCAGCTTTTACGTTATTCAGCTATAAAGTTTGAGATAATAGGTGACCATATCTATATTTACTTGAGAGTGTCTAAGTGTAAGACCATAGTGCTGTCCAATTTTTAATAGCATCTTCCTTCATTCTCAAAATGATCCTAGTTTGGATTATAAATTATATGATCACCGTGGCATGTCTGTGTATTAGTTTATTGTGATGATTATATGATACAACTTATGTAATAAATTTAGCACAATTGGCAGATAGTACATATTTAAGAAATGTTCTAATAGAGAATGCTGTGTTTAAGAAAGCAAATAAAATATATGGTTATTTATGTATCTTAACATAATCAGGTTTGTCTACTGCTTTAATTACTTACAAATGGGCTTTCATGGAAAGGGAGTCGCTGATTATTGATCGTTGACCAGTTTGTCCTCCGTGGGAAAAAGCCCTTAAATTAAGTCATTTTGTCTTTGTTGTTTTCACTAGCTTGATCATGCCATTTGGCATTGTCTTGTGCTAAAAGGCATTTTGGAATAGAGGCTTTGTGGGAATAAAGAAGGAACATTCAAGAGGAGGATAATGAAAGTCTGTAAAGTGGAACTCTAGCATGACACAAAATATTATCTATAAACCCCATTATATACAAAAGAGAAATAACACATTTTTCTTTTCTTACTGGCTTCTTGTTGGAAACCTCATTATGCTGCCTTCTATTTGTTTTTCATTTCTAAGCAAGCATATTCCAGCAAGGGGGATGAGGTATTCAGCATTTGTTCTTATAGCTGGATGAAAATCCTAGACTGTCAACCTAGACCTGTGTTTGAATTCCTGTTAAATCTCTTATCTGAAGGGAAAGTTATTTAATTTCTCTGAGCTTAAGGTTCTTTATCAACAAAATGAAGATAGTATTAGTGTCTACTGTGGTGCTATGAAGATATGAGATAATGCAGATACAGTTCTTAGCAGCATGATTCTGCTCTCATTTATTGTTGTCTAATACCATTATTAAGAAGAATATTGAAGATGATCTTCTTAAAATTGTGTGGGCAGTAGATTTAAAGACTGCAGACTGGAATATATTTGGCCCATAGGTTTCTTTCTACCCCATTTGGATTTTTACTTCTCAGTTGTTTAATTATTGCTCTACCTTGTAAGAAGAAGGAAAAAGAACATGTAATATAGTATACGGAGAAAAAAATCACAATATCTGAAAATTTAAGGGAGAAGAGCTCAAGAATTAATGGGCCAAGTGACACAGCAGATATGTAGTGTATTTTAGAGTTCCTGCTTGTCAACACATGACAATAAGTGGTTGAGATTTTCATATTCAAAGCCATTGCCTTCCTGAAAATACTTTTATTCGCCTTCAAGTTAAGGTATCATCCTAGGTGAAATGTGGATGATTTTGTGGTTAACATGGAAATAAAAATATTCAAAATAATATAGCATTATGGGGCAAAGATAGTCTCTTTAACAAATGGACATCCACATGCAAAAAAATGAATCTAGACACAGACTTTATACCATTCTTAAAAATTAATTTGAAACATATCATAGACATAAATATTAAACACAAAACTCTTAAGACTCTTAAATAAAATCATTATCTCAAGTAGATATCTGCTTTCTCATGTTCATTGCAACATTATTCATAGTGGCCAAGATATGAAAATAACTTAAGTATCCTTCAGCAGATAAATGGATAAAGACAATGTGTTATGTGTATAAGTAAAATGGAATATTATTAAGTCTTTAAAAAGGAAGCGATCCTGCTATTTACAACAACATGGATGAACTTGGAAGACATTATGCTAAGTGAAATAAGCTGGATACAGGGGGAAAAGTGTGATCTCACTTATATGCGAATGTAAAAAAGAAGTCAAACTTATAGTAGTGGTGAGTAGAATGGTGGTTTCCAGAGGCTGAGGGGTGGAGGATCAGGGGAAATATTCATCTAAGAGTACAAACTTTCAGTTATACATTGAATTAGTTTTGCAGACCTAATGTACAACATGAAGACTATAGTTAATTTTAATATATTGTATACTTGAAGTTTGCTAGAAGAGTAGATCTTAGGTATTCTTACCATATACATAAAAAAGTTAACTTGGTGAAATACTGTATATGTTAATTAATTTGAATGTGGTAATTATTTCAAAGAGTATACATATATCAAGATACCATGTACTGACAGGTATATATAGAATAGATAAGCAAGTTTATACCGTATAGCACAGGGAAATATATTCAAGATCTTGTAGTAGCTCATGGCGAAAAAGAATATGAAAATGAATATATGTATATTCATGTATGACTGAAAAATGGTGCTGTACACCAGAAATTGACACAACATTGTAAACTGACTATAACTCAATAAAAAAGATATCATGTTGCACATTTTAGATATACACATATATTATTTCTCAAAAATAAAAATTTAATAAACCAAAACAAGAAACTCTGTAAAACTCCTAGAAAATAACCTAGGAGAAAACCTAGATGATTTTGGTTATGGTGGTGACTTTGTAGATACAGCACCAAAGACACGGTCCATGAAAGAAAGAATTGATAAGCTGAGTTTTATTAAAATAAAAAATTGCTCTGTGAAAGAAAATGTCAAGAAAATGAAAAGACAAGTCGCATACTGAGAGAAAATACTTGAAAAACACATTTGATGAAGGACTGTTACCAAAATACGTAAAGAACACTCAAAACTCAACAACAAGAAAACCAACAACTCAATTAAAAAATGAGCCAAAAACCTGAAAAGACACCTAACTGAGAAAGATATATAGATGGTGAGTAAGCATATGAAAGGTTGCTCCACGTCATATGTCATGGGGTAATGCAAGTTAAAACAACAGTGAAATACCACTATACACTTGTTAGAATGGCCAAAATCAGGAATGCGGACAACACCAAGTCCTGGTGAGAATGTGGAGCAATAGGAATCATTTATTGCTGATGGAAATGCAAAATGCTACAGCTACTTTGGAAGACAGTTTGGTGGTTTCTTATTGAAGTAAACATACTCCATGCAATCCAGCAATCACATCCCATGGTATTTACCCAAGGGAGTTGAAAACTTATATGTACACAAAAATCTGCACTTGGATATTTAGAGCAGCTTTATTTATAATTGCAAAAACATGGAAGCAACCAAAATATCCCTCAGTAGGTGAATGGGTTAATAAATTGGTACCTCCAGACCATGGAATGTCATCCAGTGCTAAAATGAAATGAGTTACCAAGCCATGAAAAGACATGGAGGAACCTTGAATGATTATCACTATGTGAAAGAAGTGGTATGAAATGACTATATAGTATATGTCTGCAATAATCTGACATTCTGAAAAAGGCAAAACTAAGGAGACAAAAAAAGATCAGTGGTTTCCAGGGTTGGATGGAGAGGAGGGATGATCAGGCAGAGCACAGAGGGTTTTTAGGGCAGTGAAGTTACTCTGTATACTATAATGATGGATATATGTCATTAAACATTTGTTCAAGCCCATAGAATGTGCAACACCAAGAGTGACCCATAATGTAAACTATGAACTTTGGGTGGTTATAAGGTGGTAATGTAGATTCATCAGTTGTAAAAAATGTGCTTCTCTGGTGGGGTATGTTGATAATGAGGGAGGCTATGCATGTGTGGGAGCAGGGATTATATGGGAAATCTGTACCTTCTTAATTATGCTATGAACCTAAAACTGCTCTAAAATGAAGTCTTTAATTAAAAAATAATATAACATTATGTCTGAAGTACCCTCCATAATATTTATTCACATAGTCCTGATATTTAAAATATAAAAGGAAATTAGAAACATAGACCTCTGTGTATAACCTCCATAAATTATAATTTTCATGGCTATTATGTTTCAAATATGTATTTCACATATGCACAAATAAGTTAGAGAAACTTTCAAACATGGATTATCTGATTAATAATCACATACACAAAGGTTATCTTGAATTATTTTATGCCAAAATTGACTATGTGAGAACCACATGTTCAGCATGTAAGCCACATTTTCAATAATGTTTGCACCTACTGCAGTATTTTTCAATGAACCAGAATCCTTGTAATGAACATAGTGTTATTGTAAGGAAGCTGGCAGTACAAGTGGTACTTTGTGTTTTCTCATTTCATGCTTTCATTTAGATTTAAGATGTTCTTGGTTTCATTTCCAAGTTGGCATGAATTAGCAGTAAATAGGAATGTGCTGGCTTGTGTTAAATTTGCCTTTCACATACCTCTAGGGGAAAAAATGGGGAGAATACAGAACAGTAATCAGTTTTAATTGAGGTTACCTAGATATAGGTCTTTCCTATATCAAACATCAAGCAAAATTTCTTAGCATGTAATCAGAAGGAAGCCTGAGGAATTCACAATTTATTGATGGGTGTATGCTATGATTAAGGAGTCACAGGGAAAGAAGATGATGATATTACTATAGATTAATGATTGTGGGTTTTTAGCAGTTAAGAATTTCATTCAACCTAGAAGACAATTTCTAAGAATCACTAATCGTGCAGTTCTTAGGAATAGGGTTGATTAAAATTATGAATAATGTATAAAATGTAATATCTGGCTAGAGAGAACACATTGGCTTCAACTCATGATTAGACATATATGATTAATTTCAGATCCTTTCTTTAGTATTAACTTTGAGGTTTTGGAGAGAGAATGCCTCTAGATAGGTAAGGAATAGCTTTCCTGGCCCTCTAAAAAGAGTGAAGATGAACACTTAATAGTGGATACAGGGGCTCTTGATAACTTTGCATTATGTAATGGGTTTCCATCTACTTGACTTGAGTATCAGTCAGCATAGTCTAGGTTACACTGTAGTAACAAATAAACCCCAAATATCAGTGGACTAAGCAACCAAAGAAGTGTTTGTTGGTGGCTCTGATCACATGTCCATTTCTGGATGAGGACAGGGCTGTGCTGCATGTTATCCTCACTCAGACTCAGGCCTGAGAAAGACTCCAACAAGTGGAATGCTGCTGGTCACTGTGGCAGGAGGAAGGTGAATGCTAGAAAATTTTTCAATTAAATTAAACACTGTGGTACAGAAGTGACCTCCAACACTCCCGACAACTATTTAGCTAGAATTCTCATAATCGTGCCAGTGACAAGGTGGCCAAGAAGTAGAATTCTCCCTTGTGGCCAGAAGAGAGAAAGAACCAGCCATAGAAGAGCATTAGACCTCTTCACCACATCTGAGGAACAAATGAATTGCCAAAGCAAAGGTCTAGCCATCCCATCTTGGCAAACAACATGATGTAGCCCTAGAGCCACCGATTCTGAGCTCACATTGACCTGATTCCCTCCCCTCACCCCAAACTGGCAGCTGTGGCTTTGCAAACATGGATAATACTTCTCTGGTCAGAACTGGATTGAGTATTGGCAGCAACATGACCTGCAAGCTGCAGCCCTTTTGTGTATCCACGCCTAACTTAATTCTTATTGAATGAAATGTGCGCTCATTTTATTCTTGTTAGAAAAAAATGACAACATAAAAGCTAATCTAACTATTAAATCAAGATTTTCTACAAGATTTTTTTATTATCTATTCTGCCTGTCCTTCCATAAGCCTGAAACTGATTTTATTTTTCAGTTGTGATTCGTTTTTGATACTTTGAGTGTGGGGAGCAAACCAGCTATGCACCATGTTTATTTTCCTGAGAGACTTGCATTTAAGGCAAGAGAAATGTAGGTATCTCTAAAGAATATAGTAACCTAGTTTCATTGATTGCCAGAGGCAAAGAATGCTTTGTGGCCTTATGTGTTGCCTAGTCCTTACTGTGCAACAAAAATCCCCTGGCACGGTTTAAAAATACATAAATTACTGGCCCCTACTTTCAGAATTTCCAATTAAGGAGGCACGTAGGGTGAGGCCCAAGCATCCATGTTTTTAATATCACTCGGTGATTCTGATGAGCAGAGTAATAACTGCTGTCTTGGAGTGTTAAGTAAGAAAAACTTATTTATTTTGAACTTTTTTTCTGAGATAGTTATCCAAATCTCATTTTTTAAACTTCTTCCAGTCTTAACAGTAAAGCCATGCATTTAGTAAAACAGAATCTATGTTTGCAGTGTTTCTCGTTTACTTCTTATGTGAAAAACACTGAAATTATTGCGTAATTCATAGTGTTTTAGAATCCTGTCCATCTCTGTATGTTTCATATTCTGATTTAGAAATCACTTGAGTAGGGGTTATGTTCATTCTCACTGCGCTACAGTGTCATAGTCAATGCAGATAGATCCCATTATCATAGTTACTCAAATATATAACTCACCAAAATAATGGAAAAACTGTTGTAACTAACACTTGATTTACCTGCTCTAATCTCCTAAATTAAAACACTGAAATAAAACATGCAATATGTTTTTCAAATTATAATTTATGTTTGGAAACTAGGGTTAAAATGATTCCTAGAAAGAGAACAATGGAAACTCCAACTGTGAGGCCACTAATTAAAGGAATCTACGTGGCAATAATTTTTTCAAAAGGCCATTTGCCTCATCCTTTTCAAGGCTACTAGTTGCAGGCATGTCATTTTGAAAGTGAATTAGACTGAATATCATTCTGGTGTCCATAGTTCAGTGTAGTAGATAAAATATACATGCTATGAAGGACTGTCAAATGAGTCTTATGCTTATCCATCTCTTTGTATTAAAATAGTCTTCAATTTATGTAGAGGAACACTTAATAGAGGTAAATAGTAAGCTACATAATGCTGATATTGTCAGATAAAAACAAGTTTGGATGTAGATAAAGAGAGACTTTATTCAAAAGGATAATTGCAAGAGAGACTCTTGTAGGGAGAACAGTCCAACCAGGATATCTATAAGTGTTCCTATGGTCAGGCAGGAAAGGATATTTACAGGGAGGACTGAACAAGTCTAGGGGAAAAATAAACTGATGTGGGGAAGGCAAATGAAAAGGTGGCATGATGACATGATTATACAGTTGATTAGGGAATGTTTTTCCCTAAGGTCAGTCAGTGCTCTGGAGGGACCCTTGTAGGGGGGTTTTATGCTGGCTCAGGCTAAGAGTGTGTCAAAGTTCAAAAGCCTGGAAGAAGGAAAGAAGTTTTAGTTAAGATGGTCAAACCACATAGTAAACAGTTTTATAGTTACCAGGTAAAGGGGATGGGAAGGGATAAATTTGGGAGTTTGAGATTTACAAATGTTAGCCACTATATATAAAAATAAATTTTAAAAAGTTTCTTCTGTATAGCACAGGGAACTATGTTCAATATCTTATAATAACATTTAATGAAAAAGAATATTAAAATGAATATATGTATGTATATTCATGACTGGGACATTGTGCTGTACACCAGAAATTGACACATTGTAATTGGCTGTACTTCAATTAAAAAAAAAAAAGATGGTCAAACCAAGGGAGTAAGTATTTTATCCAGGTTGGTCAATGGGTACACACAGCTCAAGTAATCATTTATAAGGAAAAGGATGGTAATTTGCAGGGTCTGTATCTGGCTTTGTCATAGATAAACAAGGTGAGACACCTGTGAGTCGTGTCTAAATCATGTGGGGAAGGCAGTAAAACTCCCAAACAAAAAGAGGGTGACTTTTTAAACCATCACTCTTTTCCCAGATTGAAATACTTGGGTAAAGTTCAACATTGTCAACATAAATTAAGAATTAAGCTGATTCTCATAAAATAATAGGTTTCATTTAATGATGATTAATGATTAATCAGAACTGCATCTGAGCTTTTTACATGCTAAGTTTACGTCAACCATTTGTGGTATGAATTATTATCAATTTTTCAGGCATGGAAATGGAGGCTTAGAGAGGCCCAGTGTGTCACAGAGATTTAGTGTTTGATCTGGAGTTCACACTTGGATTTCCTTACTCTACAAGTAGAGCTTATAGGCTGTGGAATACATATTCAAGAAAAAGACACTCAATCTTCAATAATACAATTGGACTTAACACTGTAGGGAAAAAAAGGGGAAAAATTGAAACAAAGAAAAATGCTCTATACAGTCTTAAACATGTGTATTGTTTTGTGTTCTGAAATACAGAGGTTGAGTGCGAGGGACACACAAATGAACAGGACCTTAAGGCTGAAATCTTTACAGAAGCATGACTGTGGAGAAATTCACTTCCCAAGTGAACTTCTCTGATTCTCTTGATTTTAAACATTATGACAGGCTCTGTTCTTCTCCTTTGGACCATGCTGTGAGATCATGCTGTGAAAGTTCTCTCTGCAGTCTGCTAACAGACATTTATAGTGGGATTTATAATTATTCAATTTATATACAAATGGGCATATTGTATCCAGAACCTACAGGTTATGTTTTTTGACAATGTATGTCTTTGAACGGTTTTCATTAAAAATGATGTGAAAATTAAAATGTGACTAGAATATTAAGCTCAGTTGTTTTGAAGGAGAGTGATATGTGATATCTATTTAGCATCTAGCCATAGAGTTTAGAATTGTGAGAGAACTTAAAGGTCATGGAATCCAGCCTCATACACAGTGCAGGAATTCCCTTTTAAGAATGAACCAGTCATTCAAGCATTGTTTGAATATCTCTAGTGTTGGGAATCTCACTCCAGGGGCCAACATGCCATTTTTGAATAGCCCTAATTGTTGAAACTTTTCTCATACTGGACTGAGGAATAGCTACCTAACGAAAGAAGATGAGTATTTTTACCAGTGCTTTGAAAATCTAAAAGCAAGTAAATGCAAAATGTCAAAAATTCTTTAAATTGAGTATGAGCTCCAGGGGCCAGAATTAATCTTAGTCTCACCATTCAGTGACTCTTGACACTGCTTCCCACATAAACCATAATTTCTATATTGTAGGTTTTTCCTATTTTATTTTGTCTGCAAATAAACTTTATGTGTGAAATGTGTGTTTCAGTGGAAAAGTATGCATTGTCACAAATAGCACGTGCTTCTGGACTTCCATTGCCTTTGAGCTATTGTACAAGTCTAAGTAAATTCTGTCTTGTTCCAGGGAGTTTCCCTTGACTTCTCTCCCAATTGGAAATAAACTAGTTTTGCCTCCATTTGCAGTTCATTTACACCATAGAAATATCTGCTTTTTTAGATTTTTTTCTTTGAACTAGTTATGACATCTGTTTGGTTTCCTCATTTAATGAGTAAAAATAAAAATTTTAATGTGTTCATTTTCGTATCTATCTGAGTGATTATATTACCTTTTTCTAAAAATTATCTTTTAAAAGTTTTGGAGGTCTTCCAACAAGATGTCCAGTGGTTTCACCTACCAGAGCCAGGTAAACTTCTCACCAGAGAAAGGCACCTTGTGAGCAGTTTAAATCTAGACTGTTCCTTTTCTTGGATCTCAAAGGTGAATTCTTAGCAGCAGTAGAAATTTGTTGGCTCTCTGTTGTTGACTCTGTTTTTCTCTTCTTTATTTTCTGCTCTACCAGTTTGGTGTTGTGGTTTATTTTTGGCCAGTAAGTTATTTCCCATTGCTGGCAGGAAAGGTTGGTAATTTTGTTTTTTGATCTGACCATTTAGTGAAGTTATTACCCATTACTGGCAACACTGATTGGAAACTTGAGTTCAATATTATCATTTGATGAGCTATGTAAATGCATTAATTGTTTATAGAGGTCTTATCTGTGCTGGGAGCAAGATGACAGAGAATCTGGCTTGTTAAGGCTTTTCTATTTGTCTTATTTGTCTAATTTGAGCTCATATCAGTTATGAATTTCTTGCCCACCAGAACATGGATATCTAGACTGATGAATTTTATATTTCTATTTATGCTTTACCCATGGCTGAAATTTTAGTGTTGAAGTTATAAACTTTCTTTGGGTATCCATATGTTCATATGTCTATAATTCTGAAAGGCCATTACCTCTCATTGTGTGAATGTGTAATAGTTCCTTATTGTTGGATGGTATCTCCAAATTAGGCTGCAAAATCTCTTAAAAGAGCTTTATTCTAATTGGCTTAGAGATAAACAAGAAATTGAACTTTTAACGCTTTCAGTTTGCTAAAAAATGTTTACAGAAATGAACTTGAAATATTATAAGATTTTAAGTTCACATAATTTAGATAAATCTTTGGCATGTGAGACTAGTTTAGTGTACCACTAACAAAATTTGCTTTTTCTCTGATTTATCAGCATTAAGTATGAGAGTACATTGTTTATTCTGCATGGGTGTATTCATCCTAAATGTGTGAGATTTACTGACTGAGTAGTTAGCATTACTTCTACTTAACATTTGAAATTGTTAAAAATCCAGGAAGACAGTGGAATAGGAAGCCGTAGGCCATCATTCCTCTATAGAGACACTGACTTAACAACAATATATATATGGACAGAATTGACTTTGTGAGAACTTTAAAAACCAGTTACAAGCTTTCTGCATCCCAGGTGTGAAAAGAACCAGTAAAAGCTGCATCAAAGTGGATAGGAAAATTCATGGCATGTTCCATGCCTTAGCCTATTCTACTCTGACACAGTGCATCATGATAGGGAGAAAACTGACAACCCCTGGCTGCTGCCTCAGGAAGGATAAAGAAGAGTAGAACATGCATTCAGTATTCTGGCTTTTTGACTGGATGAGGGACTTGTTTTTGTCTCACTTAATTTGGAGTGCTTTAGGAACAGAAATTTTAACCCCAGGTTGTAGGCTGCTGAAAAGAAAGATGAGCACCTTCTTTCGTTCCAGTTTGGTTGCCTTTTATTTCTTCTTCTTGACAAATTATTCTGGCTAAGACTTCTAATACTATGTTGAATAAGAGCGACAAGTGTAGGCATTCTTGTCTTGTTTTTGATCTTGAGTAGCTTTTAGTTTTTCAACATTGAGTATGACGTTATCTGCATGTTTGTCATATATGGCCTTTATTATGTTAAGGTGTGTTCCCTCTATACCCATTTTATTAAGGCTTTTTTTTATCAATTAAATTAAATTGATAACAAATTAAATAGATATTGAGTCTTGTCAGATGCTTTTTCCTCATCTATTAAAATGACATATGATTTTTATCTTTGTATTAATGTGGTGTATCACTTTGATTTGTGGGTGCTGAACCATTTTTTCATCTCTTGAATAAATCTGAATGGGAAAGGAAGACATTAAACTTTTGCTATTTGTGGATGACATGATTTTATATACAGCAAACCCTAAAGATTTCACTAAAAATCATTAGAAACAATAAACAAATACAGTAAAGTTGAAGGGTATAAGTTAAATATACAAAAATCAGTTGCAATTCTATACACTATCAATGAACTAACAGAAAGAGAAATTAAGAAAACAATCCCATTTATAATCACAATAAAAAGTGTAAAATATCCAGGGATAAATTTAATCAAGGAGGTTGAAAAACCTATACACTTAAAATTATCAGACATTGCTGAAAGAAATTGAAGAAGACATAAAGAAATGAAGAGATATTCCATGCTCATGGATTGGAAGAATTAACATTGTTAAAATGTCCATATTATTTAAATTAATCTGCAGATTCAATGCAGACTCTAACAAAATCATAACGACCTTTTTCACAGTAATAGAAAAAAATTCTAAAATTTGTATGGAACCACTAAAGACCCTGAATAGCCAAAGCAATCCTGAGAAAAAAGAACAAAGATGGAGGTATCATACTCCTTGATTGCAAACTATACTACACAACTGTAGTAATCAAGAGGGCATGGTGTTGGCAGAAAAAGATACCCAGATCAATGAAACAGAACTGAAAGCCTAGAAATAAATCCACATACATATGGATGATTAATTTATGACAAAGGAGCAAAGGTCATACAATGGAAAAAGGATAGTCTCTTCGATAAATGGTGTTGGAAAAACTGTACAGCCACATGCAAAAGAATGAAACTAGAATATCACCTTACACCATACACAAAAATCAACTCAAAATGGATTAAAGACTTGAATATAATACTTGAAACTATAAATTTCTTAGAAGAAAACAGGCAATACATTCTTTGGCTTTGGTGTTAGCAATATCATTCTGGTTATGTCTCCTCAGGCAAGGAAAACAAAAGCAGAAATAAAGAAATGGGACTAAAACAAAGGAAACCATCAACAAAAGTCAGCCTACTGAATGGGACATGATATTTGCAAATGATATATTTGAGAAGGGGTTAATATCCAAAATATATAAAGAACTCATGCAATTCAACAATAGAAAACCAAACAGTCTGATTAAAAAATGGGTAGAAAATCTGAATAGACATTTTCCTAAAGAAGAGATGCATATTGCCAATAGACACATGAAAAGATGTTCAACATCACTAATTATTAGGGAAATGCAAATAAAAAGTACAAAGAAATATCACCTCACATCCATTAGAATGGCTGTTATCAAAAAAGGCAAGAAATAACAAGTTTTGGTGAGGATGTGGAGAAATGGGAACCCTTATACACTGCTGGTGAGAATGTAAATTGGTCCAGCTGCTATGGAAAACAGTTTGGAAATATCTCAAAAAATTCAGCATGGGACTAATATATAATCCAGCTATTCTACTTCTAGATATTTAGCCAAAGAATATGAAAATGTTAATTTGAACAGATATATGCACCCCTGTGTTCACTGCAGCATTATTTATAATAGCCAAGACCTGGAAACAGCTTAAGTGCTCATCAGTGGATGAATGGATAAAGAGGATGTGGTATATATATACAGTGGAATACTACTCAGCCATAAAAAGAATGAAATCTTGCCATTTGTGACAACATTTATGGATTGTGAAAGTATTATGCTAAGTGAAATAAGTCAAATAGAGAAAGACAAATAATGTATGATTTCACACATACATGAAATAAAAAGTAAATAAATGGACAAACCAAACCAAATAAAATAAACACATAGATAAAACAGAGTAGTGGTTACCAGAGAGTAATAGGAGTAAGGGTAGGGTGAAGTGGTTGAAGGGAGTCAACTAACTGTATGTTGATAGATGGAAGCTAAACTTTTGGTAGTGAATACACTATAGTGTAAATAGAAGTCAAAATGTAATGTTGTATACATTAAATTTAAATGTTATAAATCAATATTACCTCCATTAAAAAGTGTATGATTAAAAATAAATCTGTAAGTTAAAAAAAAAAAGAAAGGTAAGCACTGTGGCTTGTTACATCACTAGAGAGACTGCAATACTGCAGAAAGACACCAGAAGGAGGAAGAGATTACAGGCTCCCAAGTAAAGATAGGGGAAGCTCTTTAACTGGGAAACTTCACATATTACCCCAAAGAAGCTGAATCCTCAGAGAAAGTTTGAGTGCTCCCCAGAATTTTTACCAAGCTGCTTGGTGAAGGTCTTCACCTGTATGAAGTTGGTCCATAAAAGACTGGGAAAGGTGGCTATTTTTTCATATGCTGAAGTATCAACAAAGGGTCACAGGGCATTTAAAGAAACAGTGAATCATGACCCAGTCAAAGAAACAAAATTAATCTCCAGGAACCAACTGTAAAGAAAGAGATTTATGAATTACCTGAGAAAGATTTCAAAATGATCGTCTTAAAATTACCTAATTTGCTGAGACAGAAAACAGACAATGGTAAATGAAATCAAGAAAATGGTATATAAACAAAATGAAAATTATCAGCAAGAGATAGAAACTATAAAAAAGAACCAAATAGAAATTCTGGAGTTGAAGTAACAGTAATTAAATTGAAAAAGTTCACAAGAGACATTCAACAAAAAATTTGACCATGCAGAAGAAGAAAAATCAGTAAACTTAAAGATAGGTCATTTAAAAATATTGAGTCAGAGGAGAAAAAATGAAGGAAAGTGAAGAGAATCTAACATAGTTATTGGACACCATCAAATGAATAGAATTATGACAGAAGGAGAAGAAAGAGATAAAGGGTAATAGAGCGGTTATGAAGAAGTAATGGTCAAAAACTTCCCAAATTTGAGGAATGAAATGGACATACAAATTCAAGAAGGTCAACAAACTCCAACTATAATAAATTTACAGAGATCCACACTAAGACACATTGTAATCTAATTGTTAAAAGTCACAGACAGAATCCTGAAAGCAGCAAAAGTAACTCATCATATACAAGGGAGCTTTATAAAGATATCCCTGATTTCTCAGCTGAAACTTTGCTGGCCAGAAGGAAATGGAGTGATATATTCTTGGTGCTGAAAGAAAAAAACAACTGCTAAACAGGAACAAAACCGTCGGCAAAAGTGTCATTCAAAAATGAAGGAAAAATTAAGACATTATCAGATACTCAAAAACTGGAGGAGTTGAGTTCATCATCACTAGACAAGCCCTATAAAAAATGCTGTAGAGCGTTCTTCAAGTTGTAAGAAAAGGGTGCGAGACAGAAACAACAAACCGTGTGAAAATATAAAATTCTCTGGTGACAGTAAACATATAGATAAAGATAGAATACTGTAACATTGTAATGTTGGTGCATAAATTACTTTTAATTATGGTATAGAATTTAAAAGAAACACTAAAAATAACTATATGTTAATAGATACACAATATAAAAAGATGTATTTTGTGACATCAATAACATAAAATGAAGGACAGAAATGTAAAGAGGTAGAGTTTTTTTCTGCTTTATTGAGATATACATGACATGTAATATTGTGTAAATTTAAGCTTGTTGATTTGATACATTTATGTATCACAAAATGATTACTACCATAGCGTTAGGTAACACCTTCATCCCTTCACGTAATAACATTTCTTGCTTTTTTTTAAATTAACGTTTCTTTTTTGTGATGAGAACGTTTAAGATCTAGGACTAGTTTTTGTAAGTGATTCAAGTTAAGTTGTTATCAGTTTTTAATGGTTTCAAATGGATTATTACAACTTTATTATGTTTTATGTAGTCCCCATGGTAACCACCAAGAAAATGTTTATAGAAAGAGTCCTGTAAACTGGTTATAACCTGTTCCAGTTTCCCTCAATGAATGAGTAGAAATAAGATCTTAAACATGTATTCGTTTCTGTATGTGGATGAGTCACGGTTTTAAGTTTTACTGAAAATTATTTCCTTACATAACCTTATTCAAGGCACCCTTTCTTTTTGAATAAATGTAGTACTGCATAAACAGATATTTATAGTGAATATATTGACTTGTTTGATTTTGCTCAAGTTGAATAGTAATAATATAGGGTGATCTCTTCAGTAGAACTTTTTGCAATGATGAAACTATTTTCTGTCTGTACTAATAGGGTAATCACTAATTAGGTTTAGTCATAAAGCCATTGACATGTGGCTTTTGCCATAGAGAAAATGGATTGAATTTATTTTTAATTTAAATACTCACATGTGGCTGCATATTGGACAGCGCTGATCTAAGGAATGAGACTTGGAGATACTGCTAATGTCAGAAAAAACAGACCTGCCTTCAAAGAGTTTTTACTATGTTTCTCTAGTAGAAACTTTTTATCTTAAATTCTTTTGGACTATTTACACTTGAGTTTAATAAATTAAAAAGGAAAATTTTTGAAGGCATCTTTTAAAAGTAATGATTTTGTGTATATTTTAGTGTATAAAATTTATTCTAAAATTTAATCCAAAACTTTTGCTCATTTAAAATAAATGCTATAACAAATATTTCATTATTTGTACTTAAGACATATAATTAAATTAAATTTGATAGTGTTCTTTGGAAACCAAATGGATATCAGATGGTGACTTTTAACACTTTTATGTGTCTTAGAGCTTTTTAATATATAAAATAAAGGTATGTAGTATTTTCTTGCAAATGATTTGAATAACCCAGGAAATGCAATACTGAGGAAGCTAGATTTGAAATTTGGAGGGTAAACTGAAAATATAAACAAATAGGTAATTGAAAAAGTCAAAAAATGTCATCCAGAAGTAGGAGTATTTGTCATCCCAGAAAACAATCATAGAGAAATATATATAAGATCAATCAACAATGTTTATAAAATTATTTTCAATTAATTAAATTATTCTGCAGCAAGAGATTTGATTAATACTAAGGCAAAGAACTTTAGAACCTTTACATTTGAAAAGTGTTGAATTATGGCTTCTGGAAAATACTACCTAAGTAAGCTGTTGCTAAAGCAAAGCTAAGTTTATTGCTTGTTGAGGTAATGCAGATCCTTAACCTTGACTATCTTTTTCTGAAGGGGAAAGGGCACAGACTGTTTATCTTCTGGTGCTGTTTCATAAACCATGCAAGGGACAATATTAAAGAATTCCAGAATATTTATATTACGAAGTCTTTTTGAGATTATTTTGACCAACCTCTTCCTTTCATAAACATGCTTTTAAATTCTTGTATTGCTTACTAAACAAACATACACTTTTTGATCTAGCTTTTCATAATTGATCATAAAACATACATTATTTTGTCATTCACATTTGACCTGAATGGCAGATAAATGACACAAAATACCATTTTTGTAAATTATTTGGTATAGTATAGTATTATATACCTGTAACATGTTAATAAACCTTTTCAGAACTCTTATGTGGAATTTTCCTAATGTGATTTATTTGTCCACTGTTATATAGATTCAATTAAAATTAATTTTTAACAGAAGTAAAATAATAACTGTCATGAATGTAAAAAGAAAATGGGTCAAAGGTTTTATTTAGCTCATTAATTAATGAGGAAACCAGTAAGATGTTATAACTAGTTAAAAAAATAAACAAGACAAAACAAAATCTATATAAAGCCAATTAGAAATTCTGAAATGAATTTAGAAATAGATGCAAAACTGCTCATTATCCACAGGGCAATAATCAATTGCATCTCCAGGAGGCACTGTTTATATTTCTGTGGACAGGAATCATTTACATTGTAATCAGTTTTCTACAACTTAGAGTTGTCAGATATCTCAAAGATACTGAAAGGCAAATAGAAACCAAAAGAGTGCATAGCCAGTACACTTTTTGCCAATTTATAGACTTTCACAATTTCACTAATAACCATAACGAGGATGAAAAAAGGGTTTCCACTGTGCCCTTGTCCCTATAACTCCATATTAAATGTCACCTATTTGACTCATTCGTGTAACTTGTTTGACCCTTCTAGCCATTTTAACTGAAAAATTTGGTATTCCTGGTCTTGAGTTGAGGATAAAAGAAAATCATTTTCCTAATTGAAAGAATTAAAAATTTACATATCTGTATTTTAATTTTAACGTATATTTAAGAAAATAAGAAACATGAGCAACTTACTTGTTATGGCCTGCTAATCTGTTTAACTTACTTAATTCATGTCTTTCAATACACATGTTGTCTTTACAAGGTTACCCCTGAGGCCAGATGTTCGTGGCATAAGGGTATTCCATATAAGATTTTTTTCCCCTGTTTCATGTAAGAAGGATAAATGATGGTGTAGTGGATCCTCTTTTTTTTTTTTTTTTTTTTTTTTTTTAAGTGAATCCTCTTAAACACTGTGGTAGTAACGTATGAACTACATGTCTTTCAGGAAATCATCTGTAGATCTATCTATAGATGTAGCTATAATAAATAAAAATCACTTTAGGAAATCTGACTTTTCTGTAGAATCATATTTTCAAAGATTTACTATTCAACATTTTCAATTAAATAGGAACAAAAGTAAGCAGCAAATAGGCTCCATAGAAAATTTAATTTGCCAGTTTTAAACCTCTTCAATTCTTTCATACTGTTCAAATGACAGATTTTTTTTGTTTCTAACCTGTAGTTTCTAGCTGAAACATGGGGAGTGATACTCAATACTGAGTTACAATGGAAGAAAGAAGGAAAACATGCAAAGTTTTAGAGAGTGAATTAAGTGATACACCACGTGAATAAGGATACAACCTTTTAAAAAATTCTTTAAGAACTAGAGTATTTCTGAATTTTGTTATATTGTTCATTTTTCATGTTACTTCTTTTCCTTCAGATCTGGTTTTTCAAAATTTTAGTGTATAATGTAAAGCAACAGTTCTTTTGAGATATTTTTAAATTAGAAAGGCCTTTTACGTGAAAGTACATGGTTTTTAAAAAAATACTATTTTCTGTGTATAATTAGTACCTCTACAAATTGGATTGGTCTGCATAGCACCACTAAAGTTGCAAATCATGCAGTAAAATTTTCTGAATTATGAGTAGGATATAGAAAGGGATTATTGGGTCAATGTTTTGGTAAGTGCATGTCTTGGAAAATGTCTCCAAAGTATATGGGGTTAGAAAAAAATTCTAGTGATTTTCATAATTCTGTCAAGTTACAGATAAGGTTTTATTTTTTTATTTTCTACTGAAGTATAGTCAGTTTACAGTGTGTCAGTTTCTGGTGTACAGCACAATGTCCCAGTCATACATATACATACATATATTCATTTTAATTTTCTTTTTCCTTATAGGTTACTACAAGATATTGAATATAGTTCCCTGTGCTATACAGAAGAAACTTGTTGTTTAACTATTTTATATATAGTAGTTAATATTTTCAAATCTCAAAGTCCCAATTTATCCTTTCCCACCCCTTTTCTCCCCAGTAACCATAAGATTGTTTACTATCTCTCTGAGTCTGCTTCTGTTTTGTAGATAAGTTAATTAGTGTATTCTTTTTTTCCTTTTTTAGATTACACATATGAGTGATATCATTGGGTATTTTCCCTTCTCTTTCTGGCTTACTTCACTGGGAATGATGATCTCCAGGTCCATTCATATTGCTGCAAATGGCATTATTTTATTCTTTTTTATAGCTGAATAGTATTCCATTGTATAAATATACCAAAGCTTCTTTATCCAGTGATCTGTCACGGGACATTTAGGTTGTTTCCGCATCTTGGCTATTGTATACAGTGCTGCTATGAACATTGGGTCTTTTCAAATTTAAATTCCTGCCAGATGTATGCCAGGGATGGGATTGCTGGACCATGTGGTGAGTATTTTTAGCCTTTTGAGGAATCTCCATACTGTTTTCCATATGGCTGCACCAAACTACATTCCCACCAGCAGTGTAGGAGGGTTCTCTTTTCTCCACACCCTCTTCACCATTTAGCATTTGTGGACTTTTGAATGATAGCCATTCTTATGGGTGTGAGGTGATACCTCATTGTAGTTTTGATTTGCATTTTTCTGATAATTAGCGATATTGAGCATTTTTTCACTTGCCTATTGGCCATATGTATGTCTTCACTGGAGAATTGCTTGTTTAGGTCTTCTGCCCATTTATGAATTGGGTTGTTTGCTATTTTGTTATTAAGTTGTATGAGCTGTTTATATATTCTGGAAATTAAACCTTTGTCAGTCACATCATTTGCAAATATTTTCTCCCGTTCTGTAGGTTGTCATTTTGTTTTGCTTATGGTTTCCTTTGCTATGCAAAAGCTTGTAAGTTTGATTAGGTCTCATTTGTTTATTTTTGCTTTTATTTCTATTGCCTGGGTAGACTGCCCTAGGAGAACATTGCTGAGATTTATGTCAGAAAATGTCTTACCTATTTTTTCTTCCAAGAGTTTTATAGTGTCTTATCTTATGTTTAAGTCTTTAAGCCATTTTGAGTTTATTTTTGTATATAGTGTGAAGGAGTATTCTAAATTCATTGATTTACATGCTGCTGTCCAGTTTTCCCACCAGCACTTGCTGTAGAGAGACTCTTCTCTCCATTGTATATTCTTGCCTCCTTTGTCGAAGATTAATTGACCATAAGTCTGTGGATTTATTTCTGGGCTCTCTATTCTGTTCCATTGATCCATGTGTCTGTTTTTGTGCCAATAGCACACTGTTGTTTTTGTTTTTGTTTTTTACTGTAGCTCTGTAGTATCGTCTGAAGTCTGTAAGGTTATTCTTCCAGCTTCATTCTTTTTCTTCAGTATTGCTTTGGCAATTCTGGGTCTTTTGTGATTCCATATAAATTTAAGGATTTGTATGTTCTAGTTCTGTGAAAAATGTCCTGGGTAATTTGATAGGGATGGCATTAAATCTGTAGATGGCCATTTTGACGGTATTCTTCCAGTTGAAGAGGATGGGATATCTTTTCATTTCTTCAAGTTATTTTTAATTTCCTTAATCAATGTTTTGTAATTCTCTGCATGTAAGTCTTTCAACTCTGTAGTCAGATTTATTCCTAAGTATTTTATTGCTTTGGATGTGATTATAAATTTTATTTGGGGGGGCATAATTAGGTTTACTTATTCATTTATTTTTAGAGGAGATACTGGGGATTGAACCCAGGACCTCGTGGATGCTAAGCATGTGCTCTACCCCTTGAGCTATATCCTCCCCCTGGATGCAATTTTAAAAGGGATTTTTCTTTACTTTCTTTTCCTGCTAATTTATTGTTAATGTAAAGAAATGCCACTGATTTCTGTATGTTAATCTTGTATCTTGCTACCTTGCCTAATTCTTTTAACAGCTCTGGTAGTTTTTATGTGGAGCCTTTAGGGTTTTTTATATATGGTATCATGTCACCTGTATATAGTGACAGTTTTGCCTCTTCTCTTCCAATTTGGATCCCTTTTATTCCTTTTTCTTGCCTGATTTCTATGGCTAGGACTTCCAATACTATGTTGAACAGAAGTGGTGAGAGTGGGCATCCTTGTCTTATTCCAGATTTTAGGGGGAAGGCTTTCAGCTCTTCACTGTTGAGTATTATACTCGCTGTAAGTTTGTCATAAGTAGCTTTTATTATGTTGAGATATGTTCCCTCTATACCTACTTTAGTAAGAGTTTTTATTGTAAATGGGTGTTGAATTTTATCAAATGCTTTTTCTGTATCTGTTGTGATGATCATTTGGTTTTGTCCATTCTCTTGTTGCTGTGGTGTATCACATTGGTTGACTTGCATATGTTGAACCATCCTTGTGTCCCTGGGATGAATCCAAATTGATCATAGTGTATGATCTTTTTTTATGTGTTGTTGGATTCTGTTTGCTAATATTTTGTGGAGGATTTTTGCGTCTATGTTCATCGCCAATATTGGCCTATAGCTTTCTTTTTTGGTAGTGTCTTTGTCTGGCTTTGGTATCAGGGTGATGGTGGTGGCTTTGTGGAATGAGTTTGGGAGTATTCCCTCCTGTTCAGTCTTTTGGAATAGTTTGAGAAGGACTGGTGTGAGTTCTTCTTTGTATGTTTGATAGAATTCCCCAGTGACGCCATTTGGTCCTGAACTTTTGTTTGTAGGGAAGCTTTTTTTTTAATTGCTGATTCTATTTCATTTCTAGTGATCAATCTGTTCAAATTATCTATTTCTTCTTGATTCAGTTTTGGTGGACTGTATGTTTCTAGAAATTTGTCTATTTCTTCTAGTTTGTCCCATTTATTTCCATATAGTTGTTCATAGCTTTCTCTTATGGTTTTTTGTATTTTGGTTTTGTTGGTTGTAATTTCTCCATTTTTATTTCTTATTTTGTTTGTTTATATCCTTTCTCTTTTCTTCTTGATGAGCCTGGCCAGAGGTTTGTTGATTTTGTTTACTCTTTCAAAAAACCAGCTCTTGGTTTGATTTATTTTTTTCAATTTTTTAAATCTTCATTTTATTTATTTCCTCCCTGATCCTTATTATTTCTTTCCTTCTGCTCAATTTAGGTTTTGTTTGTTCTTCTTTTTCTAATTCTTTTAGTTGGTAAGTTAGGTTGTTTATTTGAGATTGTTTTGTTTTTTGAGGAAGGCCTGTATTGTTACGAACTTCCCTCTTAGGACAGCTGTGTCCCATAGATTTTGTGTGGTTGTGTTTTCATTGTCACTTGTCTCGAGGTATTTTTTAACTTCTCTTGATTTCATCATTGGCCCATTGGTTTTTTAGAAGCATGTTGTTTAGTCTCTGTGCAGTCATTTTTTTTTTTTCTCATTTGCTTTTCTGTGGTTGATTTCTAGTTTCATGGCATTGTGGTCAGAAAAGATGCTAGAAATAATTTCTATCCTCTTAAATTTATTGAGACCACTGGCATGTGGTCTATCCTAGAGAATGTTCTATGCACACTTGAAAAGAATGTGTATTGTGTTTTTTGGAGATGTAATGTCCTAAAAATATTAACCAAGTCCAACTGTTTCATTCTGTCAGGTAGTATATCCATTACCTTATTGATTTTTTTGTCTGGAAGGTCTGTCCAATGATGTTAGTGGGGTGTTAAAGTCTAATATTATTGTGTTTCCATCAATTTCTCCTTTTATTTTTGTTAGTATTTGTTTTATATATTTAGGTGCTTCTATATTGAATGCATATATGGTAATGAGTATAATATCCTCTTCTTATATTCCTTTTTTCATTATATAGTGTCCTTTATCTTTCTTTATGGCTTTTGTCTTAACGTTTATTTTGTGTGATGTGTTTTACCATTCCCGCTTTCTTTTCATTTCCATTAGTATGAAATGTCTTTTTCCATCCTCTCACTTTCAATCTATGTGTGCCCTTTACTCTAAAGTGGGTGTCTTGTAGGCAGCTTATTGTAGGCTTTTGTTTTATTATCCAGTCTGCAACTCTATGTCTTTTTATTGGAGCATTTAGTCAATTAGTCCCTTTACATTTATAGTAATTATTGATAGATGTGTTTATTGCCATTTTGAACTTTGTCAACCCCCATCCTCTCCATGGACTCGTCCATGGAACCCTGAGCTCCAGCAGCCAGTCCTAGCCTGCTCCTGCTGACTCACATGTTGGGCAAGGGATCGCAGGGACCCTCTTTTCTGGTTTCTCTCAGTTCTGTCTGTCATGTGGCTGTTGCTTTTTCTGCTAAGCCTCTGAAGCTCCCTTCCTGTCCTCGGTGACCTCCCTGCTGGAGAGGGGGCGTTGCAGAGTGAGGGCACTTTTCCTCCTTTGCTGCCCACTTTCCTGCAGGACAGTCCTGCTCCAATTTCCTTCTTCTTTTTTTTTTTTTTCCTACTCATTTTTGTGAGCAATTTTCTTGTGTTTCCGAAGTAAGAGATATTCTGCCAAATTCCAATAGGTATTCTGCATGAATTGTTTGGTCTGTAGGTGTAATTTTTGGTGTATTCGTGGGAGAGGATGAGCTATGCATCCTTCTGCTTTTCCATCTTGGCAATCCCTCGACAAGGTTTTAAATTTGTGCAATTTTATTTAGTATACAACTGTTTATATAGCTCATTAATGAAAGAGAGTTTTATCAATGAGGAGTCACATAGTTTGATTTATAATGATTAGTGTGTTCATTTTGAAGGATACTACTTCAGAACGCTTACTAGATTTTGAATAATTTATTATGCAATATTTAGAGCACACTCAACCACACATGTAGTCATCACCCAGCTTAGGTAATAAAATAGAGATTTCCCCACTGTCTAAAGTATAGGTTCCTCTTAAACCTTTTGTAAGCCACAATAGCATAAAGTGAAGAAGCAGTTACTGTAGGATACATCTTGCTAAGGGATCAACAGAATAAACTGAGATAAAGCACAAATGCTCACAGACACAGTAAAAGCTATGCAGTCTTGATGGTGAGCTGCTGAGTGTAGTTTCTGTAGAAGGAGCTTGGCGGAGCCACTCTTGTTGCTCAGGCTGCACAGCTTGCTGCAAAACAAATGCTAAAGGCTGCTTTTGGTTGTTGCCTTTATCGTAAAAGCAAAAATCCTCTTTGGATTTCTTTTAGTTAGCAAAAACAGATGCTAATGCATGTCTTTCAGAAAAGCAAAGTGGCATAAAGTGAACTTCTCAAAAGCAGGGGTATCTGCTTTGTGAAAGCAGTTAAATTCTCTCCTTTGTGTCACATCCCTGATCATCTTTCCTTTCCCCTAGACGTAGCTACCGTTCTGTAATTGGTGTTCATCATTTCATGCATAATTATTTTCTAAAAGTATAAATGTGCATCCCTAAACAATTTGTAGTATTGTTTGCAGTTTTGAACTTTGTATAAATGACATGCTAAAATGTTTCTTCTACAACATACTTTTGTTTGGCTCTTTGCACTTGTGAAATTGTTCAAGTTCATAAGTATAGCTCCAGTTTATTCATTATCAGTGATTTATGATATTCCATTCTTTAGTCTACATCTACTATCAAATGATCACCTGTCCAGGAAATTGAAAGACTGTGGTGAGAAACATTTCGACAATATTCTGGTTAATATGATGTACTTTTGAGACTATTAAAATAAGTTTATTAGCAAGTAAAAATTCTAATTCTGATGTTTACTAGCAGTTAAAAAGGAAAAAAGCAATACTCATATTTAATGAGTATAAATCAGCTTTCTGATTGCCTTCTCATCAGTAATTTAGAAATAAGTAAATAATGTGCTGATTCAATAGTAAGGTGTTGTTTATGTTAATCCTACGTAATTTGAAGCTAATATATTAAGTTGGAAAACTAAGAGTATGAGTACTAATGAGTGATGTGAAGCAGAGGACTTTCAAAATAGGTTGGTGGATTGCTAGTGAGATTCAGTGATGATGAAATGACTTGGTTTGATGTGCCTAAGGACCCTATCTAATGAGTTGTGTCATCTTAATTGGCCACACACTGGTGAAAAACATAAAAACAAGTTAATCATAATATCTCACAAAAGCTAATCAGTTAGCCAGTCAGCATCTCAGCCCGGAAAAAATTTCTGGCCATCTGTCCCTTACTCCTCTACCTTAGCCTTAACATGTAGAGAGAAGAAAGTTGTGAGGAGTGTAACTGCTACTAACAACCTCTAAGTGGTATGCCACATATGGTCTTGTTATAGTAACAGGGGGCAATAAGCATGCAAAACGAACGTTAAATAGCCAAAGTGAATATAACACAGTGAGAACTACTCTTTGCACCATGTTCCATCATGAATGGGAGGAACAATGTGGGAGTTTTGGAGATAGGAGTTTGGAGATATCACAAATCCAAGTCATGGACATCCATGTATGTGATCTATTATGCAAAAGTCCTTTTTAAATAGTGTAAGTCATTTCTTATTAGGAAATTTTCTCATCTTTGTTTGAAACACTAATGTTTCTATGCCAATGTAACATTAGATGCTCCTGTTGTATTACAGTTTAACTAGAAGTAGGTTTTTCTTTTATTTAGACAGGAGGTTTATATGGTAGTGATTATGCTATCAAGAAAAGGAAATGAGAACTGACAACAGTTAATAAATATCGCTGTTTTATTATTTCCCAAACATTCCCCATTTTATTTGCCATTTGATACATGCATTCTTATTTTATAAGTATTGAAAACTATGCAGAGTGCCTTTTATACAGTATATTTACATTACATTTTAAAAAGTAAATTATTTCTATCAATGTCAGTGTTTTTGATTATATAGAAAAAGTTACTGTCTGAATTTTCCTGTTCTGGTGTTTTCTGGGTTAAATAACATATAAAATACTGTATTATTTTACTATATTATTGGTACTATACTAATAATATATTTTTAGAATTTAATTATTTTTTCTTGCCTATAGGTATTAGAACATATATTTGACTTTATATTTGCGTAAGAAGCATATTATTGTAATTCTTAACATTTCTCAGATGATAAGGAAAGGTATATTCAAATGAGAATATATGTTGAAGATTCCATATCTACAAGCTTGAGGTTAATAAATGATTTGGTGTGCAGGAAAACAGATTTTTTAAATAATGATTTAAGTTATTCATGCTAAAATATTTGGAGATTTTTAGCACAGTATCGCTAGCTACAAGAAGAAATTTATGTTTGCAGTGAAGCATTTACATCTGAATTGGAAAGGCTAGGTTAGAAATTAGCAAGTTGGTAGTATTTGGAATGAAGAACTTTTTTTTTCTTTTTCTGAATATATTTTTTTCACTCATTTCCTCTTCCCAGCATCTTTTAAGTTATTAACCAGATTGGCTAAGGGAGAAACCATCTCACAATAAATTATAGTAACTTTTTTAGGGGCTTTTTGTACTTAGCTTCAATTTCTCCTACCTTTCCTAATAGATTCACCCTCTTTGTTCACCTTTCTAAGGAGGCATTGTAAAGAAGCTTTCCTATGGGGAATTTACAGTATCTAGTAACGTCTAACTAATTTTTTTCTTAGGCTAGACACTTCCTCACTGAAAGAAGCCTTTTATCAATGCCTATTGTGCTTCTTTCCCACTGATATAAATCCTCTATATTTTCTTAAATAGGACATATTATATTAGGAATCCAGTTCTAATGCCATAGTACTTGAATGTAGTTGTGGGTGGTTTTTTCTCCTCCTAATCTCTATAAACTCTGATAGTTACTTGAAGAGAACTTGCTTTTTTTGTTTTCTTTGTTCAGTTGTTAAGCTTTAATAGTAAGTGAGGGGGGAACGTAGATAAAAGAAAATCTTAAAAGGCCATGAAATCTTCCTTCAGTTTGCAACAAACATCTCAGCCTAAATGTCTCTGCCATTTAACATATTTAAGTACTTTGGTGTGTGAACACTTATCCATAGTCTTGAATTGAGTATGACTGGAAACAGGCATTTTTAGGATACTTTTTGTTTCTGATCATACACTGTTAAATATTTTATTTCAGAGCTGTTTATTACCACTTTGTTCCATAATAAAATACCTGTGTGTATTTTTTCAGTCAATATTAAGTGTGAATGAGTTTCAAGAGAGATATAGGTACTTTTCAATACAGAACAGTTTATTTTACTTAATATCTTAAATTTATTTTTGGAAAGTGATTCTTTATATTTAAATTTCTCAAATACTCAAAGCACCAAAGAAAAGTATAGAGAATAGCTTTCTATTGTTGATTTAAGGTCCTGTAGCATAGGATGGAATTTTTCTACTGAGCAAGTTTTCCTTTTTTACTTACTATATCATGGCCTTACTAAATCAGATAATTTTTTCCCATTAGCTTAGCAAGTCTGAACAACAACTTTATTTGACATTATACTTATCAAAATGTTTTAGTTGATCCTGACTGAATAACTGGTAAACCATTGAGTACTTTGTATATTACATTTTATAATGAAGTCCCTGATAGGAGATAATCGTTGAGGTGAAAATTGCCTCTATCAGTGTAAGTCCAAGAACTCTAGTCCTTCAATTAAGCAACAAACAGTCACTGTAACCTCATGGAAAGCAGTATGTAGCTCTTTTATGAGTATATTACAATATTTCATTTTGTAATTAATATCTGAAAATAAGTGAAGGCATTTCTACACCTAGTTGATAGCACTCCTTCATGAAATACAAAATCATGTCTCTGCAAATACTGTTAGCCCTTGAACAACACGGGGGTTAGGGTTACTGACCCTCTGCACAGTCAGAAATATGCACAGTGAAAAATCCGCATAATAAAAAATTTGCATATAACTTTACAGTTTGCTTTCTGCATCCACAGTTCCGCATCTGTAGATGCTAGATTCACCTTGGACTGTGTAGTACTGTAGTACGTATTTAGTGAAAGCAATCTGTATGTAAGTGGATCCATGTAGTTTAAACCCATGTTATTCAAGGGTCAACTTAGTATTCATTTTAAGGGTGTTGTCTAGATCAAGTAGCTTTAGGTGGTATGTTTGAGTAACCAGTTCAAAAATTTTTAAGGAAAATTCATCATCATGTAGTGTTATTGAATTATTCTATGGAATTCAAAGTTAGCAAACAGAGGCAGGGATTCATAAAGGAGAGAAAGTAAAATGACTAAAGCAGAACTCTCAATAGTCTCAGGGGCTACATGGTCTCTTTCTTTCTTTCATTCATGTATTTATTTATTCGTCAAGTGTTTATTGAGAACCTTGTTTCTGGGCCAGGCACTGGAACTACATCATAGAACAAGAAATAATTGATTATTTTAAAAAACAGAACATGTAATTCACATACTGTATAATATACCCATTTAAAGTCTAAAATTCAGTGATTTTTAGTATATTCATGGAGTTGTGCAACCATCACCACAATTTTAGAACATTTCCTTTAACCATAAAAGAAAGTCTATACCCATTAGCACTCATTATTTCCCCTCCCCTCAACACCTGGCAACCACTAATCTGATTTCTGTCACTATGGCTTTGCCTGTAAAGGGATATCTCACATAAATGGAACCATATCTGGTCTTTTGTGACTGGCTTTCATTTAGCATATTGTATCCAAGATACTTTATTCCTTTATATTGTGGAATATTTCATTGTATGGATACAGCACATTTTATTTATCTTATCATCAGTTAATGGACATCTGGGCTGTTTCCAATTTTTTTGTTTTGGCTATTATGAATAACACTGCCATGAACATTAATGTGCAAGTTTTTATGTGGAGATATGTTTTCATTTCTCTTGGTTATATACCTAGGAGGGGAATTGTGGTTCATGAAGTAACTTTATGTTTAATCGTTTGTGGAACTGCCAGAATTTTCCAAAGAAGCTACACCAGTTTTCATTCCCACTGGCAGTATATGAATGTGCCAATTTCTCCAGGCCCTTGTCAACATGTGTTGTTGGTCTTTTTGATTATAGCGACCTGCTGGTTATGAAATGGTATGCCATTATGGTTGTGATTTACATTTCTCCAATGACTAATAATGTTGAACAGTTTTTCATATATAGCTATTGGCCACTTGAATATCTTCTATGGAGAAATGCTCTTTCATATGCTTTGGTCATTTTTAAATTGGGTCATTTATGTAGTTGTTGTTGAACTGTAAGAGTCCCTTATATATTCTGGATACAAGTTCCTTAAATATGTGATTTGAAAATATTTTCTCATTCTGTGGGCTTTTTGTTATCTGGGTGGTAGTCTCTGAATCACAAGAAGTTATAATTTTGATGAAGTCCAATGTATGTATTTTTGTTTTCTCTTGTACTTCTAGTTCATAGCTAAGAAGACTGT
Organism: Camelus dromedarius; assembly: GCF_036321535.1. NCBI lineage: Eukaryota > Metazoa > Chordata > Mammalia > Artiodactyla > Camelidae > Camelus > Camelus dromedarius. Next base: position 92,686,068 of record NC_087472.1, on the reverse strand, counting down.
CTAATCCAGGGTCACAAAATTTTTCTCCTATGTTTTCTACGTGTTTCATTGTTTGAGTTGCTACATTTAGGTCTATGATTCATTTTGTGGCAGTTTTTGTGTATAGTGTGAGGAAAGGGTCCTACTTCACTCTTTTTGCATGTGGATATTCAGTTTTCCCAGCTTGATGCCTGTTTTTTAAAATGTGAAAAAACCTGTGGTTCTTCTTAAATTGCAGATTCTGGTTCAGTACTGGGACCTGAGAGTCTGCCTTTCTACAAAGTTTCCAGGTGATGCTGCTGACAGTGGTCCTGGGACTATATCTTGAATAACAAAGAGACAGACAACTACTGAACAAGAAAATGTGTTCTAACTGTGCATCTGCTTTGATGTCACCTGAGGACTGGCTTTTTTTTTTTTTTAACTGCTCCCAGTATTTGGAAGACTATTAACTTCTTTGCTGCTTCCAAGATCACATTCCATTAGGTCAAGCCATAAATTGAGAATTGCTAAGTAGCATCAGTAATCCCGAGTTTTTAATTCCTAGCAGAAATTATCTGGTTAGCTACACTAAAGTCAAGTGTTTAGCTCTTATACCCATAAGCTGTGGCTAGGGGGCCTGGCTTTCACAGGGCTCATTGCGTGGCTGGCAGCTCTCAGAGAAGAGATACAGACTGGCTAGAGACCTGAATATTCTTCTAATTTCCAAGCTATCTGGGAATCTTTTACCTTTAAATTTGAAAATTTCTAAATGGTCAGAGTGAGAAAATCTTCAAATGACTGCTCATGAGTAATCCTGGACTAATAAGGGAGAAATAGAATCTTCCTTGATTACCAGCTAACCTCTCCGTTTCACCTTTAGCAACACTGGGTGGATTGTGTGAGTAAGGGCTCTTCTTGGAATGCAGGCAATCCTGGTGTAAAGACCTTGAATAGGCAATCACTGGTAAGGTACTGAGCCTTTTGGGGACTTTCTCTTTTATAGACTGAGAATAATAGCTGTTCTACAGAGACATTTTAATGACTTTGTTTCTGAAAAAGAGTGTAGGTGCTGAATCTGTGTTAGTTTTCCTGCCTTCCTACTTCCAGAAGAGATTTTCTGTGATTTACATATAAATGACGAAGTATAATAGGGCCATTAAATTAAGGATAAAACAAGAACCATCTAATGGAAAGAGAATATAGTTCTCCTACAAAATCAAGGCTAAAGATGGTTACTCTAGTTGAATAAAAATTTAACTGTGAGCTTCTTGGCAAACATGGTAAAGAGGGAAACATAATTAAACGGCTCTTACTATATGTAAAGATAAAAATGCGTACTAATTTGTTAGAAAATATTTTTCTTAACATTAAAGTTATAAGTTTAATTATTTAGAATGACTAATAAGAAAAACAGAATGACCTAATTAACAATGTTTAAAAAATAAATGATAGACATTTTCTGTCATGGTCCATAAAATTCCTGTAGACTCTGCCTACTGTCCAATTCCAAATCTTTAGGCATTTGTTACATCAGCATTCCACTTCTAGTTACCAAAATCTAATAAATCTTGTATTAATTTCCTATTCCTTGTATAACTAAATGCTGCAAACTTTGTGACTTAAAACAAAACGAGTTTATCATCTCATAGTTCTGGAAATTCTAAGTCTAAAATGGGACTCACTGGACTACAATCAGGGTATCAGAAGGCTGAGTTCTTTCTGCAGGCTCTAGGGGGAATCTATTTCCTTCTCTTCTATGGTTTTTAGAGTCAGCATACTTTCCTTGGCTTGTGGTCCCCTTCGTCCATCTTCAAAGCCTACAGCATCAGCCTTGACTTCATTGTTCTGCCATCTTTATTGATTCTCTTTTGCTTCCTGCTTCTCCTTATTATATTGGGTTTCCTTCTTAATCCAGGATAATCTCCCTGTTTTAAATGCAGCTGATTAGTAATCTTAATTCTATCTGCAACCTTAATTCCCCTTTGTCATGTAAACTAACATATTCACAGGTTTCAGGGATTAGGGCCTGGGCCCTCCTTTTTTGGGGGAGAGGTGGGGTGGATTTATTATACTATCTATAATAATGATCACTTAAATCACTACTGTGATAAAATCTATGAGCACCATACTCAGTTCTGGTTGTATAAGGTATTCCTGTAAGGAGCTCAATTAATAGAATCCAAGTATATAGCTTTTTCTGTAGTTTTGCATGCTCTAAGAATGAACAGATTTTAGAGAAACAGATGTTTTCACTTTTAAGTATTGATTGTCTCAATTTGCCTTCTCTTCATAGTTATATATCTGATCATTTGAAACAAGATTGGGATTTTTAATTTAGAACCATTTAAACAACCAATTTTACTTTATCTATCTGATGTCTATGTCCGTTCATTCTTGCTGGCTCTTTCTTATGAATGGAAACCAGTAGTCTCAGTGAAAGGAGTGAACAACTACTAACTTACTGCAAGGAAAAGGACTTTTATATATCACATAATAAATGTGCCAGGTCCCTTTCACAGTACAAATAATAAGTTGCTACAGTGCCAGTAAGCATGCCAGTATATTTGCTAATTAACACCTGCTAGAGTTTATCCACTCAGCATTTATTGAGCATTTTATATTGGAGATACCATAGTGAGGCTTGGCTAAAATTGTACCGTGTAAAGATCGGTTTGTTGGGAGGAGACTAATATGAACTTTATTCCTAAATATACTCCCTAAACTGTACAAGTTCATCATAATAGATATTTTGTTTGAATCTTTTTATTGATACACAAAAATCTATTTTAAACTTAAAATGATATAAAAATTTCATTTCTTCCTTGTTTAAAAAATTTTCTCCCCACTTCAACAACTTTAGTATAAAATGTCTTACACCTGTCGGTGGCTAAAAATAATGATTATAATGATCACGCTGGCAACGAATCCTTATATACCATGTAGTAGTACACATGAGGCCCATTTTGTAGCTGTGAAAACTGGGGGCATGAGAAACTTACCTAAGGTCGCACAGCTCATAAGTGGTGGGGTTTGAATCCAGTAGTCTGGCAGTGTGGCTTCAGATTTTGTGCTAGTAAACTCTGACTAAACTGCTTTTTTGTTACATGATCAATATTCAGTCAGCTTACAACTGTGTTTTAGCAAAATTTTATTTTATTGCTATAAGAATGTATAATACTGACATCTCAGGGCATATTCTACAAATGCTAGATAAAACATTTTTCATATTAATGCATATAATCTATATTTAATACTGCAGTTATTATTTTCTGATAAAAATCAATTTCCGGAGTCTGTGAGTATTAAACTTCAAAGTCCTTTCATGTCCAAATATTATTTGGGCCTCATGAACGATTGATACTTCCGGTAGATCTTGAACTACAAGTATAAAGTCATGGATGCTTGCAAGGCTCTCTAGTGCTTCTCCAGACTTTTAGGGACCAATATTAATGATGAGCTATCTAAATCTTGTTCTTTCACAGAGACTTTTATTTTCCTCACTTGTTTTTTTAAAAGTTGCTCAGTATTCTTGATATTATTCAGATATTAAAAAAATTCTCTTGAAGTTTACAGTGTATCCAGTGTTTTATTCTCCATCAAGTCAGTCATTTGTCTTCAAGCTTTTGTTTTTCTTTATTGAATAATTTTTAATATTATTTATCTAATTATTTTCCCTCCTTTGTTGCCTTTATTATTTGTTAAAAAAAATAACTACTGGATAAGTGCTGGATCTCCTTTATTTTCTATGTCTCTTTACTTGGGTTTATTTTTTATGTCTTTTTTTTTTTTTTGCTTAAAATTAGAGAAACTTTTCTCAAAATTATCAATCACATCACCTGCTTGTCTTTGTCCAATCTATCATCCAGTTTTCCCTTTACATTTTTTATTTTGTCCATTTTACTCAAGGAAAGGAGTAACGAAGGAGAGCTGAGATTCAAGAAAATAGTTTCAGCTGATTATAAACTAGAGATAAAGAGACATGAAAAAATTAGAAGTTCTGTTGGACCCTGACTCTGAGAACATTTCTGCTGAAGTATCAATGCTTTAATGATAACAATTCACACTCCTGGCTTTATGGGTTTACTTATACAACTTGCTACTATACAAAATCATTGACACATAGTAATAAGACTGTAAAGGCCCTTATTATAGTATTTAAAATTTAAAACTGATCTACTTGCAATACGTGGAAGACTCAAAGTTACAGTGTAGAATGTAAATGTTATATATCTTGATAATATAAAAATATAACTAAAATTATTGATTAGAGAGAAAGAAGTTGTGGATTCTGAGAGTGCAATAATTCTCACTTGTTAATACATTTAAAAGATATTGTCAGTGTTTTCAAACCAAGGGGAAAAAACCTCATAGATTGGGATAATAGTTGATTTTTAAAAAGGAGTGTTTACCTCTGAAGTGTGGGCAAAGGAGAGTAAAGGGAGAAAAAATTTCCCCTTTTATTTTAAACTCTTTTGTTTAATCACATACATAATTCTCTCATTGGCAGGTGAAAGCATAATAACTATAACTTTTTTTTTAAAGGACAGAAAAAATAGACCTCAGGGTTAATGTATTTTGGCATCACCTATCACAAATAGAAAAATTTGAATAATTTGGCATAATTTCTTTAATTGATAATGTTCCTAGAAATTACCTCTGAAATCAAATATTTATTGATAATTAATTTCATTTTTAAAAACTTTCCATTTTTCCTGCCAGTAAAAGCCAAGTTGTGGTTTAAGCCTAGTGTTTGGTGTATTATTCCTTTAGTAGCTGTTTGAATTGATTTCTCTGCTATTTGTCAATGCCTTTAAATCTGAACAATCATTCCAGAAAGGAATTTGCCCATTCTTTATAGAAGCTTAAAGGAAAAAGAGAAGGATCCCTGTATCAAATCAATGGCAGTTAACTTTTCTGTGAGAATATGTTGCCTTGGAATTCATGAAAAAAGAAAAAGTCTCCTAAGATGCTAAGATTAGATGGCATATGAGATTGGGATTGGCTTCTGAGTGCATGAAAAGAGACTTAAATGAGAAAATGTAAATTGCCTTGTTCTTTCCCTCTCTTTTCTTCTGTCTAAACAACAGAACAATTTGGTATCTATGTGCTTAAGTCTCCTGCACTTAGCACCAACTCTAACCTGTATGAGTCTATTTAACCTCAGATAGACGCTGACATGACTTGACTTCTGAATTGAGCTTCCATTTCTTTCACTGTTGCTAACTTTGAATGGTGCCATTGAAAATTGTCCTGGTTTCAATAGAAGTTAATCACTTAAAAAGTCTAATGAAGTTATAGTGAATAACAGAACAATGGGTGGGCCATAGTTTATGTCTGAAATCTTGATGGTTTCTTGCAAACAGAGTTTAAAAAAAAAGAACGTGAATTTATATGCTAGTCTGAACATAGAGCCCTCTTTCACGCATGATTTAACAAACATTAACAGGAGTAATACCATAGGAGTAAAATTTTTAGGTGAAAATAAATAATACATTAATAGTTTTAATAAAATTAAATTTAACTTGGCCTTGTCTTACTGTTACTTTTTTCAGTTAAGAAGCATCATATGGCTTCAAATAGGATTAATATATAATAATTTAAATACTTAGGTAACAGTTATTTTTGAGGAAATGTATATTAATTTTTTTTTGCATTTTGCTTTTTAGTTCACTTTATCACCCCATTTGGACATTTAATTATTTTTGTTTGTCCTGTTGGCTGTGTTATAAAAATGCATTTTTGTTTTATTTTCTGCTTTTCTTCAACCCTTCCTGAATATTACCATTAGTTATTTCTTAAATAAAAGCCTGTTTGTGAGGGTCCCTTGTCCAGCATCTGAAATTCTGATGGTTGTAACTGAAGGCTGTCTAAGAAATGGCAACAGATAACCTTTTAGTTCCATCTCTTGTATCACTACATTCATGAAAGTTTGGAATATAATCTGTTTTCACAAGTTCATCATGTAAAATTTTACTTTGTTTTTATTGACACAATTCCTTAAAAGTAGGATGACAATTTCCATCCCCACCTAATCAAATATTACTCAGCCTTTCATGCACGTTTGTGAAACTTTCCAAGATGATTTTAGCTTTGAAGAATTTCCTTCATCTAACTCCTAAAGTACTTTGGGTTAACTTAAATGTAATCTGGGTATAATCCATGGCCTTACATAGCCCCAAATCTGTACAGAATAATATTAAAAAAAAAAAAAAAAAAAGAACTGCATCCAGTGATCTTAAAGTATAATGTGTACATTTTTTACTAGGTTACGTCATGGCATGCAGAAAGTTCCCCAGAAATCCTTTCTAAGATCCTCCCAAAGTTCCACATTCATGTGACCCACAAAAATGATCTTTCTGGCTTCCCCTTATCCATGTCTTTTTCTCCTTGGCTAGATTACACCACCTCACCATTATCCTTCATTTTATCACATCATGATATTCTGTCTTCTTGCTGGAAGTGGTCATTGGGACTTTTGCTGCTTCCCACTTCCTAAATAACTCAAATTCCTTGCCTTATCCTCAACCTTTGGATTTCCCACAGAGAGAAGTTCAAAAATCTCCAGGTAATAGTAGTTCTTCCCTCTCTCTAACCAATTTTTGTTGTGAGACATCCGTTTGGAGACTTTGTAGTACATAACGGTTTCCATCACTGTCTTCTCTATATCATTTTCAACAAGTATTTTATAAATTGGTAATAGTGAACATTTTATCTACCCTTCAAGGCTGAAAAAAATGAGGGCAGGGGACACTTTTATTACTCATAGCTTAACCTCTAGCAATTCCCCAGTATATTTATTTCATGAATGAAAGAAAATATCTCAGCTATACTACGTGTAGGTGAAATAGCCAAGTAGCGAGGTCAGCTTCAGTCACAAACTTGCAATACAAGCAGATTGTCATGGGAACCTATCACAGGTACTCAAAGCCTTTATTCCTTCTGCATGTGGTGTTTAAGGATGTCTAAAGAAAATTTCTTTCCTAAGCATGCACATTGTTTTCCTGCTCCTAAATATACATGATAGCGGTCAATCAAATAAAATAATTTATGTTTGTCTGTTATATAATAAATTATGGTATTGGAAGTGGTAAGACAAAGCCTAATCAGATATCTTAACATTGGTATTTATTATGAGCTATCTAAATGTGTATATTCTATGGCTAAATGTTTAGTATGTTCCTATAATGCATAAATGTGTGTATTTTTAAAGTTACATTGATTTATAGCATTATGTAATTTAATGTGTACAGCATAATATTTTTACTTCTGTATACACTATGGCATGCTTACCACTGAGAATTGTTACTATCCATCACCAGACAGTTGATCCTTTTCACCCATTTCAGACAACGGTAACTTCTTAAATGTTAATTGCAATGTTGAATGTAAAATCATGTCAATGAACTTTTCATACTCTGCTACACCCAAAACCATCAGTCTAAAAAATTCTACTTCTGTGGTTTTTGTTTTATATTTGAATCATTTATGAACAAAATTAAAATATAAATTAATGAGTAAAAGAATATAAATTGATGAATAAAAGAATATAAACACACATACACACACACATAGGCATGATGTAGAGTATCATGATTAACTATCTTGCTGTCATATTCAAGCATCATCATAATCATTGTCACAACATTGATAATAATAGCTAGTGTTTACTGTGCTATCATTTTATGCCCAAAACTAATCTAAGAGATTTACAAAAATTAACTCATTTAATAGTCATAAAAATTAAGAAGTGAATTGAGCACAGGTAAACCCAAGACCACACTGTTATAATTGAATGAGAGAGAGAAAATAGTATGAAAATTGATGTGAATGTCAAGATATAAATTTCCAACATTCTTACTTGGAGCAGTGTATAAGACTTTGTGTGGAGCTCTAAACTACTGCTCTTCATTGTAGCAATTGTTCTTGTAGTGGATGCTTATTTGAGCTTCAGGTATCAGAGTCAGCCCATGTCACTAGGTAGAGTAAAGAAGGTGGCTATGAATCTGACAGGACGTAGCTTTATAATTGCCACAATACAATGATCATTACCACATCAGGATGTGAATGTGCCACACAAGCTTGAGAAGAATGTGTATTCTGCTCTTGTTTGATGGAGTATTCCATAATGTCAGATAGGTCAAGTTAATTGATGGTGCTGTCCGAGTCAGCTGTATCCTTACTGATTTTCTGCCTGCTTGATCTATCAATTATTGAAATGAAATCTTTACCTTTAATAATGGGTTTGTCTATTTTTCCTCTCAGTTCTATCAATTTTTACCTCTCTTGTATTTTAACATACATATTGTTCTTGTATGTTATTCTGTGCATACACATTTAGGATTGCTACGTCTTCTTGGAGAATTCACTCTTTTATAATTATGTAGTGTCCTTCTTTATACCTGATAATTTTCTGTTCTGAAGTCTTACTTTGTCTGAAGTTAATACAGTTATTCTAGATTAAAAAAAAATTCATGCTAACATGGTATGTCATTGTTCATTCCTTTACTTATAACCTAAGTCTTTATCTAGATATTATATGGTTTGTCTTTTTTGGATCTACTTTGATAGTCTTTGTCTTCTAATTGGTGCATTTAGACCATTCACGTTTAAAATAGTGACTGACACAGTTGGATTGATATCCGCCATGTTGTAATTATTTTCTGTTTATTGCACTTTTTTCTTTGGGAAGTAGAGATGAAAGTCCCTAGGTTTATTACTCCTTGGAATATAAATGGCTCCAGGGGGGATGCATGCAGATCTCTCTAGGGTGTCTTTCTTGAATTTCCAATTTAATTTTTTCAGAAAGCTCTGACCATACAGAAACATGGAAATACTTAAATACCATTGCTCCCTGACAGTTTTTTAGTCTGTCTGTATCAGTTCTGGAATCTTTAAACTTAGAGACTTTCATTTAACCTCCTTTTCCTCCCTTAATGAACATCTTTAATATTTTAAACATAGTATTTAACTTGATTCTGGGAGTCATTCAAAAGGTTAACCAAACCTTTCTGAAAGATGAAAGATGATAAATTTCTGAAAACCTTTGTTACCAAATAATATTTATTTGAAATGATTAATGATATTCTTTTTACTTACCACTCACACTTACATTTTATAAAATGTAATCATTCATATTTAGAGTTTAAAGGATTTACCTATTATTGGTAACAGCTTTTTGCTTTTAGGGAAGCTTTCTCTGGTTATAATAAAAACTGGTTCATTTCCCTTCACAAATTTCTCTTCACAAATTTGCAAACTCACCAAAGCCCTCAATCTGTTTTTCCACAAAGATGTAGCAGAACTTTGCTGTTGAATCCTTTCTCAAAATAAAAGTATGATTTTTTTGAGACCTATATCAACTCCATCTGGATTTATTTTGTGTGACTGTACTTAAAGTTTTTTCTTTACTCATGTGACTACCTGAAAAATTGAGAGTATTGTATTTTAGCCAGACTAGTATGTTCAATTCTACCAATTCTACATCAACCAGAAAGAAATGTTCTTATTTAAAACAAACAAATAACTAAAATACCCCTGATTACCTTTTTATTCTGTGAAGTCCGAGAATGAGTGGGTCAGACAGTAATCTTTTAGAAAGACAATTCAGAATGCTGCTGGTTGAGCATAATTCTCTTGGCTCTCTGACCTGAAAAGAAGCTTTGCTCTTCAAAACTCCAAATCACCTCCTTCAAGGGATTTTCTTCTTTTGATCTGAGAATCACTGACAACTTTTGCCTTTCTCAGCCCTGTCTGAACATATATTCCTTAGGGTTGTTGTTATGATTTCAAGTAGAAAAACCCCACTTGATGTTAGTTTTATATGGAATCTTATGATCTGTTTCACTCCTCTTATTTTATAGGCCAATAAATATTTATTAAATTTCTACTACATATATAGGAAAAGGATTAGTGATATTTTATATAGTAAGGCTTTAAATACACTGTCACAGAAGCAGGAGAGGAAAGATTTTGAAAAAGGCAGAAATAATCTTCACTGAATAATAAGTTCAGCACTTTTTTCATTAAAAAGAAGAAATGATTTTCATTTTAAAAAGGAAAATAATTCTAAAAGACTTTGGAGTAAGTCTTACTGTACTACACTTGGCTTTGTAAAACTCCTTGACTCTGGAAATTCTTAGATGAGTAATGTAGATAGTGGTTGCTGCTTAAGTGTGCTTATGTGTAACCCTAATTCATCACTGTCCAATGGTTAATAGATTTAGTGTGTCTACATTAAAAAAACACGTGCACTCTTTTTTTAAAAAAACATAATCTGTCTTGTTTTTGTCATGTTGGCAATGGAAAATAGTTTTATTTTTATAAAGATTACAAAATTTATTGGGAAAGGGTATCTGATGGTATTAAAAATGTCTTCCTCAAAGCAATTTCAGATGATACCAAAGTCACTTACTGATGCTCAATTTTGTGACACAGTCATACACCAACAATTTGCTAAAGGTGGTCCAGAATACTAATGGTGATTTTTTTTTTTAGCAAAGAAAATGTGAATGGATACTGAATTGAATGAATGTTAAACTAAAACTAAGATTATTTTTTAGTTTAGTACAGTAGCACATACTATCAAATCAAGTCATCTTTTGCCTGTGTGGTTAAAAAGCATTTTTCAGGAAAATATTTTACTTCTTAAATAAAGCACTTTTTTTCTGGAAATATTTGGGTCACATCACTATTTCCTCAGTGTGGTTAATTATCTAATAGAAAAGAAAATAAGCACAAATTCTGAGACCAGAAAAATAGGGATTTTGCATATATCAGTAATTTATTTGGCTTGAAGCCTAGGGTTTGTAGGTCCCACATGCTATGCCCTCTTATGCTAAAATTCCTTTTCTCCCCACATCTCCCCTCTATCTTACTCATCTTTAAATTTTACTTCAAATACCACTTCCTCAGGGAAGCATTCCCAGACTCTCCAATAAGGTCAGGGCCTAACCTATATTTACTTGTATCTAGTGCTTATCAGATATAGAATTAAAGAGTAGTTGTTCAGTGCTATTAATTATCACTAGAAAGAAAGCTCTCCATGGGTTTGGGCCATGAGTACATTGTTCATGGTTGTATCCCTACAGTCAGAACAGTGCTTTGAACATATTGCCCGCTCAATAAATGTTTGTTTGGATGACTGAAGGAGGAGATTAAAAAATGAGACTAGAAAGTATATTGGATTCAAATAATCATGGACTTTGAATTAATTTTTTTTCTTCTGTAGGCACTTAGGGACTCATGAAGAATTGGTAGCAGTAGATTGACAAAAGGAAAGCAGAACTCATGTCAAATCATTTGTGCAGAAAGCTTTGAGGGTAGCAAGACCAGAGGGAAGTAGCCTATCAGAGTATTTATGGCTGTCCACTTTGAAGATGATATGGCAACCGTAGTACGAGAGATGGTGGCTTTTGGAATGGATTCATGACATATTCCAAGAAAAGAATTAAGAGCCCTTTGCCTTTGATTCAGCCTGGAAGTGGATTATTCAAGATAATTCTAAGATTTCAAGCCTTGGGATAGGATGAATGGTAATGACATTATTCAAGAAAAGTCCAGTCAAGAGGAAGAGCATGTTTGGGGAGGAATAACAATAGCAATAAAGATGAGTTTTCCCTAAGTGAGAAGTTTCTTCCTGTTTTATAGTATAGTAGACACTGCGTACATTCTTTCTAATCTGTGCAGTAGTTCAGTATTACACTTTCATTTTAAGCATTAGGGAAGGTAAGGCTCTCTGAGGTTAAGAAACCTGCCTAAAGTCACATGGTTTGGAAGTATCAGAATATGGATTTGAGTTTGGATTTTATGCTGGCTCTATTATACCATATTAGAGAGGATAAGATGCTAAGATAAATGATTGAAGCTATTCATATACACATAATATAGAAATATGATATATGTATATATGATTATATATGTGTTCATGTGTGTGTATGTGTATGCTGCATTTGAGAAATTAAAAAAAATTTATGGATATTTAGCAGATGGTTAGAATTTTGAGACAAGGTTCTAGAGTGACATTGAAATTTGAAATAGGCAATTGATTCCCTTATCAAGTTCTTATATATAAAATAAGGCTGAATGTGTATTAAAAACTTGCTAAATTTTAATGTTCTTAGATTAATAATAGCCATAATAAAACATGTGAAGGGAATTACAACCCCAACCTTCTTCTTTTGTAACTAAGGTTGAAAAAATCAGTCTTTCGTAAAAGATTATGGTTATATTCATATTCAGAATGTTTCCACTAAAAAGGTCTTGTGGTTATTATGTTCACTTTATATTAAAAGTAAACGTCTCACTTTTATTTATATTTTATGTGTCTCATCAGATTCTTTTTGTGTGACAGATAATTTAAAGCCTTTAAAAATAGCTGTTTACAAGATGCCAATTCAGATACTGTGGGTTTCTTTCTCTAATGAGAGGTCCTAATGAACGATGTAATGATCCAGGAAGATGACAAAAGGGACTTAATAATTGAAAATTGACTGTAAGGATAGTTCTGTAGAAGTATATTAAAATCATATATCAATGAATATTTTGGAGGTGATTATTTCACATTCGAATGGAGAAAATGAAAGCACCAACAGGGAACATATGCAGTGATTTTGTCTGTCCTTGTAAATTCTTGAGCTGCAGCTCTAGAGTATTGGCTCTGACCAGACTATGCTGGATATTTCCATTTCTGAATTACACATACAATTTTATATTGTACCTCATAGTCTCATGCTTAATAATGTGTTGCTTTTGAACAATATTTCAGTTTCAATGTAAGCACAGCTTATCTCTTCAAATTGGCAGCAAGCTTCTCCTTTAGGGCCTGCACACATTTCCTACAAATATTTATATCTGTACAATGTCTAATGATAAGCTGAATACAGGATATAAAAGGATTCTTAGGGAATTTTTAGGGACATCTACTCTGGTTGCATAGAAAGGTGGAGATATTTGTTGCTGTCAAACAACTCGGGGGAAAAACTGATAAAATGGCAGAATTTAGGTGAAGTTCTGATTAAGCCACGTGACTGCAGTTTCCTCACCTGTAAAATAGTGATAAACAATTTACCAGTTGTGTGTTAAGAGAAAGTGAATTTTCGATAATTAAGTGAGCATTTAGAAAGTTAGTGCTATTATTATTTTTCCTAATACTGTGACATGATATATACTAAAGAGAACTTAGACAATACTATTTTGTATTTTTATACCCAGAAAACTTCAGAATAGGAAAATAAATAGGATTAGTTGAATGAGATGATCTCAGTGATCAGACTGTTAAAAATTGCAGTTTTTACTTTTTTTGATATGTTGAACAAAGACTTAGGAAACAGTGAGATGATAGCAAATACCTATGCACTGTGCTGAGTACAGAAAGATGGGTGAGATAAACATGGTCCCTACACTCATAAAATTGAGAGAATGAACATAGCACAAAAGAAAATACAACACAAACACCAGGAAATGTAGAATGATAAATCGTTTGAAAAATTTTAAAGTGTTCATCGTATAGCCATTGAATAATTTTAGATGAGCTCAATTCTTGTTGTCATTTTATTTCCCAAAAAGCCTTAAATAATTCACCAAGTTTATATCTTATTGCTTCTTATGTCAAAGGTAACATTTGGTAAGTAAAATTTGATATAAATTGCTTTGAAATTTCACAACGATATTTCAGACTTTTAACTTTAACGTTTAAGCCTTCATGTCTCCATCTACTTAATAGGAATATAAATATCGATCTCACCTATACGAAAGTTGTTATTCAAACACTTTGAAACTGTAACACAGTGTGCAAATATTAGATATTATTTAACTCCAGCTAGCCAAACAAGGTTGATATGGATGTTTCAGTGTTGCTGCTGCTAGCAAAACATGTTAACTCAGCAAGCGATATTCTTCATATATTCTATGAAGATATTTACATCATGAACTTTCCATTAATAAAAATTAATCACTTAACAAGGAGAGTATTTTATTGTGTTTTAGGAAGAATTAGGGAAAGTGTAAGTAGTACAATGTATTGTAAGCCCTCAGGCTCCAAAGTCCCACAGACTTCTCTTTGCATCCTGGCCCCAATACTAATAATGTTTCTCCTTAGATGAGTAGCTTAAAATAGTATTTTTTAAATGCCTATAATACCCCAAGCACTGTTGCAAATGCTTTACATATGTGGGGTTTTTTAATCTTCCCAGCAACACTAGACATAAATTACCACTGTTTTCTTTGTTTGTTAGATGAGGTTACTCATTTAATGAATGATAGAGACAAGATTTGACCCCAGCAGTGTTTACCAGGGCCTGTGCTCTCTGCCGTATCTCTCCCTTATCTGTAAAAGGGATTTTGACTATAAGTTTCTGAGGATTAAATGACACAGTAGGTGATTAATAAATACCGATTCAACAGCACCCTGTAAACACTCAACAGTATGATTAGAGTGATATATTTCATGCATCTATTGGTCAATATATCCATTTTTCAAAACTCGGGTAGTGATATTAAAACTAACAAAACTTTTGAACAGTGCAAAAAAAGAGACCATTGATAGTTATTAATTTCAAGTTGTTAATAACGAACCAAGTGAAATCAGTTGCTTATCAGTAGCACTGAAAACATTAAGTACAACTTTAGAGGATATAGTGTTTTTGATGGGGTGATTACTAGTGTGGAGGAGACTACATTTCTTCCCCCACTAACACTCACTATCAAATTAGATGACGTTTCTAATTTTAGTCAAGAGTATCATATCTAGAATAAGCACAGAGAGTAGGAGCAGATGGAGCATGCACCTTGACCCCCGGGGGCAAATAGTTCCAAGAAATCTTCTCTCACCATTCTTAGAAAGCTCAGTTCTTGCTAGGACACTGGCTTTTCATTATCAGGGCTTATGTCACCATTCAAGAAATTATACATTAGCAATGTATGAATGTGCACCTACGAGGAGTAGTAACAAGCTCTGCCTTAGCCAGAGTCACAGCTTCGTTTAAGTTTAACATAATCAGGAGCCCAATCTGGAGGTTAAGACTACTATCTCCGGTATTCCAGCCAAGGGCAGTCCTTTATTGGGTTCTAACAGTCTATGAATGGATGGTTTGCTCTGTTCTTTAGAGCTGTGCTAGAGCTGTACATCTCAAACTTTAATTTGTGTAGAAAGCATCTGGGGAGCTCATTATGGGGATTGTGATTCATTTGGCCTGTGGTAGAGATTGAGCCGTCTGTATTTCAACCAAATTATCAGATATTTTCCATGCAGCTGATCAACAGATGATGCTTGGAACAGCAAGGCTTTGAAGCCCAGATGATGCATTACCTGGGTGAGTTTCATAGATCCGCAGGGGATTTTAAAGATCAATCTCATCTGATACTCAGAGCCAGATCACTATATTTTTAATCTGTGTTGTTCTGATTTTTAAGCTACCATTTATATTTCAGGGACCTTCGATTAATTATGACTTAGATCTGGAATAATTTTTCTTTAACTTGTTCCTCAGACCCACTGACCATGTTCATAATCATTGTTTGAACCAGAATATAAGCATTGGGGTTTGTTTGTTTTCTCTACCGAAACTCCTTTTCCTTGGGTCCTTTGTGATAAACACCATTATTTTTTCCACTATGGAATGATAGTACTTCGATGTTGAAGCATGAGGCCAAGACCATAACCTCATCAGAATGTATTTTAACTTGAACAAGTCTGTCTTCATTGCCTGAGGGAGGATGCATTATTAGTGGAATGTGCTTTATTTCTTGACACAGAAAAGAAAATATAAAAGCTGTGTCTCTACTATATCTTTAAAACAAAATCAGCCTCATATGAACCAACTGTCTTAAATGATGTTGTGGCAAGGAAAAATGTTAACACAACTCAACTATGATATGATATGATACGTGATTTGTATAATCTGAGATCAACAATATTATAGGTTTTGAATTTTTAGTTCAAAGTAAACCTAGTGCCTATACGAAATTATTGAGACTAAGTAACTTTTGGATTGCAATAATCGTGGGCTGTAATGATGGTTTAAGTACAGTGATTCTTAGTAGGGGTGAAAAGGAGGCATAACCAAATCTTTGGAGATTTTTCAAAGGTTAAGGCAATACTTGTCATCCAACACTTCACCAGCGTGCATTTCAGATACACTGCACCTGGGATGGAAGTCTCTGCCTGTGGATTTCCAGATGGTTATGTGATAATAGTTTTTAAATTACTGTTTTTATTTTTTAAATTGCGGTGTGATATACATAACTTAAAATTTACCATTTTTACTATTTAAAGTGTATAGTTCTGTGATATTAAGTAGATTCATAAGGTGAAATCATCACCTTCACCTCTGGAACTTACTTAATTTTTCACTTAGATTTTTCTTTTCTAGAGTTTCTCACCCATGTTTAAATAAATGTATAGATATTTTAAATTTATGAGATTACTTTTTTAAATGGTAGAATTGAGTTCCATCTGTCTGAGGGCATTGAAAAAAAATTTGACTTTCAAAATTATGACTCCTGTTTTGCTGTTGTCCCTCGTGACTTCCTTTTTATAGGAATATTTTCTTTAAACATATTGACAGTCAACTTGACAAGCTGTCACTTCTGGCAAATGCCACTTTTTCCATGAGTAATTTTCTTCTTTCTACAAACAGTATTAGTCACTATATCTTACTATATTGAGTATCTCCTTTTAACACTAATAATATAAAATACTTCGATAATTCTCATGAAAAAATATCATACTGAAACAAAAATTAGAGGACCAAATATATTTTCTCAGAAAGAAACAAATTCTTCTTTCTTGATGATAGTGGCCAAAACAATTAAATAAATTGAAATTTAAACAAAATGAATACATTTTCATATGAAATAGAGGCTACCAATAAAATTGTGAGAATTTGCATTAACAGACTCAATACCCCATGCAAGTTAAGCTTTTCAAGATTTTACAGATTAAGGAGATTAAAGTATTTGTTACTTTTCTGGAGCAACTCTTTCAACTAGTTGAGGGCCTGGTCACATCCTCTTCTTCCACTATAGTTCACGTAGGCCCTGGGAAGGACAAGTACAGAATGCTATGAAAGGGAAAACAGGGATGATTAACTTTTTGTTAAGATTTCCAAGGAATTGTTTATCAAGAATCAAGGAAACTTCCCTGAACTTTAGAACAGAGACTTGATACCAAATAGATGTTTGCTAAGAAAAGACTTAGGATGAAGCATTCCTGTTAATGGGGAAGCCTGAGCAAAAGTCAAGGAAGGCAACAGAAGGGAAGTTATTAGGGCTGAAGGTGAGCTCAGGAAAGAGAGCTTGGTCTATATACATAGGTTGTAGTTCACGTGAAACCTAGGGGAAGGCTTTAAACTTCTTGGAACTGTAAGTGCAATGGGAAGGCCCTATAATATTTGAAGAAGGAAATTAGCATTTAAAAATTTTATTTTTAGGAAAATAACTTTTGTTACTAAATGGTGACTATGAGGCAAGAATGTTTATGGGGATAAAGTTAGGCTGTTCTTGCTGAAGTCTAGGAATACTTATTTACTCTCTTGGTGTAAATGAGATGAAAGTTACTACAGGAGCACCACATGTGCTCAATAACTGAGGGTGTGATATACTTGCCTACAGGAACATGAACAAGACTTGAACAGCTGTTAATGTCTGTTGTCCTTACGAAGTTTATTTCATCAAGCATACAGTGTTTCAGCCCTTATTAACTTATTTCACAAGGCATTATATATCTGACTGTGATCCCTTCCTTCAGTGCTGCTTTGCTGTTTGTATGTGTGTGGGACACCCAACTGCTCTCTGTAGTCATAGTTTATAAATGCGCTGTTACAAACATTTATCAGGTCTCTGAAAATGACTCTTCAACAAAATTAGCATTATATTCTCATTAAAGTATTGACTTTGGAATCAAACTTGTGTTTGAATTCTGGCTCTGCCACTTACCAGGCATTTGAACTTTGAATAAGATATTTATTCTTTCTGAATATCAGTTTCCTCATCTAGAAATAGGGATAAAAACATTTACCTTGTAAAATTGTTGTTTATATAAAGCCATCTATGAAAAAGACTTAGGCTAGTGACTGACACATAATAAACATTAGTAAGGGATAGATGCACAAATGGTACCAAAAACATGGATAGTGTAGCTGACAAATATGCTTAAATTCTACAGTGCAAATTATTTTTAGAAAATATATCTAAATAACCATATGAATATACTAGGGGCAAGAATGCTATTAGATTTTCAGACCCAAGAAAAATTTATCAAGTTTAAATATATTTCTCTTTGCTTGGTTAGCTTTACATATTTGCATGTATAATTATTTAAATTTGTCTTATATTACTGAAGTGCCAGACAATAAATTGCATTATCCAGACTAAAAATGTGAAGAGAAAAAAATTTAATTCTAATGCCTGGTCTTTTTGGAGATGCAGTATGCAATATCAGAGAATTCTTTTGCCTTCTCTTTTTTTGTGCACCTAATAGGTCTGTCATTTCTTTTTGAATCAGCCTTTTCACAGAGCTATTTTCTTATAAATCTCACCAACTTCCTCAACACCTATATTTTTAAATGCAAATCATTCTTAAATGGGATTAAAATATGGTACTCTGTTAAGATGTAAAACCAGCTTTTTTCTATTTAGTTGTTAAATAACAAAAATTCAACTGAGTAAATTTAAAGATCAAATTGGCTTTATTAAATGATTCATGAATCAGCCAGCATCCCATCTAGCAGATAGAATCAAGCTCTGCTGAGCTGTAGGAAAGGTTTTTAAAGGCAGAAAGAGGGCAGAAAAGGGATTTATGAACAAAGAATGCGTTGTTTCGAGCAAAGTCACCCTCCTATGAGGGATGGAGGGGTTTTATCTGGCAGATTATCTCGCTAGTGCTGACCAAGTTATTCCAGGTTGACTGGTTAAAGGTTACATTCCTGGAGGAGGTTGAAACTACAGTTAGGTTAGTTAGGTATTAAGTCTTGCTTTGGTGACTTGGGCTTAGAACAAGTGACTCCATTTTGGGCTTGTTGTCTTTGTTTTAACACATTTGAGGGTTGATCTGATGCATTATTTGACCTATATTGCTCCTCCAAATCTTCCTAGCTTGCCCCACTAATGACAGTTTCAATGATGTGGGTATTTGCAGTGGAGTTGCTCCTAATAAGGAAGTAGCAGTGTTGTCTTTCAGACGTCATTCAGCCTGAAAAGTACTGTTTTTCTCACTTAGAGATATAAATGTGTATAAAACCCTTTTTTAAACCACCACAGCACAGCAGGGGTTGGTGGGGAGGAAAAACAGCCCTACTAAACTTGCAGCATTTGTAGTTTTGGATGTTGTGGTTTCCAGGCTAACACTTAACCATTCTTCCTTCAAAACTTATACACAGAACGCTGATAGCTAAATGGTGACCAAATCACTTGATTTATTTATTTCTGGCAGTCATCCAATACCTACCAGAATGCGAGACTCTGTTAACAATAGCTGGACCAAGAGAGCGAACTGCTCGGCCTGGGCCTGAAATAAGGCCTTCTGCTGTCTGCCCATTAACTGAAGACAAATGGGCCAGCAGTGGCTGATGATAAACCACAGTGAGTAGGCAGCTCTCATCTTTAGCAGTTTCTCCATGGTTTATACAAACAGAGGCATTACCCTATATGTATTTGAAGAAGAGAACTTCCCTGGCCTGGTTCTTACATTGAGAGAAACTGACCCAATCCAGTAATAAATTCTAGCTCCTTGCATGTCAGTTTCTGACCAATAAGAATAGGGATGCTACCTTCTTGAGCAAGGCAGGTGATAAGATGGAAGTAGAGGGGGCCAAAGTGCCTTGCTTGAGGATGGGACTGTGACTACAATGTCAAGAGAGGAGCAAAAAGTTCCCTTGCAACTCAGCTAAAGGTCATGTGGATTCATCTGGGAACAGGAGTGAAAAAATGAGCAACAGATGAGTTTCTAAAGTTGGTGGAGTTGAGACAGGCTGTAATTTAAAGATTAAAGTTGAATACCCATAGTTCTTTAATTGGATTGTACCACTATTTAAATCATAGTTTTGAGAGAAATAACCATTATATGAGATGGGAGATATTAATTATAAGAGGCAACCTGATTTTCAAAATGTTACAATGGGAGAAAAAAAGGTAATTCTTAAAATTAGGCAATTCTAAGATAGTGCAAGGTTAAACCAAAAGATTTCTAAAATTACTGGAAAGTATATGCCCTGTTTGATGGGAGCCCCATTCCCACTTTTTTCTCTTCCTCCTTGCCCCTCTCTTTTTTCTATTTATCACTAAAAACCAACTTGATGTGGCCACCTATTTCAAGGAAACCACCTGCCCTGGGGACAAGCTAACATGGGATTCAAACTGCAGAGAAAGCAAGTTGGAGGAAAAAGGAAGGGGGGGGGGCCTTCAAGTTAAGTCAGTATTTTCCTGCCTACTCTTGGCAGAGTGTTTTGCCAACAGTGTATTTGAATTCACATTGTGGGTTTAATTCTTTTCATTTAATCCTTTAGTTAATTTTATAAAGTCAAAAATAAAGAAGCACTGCTGGCACTGTTGAAAAGAGATAACTGATTCATAGGGAACCTATGGGTATTTCAGCCACTAACGATGTATTAAATTGGGCTCAACTAATACAAGTTAACAGTTTTCCTAAGATAAAAGACTTGGTTTGGCGTGAACAAGTCCTTATAGTTGTGAGATTTTATTTTATGATCCTGTTAATAGATTTTCTGTAAAGAAAACTTACTTTAGATTGTGATGTAATGGTCAATGACTAAGAAGAAACAAGAAGTTGCTTTTTTCCTTCCATCTTCCCTTTCCCCCTACTTCCATGGTTCATGTAGGCAAGAATGTAATGTTAAGTGAAATATAGCATTTTTGTTAAAAGAGTGGTATAGCCCAGGATATGTATAGTTTCAAAAAAAGGAGCTAGTCTTTCTATATTTTAAGGAAGTTTTAAAAAAATTACTGTATTCATTAAAGACTCACTATTTTAAGTGTGTCTAGACTTGCAAATATAAATTAGGTCTATTTGCATCTTAAGATTTCACTGGATATAAATTGTATTCAGTTTTAGGTACTACTTGTGTATAAATTCAGTGTGAAATGCCTAAATCCTCTGTGAAGGCATTTAACCTTGATTCCTTTATACTACCTCAATTTTTACATTTATATGTATTTCCTTGTGTTTTTATATGCATGCATTTGACCCCACCTAAAATGTGGCCACTAAACATTTTTAAATCCCCTTTCCTGCTGAGCCCAAGACTAAGGTGCTAAGTAGGTGTCAAATATTCTGAACATTTTTAATTTGTAAACAAAAGTTTTTAATTTGTAAGCAGAAGTTTTATATATGGTATGGTGTCTTTGCTTTTTCTCTTTGTAAGATATGAGACCCAAGTAGCTTTCTAGCATCGTAACAGAAGAAAAACACTCTCAGAAGTTAGATGAGATTGGAAGTCATTGTGCTGTTATCCGAGGAGGTACTTTGTTGAGTAACTCATATGTCTCACAACCTTGGTTTCTTGTACAAGAAGTAGTTTGAAACCAGGTTGTTAAGTTTCCTTCTAATGCAGAGGATCAAAACCAATAATGTGATTTACGTAGTTCAAAAACCTAGTACCACATTTCAACAGCAAAATGGTCATAAACCTCCAATGGTGGCAAACTGAGTGCTTGTCATTTGGGCAGCACAGTCATGCAATGTGAAATCTGTGTGTGCATTCCTTCTTCAAAAGAAGCCAAATAGGAACTTTCCACCCTCAGCATGTAGCAAATACACTTGCCAATGCAGAAAGTAAAGAACTCACAAAATCCCTTTTTTTGCTGAAATTAAAAAATGTTGCCACTGTTTTCAGTCATGAAATACTTTTTCCTTTGCCAGGTATAATTGTTGCTTGATTCAATTCAGAAATAGGTCATCTTTTTTATATTCCTTCGGAGTTTTTAAAAAATAAATAGTTTGATCAGGAATTGGTCATTTCAAACCATCTTTGCTCTGAGCTCCCTGTCAGTTGGATCAGTCCCCAAGAGTTGGAAACTCTGGGAAGACAATTATCAAAGAATTAGTTGAAATACTTTTTTGAATGACTAAACTGATATTATCTACTATTTATAAAAGAAGACTGTATTCTTGATTAACTCTGAAGTCTGCACTTGAAAAGTTTATTCTAGTATATTTTACTAGAATTTAAAATCATGACATTTGAAAAATATATATTATAATTAAACACTGAGGGTACTTCTTGTGGTTATTATGTATTTCTTAAGTGTTCCATGGTAAATGTGACCTATAAATCTCCTAAATTAAATGGTTGAGAGTAAATTTACTTTCTGTGGAAACGTTTGGATTACTCCAGGAGTAAAAATAACAGATTGATAGCATAGTATTATTTATTATCAACTTTCATTTTGATTTATGTGCCAACCAAATGCCAATGAATAAAAATCACACTAGATTGTCAAAATTCATGGACTGATGTTGGAGACAGAGATATTGAATAATATCCTCCAAACTGAGAAGGAACTTTGAGACCAAAAAATGAAGCAGGTAGCCATGAAGTGTGATTATGAAGTTTACTATGGGTAACTCACATAGAGAAAGATCGGGCGGATGATAATTCAGAGGCATTTACAATTGCACTCTGTAATGTAGAAAGGGGTACAGGGGGATTGAAAGGGGCCAAATGCAAAAATAGAATCTCTGATTACTAAATGAGAAGCATGTTGGCACCACTGAAAATTGGGTTTTTCCCCCTGCCCCCAGGGGTCTCTTGACCATAAACCATCTGTGTCAGCAAAAGGCATTCTTCCAGTTTTCATATCAGATGCAGGCAAGGGTACAAGTTGATAGGGAATTTATCTGGCTTTGGCATATTCCTCGTGAGTAGGCTAAAGCTCAGTTACACAGAAAGGGGGGTGGGTAGGACTGAGGGCCTAAGATGGAACTGACAAAATGGAGTCAGTGTGGTTCAGCCACACAAATGGTACATTTAAAATTTATGCCTTTGGTTGTATGTAAGATTTGCATTTAAAAAGCAAGGATATTGAACGCTAGTTAATGACATGCATGCTGAAATGTTTAAGGGTAAAGAGTACCAATGTCTGCAACTTACACTGAAGTAAAATGTGATGGATGGAGGGATGAATAGATGAATATACATGTAGAGTAGTTCCCCCACCCCTTCTCCGTGATTTTACTTTCCTCGCTTTCAGTTACCCCGAGGTCAAATGCGGTGTAAAAATATTACATGGAAACTTCCAGAAATAAACAATTCTTAAGTTTTAAACTGTGTGCCATTTCAAGTTGCCTGATAAAATCTCCTGCTGTCCCTCTGTGTCCTGCCTGGTATGTGATCATCCCTTTGTCCAGCGTATCACACCTAGTAGCCGTCTTGGTTATAGGGCGGACTATCTCCTATAACCAAGTATCGCAGTGCTTGTGTTCAAGTAACCCTTATTTTACTTAATAATGGCCCCAAAGCACAAGAGTAGTGATGCTGGCAATTTAGATATGCCAAAGGGAAGATGTAGTGGAAAGGTAAAAGTTCTCAGTAAGGAAAGAAAAGAAATTGTATGCTGAGGTTGCTAAGATCTACAGTAGGAGTGAATCTTCTATATGTGAAATTGTGAAGAAGGGAAACGAAATTCATGGTAGTTTTGCTGTTGGACTTCAAACTGCAAAAGTTATGGCCACAGTGCATGATAACTGCTTAGAAAAGGCATTAAATGTGTACAGTTAAGATATTTTGAGAGAGACTGACCACATTCACGTAACTTTTATTATAGTGTATTGTTATAAATTGTTTTATTTTATTATTAGTTATTGTTGGTAATCTCTGTGCCTAATTTATAAATTAAACCTTATTATAGGTGTGTATGTATAGGAAAAAATATATAGGATTTAGTACTATCTGTGGTTTCAGGTATCCACTGGGGGTCTTAGAACATAGCCCCTTCAGTTAAGGGGGAACTACTGAATATGTGATAAAGCAAGTATAGTAAAATGTTACTTGTACAATCTAGATGGTTAGTATATGGATATCTGCTGTACAATTCTTTCAACTTTTCTGTGTGTTTGAAAATTTCTGTAATAAAATGTGGGGAAAAGCTTAAATTGTGCTTTATTAAAGTTCTGTAAAGACTATTAAAATAGTGTAAGTATCCATGCTTCATCAAAGTCTCTTACATTCACAAAAATTATGTTCTTTTTGGTCTGGAAATCATGTAATAATGATTTTTTAATTGAGTAGGAAAAATAGAACCTTTGTTCACAATTTAAGTTATTATGTAATATGTTAAAGTTTAAAGATGATTGTTCTTTAGTTTCTGTTATTAATGGATCCATTATCTTCCACTTGTTACTAAACAATTTCCTTAACGCTTTAGACATCCTTGGGTACATTTGATAGCATTTTCAATTTGAATGCTGTAAAGAATCAGTTTTACCTTTAGATTCATAAGTAAAATTCCCTTTGAATTCAGGAAATAATTTATCAGTGAAAAGATATTGTTACTAAACTCTTGATATTAGATAGCTTTATCTTGATTGTTTGAGGATAGTAATAGGCTTCTAAATGGCATGGTCACTTCACAGCCATGGGCAGGGTACTTTAAAGAGGTTATGTAATAGTCCAACAAATGAAATTAATACTTGGCAGCACCATTCCTATCATTGGTCTTTGGGAGGGGTCTCTAGTTGAACATGTTGTCTTCTCCCAATGATTCATATATGCAAATCTTCAATTCATAGCTCCCTCACTAAAAATAAGAACAGCAAAATGTAACTGCTTTCTTTAAAATTTTGGTAAAGTGTAGTTAGACTACATGTTGGAATTGATCCTGTTTACTATACCAACATTTGAAAAAGAATCTGTGTTACACCATTTAGTTTACTGAATTTTTAAAAACATTAGGACTCCATTTTAATAATAATTTTTTAAAAAGATTGCATGTATTAACAGCTTAAGTGTTAATAACCATATGTGGAGAGAATGCATAAAGAAAACAATTCAGTACCTCTTGAAACTAATTGGAATGTCACTAATTACAATACCAATTAACACATGATAAAGAATATGTGTGAATACAAGTACATGTGAACCATATTTTTATTCTATCTACGAATACTAAGTGACATACAGAATTATGAGGCTTATGAAGTATTCCCAGAGGTATCCACAGGCCCTGGGCTACCAGATTGATAAACAAAATTTAGGCAAAGCACTATGAAGGGATCTTGTCTTTAAAATTTTCAAAGAATGCATGTCCAAATACATATCCTGGAAAACGAAAGAGATTCTAAATTTATGAAGACAAGGTTCATATAGCTCTCTTGTGAAGCACCCTCTGGTAGGAGGTTAGGTGCATGTTGGGAATACAACAATTTTAATAAGAAAAACCTGAAAATAGAAATGAAAAAGTAAATTTCATGTGTACTATTGGAATATCTAAATGAGGGAAATAGGTTACTTTTAATTTCAAAGAAGCAAATGTGAAATTTCTCTCAGGTCATTTCATTTTCTCATATCCTTTATGGTGATATTAATGGGGCTTTTGTTTATCATAACAAATGTTGCTACAGATTACTTCTGCTGTTTTGATGCTTAGTAGACTACCAGTTGGGAAGTTTTTTTTTTTTTTTTCATTTCATTATGTTCTTTATGGAAACATTTAAAAAATTGATGTGAACAAGGAAGATAGTTTGCCGGTCCACCAAATACTTGAATTTTGGTTGCATTTCTAAGGGTTGTTAGCGGTGTTTTAAAATTGCCGTATGACTTAATTGCTAGGAGGACATATTAATATTTAAATATTAATTTTAATACCACGATAAAGCAGATTAATATGTTGAAATGAATATTTAAAATTTCCTAATGAGAAGATGATTATATAAAATTAACTTTGTATTTCTAATTTGGTAGGCTGTATCATTCATGGTACATGACAGTACTCTCCACCTGATTCATCTCTTTTTGCCAAATATTTCTGTATTCGTTGTTGAAGTCAATTCTCAGCATATTATAGTGTTGAGATGGTGAGGGAGTGGAGAATCAGGTTTTAACCTGAATTTATCATTTATAATGTGAAAACTGCTGGTAGTTAAAATTACCATAGAAAATCTTCTGAATTGCCTGGTCAGAATTTATGTTTTTTTGTATATACAACTCTGTACAGTAATTATGAAGCCTATTAAGGTTTTAAACCCACCAAACTAAACTAAATAACTGAAGGAAGTCTATTTTGCTGATCTTTGATATTCAAACTCTGTGCTTTTCAAATAACTAACAAGTACCTAGAGGTGGATGGGAGATGGATAGGTGATTCTATAGCTTAGCTATTTAGTAGGTAGTTGTTAGCTACCTGTTGCTATTTAAATTTATTATAGTTAAAAAATAGAAAATGTATTTCATCTGCTACATTAGCCACATTCAATGCTCAGTAGCCCTGGATGCTTAGTGGATACTATATTGAACAGCATAAAAAGACATTTCTATTACTACAGAACGTTCTGTTGAACAGCATTTTTCTCCTCAAGTGTTAGTTATTTCTTCCAGGGTTTTGTCCATTTTGTTTAGATAAACTTCTAAAAACATAACATGCTGTTTTGAGATTTATAGAAGCTTTTGGGGATCCAAGTTATCTATGACAACAATCAGTTTCACATTTTACATGCTGTTTTTCCTAAAAATATTCAATTAATATTGTATATATATATTTTATTGAGGAATACAATGTCAGTTTACAATGTGTCAATTTCTGTTGTACAGCATAAAGCTTCATGCATACATGAACATACATATATTCATTTTCATCTATTAATATTTCAATACACGAGTGCCAAATCCAGTGCTATGTCTCTGTTCTTCCTGTACTTGATCCTTCAGCAGAATTTGGCACAGTTGACCACTTGATCCTTCTGGAAACTCTTCTCTTCTGGAAAGTTTATGAACTGCATAAATTTTCATCCACTTTCATCCATCTCAGTCTACTTTCCTTATCATTTCTCTACCTCTAAATGTTAGTGTGGGTCCTGTCTTCACACTTTTTCCAGGATAACTCATCCAGTCTAGTGGCTTTAAATGCCAACTATATGCAAATGACCCTCAACATTTCTTGTACTTGATCCTAATTTCCCTCTTGAACGTGAAATGTATTTCTCAGTCTCCTTGACCTACCCAGTGGAGTTTGCATCTGATATGAATCTCAAGTTTAACATGGTCCAAACAGACCTCTTGATTTTCTCTAACAGACCTCCCAAGATAAGTATCAAAGAAACCTGCTCAGCCCTTTCCTTTTCCAAACTACCTTATCCAGTATGGCATCAGTATGAACCAATGGCTAATGTCAAATATATAAATGCTTTTATAAACATCATATATAATCTGTGAATCTTTTCACCTCTGCTCGTATCCTAAATCTCTCTATTTCTCCAGTGTTTTCTTCATTATCACTATTTTATATCCCCATTGTTTCTCACCTAGGCTATCACCATTATTTTTTATAAGGTCTTTTTGCTTTTGTCACTCTCTAATTAAATTTCCCTGTTCCCTTCTACAGATGAAATAAACTTTTAATAGAATATTATTTGTTCTATTAAAACAACGTTTAATAAAATGAAATAAACTTTTAATAGAACATTATTTGTTCTATTATTCTAATGACATCCCATCACCAAAAGACAGAGATCTGAATTATTTAACCTGGCTTTCAAATTTCTTCATGATCAGGCCCTTGCCTAGCACTTTACATCACATCATTCTATTTTTCTGCTGCACTCTAGCCTCAGGCCAAGCTGTCTCTTGCCTTAGAGTCTTTCTGCATTAGGTGTTTCCCTGCATGAAATGTTCCTGCCTCAAATGTTCAGTATGTGGGCTTTCTTTTGTTTTTCAGGTCTTAGCTCAAATGATACTCAGACATAACTTTGCTGACCAAACTGAAGTAGCTACCAGTCACTGTAAATCATTTAAACCTATTATAAATGTCGGTGGGGGATTCACAGTCTGGAAAATCTTTCTTATGTTACTTATTTACTGATTTTGTCTTAATTTTCATCCGTAAAAAATAAGCTCCATTGTATTCCCAATGTCTAGAGCTCTGCCTGTCCCAGAATTAGAACTCTTTGAATGAATGAATGTCCGAAGGATGAAGTCATTAGAAGCTGCACTGTTGGTTTTAAAATGCCAGGCAATATCTACCTATTTGAGATTGTGTTTCCATGAAAAGTTCTCATTCTGGTTAACATTTCTCTGGGACAAACATTGATGATGTGAAAATTTTATGTTAGGACCTAGATGTGGCTGTTTCCAGTGTATCCCGTCCCTCTTGTCTTCATCCTTTGCTACAGTCACCACAGCAGTCATGAATCTCTGGAATCAGACTTATAACACATCCCACTTTGTATATGTGACTGTTCTGAGAGAAATATCTGTTGAAAGGCAGTCAGACAGCCTGATGATTATTTAGTAGCTGTCTTTCTTCCCTGAACAACAATGAATAATACCTTTGATCTCTGCCACCAACAAATAAACAGAACCCTTTCAGAATTTAAGCCTTGGGTATGATTTTTGCATTTGCAGATATACAGATGTTTGCTTTTGAAGCTCACCTGGTTCACATAATGATTTGTATCTATTTATTTCAAAATGTATGGTGTATCATTTTTGTGGTTAATATGAAGAATTTGTAAAACTATCCTGTCCTTCTAATATTGCTATGTTGTTGGAAGAGGACTTTTCACATCTTAACCTCATAAAAAAGTTTTTTTCCTCTGTATTCCGGTGGAACAAAATGGAAGTAAGAAGAGTATTTTAGTTGTACTTTTTGAAGAAAGAGTGTTAATTCATAATCTTGCATCAGTGCTTTGTCAAAAGCTTAGATAACAAAGATGAGAGCATTCTGTGGAGAGCTTAACTCCACACCAAGCTCTCAGTCTATCTTACCACTTATTTTCCATACACTTTATAGATTTCTTTTATAGTGACACTTTGACTTAAGCATTACATTGATTCTATAGTCCTTCTCCTGGGCACCATATGTATATATAAGTATATAAAGGTATATATGACCTTTAACTCATAGCTAAGAAATTAATTTCTAAATATAAGAACAATATTCAAAACTCTTGGATATAAGTTGGAAACTTGACCATGAATTTTTTCTGCAAGTGCGAATTGAGGAAATGGTTTGGGTTTCCAGGGAAATAACAGCTATAAGCTGTGCTTATAACATCATTGGATATTTTGTTGGGATAGGTTTTTAAAAAATATATGTGTAAATAACTGAGCACCACTGCATAGCTATTGTTAACTATTTAAATTAATTGTTTAAATTTGGTTAGTATAAAATCAATTAAAGAACTGACCTGCATCACTCCATCATTTCTTCTTTAAACAGTGTTTCGTTTACAATTAATTCTAAGTAAGTCTTGGAACATTGGGCACTTTCTCTCTCTCCTCCTGTAACCATGATTCAGCTCTATTCCATTAGAAGTTTTAAAAGTTGAGATCACTGAACTCTCAAGACTAAAGCTGTAGGAGAACTTTTCAAATTCAACTAGGCAATAAAGCTATATATGAAAATATTTAGAATTTAAGTACTTTTCTTTACAGATAAAATCATTTTTGATTTATTATGAATATAGCTCCCTAGTATGTGTTATTCACTTTTAAATTATTAAAATATTTTCCTCCAAATCCCATTATGAAAATTAGTAAATATAAAATATAACTTGTGAGCAATATTTCATTAGCTATCATTAATAAGTATTTAACCACACTGTTTCAAATTAGTTATAATTAGTTAGCTAATGATGTATAAATTATTAAATTGAACTTGGAAATTTTATTTGGAAAAGTATTATATAGTAAATTGAAAATGATTAAAATATAATTGAATTATTATTCAATATTTAATATTTTATTGCCTATCAGTATAAATAACAGCCATACAATTTTTTCCAACAGTATTTTTTTATATTTAATATAAACTTGTATATGCATATGTGCATATGTATTTCTGTTTAATTAACCTGGAAATATTTAACACTTCTCCTTAAGTAGTAATTTTTATAATATATTTTCACATAGGTAGAGCCTAAGTCCCATTTACATGCAGTGGGTATGTAAATTGAGTTAGAGGTTCTGATGAAATACATAATTTTCATACTTATTTGCATCAGTCATTTCAAAATCACTGCATTTTGTTCTTACTAGCAAATATCTTTCTTCAAGGGCTCTCAATTGTAAAGAATCTCTTATTTTTTAAACAACGTCTCATAATTTCCTCTCAGTTTAATACAAAAAATTTTATAATTTAAGGCTTTTCCTGATTCTTGCTATTCTACTGAAAAGAAATTTATGCTTTTGTGTTTTTATTGATATGAATAAATACATCTTCAAATTCAAGTACTAGTGTTTTGGGGAAGTAATATTTTACTTTTGCTCTGTTTTCTCTTAAATGTTAGTAATAAAGAAACAATTAACCTAAATATAAAGTAGTGTAGTGAAGGGGAAATGTCTTCACAGGTCCCTTGGGAAAGAGCTGTTTTAGACTTTTTATGTTTCTAATTTTTACCATTGAGTATATAGCTTTACAGTTTTTTATGATTCAGCATATTTATAATGCAAACAGATAAAGGAGAAAAAACAATCATTAAGAAAAAACAATGGAAAAGAAGTAAAAATGGGAAATTCAGCCCCCAGACAATAGCATACGTGTTTAGATTATTTTCTTATCATATTTAAAATACTCCATGCAAACATTTTTATTTTCAAAATGCCAAAGTTATTGGAAATTCTAAAGCTAATGCTTCTCATCTTTCTTTCAGAATTCTACTCCTAAACTTTTACTCCTAAATGCTTGGTCCAAGTACCTCCCTTTTTTTCATATGGTTTGTTGGATGAATTAATTCAGAGAATCAATTGATTACTTAATTCCAAGGATTGAGATTTCTTTGATTTCCATGACTGAGCACATTTTCTTAAAATATGCATTAATCATGTGTCAATAATCTCTTCATGTATTGGACCATGGACTTGGTATGCATCAATGAGTTTTCAGTTTGGATTTACACATTTTAACTTTCATTGGTTTGTTTTTACTGTCCTAGACCCCTCACAAATATGAATACTAAAAGATAAATTAGGTGAACCTTGATTTCCTATAAACCTGTGAAAAATAACCTGGACTCCTCTTCCAGAGGTTTGATTGATTGATTGATTGATTGATTGAAGTACAGTCAATTACGATGTGTCATTCTCTGGTGTACAGCACAGTGTCTCAGTCATGCATATACATACATATATTCATTTTCATATATTTCCACTAAAGATTATTACAAGATGTTGAACATAGTTCCCTGTGCTATACAAAAGAAACTTTTAAAAGATCTATTTTTATATATAGTGGCTAACATTTGTAAATCTCAAATTCCCAAATTTATCCCTTCTTACCCCCTTGCCCCAGTAACCATAAATTACAAACACTTGTTATTATCTGCATTTTGATTATAGATACCTAGTGGATGTGAAGTGGTATCTTGTGGTTTTCCTTTGCATTTCCCTGATGACTAATGATGTTGAACATCATTTCCTTTATTTATTGGCCATTTCTATATTTTCTCAGGAGAAATGCCTATTTATATGCTTTGCCCATTTTTCAAATTGGGTTGTCTTTTTAGCGCTGAGTTATAGATAAGTTGTATATCCCTTATATATGTTTTGAAAATATTTTTGACAGTTCTCTGGGTTGTCTTTTCACTTTATTGGTGATGTCCTTTGAAGCACAAAAGTTTTAAATTTTGATGAAGTCTAATTCATTGATATTTTATGTTATTTGTAATTCTTGTCATATCTAAGAGATCATTGCTTAATCCAAGTCACAAACATTTATCCCTGTATTTTCTTCTAAGTTTTGTTATAGTTTGAGCTTTAAATTTTAGCTCTTTTATCCATTTTGGGTTAAATTTTGTACATACTGCAAGGTAGGCATCCAGTTTCATTGTTTTGCATGTGAATATCCAGTTGTCCTAGCACCATTTATTGGAATGACTATTCTTTCCACCATTGGATTGCCTGATACCCTTGTTAAAAATCAGTTAATCATAAAAGTAAGGGTTTATTTCTGTATTCTCAATTCCAGTCATAGATCTATATGTCTATCCTTATGTCATATCACATTGTTTTGATTACTATTCCTTTAGAAATTGGGAAGTGTGAGTTCTCCAATTTTTTATTCTTTTTCAGTATCATTTTGCTTATCCAAAGTCTCTTGCAATTCCATATAAATTTTTTCATTTCTGTTTTTAAAAAGGCCATTCGAATTTTGATAGCGTTGTATTGAATCTCTAGACTTATTTTGTGATTATTGTAATCTTCACAATGTTATGGTTTCTGATCAATACAGGATGCCTTTTAATTTATTTAGTTCTCTAAGTTTTTCTATAATTTTATGCTTTTCAATGTGTACTATAATTTGGTAGTTTGGATCATTCTAGGAAATTTTCCATTTCCTTACTTATTTAATTTATTAGCATACCATTGTTCATAGTATTGCTTATAATCCTTTCCATTTCTCTAAGGTCATTAGTAAGGAATAAAGGCCCTCCTTCATTCCTGATTTTTGTGATTTGTGTATGCTCCATCTCTGAAGTCAGAGTATTCTTCCTTGCTTTCTTGATATTTTTAATATTCATTACATGATAAAGTCTTATATACAGGATGACTTGTAATAAAACAATTTTAGACTGTTTTTCTACATCCTGTGATAACCAGAATATTCGAGAGAGTGATGATAAGCTGTAATGGTACATGTTTGGACAAATTAAGTTTCTCTTATCTTTTTGACTTCCCTCCCTTCGGTATGCATAATGTAAAACAAAACTATCTCACACATTTTATTACCTGCATCAGTTCTCCATTTGCCAACTGTGCTTTTGTTTCTGCTGTATTTGACTTTTGTCTTTCACTGAAATTTTTCATGTTCAGAGGTAGAATTTTCCATCAATGGCAAGAAGAGAGGGAACTAGATAATCAAAGTATACTGTAAAACTTAGGGAACAATTTCAAGAGAATGAGTTGCTTCTCTAACCCTATCTCCTTCCTCTTCTCTTTTTGTTTCAACTGTTATCTTCCTTCCAGTTCGTTGACTTCAAGCATACTCTTATTACATGGCCTTTGTAAGGCTCTTTCTTCTGCTTGAAATATTCATGTATAGTTTTCCATGTGACTTTCTTCTATTTCAAGTCTTTGTTCAAAAGTCACAGTGAATAAAACCATACCGCCTTATTTACAATTGCAACATCCTCTCACATCACCAAGGACTCAGTATATCATGTCCATAGTTTATTTCTCTCCTTAGTAGTTAGCACCTTCTAGCATATTATAGAATTTATTTATTTATTGAGTCTATCCCCCTCTTTTAGAATATAAGCTCTTTGACAGCAGGGCTATTTCTATGTGTTTTCTACTACATCTGAAATAGTGCCAGATACATTTTAGTTACTGAATGATTTTTAATAAAGATGACGAAGTTGATGATCCAGGATTTTAACCTCCAAACAGACCTGTCCTAGAGTAATAAACAATCTTGAGATTGAACACAAAGTCTCAAAAGGTTCTTACTTCTTTAAAGGCCTTAAAGCTTCATTGGTAAGTTAAAAATAAAATTCCTCTTCTGCATGACAATTTAACCTGGAAACCTGGATTTCCCTAGAAACCTGATGAAGATAATATTCCAAGTATACTCGAAGACAGCATTGATTAGAATAAAATTAATGAATGATTGGCAAATTGTTTTAGGACTGAGAGAAGTTTAAATGGCTTTGGGGGAGGCAGTAGCCTTGGCTCTGAGTGCTCTGACTTTCAAAATGTGAAGCTCTGCTGTGGAGCTGTTATAGGAGATATTGGCTCTTATATTGCTTGAGGCTTTTAAGCCAAGAAGGCCCCCACACTGGGCCAAGATAGATATTGGGTTTCTTCTGGGGAGTCAAGGAGAATACCTCATGGATGGCTATATGGACGGTTGTACAGATTCTTTTTGAAAAGGAATGCCTAATGTTGCCCTGCCAGCCTGCTTGCTTCTGTGTTACATTCCTCTGAATGAATCTGGTACCAAGTAGGGGCTGTGCTGGCCTTGTGTTTCTAAATGTTCAGCAGAGCCTAAGATGCAGACTGGACTTGGTCCTATACATAGAAGGAAGGATATAAGAGAGGATAAGCTGCTCGGTATTTGTCTGGGAGGAGGTGAATCTCTCATATATTTGCACAATGTATTTATAATTAGCCAAATGTAGGTCACCTGCAATGATTCACTGTGAACTGAGTTATCTTGAGCAAATCCCTTACCGTGGAGCCACAGCCTCTTCACCTGTAAAAATGAGAAAATTGTAATTGATATTCTGTCTGGTTTATGCTGTATCAAGCTTTCTATGACTTCCCTAAGATTGTTCAAATCATGGTTTGATACTTTCTTACATACCTGAAGACGCAGGGTGTTTGAGATGATTTCCTCTATGGAAAAAATAGTATAGAGAACATTCTCAGGAATACAGGTGAGATACCAGGCCACTCTTTGATTGTCATAACTGTAACCGTGAATGTTGAAAACAGCTGTTTCATGTGCTTTTGACTATAATGTAAGAATATAATAATTATATATATATATGTGTATATATGCATATTTATTGTATTCTAGTAATACTTTTGAAAGACAAGGCAAACTTAACTAAGAATCAGTGGTTTCACTTGTGGCTATGCGGCCAGCTTTATGTATGGAAATGGATGATGCACACTTAGTCCCTTTAATCTACAGTTCCTCCTCTTCACAATGAAAAGCTTGTGTCACATGAATTCAGCTTCCTTTCAATTGTAAAATCATGTGGTTGATGATGTCATATTCCTCACATCAGTGCGTGCTGCTTTAACTATACAGATCAAAAAAAGAGGAAAAAAGTGGTAGCTCTAAAAAGTATCTGCAGAAAATTTACCTAGTTAAATTTTTGAGACATTTCCCCTTAGAAGTTCTGCCTCTGTAAAACATTCTTTTATAAGTTTTTTTCTCTTTTTTAATTGACTCTGAGACTTAATCTTAGCTCCATTGTCTCACATTGTCATTTATGCTGTATCCTGTGAAAACTTTATGAAAAATTCTGTCAATATGAAATATATTGAGAATTTCCAGTTTGCTTTTTTATTCATTTATTATCATATCTTTGGAAATATATTTATTTATGTACCTGCATAAAATTTACTCTCTGAGAACAATAAGTAACATTTGGCCCTTTGTGTTGCTGCATATATTGAATAATTACTCTGAGTTCCTCTCTTGCCCCAGAGAGCACAGAAACCTGTCCTCTATGCTGAACATCCAAAAATGTTATTTTTTGTGATGTACAGATAGGTCATATCTAGAAGCAAGGCAAAATCCATTATTTTGTTTGGGTCCTTATGCTGTGAAACTGACCGGATTTTACTTTCATGCCTACTTGAATAAGGAAATTCCCATAAGATAGAAAGTGAAAGGGACTCATCTAATAACACAATGGGTGGTGTGTAACTGCCACTTTGGACAGTATTGGCAGTTACTCTCCCAATGAAATTAGAAATTACTGACAGAGGCAGGAAGAAGGTAGAAAGCATCTCTTCCGTTCCTAGAGTGTTTCTCAGTGTCTACATGCTGTCCTGTAGTGTGGAATAAAATCGTGATTACTATCATTATACAAGTTTTTCAGGTTGAAAAGGACACTTAGCATATTTCACATATTCTATGATGCACTTTCCCCCTCATATTTTAACATTTCTGAAATTGGGAAATATCTTACCATTTTAGCAATTAGCAAGCAATTAACTTACCTGAACGTAAAAGAACATTGAATATTACTATCAATGTGTCTTGGATTCAGACAAAATTTGCTATATGTTCAAAGGCAAATTTAGACAGGGAATGACAGATCTCAAATTCCATACTATGTTACTGGCTTATCAGATAGCAATGAGGTACTCAAAATTCCACT
This sequence comes from Camelus dromedarius, assembly GCF_036321535.1. NCBI lineage: Eukaryota > Metazoa > Chordata > Mammalia > Artiodactyla > Camelidae > Camelus > Camelus dromedarius. Next base: position 92,650,109 of record NC_087472.1, on the reverse strand, counting down.
GATTAATCAACCCCTTGTCATTGAGGTTTGCCTATACTTATAAGTGCATTTTTATTTTTGTGTCCCTCTGTAAAGCAGGTACAGCTGCACAGCATGCATTCAGCATGCATGGTAAAGTCACTTTTAAAGAGAATCTTTTATATTTAGTATGTGGCCACAGAAATAACAGAAAAAGATAAATATGCTCACCAAATGCAAAGAAAATTATTCATATAAATACCTCTTATTACCTTCTCCTCACTTCTGCAGAAAATATGAAACTGGTTGGAATGTTCATTTTATGTGGCTCTCAAGGTACTATTCTCATAAGGGTAAAATGAGAAACAGTAAATTATTGTGAAGTTTAGTAATAAGAGCAAAGAAGGCATATATTTATGAGAGTAAAAATATTGAGTAGCATTTGGCCAAAGGATCTCAAAACTCATTTGAATTGATTTCTTTTAACCACTATAAGTAAAAATGATTTATTGATAGAAACCTATTTTAAGTGTGTGTTTTTAAACTGTTCTCTTAAGAAATGTTTCATTTCTTATGAACAGTTTGGAATATAGTCATCTTGTCCCATAAAACTGTTGGCTCCTTGCAACATCAGAGATGGGGTTTTTTTCTATAAATTTTAGAATATGTTGTTATATATCATTCTGGACAAATAAGATGTGGTTGGCTTAAATGTTTTAGAAATCTCTAAGGAAAGAAATAACCCATTTAGTATATTACAACCTATTTGGAGAAGTAGAAAATCACAGCCAAGGTAATTATGTACCTGCCAATCCCATTTGATGGTGGGATGTGCTCACCTTTGGCCCTTGTTTTGCCTTTTGGAGGAGCAGATAAATATTAGCACTCTGTCAGAAAACCCTGCCCTTTGCTTTTTGGATATATCTGTAGGTGACTAAAATTATCATAGCATGGTCACTCAGCGTATCAAAGATTTTTCATAAATACCTTAATCCACAAATGGACAATTGATTTAAGCATAAGTGAGAACTGATTTTTCCCCACTTGGGAAAAGATGAGAAACTGTTACTTTTTCTTTTGGTTCTTTTTACTTTTCTCTTCCTTTATATTATTATTTTGAATATGTTTATGGTACTGACCCAAGCCAATATTTAAAGTATTAATAGTTTTAATAGCTATAAGTAGGGAAAATATTTGGAATGGATTTCTAATGTGAAAATACAATGTCACTAAGTTGTATCTTCCATTGAACAGTCTTAGATGTGTGCTAGTCATAGCAATCAGTAAGATTTTTCTTTTTTAGTCAACAAGTATATCCATACAAGGCACTGTGCAACCTTCTCAGGAATGCTAAGTAATTTTGACTCACCTCTCGTGTTACAAACTCCCTGTAAGATGATTACTTAGATTTGGATGAAACTGGTTGATATAAAGACATTTGTGAGATGGGAGACAATTTGAAATGTTGAGATACCACATTTGGTAACAGCTTTTTGGCACTTCTGTCTAATCTAGCTCTATCTCAGTTGACCTTCATCTTAATTGACTGTGGAAGAGACCAGTGCTCTATTCTGAGCAAACACATTTAACCTCAACATCAACACCATTTAAGAAAGGAAAAAATGAGTAAGACACTTAAGAAACATGCTTAATTTTTTTTGAGATTTCCCTTTTAAAGATGAAAGCTTATTAAAATTTTATTTCTATATAAGTAGCCACAATATCTTACTTCGCTCCACTCAACCTTTCAGATATATATCACATGCTTTCTCATGCTTGAGAGTGTGTTTATATGGTTTACATAGAAGTCCTTTATCTCTACTAGATTATAAACTACTTAAGGGGAATACCATGCTTTATAATGCTTCAGTTTGTAGAGAGTAACTACTCCATAAGCTTGCATGCAGTAGGTCTTTAACAAATCTTATTAAATGAGGATATACTGACATTCATTTCTGGTTATTCCAGAGACTAAATACTTTTGTATGAAAAATTTGAATGACTATCATATTTGAAAAGGAAACAAAAATGCTCTAAAGACTCAAAATAAGAACAGAGGATGGGGAAGAGGATAGGATGACAGATGAGGATTTCTTATGCGAAGATGAAATCTAGCATGCCCAAAGCCATAATGAATTGCCTTGGGAAGTTCTACCTGCCTGCTATTCACTAGCAGTGTGCACTCAGTCTGGACAAGTATTTCAGAGGAATTTTCTAGAGAAGACTTAATCATCTAATTGAAGCCTGCTATACTTGGCCTTTTATTTTCTTTACCCTTGATGTTTGATTAGAAAGGAATGAGATATAATAACATATAATTTCTATTGTGTATATTATATAAGTTTTTATACATATAGGAATATATACTATAAACATATATGCGGAAATATCTAATGGTCTGTTCCATGTCATTTTATTCATAATCATTTTCACAGTTTTGAACCCAAAAGATCTTGACAGTACACAAATAAGTTGTCACTGAAGCCTATTTTTAATTTCTTAGGAGCAGCCTTTAATCATTGTTGTAAAATAAATCTTTTAACTTATTTCACATATAATTCCAACTTTGGTGGTTCTCTGTTTTTCATGTCTGAATAAACTAAAAAAAATTGATCATAATAACGGACATTGGGAACTGGGCCATATAGTAGCAGTATGAGACACTTGATAGCAAAAAGTACTGCTAAGTTAGAGAATAACGAAAGAGAATCATAAAATTGACAGTGACTTGGAGGCATCAGATTAAAGAGAAATCTGGTTCTGTGTGGGGGAAGAATTAGGAATAATGGGGTCAAAACTGAATAAATGACAGGTTTCTGTTGAATATAAGGAAGATATTTTTAACATTTAAGTTTTCTTACATTGGATAATTTTGCTTCAGGTAGTCTCCTCTTACCAGTTTTTTTTCAAGCACAAAATAACCAGCTAATAAACACATTATTGGATAGAACACATCCAAGGATACGATGAGATATTAGCAAAAGTGACCTCTAAGTTCCTGTGATGTTCAGTGTCATAAATACAAAGTTAATTGGACAATGTACACCATTTAAGAAGGCACAGAAGTGAGTAAAACTCACTTAAGGAAGCCACTTTAAAATTTTAGTTTTCCACTTAAATATACAAACTTCTTAAAATTTGTTTCCACAGATCAATACATTTTGTGATGGCTTCACATACATAAGATTTGACTGTGTATTATATAGCATTGAGAATTTGAAAAAGGAAGAACTACCTTTTTTATACTTAGCCAGTTGAATCTATTTCTCTCTGTTTCTCACATACATTACCTATATATAATTGACAATGAAAGGGTTGATAATTAGACTGATTTTGGAAAAAACCTCATTACAGCAAATTAAATCTGTATTGAAATTCAGCTGATTGGAACTGAGACCTTGGCAGGGGAATAAGGACAAAAAAATAATATTAAGGGGGCCAGTTAAGGAAATGGAATGAGTGCCATTTTGAAGAATGTGAATTTGGTAATGAGCAGTATTGTTAGCTACTGATCAGGACAACAAGATTAAAAACGTAAGATTTAATCCATCAATAATGTACAGGAACCATTAAAAGGAGGGAGATAATCAGGGAAGTAATTTTCAGGACTAAGAAACCAGTGACATGGCCCCAACCCTTGCAATTAGAGGCATCATGGAGGAAGAACTGGCATAATTTCATGATTTACTGCACTGAAATGAGGAGTCAGGTTGGGAACTGGGAATGGGGGGTAGTTTTCTCTCTTATTAAAGTTTCCACAGCCTCTAAATAGGATGTCATGTTATCTTAAAACTTCTCATTAATATATGCTTGATTGTCTAGAGTTGCCAAGCATATTAGTAGGCACGTAAGTTATTGATGTTAAGTTGTAATGGAAAATAAGAATGAATCCAGTGAGTATGATCCATGTACCAGCCTAGAAAGACCTATTCTTAGGGACCAGTGAAATGCATTCAGTACCTTCGTTTGAATTCCACAAACTGCTGAAAGCCTGATTCCTCTTCCTACTTCCCTTTGGCCTCATTGGCCTTTAGTATGATTTCCTTGATGTGTTTTCTGAATTTGATTCATCATTCATCCCAAAATAGATTTGTAAATCAAAGCACTTCCATGACAGATCTGCAACTGCTGCCTTCGGGAAAGTCAGCTCAACTCCTCCCTAGTTGTTGTCAAGGTAAAACAAGCTAACTTAGGTGGATGCATTTTGTAACTATAAGTCAGTTTAGTTGTCTGTATTTTTTATTATGGTAGCAAAAGCTCAGAATTTTATTATATTTTTAACAATCATGGGTACATTCATTTTTAAACTTTTGTTATGGTAGCAGATCTTAATGACATTATTTTTAAATAATCATGGACAAGGCAAAAAATCACAGATTCTTCAGATAAGTTTTGGTAAGTTCTCTGTAATGACTTACGCTTTTTTAAACCTTGTAGTTGGTGTCACAAGTAATGAGACATTAGGATAATTATTTGAAAGTTTTCTTTAGACATTTCATCTTTGGATCCTATTTCAAAGTTTCTAAGAAAATCTCATTCTGCTTGCCCTCCCCATGGCCAAGTATGCCTCATGGCCACTGGGAATGAAGTTGAAGTTTAGTATGACTTTACAATGTTTCTAGCTTTTAGTCAGTGCCTTATGTGTTCAGATGACAAATAGTTAGAAATCTATTTGCATGTAATTAACAAGTTTTATCAGTTCAATGATAAAGTTGAAATTTCTGGAACTTCTTGGGTTATGTTTTGTTACCAGTTGTGTAAAAAACAATTATTTTAGGGGGCAAGGGGATGGGAAGGGATAAATTGGGGGTTCAAGATTTGCAGATACTAATATATATATATATATATATAGAATAAACAACAAGTTTATACTGTATAGCACAGGAAACTGTATTCAATATCCTGTAGTAACTTATGGTGAAAAAGAATATAAAAACAAATATATGTGTGTTCATGTATGACTGAAGCGTACACCAGAAATTGACACAACATAAACTGATCATACTTCAACATTGTAAACTGACTATACTTCAATTAAAAAATATATATATAAAGAGGCAAAAAACAATTATTGTAACTAAAATAGTAAGTTTTTCAACATGCGTAATGTCTACATCAAGCATTTAGCTTGTCTGGAATTTTATTCAAGGAAAAAAGACAGAGTAAAACACTGCATGGGTTTATATTTAAAATCTTCAAATGGAAAAAATTCTTTTAATGTTGGGATAGAAGGAATTTTTTTTAAGATAAGACAAAAGCAGATCATTTTTATCTCACTGTAGTTTTAAATCTTGTTCAATCAATAAATGAACAGCATGTCATTTTCATTATTAATAGTTATCCAATCATATTCAAAGTCTGTGATTGGCATTTTCACCAAGTCTGTATGCGGCATAGATATAAACACACATGCATGTGTGTTTATAAAACTCCCTCACTTACCACAATTTTCAAGTATTTAAATGCATGTATTTGTCCAGTAAGTAGAAAAACAAATTATAATGTCTATAATACTTTTAAATGAGGAATGTTTATGAATAACTGACACTGTGATATAAACACAGATAGCATGCTAAATGAGATTTGATATATTATGAGGTATATGGTTAATTTAATCCACACATAGTTTGTATGAGTAAAAATTCTAGATCAGAGTTAAGATCAAATCATTAATTCATATCTGTTGTAACAAATGAGCCAAATTTCTAAAGATTGATTTCACTAATGGATCTGTAACATAGTCATTTGATGCTTTCTTTTCTCTACATGTACAGTAGGTTTAATAATTTATTTACCTTATTTAATATGAAGCAGGATTGCTTTTGTGAAAGTTTTTAAGGGTGGGGAAGAAAATATAGTGATTTAAAGTAAGGTCTCTGAAATAATGCTGACGTATTTTATATCCTGGCTCAACCATTTGAATGGATTTATGGAAAAAATTACTTATGTTTTCAGTGCCTCATTTTTCTCACTTGTTATTGTGAAAATTAAAATGTGGAGAAATATTATGAGATAACCTATGTAAACCACTTTGGAGAGTTCTTGGTACCTTGTAAGCTTTTGGGTTAGCCATTATTATTAAAAAGAATAAACTTATCTTTCAGAGTATGTTAATTCTGGAACACTCGATATTTAATAGATTTTCCCATTTCAACTCAAACAATATTTATTGGGTCCTCATTATGTTTAAGGCACTGTGCTAGATTAGGGACATAAAAATGAGTAAGACAGGATTTCCACTCTCAATTTCTTACAATTAAGTATACTCCTTGAAGACAGTGTCCATATATTTTGATGATCTGCAGCGTTTGATGGTAGTAAGGAGCATGGAAATGATAACAATAAAAAGCACAATGCTATTTGCTTGTATCTATCACATTTTCTTTTTCCTCCTGAACAGTTCACTGAGTATTTATCAGTGCCACTTCTATTGTCTATGTAACAATTTTGAACACTGAGAAACAGGGGAAAATAATGAATGCTAATTAGCACTCACAGCCTTTGACAAAAATTGTGTCTGAAATTGTAGGCCAAGTAAGGGCGAATCAGAACTGAGATGATTAAGTTGTTCTGTGTCACTTACCGTGCAGTGTTGGATACACTTCCCTTATATAAATGTCCCTTTTGGCCTGATTTATGTATCTCAAACCAAAGGAAGTTTGTGTGTTGAGAGGAGCAGGGTCCCATAACAATGCTGAGGCTGTGTGTGTGCATGTATGTGTGTGTGCATATGTACACAACTCTGCATTTAAGGAGGTTACTGGGGAGTTGGGTGTTAATTTTCATCACTCTCAAGTTTAATTCTCCATTAGAGTTGATTCACTACGTGCCAAAGGGTATACTAGTTTATTCACTCATTCGAAGTGTACAGAATGGCTTACGTTATGCAAGGTACTGTAAAGGTACAAAGATGAGGATAACATGGCCCATTGTCTCAGAAAGCCCTCCAAAAACTTACTGTTCAGTGGAAGCAATAGGTCAATCACACCTGTGTTTATAAGTACAGTTGACCCTTGAACAATGTGGGGGTTCGAGGCACCAACCCCCAGACATTCAGAAATCCACCTGTACCTTTACGGTAGGCTCTCTGTATCTCTGGGTTTCCAATTTGCAGATTCAACCACCCATGGACTGGAACTATTCAGGGGAAAAAGTTCCAGACAGTTTCAAAAAGCAAAACTTGAACTTGCTGCTTGCTGACAATGATTTACATAGCATTTACCTTGTATTGGTTATTTTAAGTAATCTGGAGATGATTTAAAGTATAAGGGAGGATGTGCATAGGTTATGTGCAAATACTGTGCCGTTTTATACAAGGGACTTGAGCATCCACAGATTTTGGTATATTGAGCGGCAGAGGGAGCATGAGGCCTGGAACCAACCCCCTTTGTTACTGAAAGATGAATGACTGCACTTCTCATAGGAAATAAGAAAACTATCCTTGGTAAGAATGTGGAAAAATCACATTTATTTTTGATGCTCAGAGAAGGCTTAAGGAATTTAGCATTGGTGATGGAAACTGAAGAGTGAGTCAGGGTTTGGAAACGGAAAAATGGGTAGAAGGACATTATAGCAAGAGAACATGGCTGCAACATTAAACTGGCTCTAAGTGTTTCCTCCACCACCACACTTCTTATTGAGAACTAGGAGGCATTGAGTAATTAATAGCCAGGGTTAATCGGCTTGTAGTTAACTGCAAAAGACTGATCTATACAAGAAATATGACTTCTGACTAGCATCCGCTATTATGGCCTACAGACAACTGTAGGCTTTGTAATGACTGCTTAGGGTCGAGTGGGAATGAGAAATTCAGTTGCAGTTCAGCATCTTGTTTTTTAAAAAGTTTTTAAAATTATTTAACAGATTTACTTTTTTAATTTAATTTTTCTAAAACTAATAAAGACCTTCCTTCTGAGTACATAGTTTCATTGGGTCTACTCACCCTCTCAGATCTCAGAAGGGTGACTTTGTTCTTTTTGATGCTCTCCCTCAGACCCATTCTGCCCCTGGCCTCTGACAAAAATTTACTACTTCTGGCCTGAGTTGGACTCAGAGCCCCCTTCCCTAATCCTCAGGAAACAGAGAGGATTGGATGCCATGCAGATAGAAAGCAGCAAGTTGTAATCGAGGTGTGGAATTGAACTCTGACACTTATTTGCTGGGTGGCATTGGTCATGGTACTGAAGTTTAGTTTCCTTATTTTAAGGAGGGTAGAATAGTAATCAGTCTACCTCAACTGTTAATCAGAAGTTGAGATAGTGCATGTAAAGCAGCTGTAACATTAGGCACCCTTAACAATAATGTGGTGACAACACATATCTAAAGGGAAGTTGTTATTGTTATCATTACTACTAATACATATTTGAATGGAATAATTAGTCCGTAGTAGGCTTTGGTAAATAGATCTTTATTGAGTATCAGAGTGCTTTGGGTTAGAAGTGAACACAAGTAAACAGCACTGTGACAGATGGTCTGTAAAATGGCCTTTTAAAAAATCCACTCTACTTGGGCTATATTTCGTGTACCCATCCTGTATGAAACTTCTTCAGAGAGAACTGCCAAAAAAATTAATTGGGAAATGTATTTTTCTTTCCTTAACTTGCATAAGCCTGTGTGTTTTCATTTGCAGTGTCTGTGTGAAGGTATTTTCAATCTTTTTTTAAAACATTTTTTAATGAGTTATAGTCATTTTACAATGTTGTGTCAAATTCCAGTGTAGAGCACAATTTTTCAGTTATGCATGAACATACGTATATTCATTGTCACATTTTTTCCCTGTGAGCTACCACAAGATCTTGTATATATTTCCCTGTGCTATACAGTATAATCTTGTTTATCTATTCTGCATATGCCTGGATTTCAAAATTTGTAGATACTGATAGGCATATGTGTGAAGGTATTTAGACTGTCAACACAGTATTAGTGGGCTGTGTCAGGGACTGGCAAACTAGGCCCTGTGGTCCTGTCTGGCTACAAAAATAAAGTTTTATTGGAACACATTCATCCTCATTCGTTGATATGTTGTCTGTGGCTGCTTTCAGGCTACAATAGAGTTGACAGAGACCATATGACCTGCAAAGCTGAAAATTCTTACCCTCTGGCTCTTTGCAGAAGTTTGCCAACTACTAACAAACTTTATAATTACTGTATTATAGAAAATCAGTGCTTGAAAAGTTAGTATCTTATAGACTATCAATATTTATGACTACTGTTGATAAGTGTGAATATTAAATATGCCAATGTCTAAGTAAAAATTATTTAAATACAATGCACTTGCATATTTAAGGGACAGAGTTGCTATCTGCTTAGTCTCATTAAAGTGAATATCGTGGTAAGTTTGAAAAATTGGGATTCTACTTTTATCACTTGTCCTACAGTCTCAATTGAATTATCCTGCTTTAGTTTCTAGGGCAACTGAAAAAGTATTAAAGTGCAATGGATAAGGACAGTATGGTTCACTATAGTTGAGTATCTGAGTTCTGTTACGCTAGATGGTAAAGGAGAAATTCAATGAAATAATTTTTTTATTGTGAGAGAATAGAAAGTATACTAATTGCTACAGCTAATTCTAGTACTAGCTGTTAATAGCATTATATGAGCTGCTGGGAGGCAGTATATGGTAAGTGTTAAGAAGGATAAAATTGGTGTCAGGGAGATTTGAGACTGGATCCTAGTTACACTACTTACATACTCTCCGGTTGTGGGCAACTTATTTGTCCTCTCATAATTTCAGTTATGTATAGAATTGTGAGGAAAGTGTGGAAGATGGAATATAACATTCTTGCACGAATAATACAGTCATTTTTGTTTTGTGATGTTTAAACAACTTCTTAGAAACTTTTGAGAAATAATACACTATGTACATTTTGGTCGATATGTTTTTAGTGTGTTTATGTATCTTTTCCTGAAGCATCATGAGCTCAGTACTATTATTGTTTACATTATACAGATGAATAAACTGAAGCACAGATTAAATAACTTTCTCAAAGTTGAAGGCCATTAAGTGTTAGAGCCAGGATGCAGATTCAGGCCCTGGAGACCAAATCAAAAACACCTGTGCACAACGGCTATGCTATAGCTACAAGAAATAAAATATCAGAAATTTCCCCCTGCAAGCTTTCATTTGCCTTAATTTTACATCAAGACTACAAATAAAAACTGAAAATTTTCATTTTCACTATTAATATATTTAAGAATTATTTAAAGCTAAAACATATTTCCAAAAATTTATATTTTTTGGTTAAGTCTGGCATTTAATAAGTTGGTGCATATTCTAGATTTTGATGTGTCTTCAAAAGCAAGGAATTAAAGGAAATCTGGAATTTAGAATACTTAACAGGAAGTTTCAAAACTTAACTTTAGGAATTACAGGGTTATATGTGTACATAACTAGATTTTTTAAGTGTAACATCCATACAACCTGAAATTTTTATTTTTTTAACCTTTATAGTCCACTTAAAACCTTAGGAAATGCTTTTCCTTCAGTAGGCCAGCCTTCTGCCATTGACCACTAAGAAAATAATTAGAAATACAGAATGCACATTTTCTCATCTAACCCAATGTGTTTATAAATTTACTATTTTTGTAAATTTTTCCAATTGGAGAAAACACAGGTTGCATACTAGGGAATTCAATTTGCTAATGTCACTAAAAACAAGGGAACTAATATTGACATATTTGACATGAAGAAATAAAACCATTCTTTTTTACTCCAACCGTCTTGAATAAAAAGGAAAACTATTCATGGAAACATGTAGGGGCTCACATCCTTAGAATAAAATACACTTAGTGTTGTTAAAAAAAAGATAAACAAAGGCAGACCTTCAATATAATGACATCTCTCTCCATTTTATTTTGGCTTCTACTGGGTATTAACAGGAATATATGCATAGATGTGTTTGTAGCAGAATCAAACAAGGGTCATGATAAAATTGGATATAGTTTTACTAGAACTGTCAATAGTTTTATATAATGACAGGCAATTACTATGGTTTAATTCCTTGAAAACTTGGTCCATTTAACAAATTTTCATTTTTCTTATAAAAATTGAAATAATGCTTTAATACTTCAAGAAAACTATAGTGTGGGCATATTGAATTGTTCAGTAAAGCTCATTTGTATTTAATGTGGACTCTTGAGTACGGAATATAGCAGCCAGTTATGTGAAATTGGTGATATTTCCGTATTATGAATAATACAAGGACCATCCAAATCTATTAAACTTTTATGTGCAAAATTTCAGTTATGTTCAAAAATCTTATAATAATTTATATTACAACTATTTGGCTAATCAGATACCTAGTCATGTTTTAATAGATTTCCCTGGGAGAAGAAATAGGATTTAAATTTCTTAATCTGGATGGCATGCAGTTATACCAACACTGGGATGACCAAACTGATAATGTTTTATTTCATTTGATATAGGATCACTTCTTTAGAGTAGTAGATATTTCTGAACTTGGACCAAAGAAAATGTGCATTCACTTATGATTTTTACTGCTTACTTGACTATATATTTCTGCCATGCTCCCGAAAGGATTTCAGGTTGCTTATAATAATACACACAATACAAAGTAAGAATAAGTAAATGAGGAAATTGGAATAGATGTTGGGAAGAAAAGCTGATGCCAGAAGTGAAGTTCTCCTGAGCTTTTTAGTACTCATTAACAAAAGCATTATACTAATCTGATTCCACCTTCATATATTAAAACTATTTTTTTCGATATACACCACTGGAGCTCAAATCTTCCATTTTAGGAAAAAAGTTTATTTTTAATGCCAGACCATTAAAGTCAGTTATTTTGAAAGTACATCTTCAGGAAATATATGCATTTTGAGTTCATTCAAGACAACAGACTGTCAACTGACAGTTTACACCCATATGTGGATTAAAGAAAGCAATATTTAAAATAATTGACATTAAATTATCTCAAGATCTGAAAGTACCTCATGAATCATAAAAGAGAGATTGAATTATGTCAGATGAAGTTTTGTTATTACATTTAACTAATACTTAAGAAAATTGGTTATGTTTGTATAGTACCTTTTGTATAGATAATTCTCTTAACTCAAATATTTTGATTATATGTAGATGTTCAAATTCTCAAGCATCGATAGCTGTCAATTACTAACAACTAGAAAATTGCAATTGACATGGTATAGAAGTTGAATTTCAGTGTTACTTATTTTCAAACCCCTGAAAATGTCAACATTTGGAAATTTAGGTAGGCCAATGGTTTCATATAGTTTCTTTCATGTTACAAGATTTGTGAGCACCGACATGGAGTCAGCAAATGAGGGGTTTGAATTCCAACTCTGTTCCATTTTTATTGAAATTTCAAGTATCATTTTACCTCTTTAGAATAAAAGAGAGGGACAGACATCTGTATAATTTCTAAATTTTTTCTACCTCTGAGATTTTGTGGTACTATGTGTGACTGAATTACTTCCACTTTATTTTTCTCAAGTATGATATGTTTCTCAAAGAGGAGGTCTTATAAATTATGTGATGTTTCTGTGAATATATTAACCAAATTTACATATCCATACATTTGCAGAATGTTTAAATTGTAGGTTTTTTACTTGAATATTATTAAATTTTAATTTTTTAAAGATATCTATTGCTGCCTGAAATCTCCATCTCTGAGTATTGAATATAATGATCTGCAAAAATATTTATCCGAAATCCAAATCAATAACCTGCTATAATACATTCTCACCCACTGCCCAACAGAAATATTTGAGTTGCCTGTTAGTCCGGAAGAAAGAATGTACTGTGTCTGCAGTAACATCTCACCATTTCACCAGTTTTTTAACATGTCATGCTCATATTATTTAAACATATACAATCTTGTTGTCACCTTCCCTACAAAGATATTGAGAAAACATCTTCCAAGAAAGTGGAAAAGATTATGAAGAAAGTAAGTGCCTAAGAAGTGTAAAAATGCCCATACATAACAAATAAACATTGAAAGTGATAAAGCATATTGAAAGAAATGCAATAAAAACATAAGCATTTCCCATTCACATATCCTTATTTACCTGCATTCATGTATTTTCTTGGTTGATTTACATTATCATATATAATCATTGCACTGAAACTGCATTCTGACATTCTATGCCATGCTTAAATACTAATGAATGCATTAACATTTTAAACATTAGCTTATTAATGATGTTAAGTATATAGTTGATTTTTAAAATGTTCTATATTATGCAGAAATCCTTGGTGGACCGTTACGTAGGTGTTAAGAAGTGTGTGTGATATTTTAAAAAATTGATTGAGGCTTTTGGATGATCTGAGTAGGCATTATTGTTTTTATTGTCTAAAATAATGAAATACAGACTTCCACTGACCCCAAATTTCCAACACATGACAGGGATGAATTACATTGGGAAAATGAAAGATCTCTGTAGTTGAAATGATTTCTTCATGTATGAGAGAGATTTTAACAATGAAATTGGGATAGTAAACCCTGACTTCCAACTTTGTGCTATTTTTTGTTGTGCTTGGTGAATTGTGTTTTCTCCTTCTTTTATGATTGTTTGGAAAGTAGTCAACTTGTGTTACATTCACTTTAGATCTTTATTATAGCAATTCACACATCTTGGACATTTATCTCATAGGCTAGGACTTCAGAAACATTAGTTGGAATCATTTGGAATTGTTAACATCCATTTGATTGTGATCTATAAGAATGACAATTTCATGTAGTTTAATTTAGTTTTAAATTGGTTATTGTTATTTCCCACCTGACATTTCATTTTAAATCTCCATTAAGTGTAACTGAAACTTAAATACCTTTTTTATTTTAATCCTCCCTTTCTTTTAAAATGTGTAACTTTTATTTTATAATTATATATTTATTCTTGTTAAATATATAACCATTATTTGCATGTATTTTACCCATTCTTATGTCTTTTATTGGTTTCAGTGCTCATTCCTATTTTCTACAAAACTATTGTTAATTCATTAATTCTTTTTTAAAAATTTTTCTTCATTAATTGTTTTTTGTTAGTATATCACTGATTTTTGTGGAGTGTGAATTTGAGTGACAACTTTTTTGTCATTATTTAAGTGTCTTTTCATTTCCTATGGGTATGATTCAAAGCCTGAATGTGTATAACTTGTTGGATAATAACTTCTCTTTGCAAAGTTCTATGGACATGCTTCCAAATTCATACCAGGAAAAAGTAAGCTACATAGTGTCTGTGCTTTGTGCCTTAGAAATAAAGGAGAAAAAGTGATGAGTAGTAGAAGAGGCCAAAAGTAATTTCTAGGATGATGAAGAAAAATGGCAAAAGTGGTTTAAGAAGTCTGTCAAGTAATAAGATGGGAACATGAACATAAATGTTGTTTACTATCATTTGTCTTTCTCTGTTGCAGAGAAGAGTCTGCATGTAAATGTTTTCAGCTTAGAAAATTAACCTATATTTTCCTCTTTCATGTTGATAAAGATACATGGCAATCAGCATACTGTAACTATAAGGGAATGCAGCATCATTTTTGTAATGGAAAAGTAAGGACAAATAAACAAAAATCAGTCATAATCTTACTACTGAGAGATTTTGAATATTGACTTTTTCTATCTTTCTAAATCTTTTTCTCTGAGTATATTTTTCTCTTTTTAAAAAAATTTGGATCACTTTAAAGTAACTATTCATAGCCTGCTCTTTCTTACATGCCAGCAAACTTTCTTTAATATACTTAAATAATTTAAGAACTTTGTTTATAATGGCACATAGTGTTTCATATTAGTGATATATTTTTATGATTTTCCCTATTATAAATAATAATGTGATGACTATCCTCAGATATAAATCTTTGCATGGATCCCTAATTATGAGAGAAAATTCCTTGGAATGTAGTTAATACCCTTAATTCTTGTCAAATATCCTTTCACAAAAGTTGTACCCACCTATATATACCAGTATCATAAGAAAGTGTCTCATTTTATTATCACCAATATAATTTTAGCATTTGTCAATTAGACAGGTAAAAAGTAGTATTTTGCTAATAATTCCTAATGACATTAATAAATAGTTCACTTGAATTTTACCATATTTTCATGTTTAATGGAAATGTGTTTCTGTTAAATAGAATTCAGTTTTATGTTCTTTATGTATTTTTATTCATGTTTTTCTTATTGATCTATAAGAATTGTTTATATATTAAGGACATTAATGTCACATTTTTTAAATATTAAGATTTTTCATGTTAGAAATGTTAAAAATAGAGTATGCCTTTCTATTGATATGGTTGTTTGTTTGTTAATATTTTACTTGTCTGAAATTCAGGGTGCCTGTTGAGTTATCCATCAGCGGTTCTTTTTCTCATTTATTTATATGAGAATCATTCAATCCTTTTTTGCCTTCTGCAGAAACAATTCTGTGATATATACATTGGATCATTGGCATCTATCCTCTAGATACATTTAACTTTTAATATTATAATTATTCATTTGCTCTGTCTTTTCCTCAATTTTTGAATTACTGGTTTGATTTTCTGCATTTTATAGGAAATGGGGAAGAGTTCGAGTCCACCATGAATACCATGAAAGTATTTCGTGTTTTTCTTGTCCATGCTCATTTGGTTCTGTTCTTATTCTCATAGGGACCACACAGCAGTAGCAAACACACCACAATTAGCGTAGTTGGAATGGAATCTAAAGATAACTGTAAAGGAAGTTTGGAGAGCTTTTTTCATGACTGATTTTATTATCCAAATGACTTTTCATTGCCCCCAGATTATTTGTGATTGCTTTGGCACAGCATTTAAATACTCAATAAAGTCTAAGTGTAAACTCTAGCCAGGTTTTTTTGTTTGTTTTGTTTTGGTTTGGTTTGGTTTTTTGGCCTCTTGCCTCTGCAAGTGTTCTGACTGACTGCATCATTCACTGCTCCTGTGTTCCTAACGCCTGCCATCCTGTTTCATTATCTTCTTGATTTTGTTTCCAGTGCATTTAGATGACTCACATCTAAATCTCCTTATGTTTTCAGGTTTTACTCAAATGCCTCAGTTTGAATTTTAAAAAAATAATTTAATAGGGTACTATTTCGACTTCCATTTTGAGCCCAATCTTATTTCTGAAAACTTAAATCTTTTGGGGCCATTTAAAATCCACTCAAAGTTATCAAACTTTTTATTCCCTTTATACACTGGAGAACAGCTTAATAGATAATGTCGATAGGGATTAAATAACAATTTAGTTATATTTAGTAAGTGTAGCAGTCATTTTTACTGCTAACTAGAATAATAAAAAATGACTTTCTCTCCGCAAGGTATATTATCCTTGGAGTTATTCCTGTGCATGCACAAAAACACATATATTTATAATAGAGATATAGAAAACACTGAAAATATATTCTTCTGTCTAGAACAGGGTTATACAACGTCAGCACTACTTACATTTTGAGCTGATAGTTCTTTGTTGTAGAGAGCTACCCAGTGCATTGTAGGATGATTATTAACCTCCCTGGCATCTATTGACTAGATGCCAGCCACCCCCACCACCACACCCCCTGCAACTGTGACAACCAAAAATGTCTCCATATATTGCCAAATTTCCCCTGGGAAGTAAAATTGCTACCTTTTGAGACCCATTGATTTAGATAGATATAGTTTCTGTTTTTCTGAGAAAACCTTACAGTTATTTCTACTCATGTAGACATTTGCTTCAGCCAAAGCATAAACTAGATGTTTCTATCCTATATTTCTACTATAAGATGTTACTATTACTTTCAGAAAGCCTAAATTGTCCACATCCACATGTTAACGTTATTTTATCCCTTGAGACAAAGGAGAGTTTTGAAATGGCATAGTAAGATATTTTTTTCTTTTCTGAAATTTAGGAGTGTCAAATATTTTGCTGTGATGAAATTCTTTGGGAAGAAAAATTCAGTTTTGATGTCTATAAACTAGTTCTATATTGGAAAATGTAAGCATTGTAATAACTGAGCTTCATATAAAGTTAGCTAGCAATGCTTTGATTTCTAATAGACCTACACATTATGAATATACAGTCCTTAGTGATAATGAAGGTTTTTATGTCTTTAAAATAAAAACTCCAGTTTTCCTTATCTTTACCTTCTTTTCCTGGCAGTACCTCTGTATTTTTAGATAATTTTCCTTTCTCCTCAAATCCCCCATTTCTAAGTTTTAGGTAGCAGAGTTTGACATTTAAGACCCAGATTCCTGATATTGAGACCTTTTGTAAATTTTTTTTCTCCCAAAGATTACAGTTTATTTTAATTTTATACATAGTTTTTTGGCTTCATTAGTTACCATCAACTTTATACAATATGTTTTTTGATCCATAATTTTGATAACTCCCTCGGTTATTTGGATTACTCTTTCAAGTATTTTTTTTCAAGAGCAATACATGGGTAATATATTTTCTAAGATGTTGTAAATCAGAGCATATATTCCTCTTCTGTAATTTCTTGGCTGGAAATACAATCATTGAATCACAACAGTTCTCTCTGAAAAAATCTGCAGGCACTGCTTCAGCATTATTTGACTTTTAATGTTGCAGAGGAAAATGAGGGCAATTTGGACTTGTATTCTTTTGCACATTACTTGCTTTTTTTTTTTTTTTCCTGAAGTCTTTTTTGTTTTTGCTTTTCTTTGTGTTTGTCTTTTAAATTTTTGGCCAGAATATGTCTATTCATGGCTTCCTCTCGTAAGTGTTGCCTTAAAGGGTGATCTTCAAATGTTTTACATCATCTATTCCTTCTAACTGTGCCCCTAGTATATGTGTATTTGTTTATGAATTATGCCTATGTCTTGCTCTCCTAATATATCTATAAATCATATCAATAATGTGCAGAAGTTAATAAATGTATATACAAGAAGATGAGATTAAAATACATGAAAATAGAACCTCCACTATTTTCTTCCATGACTTCAAGGGATTGATCAGTAACACCTCTGGGAATGTACTTGACCCCCCTTTGGAAACCACTGATTTCGGTCATGGGGAAACCTTAAATATGTAGATTTGGATCCTTTTGCTTCCCTGGAAAGTTTTCAGTAGTATGTTATTGCATGATTCTAAAACCTCTGTAATTCTTAGGTTGGTTCGTTTTTCCTGTACATCACTTCTGTCATTTTATTTCTCCTTTTTCACTTTTTAAAAAAATTTAATTGTGAAAAAATACACATAATATAAAATTTACCATCTTAACCATTTTAAATGTACAGTAGTTCTATTATGCATATTCATATTGTTGCATCTCTCTTATTTCTTGACAGTTTTTCTCCTCTTTGCTTTTAGAAGCTTAAATCATTCCTACAGACCAGTGTGGTTTTAAATTTTATTTTACGAAATTGCAAAAATAATGCAGGAATTCATGTCCCCTATGAATGAAAATTTCAGAATACTGTAGCAGACTAAAACACAAAGGTCACACCTCACTTCACCTTATTCCACCCACCCTACCCCACCTTCTGGCACAGTCCTGTTCATTTCATAGCTTTTGGTATGTAGAGTTCTGTGAAGTTTGCTCTGTGTATTTGTTCACATATATGTATACATATGTATTTTATGTAACTATACTCAATATACATTTTTATGTCTTTTTATTGTGACATAATAAATCTAGGAAAACTTTTTATGAGTGTATATTTAAATCTAGCATCATTTAAAGGAAACTTTGACCATATTTTAATACTATTTTAAATTTTATAAATAAATGCTAGTTGGTTAAAAAAATTCATCAGTATAGAATGGTTAAAAAAAAAGCCATCCTTAATTTCCACCCACATCTGTTGCCACCATTTTTCTTCCCAGGAGTAAGCAGTTGAGACTCTATTCTTCAATAAATTATGTAAGCATACGTGGACATATGTCCTTATTTATTGGCACAACATTCTGTTCTGAAACTTGCTTCTTTTTCACTAAAAATATAGATTTATCTCTGCACATATAGATTTCCTTATTTTTCTTTATGTGCTCTATATATACAATGGATATATTTCCCACATAATAGCTATATTAACTATTCATTGAATGGTTGGCTGTGTATAAATTTTGTTATTATGTAGTATGGTATATTGCACTTACATTTACACACATTTTTGCATATTCATGGGAATATAGCTATGGGATAAATTTCTAGTAGCCAACTTCCTTGGGCAAAGGGTATGTGCCTGTTATTTCTAGATGTTACCATGTTACTTGCCTGAGAGATTGTAGTAATTTATGTGGTACAAATTTGCTCGTTTGATCTTTCTTTCTTCCATTTTGGTTTTAATTTTTTGATTTTATTTTTCTTTATGATTTTTTGTCTCATTTTAGCATCTCAAAAAGTTCCCTTCTTATGCGGCCAGGTTTTCTCCCACATCCTATTAAGGTAACCAAGTAGTTTTGAAATAACTTTCGTAACTTTGGTTTTTCTCTCAGGTTTGGGATGAGGGTCCCATTCTGTGGTTTTGCAGTAGTTTACAGTGTGTGTGTATATTCCTTTTTACTATTCCTAGAATGTACACCTTAGCTTAATACTGCTCACAAGACAGCTTGTTTGTCTTATTCTTGGCTCTGTACACCATTCACTTGTGTAGAATTATAAGAGAATGTTAAAAAAAAAAAAGCAAGTCATTAAAACTCAGCCATGATTAATTGGGAGTTTGGGATTTGCAGATACTGACTACTATATATAAAATAAATGACAAAGTCCTACTGTATAGTGCAGGGAGCTATATTCAATACCTTTTAATAACCTATAATGAAAAAGAATATAAAAAGGAGTGTATATATATATCTGAATCACTATGCTATACACCAGAAATTAACACAATGTTGTAAATCAACTATACTTCAATAAAAAAGTAGAAAGCTCAATCATAATAGTAAAGTTCTGTTTCTTAAATTAAAAAAAAGCTCAGGCTCGTTTTCTCACATAAGCCCAGAGTTCAAAGTCGATTAATAAATAGGCAAAGAAGTAGGAAACAACCCTTTCTTTAATATTCATGTTTAGAAAACTTTCATTCCTCATAATTCGAGTTGAGAAAGAATTCAAAATTATTTTTAAACAGCCTATTGAATAGAATTTAACTTGACTTAGTGAGATAGCTATTAATATATATGTATCAGTACATCTCTTTTTTTGTATTTAATACCCTGAAATCAACACTGCATTTCAAGATATGAATTTCAGTCAGGTTCCAATTAGATCATTTATTTAAGAACAAGTTGAGCTTGTGGAAGGAGAGTGAGCTTTTTTCTTTCTCAGAAGCCAGGCAAGAACTCTGAAGGTTTGGGGAAAAAAATGCCTTTTACATAAAGCAATTTACCTAATTGAACAAAGTTATCCCCCCCTCAATTTCAGTTCTGCCTTTTACCTCACAGGGAAGATAATCCTTAGGAATCTATTTATAGTCTCTAAGGACAGCTTCAAAACTTCACAAGTCAAGGAACTGGCATAACACCAGAGAGGCTTCCACTTGATTTCATTTAAATCCTCTAGTTCTTTGCCTATAGGATTCACATTGATTTTAGTGTAACTTTCATATGGGTCTGGGTAGCAATATCTGTCTATCAGGAATGTGAGTGCTAACACAATAAGAATAATGAAGCAGTCTGTGTGCTCTTAGCAGTTGTATCCTTGTGAGATTTCATTTTCCTTTATACCGTGAAGTTATTTAATAAAGCCATCTATCATGAAGAGTACTATGAGAAATACAATTTCCTCATAATAAATGATATAAAAATAAGCTTTTTTCATAAACGTTTATTTTGTGCCTTTTATTTTGGGGCCACTCCATTAGGCATGTACTAAAAAGACCTTCATAACCCATGTAACTCTTTGGAATGGACTGGGTGGTGTTTCCACATAATGACACAGATATTAAATAAGTATTAAGATAATTAAGATGAATTCTGTTGCTTTTCAAACATATATACACATAGGTCCCAATTTAGAGCAAAACCAGCTCTTTTACAATTAGATTTCCAAAGAAACTTATCATATGTGTTAAAAACAAACCAAATCCATAGCATTTCATTTGCAAAGTTCTGTTTCTCCACCTTTCTGGAAAAAGACATGATTATGCTTTGTTTTTGGAAGCATAAATGGTTGTCCTTTATTATTACTTGTAAATAGAAGTTTACTACTCTTGCTATTCTTGTTTCTTCTTTGTCTTCCAATTAGCTGACAGAACCAGAATTCTAGAAAAGAGAGTACCTTGAGGTGGTCTGATGCCATCTACAGCTGGAAAAAGAGGTGACTGGGAGACTGCCAAACTTTGGTGCTGGAAGGCAGAACGTTGTTATTTCTTGGACAATTCATATGCATTCTAATAGCCAATGCTTTGGCTTCCTTATGTGGCCTTTCAAAATGGTGATCCTATGTCAGCCCTTCCTCTCCCTCTTTGTAGGTTTAAGTATACATGACATACTATTATGTTGAAGTCAGTTTGGGGCAGTCTTTTTATAAATATCATGAAGCAATGTATCAATTAAATCAACTCCAGAGTTATGTTGATAGTAATTACAGATGTTGAATATTAAAAGACTGTTCTATCGAGTATTTAGTTCTAGTGTCATCATCTAAATTTTAGTGTGAACATCTACATGAAACTTTTGCTAGAACTATTACAGCTGAGTTGAGGATAACACTCAGTATTTTCTTCCCTGAGATTAGCGGTATTTCCTGTTAATCAGTATGATTTTTTTTTGCTTGATCTATAACCTGTTTTGGCATCACATCAAAAAGTTTTGTCATTATAATCTAGTGATCATAGCTTAATCTAGTGATCATGAAAGTTTTCTGAATGGTTTTCCACAAGAGCTGGCCAACTCAAACTATCCAGATTTTGTCAGCTTTATTTTAGTTGCAAATTCCACCTTTTGGTTTGTGAATTTATTGTTGCTCTGATATAGCACAACTGCCGATGGGTCAAAAACTAGGCCAAAGTATTTATCAGACAATGATCTCTTTTGGTCAGTTCCCTGAACATTTGAATAGTATCTGACTTCTACTCAAAATATTTGTAAGGGGATTCCCTACCAAAGATAAGGTTTCCATTGGTGGCTTCATCCCACTGGACGTGGTCCTCCCATCCATCACTGAAGACATAAAACATACTCTGCAGTGTGACAGCATTGATGGGCACAATTAATTTCTTAAGTCTCTTATTACTCTTTAAGTGTCACAGATGCTCAATATCAAATCTGGCATTTAGATTTATAACGAGGCTCCTTTTCTTCTTTGTCCTTATATCTACTTACTATGTCACAACTCTTTAATTAATCCCATTGGCCAGTGAGAAAGATAAGCCGTGTTTGAAAACTTTCTACTTCCAATAGATAGATTGTTTTTTTTTTATCCCTTAAAGATGAGAAATTGTCTTATATCTTAGAAAAAGATCTCCCACGCCTCTGTCTTCAAATTCTTGTCTTCCTAGGCACACTACTTGGGGAATTTATCTATTTTCAGACTCGCTATGAGCAGCTGACTTCCAGACACCTAGTTCAAACCATTCCTGTTTTCCACAGCCTGGGTCTTAACTCCCTGATGAACCTCACCAGTTGTCTGACTAGATATTGACATGTATAATTGAGAATGCTACCGCGCAGGCATGCACAGACGAAATCTAACAAGCAAGAGTTATTCAATAAATCTTTGTTGAAGTGAAAAAAAAAAAACAACCCTGCACTTAAAAGGTTATTTCAAATAACTCCTAAGGGGAGCAAAAACTATCATTACTTACATCTTAATTTTGAAAGAGGAAAAATATATTGATGAAGGAGACAGAAATCATGTACCTGGGGGAGAATGTCAGGCACCTTTGGTCCCTGTGATGTGTCTGTCTTTAGTTACTGTAAGTGGCTTCCCGCATTCTTTTGTTAGGTTTTGCTGAGGGCACTGAAGCCAGATGGCATGCTTTCTGCTTGTGAAGAAAGAAAAGGGAATTTCTTCTTTACAAGAGTTATCTAAAATGTAATTTTGAATGTCTTTTAGGCAAAGATTTCATTTATAAAATATGATATATAATTACAAGCTATTGGCCTTTTTTTTTTTTTATTGGTCCCTTAGATTATTTTGGTTGTACTTAGAATCCTGACAACCATTAGTCAGGAGTCATTAGTTCCGTAAGTCATTAGTTAATTATTACTGTATAGAAATATTAGTTAGGTAATGATGTGTAGTTTATTATTAATACAGGGAGTTGAAATACAAAATGATATCAGGTATAACAAGTTTATGGAAGTTTAGAAATGCACATCTTGAGTTACTTCCTGTCTCTTACTCATTGTATGGAACTTCTTTTTAAATTTTTTTATTGACGTATAGTCAGTTACAATGTGTCAATTTCTGGTGTACAGCATAATGTCCCATTCATGTATATATATACATATATTTGTTTTCATATTCTTTTTCATTAAAGGTTATTACAAGATATTGAATATAGTTCCCTGTGCTATACAGAAATTTTTAAAATCTATTTTTATATACAGTGGCTAACGTTTACAAATCTCAAACTCCCAAATTTATCCTTTCCCACCCCCTTTCCCCCAGTAACCATAAAACTGTTTAATATGTCTATAAGTCTGTTTCTTTTGTAGATGAGTTCATTGGTATCCTCTGTTTTCTTTTCTTTCCTTTTTTTTTTTTTTTTAGATTCCACATATGAGTGATATCATATTGTATTTTTCTTTCTCTTTCTTGCTTCACTTAGAATGACAATCTCCAGGTCCATTCATGTTGCTGCAAATGTGATTCTGCCATTTTCTGACATTTATGTCCCTGAATCTTTTTTGTCCTAAGTGCAAGATGCGGATAATAAGGTCTGCCTCACAGAACCACTATGAGGATAAAATTAGGAAATACATTTTTAAGAAGATTCTATAATAACCAAGGGAAATGGCTATTAAATGACAGTATTTCCATAATATAACATATTAAGGTTAGACATTAAATAGAAGGAAAAGAAAGAAGTTTGGAAAAGCACTATCAAATGCATAACAATGGTGGAAATACATGTTTTTATTTTCTTCTTTCTATATGTCTTTACAGAGGATTAGTTGTTAAACTGATTAGGTATTGTATGTACATTTATTGACTTATTGAATAAAAAGAATAATAACTATTTTTAACCAAACTATGGAATTTTTACTATAATAAAAGCTGTCTGTCTAACAATTTATCCATCAACCCAACATACTTTGGCTTTTATATCAAGGCCACATATACTACATGGCCAGACAACTAATGGAGAATATATAATAGAGTAAGGAGGAAGTTTAAAACACATAGTGTCCAACTTGCCTTAAACTAGATCATGCTGGGTTTGAAGCTGGTGTATTTTTAGATTGGTTTATTTATTCATTTAAAAATATTTTCAAGCCTAGGTTTCAGTTACTCACCAAAACCTACAGAAAGAATGTGTGTTTGAAATTAATTTTTTTATTCTAGAACTTTTCCTCTACCATTAAATTATGCTATTTCTTAGCTGAGCTTCCTGAATTTTCTTGTTTAAGTTACATGCTTTCTAGTCTCAATCTCATGAGACTTGGAGATGTAAATTGAGTTATTCAGGCAAAATGTTGAATTTCAAGGTATTGTTACAAGACAGCTTGCCCTTATATAGAAACTCTTTTATTTGGTGTAGGCATTTTTGTCCAGTTTTTAGAAGATTTCAAACATAATACTTCAGTAGCCACATGGTGATTTCTTAATCCCACCTATTTCATGTACTTTAATTTCATAATGATGTTTGTTATGTTTATAATCTTTGCTGGCCTTGGTGAGGCAGATGAAAAAATTATAGCTGTTAGACTGTCTCAGCAATAGAATCAACTGTTTTTTCTCTCTAGTGTTAATTCCTTTATAAAACAGAAATTTTATTCTCAGGTATTCAGGAGTTCACATTTTCTGTGTAGCACTGTATACTTGGAACTTTGGCTAGACAAAGTTTTTGCTTATTTTATTTCCATGAATCTTTAAAAACTTGTGTGTTTTCCACCTAACATAAAAATCTAAACTATCTAAGCACATTTTAATCTTTTGTAAGAATTTAGAAACTAAACAAATTGGTACACCAAGAGCAGCTAGTTCATGTATTTAGCAAACATTAATTCATTCAATAGCAGTGCATGTTTACTGTTTATCAGTTACCGTGCCAGTTATACTAGCAGATAAAAGTTCAGATTTTGTCTACTGGTATTCTAACTAATGTTAACTTCTCTGTTTTACAAAGTTTGTAACCCCTTCATGAATCTTTAAATAAGTCTGGTAACCATAATAATTAAAATACCATTTTGCTTGTATAAGCTTATGGATGTGAAATAAAAAACAACAGTAACATTGAAGTTACAAGCCCTTAAAATAATATTCTCACAGATTTATCATTTAAAAAAACCGACTTATCTTGCCATATTTTATCAAAATTATTTATATATACCACTTTCATTCCTTGTAGCCACTGTGTTTTCAGCCACATAACACCAGTCTAAAAAAGTACATGT
Source organism: Camelus dromedarius (assembly GCF_036321535.1). NCBI lineage: Eukaryota > Metazoa > Chordata > Mammalia > Artiodactyla > Camelidae > Camelus > Camelus dromedarius. The sequence continues at coordinate 92,624,682 of NC_087472.1, read as the reverse complement.
AGAATATTTATATGTGATATGCATATTCAACTACCTTGACTATCCAGTCCTATGAAAAAGAAAAAGGAATGAGAAGTACAGAATTTTCAATATAGTTAAGCCACACTGTTTTCCCTGATTTTGAAAAATCCCTTGAGACTTGGATTTAACTTGTTTTCTTGGCTAAAGTGATGGATTGCCTGTTTCCCAACCATCTCAGTAACTCGCAACTGCCAGCTGCAGAGCTGTATTGTTCTACCAAGGCAAAACCACCATGGGAAGCCAGGATGTTGTCCTCCTGCTCCATCCTCGCCTCTGAGTTATTTATAAAGTTTTCGTAATATACCAAGCAGTTGGAAATTTCTGAGTGATTTTTGTCGTTAGTGTTAAAATACATGGACAAAAAAGGATGAATGCTTTTGGTGAAACAGGTTCAGAATTTTCAGTGAAGCAATCCATTGGAGTCAAAGGGAATGTGCTGCCATTGCCATTCAGGGTTCTCCTTTGTAATCTCTAGCAGGTAATCTATAAATCCCAATGACCTACAAGCACAAGACAAGGACTGCATGTGCTCAGGCAACATGATATCATTAGCAGTAGTCAATGCATGGCTGTGTTTTCTCACTAATACATGGGCAGAGTACCAAATTATTGAGCCATACTAGATCTCTTTTATATTCAGCTCATTAGTCTTGGAAGAATTCTTTAATCATTTAAGCTTCAAAGAAAATGTTACCTAGGGTTTGGCAGAATGATCAGTGACATGTAAGTGAAAGGGTGTATGTCTATTTGAAGAGGAAGATAAGGAGAATTACAAGTTTTAGCACAGAAATTAATTGAACCTATCTGAATTTGAAGATAGAAGAGGGTGGGTTATAATTACAGGAGCCACATAGGCATAAATAGAAAATAAAGAACTAATATATATATTTGTATATCATACATTATATATATACACACACACATATATACATATATAGTGGTAGTTCAAAGTTGGTGTTTTTTCCCCAGAAATCATAATTACTATGATTAACTTTCTAACCTCACATCTAATTGGTCACCATATCCTGTCAATTCTACCATCAAATTGTATCTTATCTAACCCCTTCTTTCTGTACTTAGTGCTGGCATCTTATTTCAAAGCCACCTGTATTTTAATCTGAGCTCTTCTAATAATCTGCTGATTGACTTCTTTGTCATTTTCCTCAGTTGATCATTCACACTGTGTCAGGGAGATCTTCTTAAAAGGGTTACTTCCTTGTTTAGAAATAATCCAGAACTCTCCATTGTTTACCCAATAAAGTGCAAAATTTGTAGCATGGATTTAAAGCACTGAATAATTATTATCATCATTTATTAAGAAACTTATATTACTAGTCACGTAACAGTTACATACAGCTCCCAAACTAACCTTTGAAAGGGATATTATTATCTTTTGTTTGGCAGAACAAGAATTTGATACACACAGAGGTCATCTATCTTTACAAGTTCTAAGATAAGGTGTAAGGACAAGAACTAGAATTCAAAGTATGTCCTGTATCCACAGAGCAGAGAAATTTTCCATTATAATATAATTCTGTTTAAACTTGATCCATCCCACCTTTATATATTAATCACCTACTGCTTTAACTTTCTTGTACATCTTATTATACATATTCACACCTACCTACCCATCATGATTTAAATCTGTCACACTTTTTCTCATTGGTCATGGCCTACCCTTCGTTGGTGTTCCCCTTTGTCTGCAGTCATTTCTCATTTAGATAACATCTACTCAGCCATCAAGTTTCTGTTCATATGTCTTTTCCTTTCTAAAGTTTCTTTGACCCTATTGAGTTTGTCCTTTAATGCTACAATGTTTCCAGAACACATGGTTCATAATTATATCACTGTACATATCCCATTGTATTATAGTTATTCATTTATGTATTCATCAGTTACCATTACTTCTTAAGAATAGAGCACTTTCTTCTTACTTTCTCTCTCACAACACAATGACTATCCCATTGTACCTCCTTATAAATACTTGAAGAATGAGTGAATTCTCTGTTCATCTCAACTCAGTGCATTTTGGCAATAACATTAAAATATGCACACCACTCTTTGGGAAAATTTTTCCAACATAACTCATCAGCTTGGTTGCAAAGAATACCTTAATTCTGGTCTTGGGTAGACCAGATATGCTTGACTAGCTTTTCTCTGATTGATTAAGTAAGCAATCTTAGAGCTGGACTCACAGTTATTCATTAGTTTTCTTCTATTCTGCACTGTTAATGCTAGTTCTTTCTTTCATTCCATTAAAAAAAATAAATATCCAACTTGCAAATTGAGTAATTCTCTATAATTTTGCTGAGCCCATCAGCCCAGATTTCTTTCTGCATACTGATTGTAGCAGTTATGACTGTTTTTAAAACTCATGTATCTGAGTTATAGCTAGCCTCTGGTTTATTTATCCAAGAAATATTTTGTGTGTCTGTTATATGCAAATTGTTTAGCTAAGATGAACCAAGAACTCTCTCTGCTTTTGAGAAACTCATAGTGCATCCTTTGGTTTATGGTCTGCCCCAGGGCACAAAGAAAACGTCAATTTTGAAGACTTCTCTGGAGAGAATTCATATTTGTTTTATGGTTATGCTATGATCAGTGAGTTAACCATATAATTGCACTCAAACACAAATTTCTTGAATCCTTGTATGGGCCTGAAGAAAGGGGAATGTACTTAGAATAAATTGGTATACTGGTTACAGATATTGTTACTAGAATCAGTCCTGGCTGTGACTCTTGGCTTTTACCCAGGCCTGCTGTGTGATGCCTTTAAATTATTGAAATTCTGTGAGTTTCTTTTTTGACATATTTAAAATGTAAGTAATGGTAGTATTTATCTCAAAGTGACTTTTTGGTGATTCAGTGAGATGATGAATGTAAGCATAGGATAGTATATAGGTATTTGATAAACATTAAATTTTAGCTGTTTAATTATTAAGGGTAGTTTTCAATATTTGTCAATTAATTAGTGAAAAAGAAACATATTATTGTGATGCTTTTCATGTATATCTCTTTTCTTGAAATTTTGACACAGTTACAAAAACTGAGCTCTACTTTGAGTTTTAGCTAAAGAAAACTCTATCAAAACCTGATATATGTAAATCCTGAATTAATGTTTCCTTTTGTATTACAGCTACTACTATCATTTTTAGTATTTATATTTTAGTAGAATTTGTCAACTACTGCTTTCATCCTTGGAGCACTTCTTGTGAAGGCTGGTGTTATTTTCCTTGTTTTGTAACAAGGAAACACAACAAGACTAATACTCAAAGAGATTAAGTGACTTGAGCTGTGCCATTTGGCTTGTAAATGCAAGCCCAGTCCTGAAACGCAGATATATTCACTTCCTCACCTTCTGCCTCTCCTCCCTAAATGTTGGCCATTTTAAAATTGGAGAATGATCAGATCCTTTATGAAATACAATATAGATATAGTATATTTATGTGGAGAGGAGTATAAGGAGACATAGATGGAGGTATTGGTCTAAGTGTGTAGATATAAAGGTAGATAAATAAACACACATGGACTGTACCTATACATTTTACAGGCATGTAAAATGGAACATAAAATTTTTGTCTACTGACTCAAAGTATGTTTTTTAAAGAAATTTAACCATAAATGTCAAGTTGATTTACATTCAAGAAAATTATGCTCCCATGGGTTAAATTTTTAAGTCTTTTAAGTCTTTTGTCATCTGGCCAGGACTCATCTGTTTAGTTTCATGCCCAGCATTTGCTCTCCTTTCCAAACTCACAGTATGACTCAGTGGTATGGAAATATTGTATTTAATACTTGTTCCCTCTCTCTACTTATATTCCTGTGATATTTGCTCAGCCAGCACTCTTCCCTGCCCTTCTGCCAACCCAGGAATTTCTGGGAAATGCTAGGTTATCTTTGAAGACAGCAAACAAGTTGCCCTCTGCATGGAGCCTTTTTTGAGCTCTCTAGATTGAACACTCTCTGGATGTCATAATATTTTAGTTGTTCTTCCACACTAAATGGCATTGATCTAAGTCGTTTTGGCATTCCTTAGTCCTAGCACAAAACCTACTTCAAATGTGAGATCCAGAAGAATTAGGATACGCATGTCTTTGGGTGCTGAAGGAAAGTTGAAAGTCCAAGAAAAATTGAGCAACTTGCCAATTAATTGTCTTCTTTCAGCTGCATGAGTTTATTCAATCAACACATATTCATGAACACTTATTAAGTGCCTTCTTGTCACCAAGGATTCAGCAATAAACATTATTTAATATAAGGAGACATGCAATAAATGAAATAAATATGTAAAATATATCTCATATGGTGTTAAATGTATTGGAGAAAGATAAAACAGGAAGGCAGGATATGGATGGACATGGAAGACTTCACTGAGCAGGTCGTATTTGAGAAAGAGTGGAAGGAGATAAGGGATCTAGGCATGAGGAAGTCTCAAGGAGGAGCGTAAGAGCCTTGGTAAGGCTATGAGGAATGAACATGCCTGGCATGTTCAAGGAAGAGCTAGGAGATCAGAGTGACTAGGGCAAAGTGAAGGATGGGAGAGCAATAGATAGGTTAGAAAAATCATGTAAGTTCCTGTAGGTTAAAAGAGTGTTAATATGAGTAAAGTAGGGAGTGGAAGGCCCTGAAAATGGCATAATATCATCTAATTTAGTATTTTCAAAGGATAACCCTGGCTTCTGTGTTGAGGGAATGAATACTGAGGGAAGGTGGTTGTAAGGTTGGGGAGAGGTTGAGGAGAAGGACAGGGCTAAGAACAGGGCGACCAGTTATGAGTCCATTAAATAGTTTAGGCAAGAAATGATGATGGCTTGGTTCAGGGCTCTAGCAGTGGAGATGGTGAAAAGTGATTGTATTGTGAGTATATTTTGAAGTTAGAATTTGCTGAGAGGTTTTATGTATGGTGTGAAAGGAAGAATCCAGAATTTTTGGCTTGAGCATTTGGGAAGATAGAGTTGTTATTTACTGACATGGAAAAAACTATGTGAGGAACAGGTATGGGGGAAGGGGTCACTGGCAAAATTCCTCTGAAAAGGAATAGACAGTACATATTTTAGGCTTCACCAGCCTCAAGATCTCTTTTGCAACTACACAACTCTGCTCTTTTAGCAGGAAGCAGCCATAGGTATCAGATAAGTAAAAGGTGAGCATGGCCGTGTTCCAGTAAAACTTTATTTACAAAAAGGGCACTGGACTTGATGTGGTCCACAGGCTGTAGTTTGCAGATCCCTGTTCAAGAAACCAAATAAACTGTTTCAGGGAGAAAGGAGCTATTAATTGTATCCAATGCTGCTGATTTGTCAAAAAAAAAAAGATGAGACCTAAGAGTTGATCATTAGATTTAACAACTTGGTAGCCTTTAGTGACCTTGACAAGAGCAGTGTCAGGGAGTGGTGGGAGTGAAAGTGTAATTGAAAGAAATGTTTGGGTCAATAAAGAATTGAGGAGAAGAACTGGAGGTACTAGCAATGGCTGCATTTTTTTTTTCAACAAGTTTCACTTTTAAAGGGAACAAAGAAATGGGTCAGTAACTGTGGGTGGGAGATGGGGTCAAAAGAAGCTGTTTTTCAGATGGGAGAATAATAGCACAGAACACTCATGGGAATGATCTAGAAGTGAGGAAGGAATTGGTGATGCAGGAGAGAGTAGGACTAATCACTGGAGCCAGGTCCATGAGTAGGCGAGAAGGGAGGGAATCTAAAGCACAGGAGACGTGGTCTGTAATAGGAGCACACATTGGTGAGCCATGGTAATGACACCAGGGCAGGCATGTGGGCAGATGTGGTGCTGGGAGGCTGGGGAGCAATTCTATACTGATTGCTTTGGTTTTCTCAGATAAAGGAGAAGCAATGTTGTCAACTGAAAATGAGGAAGGAGGTCTTGGAGGTTTGAGGAAGAAGAGAATAAAACAGTCATCAAGAAGAGGGATTCTTGAACATTGCTTCACGTTAGAATGGCCTGCGGGAACATGGCCATGGCCAATTAACTCAGAATCTTGGGGTGATGCTTGAATTTAGCACTTTAAAAAGTTCCTCAGTATGTAAGTAAATTTCAGAAGTACTGATCTAGCAGTACAGGAGAAGGTGTCAACTAATAAATATAGTAAGATTGCTGGGTCATGCTAAGCGCCAACTTGAGGTTAGTGGTCATGAATTTAAAATGAGACTAGCCAGAACAATTATGTAGTTTTTTTCCCCTAGGAGACTGAACAACATGAGAGTGAGCAGGATTGAATGGAAAGTTGGCTGTAGCTGGAGTTTGGGATTTCTCAAATGAGCTCCAGAAGTGAGAGGGGCAAAGGGATTTGAGGGTCTATGCAAGAAAGTGGTTAAAATGGTAAACCATGGCATTCATGCTTGATAAGAAAGGAAGTGAGGACGGGAAGGGTGTGAGGGATGGTGAAAAGCCAGTGGCATGGATGTATTTCTGGGCATCGTAATATCAAAGAATTGTTGGAATGGGTGTTCAAGACGGAGTCAGCTGGAAACTTAGGAGGTGAAGATTTGAAAGTGTAAGGCCTACAGCTGAGCTTATGTCAAATCTAGGCTATGACCATGGGACCAAGTGGCCAAGGTAGGGTGGAAGACAAGCTGTCTGGAGTCAAGGAATTCAGTGAATTACTAGGCCAGAGTGGTGAGAGAATTGTTTTTCAACGAACACTTGAAGTATCATAAATTATCACAAGAATCATACTGGGGAGGGTGACAGTAAGTAAGGAACTAAATCTTTGGGGAACTAGGGGGCCTCACAGTCAATTGGATAGCGCCTCATTCTCCTACTTTCACGGAGACCATTTCCTCTTTAGACACTTTTAACAATGCAACAATGTGAATTTTCTTGTACTTTATTCAAGATACATTCATGTGTAGCCAGGTATTAGCAGTTTCCTTTTTGCCCTATTTTATGCTGGCTATTAGTGATTCACTAGTTTCCAAGGCTAATTGTGTCATCATTGCTTTTTACACTTAAAGATACAATATCCAGTCATTGTTTGGGTAGAGGCAATTTTTCTTCTTGAAAGGATATACCTCTCAGCTACAAGATTGGCCCAGCAATGGTAATAGAATTACTCTCCATGGAGAATACATTTTTGTTTCTCTTGCTCTCACTTTTAACAGTAGCCTTAATCTGAAAGCAAAATCAGCAATCCTAAAGCAAAAAGAAAATAATTATGTCTCTGAAAACAGACAGTCAGAAAAATTACCAGCATACTGAATATGTATTTCAATCTCCTGGGTAACAAGTTTGTTGTGGTGTCGGTTTGTTTTTGTTTTCCCCTTGGGTATGGCAATGTGTTACAAGAAAAATGCAGCATGTTGATAAAAATCCTATTAAATATCTTGGAAGCTGAAAATACCTGAAGCCCTTAATCTACTGCATCAAATGGTAACTGATTCACAGTAATATGGGTCTCTGTATTCTAAGTTCAGCAGAGCTGACTGATGGGTATTTTCTGACTCTTCCTGAAATGATAGTGCGTTTGAACAATGCAAATGCTTGAGGTATAGAGTACAAATGTTCATCTTTCTGTGTCTGCGATAGCAGAGCCTTTGAGCTAAGACTCTGTGATTTACTGCCTCGCTCTGTATCAATCACTAAACATGCAAATCGCCTCGATTCCCATGAGAGCCATGACAGATTCATTGAGGCAGAATGGCTCTCTGTCACTTGGAGGGAGTTTTGTTCTCCCATCTCCAGTCTGACACAGGCTGTTTCACAGAAACAAACCAATTTCCCTGTTACCCCAATTTTCTCACCTCTTTAAATTGCTGTTGTCTCTTCCAGCACATTTTTATGGATTCATTTAGATCATACTCCCACTCCACTGAATACTCCTGACCCGTCTTGGGCACGGGTGTTGCGGGTAGAATGAGCCTGCCTTCCGGTAGGCTGACTTGACAAGAGGCCAGGTGCACTTTCTCGCCCATCATTCATTGTCCCTCAAAGGAAAACTCCTTATTAACAGTGATGCTAAATAATTGATGATTGTAATCATGGAGTTTTAATTAATACATCTGAAAAGACTCCTGAGATGATCTAACAGTATCCATTTTGATTTATTAGTTGGTTTGTTTTCTTTTTGTTTTACAGACAATTGAATTTACAGAAAGTGAAACTGTTCTATTTCAAGACTCCTAAACCAATACTTTTTCTAATATACCATACTGCTTCTCAAATCATTACTTGCTGATTAGTAGCTATATGCAAGGAAGGATATTAAGGCATTTGAAATGTTTAAAGATAAGGTTCTGCCCTCAAGGCACCTAACATCAAGTTGGCAAGATAATGCAACTCTTTTTGCCTCTCCCACCCCCCTTATTGCATGACGGTCTACATTGTGGTTCCTTCCCTTCTCATTCCAGCTTTGTCTTCTTACTTACCTCCTAAATATGGTGAAAACATAGATCTGCCCTTTTTCTCAGTGGTGAAATAGAGCTTGACCCAGAGTCGGTGTTCACTGCAGTTGAGGGAGGGACTGAAGGGAAGCCTGAACCTTCTCCCTTTTGTGCCTGTTCAGAACTAGTCTTAAAGTATCCTAACTCAACCCCTAATTTTCCCCACCTCTTGAAACCCTATTATTTATGTAAGACCCAGCAGTAGTGCTGTCTTCTTCATAGAGCCCTCCCTTCCGCTCTTATCTGCCTCAGTCCCCCTCGCCTTCTCTCATAGCTGCGTCTGGGTTTCCACTTAGCTACTGTCCCAGTCCTATGCGTATGCATTAAACATTTACTGAAGGATTAATACGTCAGGCTCTTTGATAAGAACTGAGGGATAAAGCAGATATCCCTCTAATTTGAGGGCTCTTTCTTCTCTATTTTTCTCGACAACTGATTAGTTAAGCAAAATCTGATTGGGAGAGGGAGAAGGTATCTGGTTTCTCTTTCACTTTTCGTTGTTTCTAATAAAACAAGTTCGGTTTATGGAGCTGTGTATCCACTTGTCTACTTAGATTTGCATTTGTTTTCTAGTAGTGCTTTCTGACACTTTGCTGATATCTATACTTTTCTTAAGTCATCTGGGAAACCTGCTATAATCATTTGTGAGAAAGATCTTTGGGAACCAACCCATGACCCCTGGAATCAAAACTTGGTTTCAGCCTTACAATTTCCTCATTTATAGTACAGGGATAATTATAGTACCTCCCTTACAGAGTTGTTGTAAGGATTAACAGAGTCATTACACATAAAGCACTTAGAATACAGGAAGCACTCAGTAAATATTATTATTCATCTGGTGTTCTTCAGTAATCAAAACATAACACCACACAATTTGCATTCCGTACTTTTTTTTATGGAAGCTTCTAATCAAATAACAGTATGTATTCCATTTATTTTTAACATTTTGCTTTTAAGGGAATCTGAGCTGTATTTTAGAGTTAAATCAAAGGCAAATAGAGGCGCCAGTACATTAAATTATGCACCCTGGATCATAAAAGTAAAGTCAGTAGTGAAATGCAATGATCTGACCACAGGGTCAGTGCTTCTGCCACTAAACCTGGCTGTCATCAGCTTTCCTGTTTCTTTGGTTAGTTACTCTTATTCAAAGGTTTTAAATATATCAGCATCATTCTTAACCTGAGAGCAGTACGGGCATGCTTAGTTTTATCATGCTTCACTTTATTGCACTTTGCAGTTACTGTGTTTTTTATAAATTGAAGGTTTGTGGTGACCCTGTGATGAGCAAGTGTGTCAGAGCCATTTTGCCAACAATGTTTACTCACTTTGTGTCTCTGTGCCACGTTTTGATAATTCTCACTATATTTCAAACTTTTTCATTATTATTATATTTGCTCTGGTGATCTGTGATCAGTGATCTTTGATGTTATTATTGTAATTGTTCTGTGGCGCCATGAACCACACTTATAGATGGCAAACTTAATTGACAAATGTGTGTGTTCTGACTGCTCCACCAAGTGGCCATTCCCCGTCTCTCTTCCCCTCCTTAGGCCTCCCTGTTCCATGAGACATAACAATATTGAAATTAGGCCCACCAGTAACTGTACAGTGGCCTCTAAGTGTTTGAGTAAAAGAAAGAGTCACACATCTTTCACTTTAAATCAAAAGCCAGAAACTATTAAGCTTGGTGAGAAAGGCATGTCTAAAGCTGAGATAGGCTGAAAGCTGGACCTTTTGTGCCAAGCAGTTAGCTAAGTTGTGAATGCAAGGGAAAAGCTCTTGAAGGAAATGAACAGTGCTACTCCGGTGAACACTCCAGAGAACTCCAGTGAATGATAAAAAAGTGAAGCAGCCTTATTGCTGATATGGAGAAGGTTTGAGTGGTCTAAATAAAAGCTCAAACCAGCCACAACAGTCCCTTAAAGCCAGAGCCTAATCCAGAGCAAGGCCCTAACTCCCTTCAATTCTGTGAAGGCTGAGAGAGGTGAGGACGCTGCAGACAAAAAGTGTAGAGCTAGCAGAGGTTGGTTCATGAGGTTTAAAGAAAGAAGCCGTCTCCATAACATAAAAGTACTAGGTGAAGCAGCAAGTTATCCAGAGGGTCTAGCTAAGATAAGGAATGGAGATGGCTACACTAACTGACAGATTTTCTTTGTAGATGAAACAGCCTTCTGTTGGAGAAGATGGCATCTAGGACTTTATAGCTAGAGAGAAGAAGTCAGTGCCTGACTTCAAAGCTTCAAAGGACAGGCTGAATCTCTTGTTAGAGGCTAATGCAGTTCGTGACTTGAAGTTAAAGACAGTGGTCTTTTACCGTTCTGAAAATCCTTGGGGCCTCAAGAATTATGCTAACTCTATTCTGCCTGTGCTCTATAAATGGAGCAACAAAGCCTCAATGATAGAATATCTGTTTACAACATGGTTTACTGAATATTTTAAGCCCACTGTTGAGTCCCAATGCTCAGAAGTAAAGGTTTCTTTCAAAATATTTCTGCTCATTGACAATGCACCTGGTAAACTCAGGAGCTCTTATGGAGATACGCAATGAAAGAGATTCATGTTTTTGTGCCTACTAACACAACATCCATTCTGCAGCCCATGAGTCGAGGAGTAATCTTGACTTCCAAGACTAATTTTTTTAAGAAATGCATTTTGTAAGGCTATAGCTGCCATAGTGATTCCTCTCCTGGATCTGGGCAAAGTAAATTGAAAACCTTCTGGAAAGGATTCGCCATTCTAGATGCCATTAAGAATATTAGTGATTCATAGGAAGAAGTCAAAATATCAGCATTAACAAGAGTCTGAAAGAAGTTGATTCCAACCCACGTGGATGACTTTGAGGGGCTCAGGACTTCAGTGGAGAAAGCAGTTGCAGATGTGGTGGAAATAGCAAGGAAACTAGAATTAAAGGTGGAGCCTAAAGATGTGACTGAATTGCTGCAATCTCATGATAGAACTTTAACCGATGAGGAGTTGCTTCTTAGGGATTTGTGGTTTATTAAGATGGAATCTACTCCTGGTGAAGATGCTATGAAGATTGTTGAAATGACAACAAAGAATTTAGATTATTACATAAATTTAGATAAAGTAGCAGCAGGGTTTGAAAGGATTTACTCCCATTTTGAAAGAATTTCTGCTGTAGGTGCTATCAAACAGCATTGCATACTACAGAGAAATGGTTTGTGAAAGGAGGAGTCAACTGATGTAGCAAGCTTCACTGTTGTCTTATTTTAAGAGATTGCCACAGCTACCTCATCTTTCAGCAACCCACCACCGTGATCAGTCAGCAGCCATCAGCATTGAGGCAGGAACTTCTCCCAGCAGAAAGATTACTGGTAAAGGCTCAGATGATGGTTAGCATTTTTTAACAAGAAGTTATTTTTAGATTAAAGTGTATACATTGTTTTTTAGACATAATGTTGCACTCTTAGTAGACTATAGTATAGTAAAAACATGACTTTTGTATGCACTAAGAAACCAAAAAATTCCTGTGGTTCACGTTATTGTGATACTTGCTTTATTGCAGTAGTTTGGCACCAATGAACCTGGAATATCTCCAAGGTGTGCCTGTGCAGTTTAACTATAAAGAATCCTAAATTCAACTGTTATTACATATAGTGTAAATATCTTTCAACCATTTTATTTAAGTAACTTCTCCATATATGGAATAAATATGTATCTTTTTTATTTAGGTGAATCCTTGACTATTATTTACTTTACTGAAGCTTCCATTGGCCAGCCTATTTTAGAGTGATTTAAATTACTTAGCCAGCTAGGGTGGCTCTCAGACTGAAATATCTCCAGTTGTCCTTCCACTGCTACTTGTTCATGTGGGAATTTGGTCCCTTCTGTACATAGACCACGGAGTGTTCTCCAAGGAGGCCCTGGGATTCTCCATCTTTACCCTTTACCATCCCATCTTGACAACTCCCTCTCCTTTGTGTGAAATAGTATTAAACTTATCCAAATGTTCATCACTGTCTCTTTCTACATTCTGTATTCCTTTAGCAACGGCACTCATCTAGAGCATGTATTTCTGGCTCTCTTCCCTGGTAGCTTATGATTAACTAAGGATTAGCATTAGCCGAGGAACAGTGTGCTTCCAACCCTGTCCCACCCACACTTAAAAGTTTCCAATTCACACTGACCTTGACATTCATTTTTTGAGGGCATTTTTGTTCATCTCTTTAATAGGCAGTGCATTTTACTTCCATGTCATATTATTCTGATGTGAGCAAAAATCATGATACAAAATATAGTTATTATTTTTCTTGATATTTATCTTATCTACTGGGTATCTTTGAGTATAATAAAATTTTAAATAACATTTTTATGATTTAAACATATATATATATATATATATATATATATATATATATATATATATATATATAACCCTGAATGAATAAAATAGCCAAGTAATATAGGGAAAGAATGAGAATATGTCACAAAAATTTGTATGATAAAAATTTCAACAAGAGAAGTAGAGACCACTCTGGGATCTCTGGAAGTTAGTACACAGAAGAAATAAAAGTGTGTAATCACTGTCAATATTTTATACTGACTACTTGAAGTTAATAGTGATAAAATGTTTTTCTTGAAATATTTTGTGCCACTAATAGGACCAAGAGCATTTGAATAACCTGTGTGTGTCATAGGCCCAAAGTTCTAGAACAGTGCTGTCCAATAGAAATTTCTGTTATGATAGAAATTTCCTATATCTGCACTGTCTTAAGAGACTTCCAAGCTACACTTAAGATTCTAACCCACACAAGGCTAGGGCACCTTGTGGTCATTCTCAGGCCTGTGCCACACTACAAAGAAACACAAACTCTGCATTTAACAACAACAACCAAAAACAAACAAACTTTAAAAGGCAATTTTGATATTTATGAGTTTTTGAAAGAGTGACAAAAATAATTAAGGATTATTTTCACTCATTCCTCTTCTTGAAAACTGTTTACCATGCTTCAGTGCTCCCTTCTCGCTTTCCCTCCAAACTGATCTTTTCAGATCACGTGACCCCTACCCCTGCACTGGCCCCCACATCCCACCTCTTCTCTAGATCTTTTCATGATCCCATCCGACACATCAACAAGCCCCTGACTAAGAGCAGGAAACACAAACCCCTCATCCCCAGAGAGAGGATGGGGCAGGCTGTAATTCTGCCATAAGAATAAATACTTGCAAGGTCCAACTTGGGATTATATATTAGAATCATTTATAGATGTCACCCTTTTTCTACCCTCTAGGCAAGATTATTTCTAATCTGAATTTCATGAGGCCTCTAGAGTTTTAAGAAAAGGCCAATGTTTACTGAATGCTTTGAGTAGTAGCAGTACCCCAAGGCAAGAATAACATCTCAAGGTCTCTTCTACTTTGATCTGATGAAAAATTGAATAATAAATATACACTGGATATGATCCAAACCAATGAGCAGGTTAGATTATAACCAAAGTAGTTAGCAGGGGAAAGACAAAAAACAAAAACAAAAACAAAAAAACAGATCCCCTCCATCTTACCTGAATGAGGAGCTTATCCTTTAGCCTTTAGGTTTTATTCATTTGGGATTCATTCAACAAATATTTGTTGAGTCTTGGCTGTGTGTTAGACACTGTTTTAGAACAATTCTATGTATTGCCATTTAAAAATGTTTGTGGTCCTTGCCCATATAGAACATACAAACTATAAAGGAGGCAGACAGAAAACAATGAAGCTCATAACATAAATACAAAATTACCATTTGAGGTCACTGTAATGGAGGAATGAATGGGGTTGAATGACAGAGCATAGCAGGATAGGGGTGTTATACTAACACATAGCCGTTAGAAACGAAGTCCTCCATAAAGTACAGAGTAACACATAGGAACATAGAGGTTCTCCTTCATGTTTGTAGATTTAACTTTGGTATCTATCCTTTTATATATTAGACATTGCTCTCCATAAATGGCCTTTGGGAAACCACAGTCTGACCTTCTGAAGAGCAGATGTGAAATGAAGACTTCAGGTTGTTCCATGAAGGTGCTGTATGCCAGTCAGCAGTTGAGTTTGAGTAATGTTTCCTGTGTTGCCTAATTTGCAATAGCCATGCAATTATTTGCATTTTAAAAGTCCATTTACTTTAGGAAAATGAATAGAAATTGAAAAATGAAATGCTAACATTGATATGAAGGATAGACCCATAAAAATTGTACATGCCACATTAGCCTTCGGTGCATCTAACATTAGACATAAACTGGTAGATAGTGGGCTCCATTGGGAAGAAAAAGAATAAAATCAAAGAGTACATACAACATGCCAGTACTGCACCATCTTCACAGTTGTGCCCAAAAGCTAAGATCTAGTTGAGTATTTTTGAAATATATATTCAGTCTCATGGAATGGAAACTTGCTTCCTGTCATGTGAATCTATTCAACTTTTACACGTTGAAAATTTCATTTAAAAATTTGTTATGTAGACATTAAACAAGATACCTCTTATACATTATATTTATTCCCAAGCTGTTGTTTCTTTCCATTTTATACTTGATAGAATGGAGGGTAAGTAACTTGAGGAACATAATGTAGCTAGGAAATTACATCCATAGAATTCAAATTCAGTATGATCTGGCTTTAAAGCTCATTTTTTTTAATAGTGAATGACTTATTTTTAAAAGTGTATTTATCATGAGTTTTAGTTAAATTGTCACAAAACTGTTTTCTTCTTTCACTCACGTAGACAACAATAAAGAGTTAAATTGCAGTAGAGAAAGAAGTAGTTGAAATATGCTCCTTTTTCTTGCTGTTGTCAAGGATGAGAACTTAAGATCCTGTTTTCTTTTTAAAGCCTAATTTGCTTTCCTGCACAGAAAAGGCATCCATTTATATTTCGAAGTTTACTAAATTTTTATTTTCCTAATTCTGAGAGGATTGTTATTTTCTTAGGATTATGTGTAGTCAATTGGTATTAGGAAGTTGGGAGGTAAAGTAGAAAATTCTATTAAAGACTTAGTGATTTGAATTTATCAAAGGAACCTTGATGTATATGCAAGATCCTGTTTCAACTTTTAGACTTTATCTTTGAATTTTCGCTGATACTTTAGTAGGAAACATTAACTTATTCATATTTTAGGGTTTATTCATCATCCCGGATACATATATACAGAAAGAGTATCTCCTTTGTGTGTTTAATTTAAAAATATTGCCTATGTTCACATCCCCACCATTAGGGAAGTTGTGGTTTTTGCTAAGAGTCTGAACATCTGCACAGGAAAGTTGTTTTAGATATTATTGCAGAGGTTACTGGGTCTAACGCAGCAGTCAGTTTATATAGCAGTTTGCTTTGCAGAAACGTGGCCATATCAGAGACTCAGTTCTCCAGTGTTGTGTGGGAAAATTACACTGGCTGATTTCAGGAGAAGTTACCGTGGGAACACATTTTATTTAGCACAGTTCTGCTGCTCAAGCCAGAAACCTGGATGCTTTGTTCTTCCTGAAGTATCAAAAATAAAAATTCATGAAATCTGACATCCCACCTGCTCCCTTCTCTGGGCTAAATGCTGCGGTAAACTTTTCTTGAGATTAAAATATTTGAAGACAAAATCAGTACCCACATGCATGCACACACAGAGATACATTATTTTCTTTACTTGAACAGTGTTCTTGAATCCTAATTACTAAACTCATATACTGCTTCTTCCCAAGGAATATAGAATATTATTGTTATCAGATATTATGCCACATATATCCTCACTGGCTACCTTCCCTCTCAGCTCTCCTTGGTGGCTTGCTGGATTAAAATAGAGAGCAGAAGTCTTACGTAGAAGGAATATGTTGACAAACGGTGATTTTTATCTTGGTAATTTCACCAAATGTATGAACTGACTTTGTCATTTATTAGAATAAGTTTACTGAATGCCCTGTGTGTGTGCATCAGGACAAGTGGTCTAATCAAGTTCAACTGTTCTGTGTCTATTTGGCTCGGCTTAATTAAAATTCAGCCCTGCTTTTCAGCAAGCCGCAGTGGTTTGGCAGACCTTCAAACGGCTATACTGCAGCAGACAATAAAAGTGATAAAGGCGCACAATAACAATCAATACAATGCAAACACCTCTGTTATTTACAAATCAAGTAGAAAGTGGTTCCTTGAAACATTCTCTTTTGCTTCTGGTGGTAAAATTAAAATTTTGGAAACACTTTATTTTTTAAGTTTGCTTGCACTCTCCTTGTCAATGGGCTGCTTTTTTTTTTTTTTACTACTAATGAAGCAAAAGAAAATGATAATAAGATAAATCAGCCCAACACAAACGCTTTTTAAATGTTTACGACTCTTGTTTTGTTTGTTGTACACATGGATGAAAAATTGTGTGAAGAATTTTTACCTGTATAAAGAAGAGAGCCATAACTCATCTTCCATTCATTTGTGATCGTTGGAGGGGGCATATATTCTTGGTGATCATCCTTTTTTATTCAGTCCACTGTTTTTGGCTGACTGCCCTGGTCCCAGATTTTCTCACAAACTGCCATCTGGCATTTTTGTTGTCCCCCACATATAGCTCCTTCAGCACCTCCTGCAAGCAGGCTGGAGAATTTCACAGCTTGGGGGCATGGGAGCATGCATGAAGTTACAGCCACTTCAGGATGGATTTCTCATCTACAACCTGCATATCTGTCATTGCTAGATGTTTAGTGGAAAGAGCAGCTAGTGCGCTGGGGTCAGGAGACCTGGGAGGAAGTCCCATAACACCTGTGGTTAGCTGCATTTTTAATCTGCATTTGAAGAATGGAGGTTAAAAAAGCCAGATCTCTGAATTTCACGTGTGCATCTTGGAGCATTAGTGTCTATAAACTCATATAGAATTTTTTTTAAAAAAATTCAGAGATATTATTACTCTTACAGCACAGGTCATGACGGCACCTCAAATTCATCAGTGCGTGCTGTTGTCCAGTTAGGCTGCATATGTAAATGTCACTTCACATTGTAACTGAGATATAAAATAACGTTTCATGAGACATCAAAAATGAATACATGAAGACACCAATTTTTCAAGATACCTGAAAGTGTTTTGTTGGAGTTTTTGCCACAGTGTAACACTGTCTTTTCTCTATGTGTGCTTCAGGTTTGACTTTGGCTCCTGGGTTTTATTCAAGCAGCAAGATAATTCTTATAAGGCATGTTTCACCACTGTCTTAGCTTCATCACTGACTTCTATAGCTGAAAGAGATGCACTGGGATAGAGCCATCACAACTGTTCACAGAATTCTGGCCAGTGGAATTGCTGGTCGCAAGGCCAAGATTTCGTGGACTGTTTCTTTGGCTCTATCCCAGTACATCTCTTATCAGCTGTAATGGAAGCCATGTGCTTTTCACTTTCTGTTCTGTCCATTACCTGTTCATTGCTCTTAAATTACCTAAAGCTTTCATTCATTTGTTATTCTATTAAGATCACAAATGGCAGAAAATAAATTTGAAAACAGTATTTAATTGTTAATATAAGAACAAACTACCTTAACAAACTGGAAAAAATCATAATTTCAAATATGAGAAACCAGTTCAGGTGTTAATTTATATTCAAGATGCCACACTAAGATTAGTTAATAGTCTTTGTAAAAGACTTATACCTGTACTGATACACCAATACATATACAAGGTTCAATAAAATTTCTGCTGTACAGTATTAACTGTGACATTCCAGTTTTATATCAAACAATTATAGAGATTCTAAATGTCTATAAGACAAAGTTGCAAATACAACTAATATGTTTGTTGCAAGGTAATTTAATCAAGATCTCCATGTGAACATAAAATATAGAATAGTCAATGTTTATTTCTTCTGGAAATTTCCATCATTTCTTTGTGTGGTAAATGGGGAAAACAAATTTATACTTGTAAAAAGTGGAAATTTAAAAACGTGTTATGAATATATTACTAAGGTTTATTCTAATATAGTTTATGATAGCAAAATTATTTCTAGGTAGTTATGTTAAACAGTTATGAAAACAATGGCTGTCAGGTAAAACAAATCAAGTTTGCAGTATTTTCAAGACACTCTGTGATTTGGTAAGTTCTTGTCTTTTAACAAGCAGATATCTTCTCTGATACTGTTCCTTATGTTCTGAATTATACTGTGTTAAACCTGAATCAGAGGAACTAAACAAAGGTAAAAATCTCAAAGAAACATTTCTGCAAAGTCAAACACAAATAAAAACTTGGATGGACCTGTAGCCACCCATTTGTGACACCCTTATTCTCCAATTGATCAGTTGTTTCATTCCTGAATAGACATAACCTTAATCAGCTTTGGGCATTGTATTGAAACTTCATTAGTCTTTGTTTCAGTCTGTCCCATTTCTGAGCCAAATCCTCCAGCTTCCCTTTGAGATCATATCTAGTATAAGCTTACCTTGTTATATTAGATCTCAGAAGTTTCTTAAAGCTAAATCAAGAATTGTATCATTGGTAAGTAAAGTTTCAAAGATCTGGATAGGTGATATCTGCATCAAATGTGAATTCATCTAAAATCCTTTGACATACTAAATTGTTCTCTGTATTCATGAAGCAGACAAGTATTTGCTGTTTCTTTTCAGCCTTTTATCTCAAGCTTAAGTTTCCTACTTTTTTCTTCGTCTCTTGTTGACTTTTGACTTATGTGTAAGAGTGAGGCTAAAGATATATGCCATGAAGTTGCTAGAGGAGACACAAGATAGATGGAATCTGAGGCCAGCCACTCTGCCAGTGAACATCCATTAGGTCTTTCTATATGCAGTTTCCACCAACTACAAAGATATATGAGACCAGGACAGACCCTTGGACATCTGCAAGTATAGAATTGAAATGCCAAATTTGAGCCCTGTAATGTGAGTCACCCAACAGTGATGATATGTATATGTAGGATGGTTTTATTTTGGACTATTTTCATATCAACTCTGTGGGGCCCTTTGGAATAGGGATTTTTCTTCTGTAATTTCAAACAACAAAATGCCAGTGAAGTACAAAACTGAAAACTCTAATTTCTCATAGAATTTGAGACAAATTGTAATTTGGAAAAAGAAATGGCTAAACAAATGTGTGTGGACATATACATCCTCACATACAAATGTTTTGATAATGGAGGCTTGTTCTTTGAAATAAAAAATACATAGTTTGCTGTTCTATCAACCTGCATTTGACTGATTCTGTTCTAAATGTAACTCTTATGTCTCCTTTTGAATTTGTTACAGGAGTCTTTTATTTTGTATTCTTTTTATTGAAGTATAGTTGATTTACAATATTATATTAGTTTCTGGTGTACAGCATAGTGGTTCAGTATTTTTATAGATTATAACCCATTTAAAGTTATTAAAAAATAATGGTTATATCTCCTTGTGCTACACAGCATATCCTTGTTGCTCCTCTATTTTATACATAGTAGTTTGTATCGCTTAATCCCATACTGTTAATGGAGTCTCTTAAAGAACAGAAACACATGTCAAAATAACAACCAGATAGCGCTAGTGTCTGTTGTGTGTGTGCATGTGTTTATGTATGAGAACATTCACAAAATACTCTTACTTTTTAACTAGTTTCACCAGAAAATGTTAAAACTTTAAAACTGAAGAGCTTCAAAAGTTTGAGAACTCTCTGCATATCAAATAAAATATGAAACGTTGTTTTAAAAATTTAACTGAATCCCATTAAGGTAGTTTAAAAGTGTATCAAGGAAAGATACACGGTGAGACAGTGTTATTGTTCTGACCACATACTTTATTAAAACTCAACCTTTGATTTCATGATAAATAAAATATAAAAATCCCATGATACCCAATGTGTATCTCATTTTTGATCTTTCTCAAGTGTTATAAATTGACTTTTGAATAATCCTGACATTTGTTGGAAATAATAAAATGCAAATATTTTGACCGAAGCTAATGATTTCACAACTAAGATGGTATTTATTTGAAGTTCTGTTTTTAAGAGTGACATGGAAACATAAATCTATTTAAGTGGCATAGAACTTAAGAATAAAACGTTGTTAATGTGAATACTGAGGTAGAGTTTTACATTCAAGGATAGTAGCTTTTTAATACATGAAAATATGGAATATACAGACTCAAATAGGATATACATGCATACCGTATGACTCACTAGTAGTATATATATATACACACATATATATACACACACACACACGTAAATATACACACATATATTTCATTGAAGTATAGTCACTTTACTATGTTGTATCAATTTCAGGTGTACAGCAAAATGCTTCATTCATACATGAATGTTTATCTTTTACTTAATAATTATTTATTATGATTTGTTCTAGTTCTGTGAAATATGTCCTGGGTAATCTGATAGGGATTGCATTAAATCTGTAGATTGCCTTGGGCAGTGTGACCATTTTAACAATATTGATTCTTCCAATCCAAGAGCGTGGGATATCTTTTCATTTTTTAGTCTTCTTTAATTTCCTTCATCAGTGGTTTATAGTTTTCTGTGTATAATTCTTTCACCTCCTTGGTTAGATTTATTCCTAGGTATTTTATTACTTTGGGTGCTATTTTAAAGGAGATTGTTTCTTTACTTTCTTTTTCTGTTGATTCATCATTAGTGTATAAGAAATGCAACTGATTTTTGAATCCCACTCCTGGGCATATACCCAGAAGGAACCCTACTTCAGGATGACACCTGCTCCCCAATGTTCATAGCAGCACTATTTACAATGGCCAAGACATGGAAACAGCCTAAATGTCCATCAACAGATGACTGGATAAAGAAGCTGTGGTGTATTTATACAATGGAATACTACTCAGCCATAAAAACCGACAACATAACACCATTTGCAGCAACATGGATGCTCCTGGAGAATGTCATTGTAAGTGAAGTAAGCTAGAAAGAGAAAGAAAAATACCATATGAGATTGCTTATATGTGGAATCTAAAACAAACAAACAAACAAACAAACAAAGCATAAATACAGGGTGGAGACAGACTCATAGACATGGAGTACAGACTTGTGGTTGCCAGTGGGGCGGAGGGTGGGAAGGGATAGACGGATTTCAAAATTGTAGAATAGATAAACAATATTGTACTGTATAGCACAGGGAAATACACACAAGATCTTATGGTAGCTCACAGAGAAAAAAATGTGACAATGGGTATATATATGTTAATGTGTGGCTGGGGGATTGTGCTCTACACTGGAATTTGACGCAGCATTGTAGAATGATTACAAATCCAAAAAAATGTTAAAAGAAAAAAATTTAAAATTATTTATTGAATATATCTTCCATGGGAGATACTATAGTAGGCACTAGTAATTAAGCAGATAATAGTACAGACACAATTATCAATCTTTGGGCTTACATTCAAATTTGGTGCTATAAAATTGAGTGCTCTTTCAAACAAACATAGGTTGAATTCTGGCTTTAATGTTTACTGACCAGATGATTTTTAATTTGAGTATCTTTAAAGGAAAACTAAGACTTAAATAGGATTTAAAACTTGGTGGTCACTGACAGAGCCAGGAAATGAAATCAAGCTTATCTGATCCTTAAGCTAATAAATTTTCCATTTTTCTAGGTTAGCCAATAAGTATATAGGAATGAATGAGAACTGCAAAGTATTATAGAAATAACAGCTTTATAATGTTTTTCAATTTGGTTTCATTTTTCTTGGTAAGTATATAATCAGCAAATGTTTATTAATTGCCTACTATCTGGCAAGCATAGTTTGAAATCTTGGGGATATCATCAAGAACAAGAAAACAAGGTCCCACTTCTCTGAATGCTTAAGTTCTTGCGTGGAAATATAGACAATAAAATTTTTTACATGGGAGAATACCAAATAGTGATAAGCACTATGGTGAAAATAGATCAGGGAAACTTCTTTAGACTAGATGGTCTAAGATGGCCAAGATGTGGAGGAGAATGTTTGAGAGAGAGGGAAAAATTAGTGCAAAGGCCCTGAGACTGAATGAGCTTGGTGTTTCAAGGACCTGAGAGAAGTCAAAGGTGACTAGAGCAGTAGCTCTCAAAGTGTGATTACTGGACTAGCAGCTCCTGCATCTGATTGGCTGAGTATCATATTCTTGTTAACCCTTGATTTGAAAATTATACTGTGATTAAATAAGACCTTAATTTGAGGAAATTGGGTGAAAAGTATACAGAAGGATCTCCTTGTCCTATATTTGAAATTTATCTTTAAGTCTGAAAGTATTTGCAAATGAAAGTCTGAAAAAGTAACTAGAACAACTATAAAAGCAAAGTGAAGGATTTTAAGTAGTGGAATCAGTGGAGTGCTGGGATCTAGCCTGTGTTTTAAGAAAAATACTTGTGCTATGGTGGGGAAAATGGGTTGGAAGAGAGAATTAATGTCCATGTGATGACCAGTGGAAGGGCTGTTGCCATTGTCAAGAGGAGAAGTGATGGTGCCTGGGTCTGGTGTGATGGTGGGGACAGTAAGAGCTGTGGGCAGATCCCTAACAGTAGACTTAGAAGTTCTAATTGACAGGGCTTGCTGATGGATTGGTTTTGAGAGGAAGTGACAGAAGAAGATCAAGGATGACTTAAGTTTGAGGCTTGAGTCACTGGATTGATGCCAGTGATATTTATTGAGAAGGCAAAGATTGAAGTAGGAGGTTGACAAATAATGATGCTTGATTGATTTTGTAAGTAAATTATTAAAGTAAATCTAAGCAGACAATTTGTAATATTTTTATGAGTATTTATGATTATTCTAGTGACATATTTAGCTGATGAATGCCATATTGGCTATAAATAAATTAACTCACTTGGGTCTTCTCATATTTATCCTGAGATTTTTAACTGAGTGCATTTTTGAAAACATGAAATTGTGAAATCTATTAAAGAAAATAATGATACCAAGAGATATTCTTAATTTGCTCTTATGAATTTTTACATTTGTATGTAATTTGCCATTTTATTCAACAAATATTTGTGGAATTGCTGCTTTGTACCAGGTGCTGCTCTGATCACTGGGGACATACCAATGAACAAAACAGACCAAAATTTCTGCCTTGAAGGAGTTTACGTTCTAGTATACTCTAGTAGAGGTGAAGCAGACAATTTAAGAAAAATAACTTAAATGTATGGCCTGTGCATAAAATAGATAGTTTAGACAATAAACAAGTCAGATGATATAGGGTCAAAAATGAGGCAGAGAAGGAGGATTGGTAATATGAGGGGAGGAAGAGGTTGGGGTCTGGAATGGATTTCCTTTTAAAATAAGGTTGACTGAAAAGACGTTGTTCATTAGGAGTTGAAGGAGGGAGCCATGAGCTTAACTGTTGAAAGAGCATTCCTGACAGAAGGAAAATTAAATGCAAAGTCCCTTCCATGATGGGCTGGGTGAGCTATGGGCAGAGTGTAAGAGATTAGGTAAGTGGGGGAACAAGCAGATATAGGAGGCTTTGCATGTATCATTCTAAGGATGTTGACTTTTATTCTGAGATGAAAAAATTTGAGCAGAAGATGACATGATTTGCCTGACTTAAAAGTAACATTCTGCACCAAAGTGGGGCACAGGCTGAAGCAGAGAGACTAGTTAGTTACAAGGCTTTTCTAGTAATTCAGGTGAGGGAAAATACTACCTAAACTTGGATGGTATTTGTGGAGAGTAGTGATAAATGGTTGGATTCTGGATATATTTTGAAAGCAGAGCTACTAAGATTTGCTGATGGATTGGATTTAGGGTGTAAATGAGAGAGAGGTTTCAAAGGTGAACTTATAATTGACCTGAACGACTGAAAGGATGGTATTGACATATTTTTCTTGTATGGAAAAGAGGGCAGAAAAAGTAGGTCTGGATGGGCATGGTCAGGAGGTCATTTTGGACCTAATAAGTTTGGTATGCCCATTAGACTTCCAAGTGGAGACGCCATGGGCAGTACTATAGAAGAAATCAGATCAACTGAGAGGACCAAGTCTTTGAGTAGCAAATACTGCTGCAGTGAATTAGCAGTTGTATTTCAAGCAGTTTTTGTTTTTGTTGTTGTTGCCAAGAATGTAACATACAAGAATAAGATCTTGTTAGGTTTAAGTGCATTGAGGACTGATTTTCTCAATTCTTAAGAGAATTTGGTTCAGAATAATTGTATTTCAATAAAGAATCTGGAAGATCAAACACAGCTTAATTACATTAACATTATTAAAAGAATGGGGGGCTTAAGCATGTGATAAATTTAATTAAAATGTTACTCTTTTATAGGACAACAATCATAGTAGGGAGCTTTTTTTCTTTCTTAAAGCAAATTGTATGTCTTTAGCAGCGCTTAATTTTACAGAATGTGGAAGACTAAACATAAGATCACTTCTACTTCATCTTAGTATGGAATGAAAAAAGGAAATACCTGGAGCTGTGGCTTGCTGGCTTGGGTTATCTTTGAAGCCTTTGATTGGGATTGTGTACTAGACACTCTAAATGGTCTATATGAACTAAATTCTGCATGCAAATGTGACCTGAGATAGCCATCAAGAAGTTGTGTGCCCTCTGTTTTCCTATCAAATGTATGGATGCAATCCAGACAGCTCTTATGTACTGATATTAATTAGTTTGAGAATTAAAATAGTTAAAATACCAAAAAATGTGAATGTATTTCAGTTCTTTAATGAAAATGTACTTTATAAAAAGGAAACCTGTTACTTTTTCTTATCTTTATTAACCTCTCTTTACCAGGAAAGGTTATTATTTTTTTTCCAGATAAAGAGGGTTGGACATTTAAGTAAAGGAGAAGGGTATTATTACTAACCCTACTCTTGAACAGAAATCATTTGATGAGCACCTATATATTATATGTTAACTTGGAAAGAAGAAGTAGAAGAAAAGGAGGGAAATTAGGAGAAAGTATTTTCATAGAGATTCTTTGACATTGAACAAGTGATGAAAAGTTTATTCTCTGAGGTTTTCACTTAGGATCCTTGAGCTAATATTCATATCATTGCTGTCAAGGTATTTTAAGTTCCCAGGCATTAACATAGGGATTCAGCAAGAGAGGCAAACTCATAAGTAGCCTGTTCTACTCCCCACTCTCCAACACTCTTTGACGAGTGATGGATCTGAGGCTCTCCTTTTGGAACATCTCAGTGCCAAGCAAATGATTCTACCACTATCAGTTTCTTAATGTACATGGCAATTTCCTGTCCTCCTACCTTGATCTTCTTTTCTCAGGTCAATTAAATGGAAAGTGTGTAGTGGCAAAAAGAAAGACCATCAACCAGAGGAGAGGTATACAAAGCTAACTCTGGGGAGTATCAACATAGCACATACATCCCCCAAAAGCTTCCTTTGTGTTGACATAAACTCCCACACAACACTTAACTTCTACCAACCAGAAAAAGGCTCATTCTTTCGTTACATAACATCTTTAATGGGATATAGTATAATTCCCATAGCATACAATTCACTCATTTAGGGTGTAAAATTCAGTGTTTTGTATGCATTCACAGAGTTGTCCAACCATCAACAGAATGAATTTTAGAATATTTTAATCATTCCCAGAAGAAACTCCATAGCCAATAACAGTCACTCTCCCTTCCCCCGAAATGAGCTCCTCTTCCTGTCTCAGCCCTAGGCAACCATCATTCTACTTTATGTCTCTATGGATATGCCTATACTGGA
This sequence comes from Camelus dromedarius, assembly GCF_036321535.1. NCBI lineage: Eukaryota > Metazoa > Chordata > Mammalia > Artiodactyla > Camelidae > Camelus > Camelus dromedarius. The sequence goes on along the minus strand of NC_087472.1, from coordinate 92,598,667 downwards.
CATTAGTATAAATGGAATCATATGATGTATTGTCCTTTGTGATGCTTCTTTCACTCAATATGATGTTTTTAAGATTCATCCATATTGAAACATGTATCAGCACTTATTTTGTTGCCAAATAACTCACTGTATACCACATTATATTTACTCATTCATCATTTGATGTTCATTTGGGTTGTTTCTCATTTGGGTTGTTTGGGCTGTTATGAATAATGCTGCTATGAACATTTTTGGACAAGTTTTTGTGTGGATATGTTTTCAACTCTCTTGGGTATATTCCTAGGAGTGGAATTGGTGGATCATATGGTAACTCTATGCTTTGCCTTTTGAAAAACTGGCAGACTGTTCCCAAAGTGGCTCCACTATTTTATCTTCCAAATAACAATGTTATTACGGTTCTGATTTCTCTATATCCTCACCAACAGTTATTAGTATTTGTCTTTTTTGTGTGGCAAAATACACATAGCATAAAATTTACCATTTTAACCATATTAATGTATATGGCCTCAAGTACATTCACAATGTTAGGCAACCATTATGTAGGTTCAGAATTTTTTCATTATTTGATTATAGCTGTCATAGGGCCTGTAAGGTGGTATCTCATTGTGGTTTTGATTTTTACTTCTCTGGTAATGATTTTGAACATCCTTTCATGTGATTATTAGCCACTTCTTAAGAAATGAGTATTCAAATTTGTTGCCCATTTTTAAATTTCATTATTTTTCTTTTCATTTGTTGAGTTACAGTACTGAAAAAAAAAACTCATTGAGTGTATTACATGAAAAAAATCAACCACCCGATGCTGCCACTTGAAGTATGTTTGCAGTGATCCTGGACTTACCCAATATGAACATAGGACATCTTTATGATATTAGAACATTTAGATTGGGTGCCTATATGTTCAAGATAGTGTAGTCCAGAAAGCAAACACTTTCACACCATTCTCTCTGAGAACTTCCATCTCTAAAAAATGCATGTGAAGAAATATGTTAAAAGACGGAAGCATTTGTGATGTAACATTAATTTATAGGATATCAGTTTGTTTTGTTATAAACTATTAAAGAGTGCTTTGAAGAGGATCTTTCTTAAATCATAATCTTGAGGAAAGTATTAGATAAAAAGGTATTATTCTGCATTTCATCACATGAATGTTCTTATTAGAAAGATGCCTCTAGCAGTTGATCTGGTGATGACATTTGGTCTGTAATTTTTGAGAGCTGAGTGGAGCTTTCTCTTTCCACAGTTGAAATGGAATGTGTTTCAAGATGAGATGTAGGATGTCTGATGGACATTTTGCTTCCTGTTAGGTTTATCATTTATTTTTGTGTGGTTTCAAATGGAGGAAATCATTTTTATTGGCATGCTGTCTTAATTTATGCAGTATAGTAAATAAATGATAATGACGGACTGAGCCAAGTGAGAGTGGCATAGCTCATTTTGTTTGCCCATGGATAACTGCAGATAGGTACAGTTATTATTAAACTGGAAAGGAAGTGATGACAAAACCAAGAAATTGGTTATCCTAACCATCTGCAGTTTCTCAGCCTGTTTCTGCAAAGTTGAGTCCCTTCCAAGATCCCAAGCTTCCCACCTCCAACACCCCAACTCCAACGACATTTATTCCAGGCAATAGTAAATACACCTGGTATACAAGGGAAATATCCACTTTTAAAGCCAGTTTGGGAGGAATCTCCAAGACATCGAAAGGAATCAGATGGTGTGCCCCACCATTCTACAAAGTTTATGATGACTTTGGTTGAAGCAGCTTGCCTCTGCAGTGAAAAAATTGTCATGGTGGAGAAATTCCCTGTTCCCTCAGTGCAACTGGGCTTATCTAGAGAAGGCTTTTCCCAGGCAAGTGTTCTGTCTACATTGGGCATTTGCAAGTCTGTTGCACTTAGAGAAGTTAAACCAGTGCTGTTGAACCAAGTTGACAAAAAACACAAATGAGCCAATGTTGATTTTTTTTCAGCCCAGTATGGCTTAATTGCTTTTTTCCACCCAAGTTTTCACCTCTCAGGAAGCCTTTTCTGTCTAGCATCAGAAATAACAACTGAGACTATTCAGGAAAAAAAAAGAAAAGGCATTCTTCCAAAAGAGAAAGTGAATTTCAACACAATTCCTAGATTCAAAAGGATTGCAAAGGAGAATTATTTCTGTCAGCTTTGGTCATTTGACAGCTATGATTCTCCTTCTCAAAGATGTCATCTTAAATCTCCTTCAACTTCCCAGTGAGAATCCTGCCTTTAATTCTTTTATGTGTATGATGAGAAAGAGAGAGGCAGGGAGTGGGGGGGAGGAGAGAGAAATTTTACTCTGTTTATTTGATAAATTTAAATGTAAGTAACTGTTGTACTTTTGCCTTTAAAGTATTATTTTTGCATCCACATCACACGAATATTAAACTAACACTCATTGTTTTTGCAAAATTGATTTTGGAGTCCATCTATATGTAAAATATAGGCTTTATTGCAGTAGAAGAATATTTATCTGAACAGATACGTAAGTGTTCCTGTAAAGAATGGGTCTATTTTACTTTATCAGCAACTAAGGGGAAGGTTAATGGCTATGATGTATCTTTTCTGTTGTGTGTGAAACATGCAGTGTTCCCCGCGGTTGAGATTTATGGTGCGGAAGACAAAGCAGGTGCTATTCCCAGCCTTCTTTCACGACAGAGCGTAAACTCGGGCCTGAACTTATCTGTCAAAAGCTAAGTTAAAATAACGTTAGACAAAGCCTTAAATTGCGTACTTTTCCATACCTTCAGGTCTGTAGCTCAGGAATTTAGCCAGCGTGATTAATGACCACTGTTATTTGTGAGCTTCCCAAGTCCCCACAGATGTAATGAACTTGACTCTTCTGCCCCGTAGAAGGAAAGCGGCTGACAGAGCGCTGCAGCACGACCCGTTCATACTCATGAGCGCTTTGCACTTGGAAAGAGGGAAAATCAGCTCTCCTCATTATATAGACCGTTATATAGAGTCAAACATTTTTCACACCCTCTCTTTTCTTCTTCTTCTCCCACCTTTCTGCCCCACCCCTCACCCCAAGCCCACAGAGTCTATATTTTTGGATAATCTAGAGTCAAAGCCAGACTCTACTTAATCTTGTCTTTTATTTTTTTCTTCATGTGAATCCAATCAGTCAGGCCTACTGATTCCTTTGTCAAAGATATCTTACGGATTTTTTTTTTTCCTCTGTTATATCGTCCCTACTGCCTATGTTTAAGTTATTCTGACCCCTGTGTGATTTCATGCTCCACACCTTCTCCCCATCTCAAGGTCATACAACCTCTTTATTTCCCTATGTCCTTTATTTGAACCCCAGTGGTTTCTTTTCTTGTCTCTACTCTGACCTCACATCCAGGCTTGTACGTTTTCTCTCTTTTTGTTCTGCCTCATGCCAGTATCTCTTCTTCATCACGCTCAACCTTTACTTCCATCAAGATGCATTGTAAAAAGCATCTTCTTGCATAATCCTCCTCAGTCCAGGCTCACCTAGTAATCATACTCTTACTTTTTTGTGTGGGCAGGAGGGTACATTCTGCTTAACAGCTTGCAAGGTTTTTACTCTGATATCAATCACATTTTAGGCTCCTTAAAGAAAATATAACTCCTAGCTCAGTTTAATGCTTTCTAGGGTTAGTTACTCTCCCATCTACACAGTTGGTATTAATGCCTTGTCAAATGTAATTCAAACCAGGTCAGTTTGCAGCCTTGAAGCAGTGAAGAACCACTAACTGTAAACCTCCAGCAATCTGACAGCAGCCCCCGATTCTTTCAGAGTACTTGGGGAAATTATATTCCTTATAAACCATTGAGAAATTTGGGTCTACTTCCTGCTACAAGAAGATTTCAGAGATAAAGTCTGTTGGTTTACTTTGGTGCTAAACACGGTGTTGACCAAAGAAAGTGAAGACTTCTTTAATCTCCCTGTGATCTGCTCAAGAGGTGGGGAGAGATTAATCTCCATCCCTTGCCAATGTTTGTGTGGGATGCTGCTTAGCATCCTTCCCAATTTTCGGAGTGTTCTTCTGAGTAGAAAAAAGATTAGGCATCACTATGAGAGAAAAGCAGAGTCTAGTGAAGCTAATAGGGTTTTTCACTTACATCCCATGTTTTCATCTTGCAAATTACAATCTTTTCTCTCTCTTGTTACCACTCTAGGAGCTCCATAGATGTATGGCAGTAAAACAACACTATCTTCTTTTCCATTGCTTCCTGATTTTCTTCTATTCGACTTTGAGTTTCCTGAATACAGGTCCTAGGTCTTGTTTACCTTTGTGTGCCTACAGTTATCTCTGTGCCTCATACACAACAGGTGTTCAATAACTGTTTGCTGAACAGAATTGAGTCATTTTAGAAAACTAGTCTATATAATGGACTCTGACAATTTCCTTTTATTCTACAAAAAGATTCCTATCCTAATTTTCCCTACCAGTGTCATACCACTTACAATGCTGCATACTCCTCCATCAGGCCAGAAAATGTGGATGAACACACTGCTTAGGTAGTTATCGTTTTTTCTTTTGAACTAGTTTTAAAGACATCGATTCTCTTGTGTAGAATAATTACCCTGTTTTGTGGTAGTTCCCTTTTTACAGGTTTGTCTTCCTCATGGACTGTGATTTGTTTTTTTTCAGAAAGGAGACTATGTCTCAGTATTCCCAGGACCTAGCATGGTGTTTGATAAATAGTTGCTCAGTTATTTTCTGTAGAGTCTAATCTCGCCGTGGATTTTTCATGCTTTTTCTGTTTACTCTTCAGATTATCTTTAGCTTGTCTTAGGATCTGTATGTCATAGTGCCATTGTCTCTTAGCCGCCTGCACACTTCTTTCTCCTCCACCTTCTTTTCTCCCTTTCTCAAGTGAGACACATGTTTGTCTTTATTTACCTCAGAAGACTTTCTCCTTCAGTCTTCTAAGTGTCACATATGACATACTATGCATTATACGCCCTGGAAAATAAGGCATAACAAATGAGGGCATAATTTCATAAATTTCATTGTAATCCTAAAACATTTTTTGAAAATCCTACTTAAAATAATAATTTTTCATTTCTCTTTGGTACTTAAGATGCCCTCACTTAACAAGGGAAGAAACAGACTCTTTGAATATGAGATCTGGAGAGAACCTTAGGGAGATGACTTGGTGCATAAATAAGATACATAGAAAGTAGGGAGTTACTCCATTTTCACACCAATAGTCAGTGACAGAGTGAATATAGCCCAAGTCTTCTGACATAATTGCAAGGTTACATTTCAGTCATAGTGACTTATGTCTTTAGTCACATTGACCGTGGCTTTAATTGTGTGAATTGTCATAGGAAAAAAAAAAAGATGGTGGCCTTTGTAGAACTTAAATGAGAGAATACTTTCTGGTACATATGTTTATTTTTCACATTTAAATATGATCTTAGTGGGTTTGGATTTTTTAACTGCTTAGAAAAATAAGTTTCAATATGTGTATTTTGAAAGACCTTTACAAGTTCATCTAAAAGACAGAAACATTATATGAATTGATGGAAAGTGAGCAAACTTATTCAAAGTGACATTAATTGCAAATCCTTTCTAAGATCATCAGATACTAAAACAATGCGTTTAGCAGCAGCATTCTTCATATTACCAAACTGAAACAATGTGAGCGTCTATCAACAGTAGGATGGATAAGAAATCATTGTAAATTCACACAATGGGGAACATTTGGAAATGAAAATAATAGAATTATAACTACATGCTATAGCATGGATGAAGTTTACAAACATCATCAAAAGAAGTTAGGCTCAAAGGATTACTTATTATTCTGTTTCCTGACCTGATCGATGGTCATCAGGCATGTTTATGTTGTGAAAATTCATTAAGGTTATGATGTATGTACTTTTCTGTATGTATATTATATTTCAAAAAATTAAGATTTTGAAAAAATAATCAGAAAAAAATTTTAAATACCATTGGTGTTTAAAGTGTATTATAATTTTAAGTTAAGAGTTTAAAAAATAGTCCTGTTTCTTTTTCTAGATATTGTTGAAGAAATCTAGCAGAAAATAGAACAAGATGATATGTTCCAATAGAAAGATGTAAAGAAAACTATGTTGGTAAAAGATGAATTGTGAGAATGGAAAACTGGTTAAAACTACCAGAAAGATAGATAACTGACTGACAGTTGGTTTTTTTTTGATGACAGCACAATTAAAAAAATCACCAACTTAAACTGTCCTCACACAACATATTTCATTAAAATAATTAATTGAAAACTAAGAAGTTCAATCAGTTATCCTGTGTGTCTGAACACACACACACACACACACACACACATTCTCTCTCTCTCTCTCTCTCTCTCTCTTACAATCTCATAAAGTAAATAGTTGATTGTAATGCTGGTTAAGTGTGTACAATATATAAAGAAATGTTTTAGCCAGAGAAGGCAAAAAGGGAAAATGGATCCTGCCTGAAGGAAAATGCTGAATTAAGTATTGTTATAGGAAATAGGGGGAACAGAGTAGACCTCTCCTATGAGATTCTTTATGTAAGATTTTGGATGTATCAAAGGAGTTTTCCAGGCAAATAAAGAGGAAAGGCATTCCCAGCGTCAAGTACACTACTGTGTGACAAACTTCGAAGGTGATTAATAGCATATACTCTTCCATGTACTACAAGTGCATGTGTGAGAGTGGATTTATAAATAGAGAGGTAAGGGTCATAACTATCAAGTTTGATTTATTAAAGAGTTTGGGTTTTATTTACCCAGGGACTCGGAGATCCTGAGAGATTTGAATAAAGGGAGGGACATCAAGATGGTAAATACCTGAAAGAAGAAACACTTTTGACGAAGAGTTTCAAGAAGGGAACGGTTATATGGTTGCAGTGATCAGGGCACACCTGAAAGTGGTAGAACTTTTGTTTTGATATGAAGTGGATGAAAAGTGGCAGGGAAGCCACTGTGGATGATTTCTGAGGTTTTATTTGCTAAGAATTGGTACATGGTATGTCACAGACATAATGGGGAAAGGCTTTTAAAAGGACCTGGGTTCTTTTCAAATTTTACTCAATAAATTTGCATGAGGCCCAGTATAGATTGTAACTATAACAGTTTTATTCAATTCCACAATCTCAGGACATATTATTTTGTTCAGTTCATTGAAAATGAAAATATACCTGACAGTAAACTGATAACTTATATGCTAATATGATAGTATTGTAGGTCAGAGGTCCCATAATACCTATTAATTTGGGAAATTGGAAAAACAAAACTGTGTACTCTGAAAGAAGTTCCTATGTTATATATATAAGGTATAGTTGGTTTAATAAATGCATGTGATGAATGTATGTATCATCTTTGAAAATGAAGATGCATGTGTTCATTAAATATTTTAACAGATTTTTTCAGTGATAGCAGAAATTAAAGTTTTTATAGAAAAACTGTTAGTTTCATGTGTATACTCTAATAAAATAGCAAAACTGTGGTTTGAGATATTCTTCAAATGCTGAAAATTAGCCAGAGTAGGTAAAGGACTTGATTGCTATTTTACAATGAGTTTATCTGGAGAAAATGAATTTTCTTAGGCAATGAACTCATAAGGAATGCGATCGAAGTCTTACCAAAGTGAACGTTAATAGAAAATAAATTATCTTTGTGTGTTTGGTAGAAATACCAGGAAGACTTCAGAGACAGATTAAAAAAAAAAAACCCATGAAGCATTACTGGCAAATACACCTTCACTTTTAGTGAAAATCTTTGGGAAAATTCTTACAAATCTCATAAGCTATATACTGAATATAAACAGAAAATTCCTACTCAACTTCTGTTGTGGGTATTCCTTGTGGTTAGTGACAGGTACAGAGTCTTGCTGACCCATTGAAACATTGAAGTGAGCTGAATCATGTTGTCTAATGGGTTCCATTTGACATTTTAAACTTGTTTAAAGACATAGCAAATCGAGCTATTAATAGTGTATTGAACTGTGAATTAATATGATCTGTCTGAAATCAGTTGAGGTTTTGAACTCTATTAAAATGGAGAAAACCAACTTAAAATTTATGAATAGCACGAAGTTAAGAAACCTGGTAGACTAAACCACCTTAGAACTAATTAAGCAAATAGGAAGCCTTTACTCACAGGGTCTGTTTAACAGTACATTATTGTTGGTGTTTTTCACGGCTTTTAAAAAAAATGCTGTAGTAAAAATTTCCCTCAAGTTTTCCAGTGATTAGGAATGTTGTAAAACAAATGTTGTAAAACACCCAAGGTGTAATGTGGTGTTTGTGTGTATACACACACACACGCACACACACACACACACACACACTACATTCCTTAAAGTGACTCTAAATGCATACTGTCTATATCAGTATAGAATATATGAGATTGGAATTAGGTGTTTTTTATCCCATTTGAAATTTTAGCACACCTAATATTGGCGAAGTAGAGTACATTAGCTTTCAAGGCCTTATAAAATGAGTTTTTGTGTCATTTTTTATCAGTTCTTTTAAAAGGAGTAAACTTAGCATGTTGAGAATTCCATAAAAGCAATTGCAGAAAGCGATTCTTATAACACTAGAGTTTTCATTATAGAGACAGAGTGGTAAAAACCAAGTCATTCTTCTTGTAACAGCAAGAAGGATGTTTGAACTATATTCTAGTTGCTGCTACTTATAAAACCAAATGCTTAGGGGAAAAAAGGATCCATGTTTGTGAATAAATATATATCTTAATTAAATGTTTTAAATACACAACTAAAATACATATGGGAAAATCACAATAAAGAGCCAAAAACTTTAGTATGCTTCCTAATCATCATACTCACCCGTCTGGTTCTAGATGTACATATTCACAACAAGGTAAAAACAAAAGTGACTCTCAGTCACATGTCTTAACATTAGCCTTGTAGAAAATCTAATTTACTAGAATTAAATCATGTAAATGGGCTGTAATTTAAGAAATGAATTTACTACAATATACTCTTTTAAATAAATCTTATATACGTGTATAAAAAGAGAGAAGTCATGTTTTCAGTTATAAACTCAAAGGCAATGTCTTGAATATCTCTAGTTTGTTCCCCCAGATCCGTGTCCAGTCTTCCCCAACATGCTTTGTGCCCAGGGAGGAGTATCTATAGGGAAGCATCAGGGGCTCCCTGTCCTGTTTTCCAGGTGGGTGTAGCCAGTGAGGAACACCAGAAGGAGATCATTCAGAGGGGGAAGACTGACTGTGGGGTATTTGTTTTTCTAGCCCCTTTTCTATAAGGTGGTATTTGAAGTGAACTGGTAATCCCATCCAAAATCACAGCTCCTGTCAAAAAACCCTCTCTGGCCAGCTTGCCCTCTCTAACTGGGCTCCAATGTCTGTTCTGTCACTTGGCTTTGTCTTGACAATATTGACAATGTTATTTTTTTTATATGAAACTGTCCTCAAATTTCTCAGTACAGTTATGCCATTTGTTTCCTGGAAAGAGGAAAATCTCTGGAATCTACCTCTTCTAATTGGGTTTGAAAATCTTACAGTGACAGTTGGGTCTCAATTCTAAATACATTGAAATTTTTAATTTATATCATTTATGTGTTTATAAAATGCCTATATTCATTCATTTTTAATCATATAAAATATATCAAGTAGTTGAGGGGTGGTTTTAAAGGAAGACTATTCATTTTGCTGCTTTATAAAATGTTTTGTATGGGTTGTTTCAAAATTTGGAACTTGATTCTGTATGTAGCAGTTGATATGTGTTTTACTAAAGAATTATATTCTACTTGTAAAATTCTTTGAGGTAAAGATCTGGGAGTTATATTCAACATTTGTGAATTGTACACTCTTTATCACAATCAGATCACTGACAAATTTTCTGGTAGAACAAATGTATATAAATTGTGAAAGTAAAGACTAAAGAAATTTAAAATTGGGTTGACCATTGGAGAGAGGTGTTAGATGAATTTTTTCTCTTACTAGTAATACTAGATTTAAGTTATCGAGGTTATATTTACTTTATCTGTGAAAAATTGTAGGAACCATGAAGACTTTAGAATTGTTTAATAGTTGATAATCTGGGTATAGAGTATGGTATTAGTTTTTAACATTTTTTGTATTAAGAAATATTATTGCTAAAAGTTAGTGTGTATTCAGAAATAGATTTTTAGAGATAAGATTTTTGGCTATTGGTCAAGTATGAAGATCAGTGAACCCTTTCTCCAAAAAAGGAATAGTGAAGCTGGACAGAATTGGTGAAAAGAATCAATTTAGCACTTTGGAAATCGACCAAAGGCATGCCATCATCTGAAGGATAGTTCATAGCTTTTTAGTATAAATTACAACTCTTCAGTAGTGTGTAGTTGATGGGAGGGAGTATTTATTGTGATTAAGAGCTGAAAGCCTGAGCTCAGACTGGCAAATTCAAAGCCTGGATCTGCCAGTGAGTTGTGTGACCAGGGGCAACTTACTTATTCCTTGAATTTCTTCATCTGTAAGATGGGATTCAGTTTTAGTACCTTTCCTCACAGGGTTATTATAGGTATTTATGTGATATAATATATATTAACCACTTAGAGACAGGTACATGGTAAGCACTCAGTAAATGCTGAGTGTTCTTATTTGTGTACTTCATCACAACCTGTTACTTGTGAGAGCAGAGAAAAAAAAAACACTTTTATAATTATTTAGAATACTCAACCTATGTTTCAGTTCCAACAAATGGATTTCATCATATACAGTATACACTGAATGGAAAAGGGATGCTTCTGTCCTAATAAATGTTCATACAGCCCATGTGTGGTCCAACTAAAGAAACAGCCCATAGGAACCAACTATGATGGGGATGTAAAATAGTACAGCTGTGTTACAGAACAGTTGGTTAGTTTCTTAGAAAGTTAAAAATACCCCTAATTGATAACCCAGCCATTCTACTTCTGGGTATTTACCCTTGAGAAATGAAAGCATATGTCTATGCAGAATTGTACATGAATGAACATATCAGCTTTATTTGTAATAGTTAAAAACTGGAAACAGTCCAAATGTTTATGAACAGATGAATTGATTTTTTTTAATGGTGGTTTATTCTTACATGGAATACAAGTCAGTAATAAAAATGAATTAAACTATTGATACATATAACAACAGGGGTGAATCTCAGAATGATCATGCTGAATGAAAGAAGCCAAACAAAGGAAGAGTACACTGTGTGTTTCCATTTTTATGAAATTTTAGAAGATGCGAACTAATCTATAGTGAAAGACAACAGATCAGTGGTTACTTAAAGGCAGTAGAGGTGGGGTGGAAAAGAACAGGTTACAAAGGGGCTTGAGGGAACTTTTAGGTGTGATATATACGTTCATTGTTTTTATTGTAGTGATGATTTCCTGGGTGTATACATATGCTAAGACTTAACAAATTCTACCCATTAAATATGGATTGCATTTATATTTGTATGATAATTATAGCTCAACAGTTACTTTTAAAAATACATTTCTTCTATAAACTAAATTGATCTAGAAATTGAACATTTTCTTGGGTTGTTTTATTGCTTGTTTTTAATAGTGAGTTCAATTGGAATTTTATCACTAAAATCTAAACTTCAGCTTAGGTTCACTGTCAAAAGATGTCCTACATTCTGTGAAAGAAATATGCCCAGTAATAAATTAGAAACTTGAGAGAGATTTTATAATATTTCAGTTGAGTGTCTCATGTCTGTTATGTACAGATTTTTGCAAGTTCAATGCTGAAATATTTATGTGTGTGTATATACCTCCAGCCTCACATGTATATCTATACTGCAGTTCTGTGGCAAGGGGAGCAGTTTATGAAAGCATTCTCCTAGAGTGATTGAATTATCCTTGATTTTACATACAGTGATCAAGTCATAAAATTTTAATTTATGCATATAATTACAGGAAGACTTAATTCATTCAAAGAGAGGCATACATATACAGATAATTTAAGGAGCTGTTTCTCATTTGTTTATCAATTGTTGGATAAAATTGTTTAATAATCTAAGCAACATTTGGTAAGGTATTTTAACAAAATTCTAAATATTCTAAATTTTATTTTGCCAAACAGTAAATTTATAAGAATATAATGCTTTGTCATTCTGTTAGGTCATCTATGCAAAATAGGCCACATTTATTCCAAAATGAGAATTACTTTGAAACTTCTAATGCTTAGATATTTAAATGCCATGATTATGCTATAATGAATATTTAAATCTTTGGAGTCAGACATAGTTGCTGCTCATGCCAATCAAATCTAGTTTGACCAAAGAAACCCTGCTTTCATGAATAAGTAATCTTTCTCCCCGTGAGTTTTCTGAATAGTCTAAGAACTCATGTGGGAATAGGGAAAACACTGTTTGAATGACATTTTATCTAAAAAAATGGAGGAACCACAGGAGCAGATGTAGCATATTAGAGTCTGCTTGACCTGTTCACAAGGCTTTGTGAGTTTTGAACTCTAAATAAAATGCTTTGTTTGATTCTAAACTATAGCCAGCAATGTTGGATTGGTGTCTGGGTATCTGAAGTCTTTATTATTCTCAGGAATTCCATATTGGTAATCCAACATGAATTCTCAAAGAGTTTAATGGTTGCTATTATTTTAACTTTGTAATGTTAGGTAATAATGTTCTTTTACAAATAAGCCTCATAAGTTTCGAAGGTCAGTATGACATTGCAGCTTTGACTGCAAAATTTCATACTGGTCATATTACTCTGTTTTAAAACATTTCCTAAATATCACAGTAAATTGTATAAAATTTTGTTTCAAATTTGAACTATATTTTAGAAGCCTACTATTGATAGTAGATGCCAGGCTGATTCAGGTGAAAGGTGTATTATTAAAAAAAGAAAATTTCTCAATAGGATAATTAAAGATGAGTACTAAGAAAGACCTTATATTAGACTTAAATCTCTACTGATGCCAATGGGCTTGTAGTCTATTTGTGGAATATTTCTGAGGTTTCAAGATAGAGCAGTATCCATTGTTATTTGTAAGGCATCTCAAATCCATCCCCCAAAGAAAGTGCGAGGAATTTTATCTTCAGAAAGAAGCTCATCTTGGAAACTAGAGCCATGTGTATCAAAGCCTAATGCCTGTGGGGGGCAAAATTTCTCCCCTGTAACTCAGAAGAAAATACAGACAAGGGAGTAATTGTTATTGTCTTTAAAAAGTCTTTGAAAGAGCCATAGGAAAATTTTTGGTTCATATTTTTATTACTCCTAAACTTTACACATCTCAAATTAAAATTTAATATTTACCAAACATCTGATTAGTGTGCCAGAGAAAAAAGCTATCCAAATATGTATAGAGCAGAAGAATTTTATTATTTAGTGCATAAAGTGGTCATTAGACTTGTACATAACTGATAAAAATAGATAGTAGATTGTGATAAGTGTTATTCATTTATTATCATTCATTAATTCAGTAGTTATTTATAGCCTGGCCACATTGCATGCGAAGATCAAAATGCCTAAAGTGTGATCCCTGGTCTCAAAGAGCTCACAGTGTAAAGTGGGAGATAAATACAAACAGTATAGCATGATAAAATCTATACTAGAAGGTTCACAGGAAACACAGAGACTAAGGCGTTCTGTTCTCTTTGTGAACATGTGTTCCTGAGGAACTTCTAGTGGCTTTCACTACTGTAGAGGGCGTGTTTGCAAAGTAAATGGTGTAGTAGAAGGAATAATTTAAAATGTGCCATATTATTACATTATAGTCCATCTTTCAAGGAAACATAAATAGATATTTAGCCCAATGGGATCACATGAGTAAAAACACCATAAATAAATTTGATATATTTCTTCTTAAATTTGATCAACATTTGTTACTCTGGAACATCCTTTATAGACTCTTCAAAATAGTTAAAAATGGAACATCTTGTTGTAAATATCATTGTAGGTTGAATTTCTAGACAAGGTAAGAAGTTTTGTATGTATATTTATATAGAAAAGAAGCAATGTGTACATTTTGGATAATGATTATCCTTTCAGTGTGACAATGTAACATTTGCTATTGAGGTTTTTATATACCAAGTATTAAAATATTCTATGTGTGTATGTATTACTATAACATCAGTATAGCAACTCTATAATGCATTTCAAGTTTTAAGCCACTTTTATACAGCTGTGATATTTAGAAAATGTTTTTAAACAGAATAATACATATGCACATACACAGATATACGTGTATTTCCAATAGGTGTCTGAAAGTTAGATATTTCCTAGAGTCATGTATGTTCATTGCACAAGAACCAGTGATAAATTGCAAACAAGACAAAGTATTACATTTTATTATTTTTGCAAATTAGGACTGTAGGTTATATTTAATAGTGAATCAACATTTCACTTTTTCCTTTATTTTGAATATTGGTAGTGAATGAATATGACTCTTCCCTGTAAACTCTGATCAAATGATATGATTCAGTGTGAATCTGTTAGAAGCAAATTGACTAATGGAAAAAGACACAATATTTAGTTGCACTAGGACATTGCACTAGGAAAGAAAAACATGGAAGGAGCATTCTGAATGAATGGTGAGTCACTACCACACATTGTATGTTGTCTCAGTGAATTAACTGAATGTGGATTTGTGTGCCCACAATCTGATTTTATAGACTAAAACTGAACGTGAAGTCTCTCCTTGGTTATAGCAAATGCTTCTCTCTCAAAAACCTTTAATCATCTAAATATCACCAATGCAAAAACAGAACCCAGGTGAATCAGAGAAAAGACTTCTTTCTTTGAGCCTTTAGGAACTAGACATTACTATAGCAACAGGGGACTTTCTTTTACAAGGTTTTAATGCCTCTGCTATGTTTTCCATTCCAACAGAGATTTACAAAGCTAGACCTGAAGGCTTTGTTAGGAGTTTCTAGAGTTTCATCATAGTCATGCTGGATGTTGAAGTGAAGGAACCTAGAGTCTATGCAGGGAAAAAAAATCTTAAGCATAAGCAAAAAGACAGACTTTAAAGAAAATCTCAATCTGTTTATTAAGGACGATCACCACTACATGCATATAATGGACAGTATTGACTGTTTGAAGAAATGGAGTATTCATTCAGGGTTGCAGTATTCTCTGACATAATATTATTTGGAAGATCTATGCCTGTCATCACATCATTGATAGTAGTTATGTCACTCATTTACAAACTTGTTGATAGGCTTTAAAAGTGTGTTAACAAAACTTCTTCCTTCTAATTATGACCCTCTTGATTGTCTAAGTCAGTAATTTGCCTTGATGTTCATTGCATTCCATTTCCTCAATTCACAATTGTCTGTATCTATGCGGACATATCATTTATTATTGTTCCATAATAAAATATTAGAATCCTGATTTGCATGATCATGGAAATCATTAAATCTGACTCAGTTCTCAATATAATTTCCCCCTTTCAGCATCTCCAATTCATGATTGTCTATCCATGCATTGAAATTTTCTGATTAAAGAAAATTCACACTATACTAATTTCCAAATTTCTACTCTGTTTCACTCTTTTCCTCCAGCATTTGATCTATATCTTTTGTTTTATTGCTTTGTGGACCAGATCAGTTTTTTTATAGTACATCCAGTAATGCTTAAGGCCATTCAATTAATCTTTCCTTTATATATTAATCCATTGATGAACTCATTCAGTCATGCATTTGCAACTACATTTGAAAGGCTTACCATATTCTAAGAATGATCAAACATTTTAGAATCAAGAGAGAAACTGAGGAGGATAAAAACTGAAACATGTCCATTGGATTTGGCGATTAGGGGGGCTTTGGGGACCTTAGTAAGTTGAATTTCAGGGGTGACTAATGAAGTAGGGGAGGTAGAGAAAGGCAATGCATAGGGACTATACTCTTAGGAACTGTGGGTGGGAAAGGAGAGGGACTGAGAACATAGGAGAGCTCTGGAAGAAAGAACTGTTTCACACTACTTTTCCAGTATCAAGTCATGCTTCTCCTAAATAAGAATTTCTTTTGTTATTCAGGAATTCTGTTTCACCAATTTTTAATTTTCCTCTGATATCAGAATTAAACTGCACCCAAGTTTCTGGTCATTTCATTTCTTAATTTGTATAATTTAGAGGTCATTATGGGATCATCCATTCAAAATGCCATTCTTCTCTGTATTCCATTTAACTCTGTAGTAGGAGATTAAATTCACATACCATTTTTTTGGGTAGAATTGACTGATGAAAGCTGGGACTTTACTGGTGTCATATCTGTAAGAAATATGTCACAAATGATGACATTTCCATTGTTAGTAATTGTGCAGTGGTTTTATTCATCCTGTTCATTACTCCTGGTAAATCTCTGCTTTAAATCATAGAAGTAAAAGTTGTGCAGATATTTGTTACAAAAGTTATACATACTGGCACTTAGAAATTTTCATTATGCACTGTTTAAACACACTTATTTCTACCAGCATTTCTGTTATCAAGAGATACCCCTTTTCCCTTTCCTACTTTGTACTTTCATCTTTGATTCTTCCCTGGATCCCTCCTGTTTCTCTATTGTTTAAAAATTTATAATCTGTTTTACTCAGTATCTTCCTGGCCTATGACTAAAAGCAGGGGGTTGTCTTTCTGTTTTGTGCAACAACAGAAACAAGTTTTATTTGAACCTTTTACATGTTTCCCACTTCACTTTCTTTCTTTAAGTGTGCAGAGTTCCGGAATTAGGTCTGCAATATTTGTTCCTGTTTTGTTTTTTTTTTTTCAGCACACATATTCTGACTTCTTAACTCCTTGCCCACAACTGTTCATTACACTGTGCTTCTGAAATGCAGTGATCTCTCTATTGTCAGTCTAGTGGCATTTGATAAATCTTTAGTCTCCCTGAAATTCAGGCAAAAGTAGAAATGGTTGATCACCCCCTTTTCCATGTCTTGGACTCCTTTTTGGAATTTCTTACTTGTGTGATCTCCTGATTCTCTCTCTCCATTCTCTCCGTCTCCACCAGGTCGTTCAATGGTTCTCTTCATTCTTCTCTTCCATTGTCTTGTATCCAAAGCTACAGCTTTTACCCTTTGTACTTTTCTCCCTGTTCAGTCCAGTCCCCCATCCCCACCTTTCTCAAGGCACTTCTCACCACCTCTGTGTCACCAGTTTGGGAGTGTATACTCATTCCTCATCTTCGCTTCCTTCTAGATCCTGTCAACTCTCTCTCACTTACTCCTGAATACTCTGACTTATTGTTCCTTCTGTAAATTTGAATTTGATATGCCTAAAGCAGTATTTGATAGATAAGTAGTTTTCTTGCTTGACAAAGAGGTTGCTTCAACATAAGTACTAATGTGCACCAGAAAAAAATATTACTTCAAATATAGAATTCAGTTGACCAGCATATAGAAAAGCAGAGTAAAAAGTGAACATTGAGAAAATAAAAATTCTTTTGCAATTCCGTTTTTTAGTTCCAAGCATTGCCTAAATAGTCTTGAAATGCAGACGTGTCACAATGATGTTAAAAGTTTATCATTGATTATTTTGAGTTAACAGAGTCCTAAATAGTGGGTGATTATCTTAGAAATTCCATTTTGAAATTTAAAAAACAAAAATCAAAAATTCTTCTGTAAAGAGCTTATGCTTAAAGCTGCTATTACTCTTTCTCACCTAACACTCAAAACTGCACCTCATTTGATCACTTGTTTCCTGATTGAGCAGTAATTTAATGCAAAAGTCTTGCTTAAACAAGTATTACAAGACAGACTAGATTATCTTTAACCTTTTATCACAAATCTTTAGGCTTTATATAAATATTAAACAACTATTGATTTTAATGTGTAACATTGTCATCATTCTTCTCATTTAGAAACCAGATGCAGTCTTCAATAAACCACTCACTGCAGCTCACACTTGTTAGCATAATCAGTTTGTCACACTTGTTTTATAAAGTTGTAAGAGAACCCTACAGAAGTGTGTTACTAAAAATTACAGTTGATATAAGCTTTTCACATCATGCCAAAGGAAGGGCAGTTGACACTACCAAGAAATAAACTCTACTGCAGCCTCTTTAATCATTTGTCAAGATGTATTATGTCCTTTTCAATATCAGGGGGGTAAACACAGTCATTAATCTGCAAGGGAGGAAATAAGTAACCACGTCAATGTTCAGGTGCCTGGCTGTTAATTGAAATTCATCTTTAATGCATCTTTCTTCCTTTTTAATTTTCTCCTGTTGTTCCCTTTCCATAAAATGTACAGTTATTCTGTAATGTTTGGAAAATATATATAATGCATTATTACAATGTTGGCCGTTGTGAAATTTGCTGGGTGTGCTTAGTAAGACAGGCACTGACAATGCAGTAGTTAAGCTGAGCCAGCATAGATTAGTCTAAATGAGAACACACCAGCTATAAATTTAACAAAGTGTTCATTTTCTAAAGTGATCGCTTTATGCATCTGCAAATAGGAAATAACAGAACATCCAACTGTTTCTTTTCCTAGACAAATAAAAAATTTGGATCTTGAAAAGCTTTTTTTAGAACCTTTAAACAGGTATTTTAATTTTAGATGCTATCGCTGATTTGTTATGCCAAAGAAGAATATTACTTACAGTGAATGTGAAATGGAATTGCATTTATAGCATCTATTATATGACTGAAATTGCCACTTATGTCTTAATGCCTTCCTATAGAGAATCTATGAGTTATCTGTATTAATTCAGTGAATATTCAAATTAAAGCTGGATGTAACAATCTTTTATGTTCATCAAATTTTCCTGCAAAATCTAGTGACATTAGATTTGTCTTTTATAGGATTTTTTGTTAGTCAATATATTTGCAGTGGACCCTGTTTATCTAGCACTGCAGTAACAGTTACCCTCATAGAACTAGCAAATCAAAAGGGTAACGATGAAAATAGTTAAACTCTAGGAGATACAAAGGTTGATTGCCCAAATAATAATAAATCACTATTTATTGGGTTTATACCAGTGTCTGATACCATATGTTGTCTCATGTAATCTATTGAAGAACACTGTGAGGTATATATTATCATACAGATAAATTAGATGCCCTTCTTAAGACCACACAGCTAGTAAGTCATAAAACTTGGATTTGAATCTAAGTGTGCCTGGCTCGGAAATGTCAGCTATTACGCGATGGGTTGCTCTGTCTCTCAGAGCATTTGTTCAAGGCAGATCTTAGAGTTTTACTTTGAAAGATATCAGGTCTGTTTACTTAAGTCATTAAAACACCTTAATTAGGAATGAGGTCTCTACTATCGTGAAATCCTATATTTGTTTTTTAGAGATGTGATAGGCAATTCTTTTATACAGAACACGATAGGTTGAATCCCATAATGATTAACAGCACGAATTCTGGACACCAACTGCCTGGCTTCAAATTATGGTGGTGGCACTTTGTATATGTGTGACAACAGGCAAGTTACTTAACTGGTTGCCTCAGTTTAATGACCTGTAAAATAGGTGTAATTATATCGTGTTGTGAATATTAAATGTGGTAATAAATGTAAAGCCATTGAAAAAAGGCCTGCAAAATAGTAACTGCTTAGTGAACAACAGCTATGATTTAGCATTGTTAGAGCAGTGTCGCCAGCTCGTATATTTCTTAACATGAATGAGAGTAGATCTCCCATTTAATTCCATAATGTCCTTAATATCAGTGGTTAGTTCCCACATTCTCTATCCATCCCTACCTTCCTGGCCTTGATTCATTTTCATTCATTCATTCATTCATTCATTCATTCCTCTCTCAACAGTTTTATTGTGCTATAATTCATATAGCATACAACTCACCTATTTACAGTGTACGGCTCAATGGTTTTAATATATTTAAAGAGCTGTGCAAACATCACCATAATCTAATCTTAAAATAATTTGGTTCTTCCTAAAAGAGACACTGTACCCATTAGGAGTCACTCTCTATTCCCCTCCTTCCTCTCCCTGCCAAGCCCTAGGCAACCAGCCATCTCCTTTCTCTATGGATTTGCCTGTTTTGCACATTTTGTTTAAGTGGAATTATGCGAATCATGGTCTTTTGTACCTGGCTTCTTCTCAACTGACTCATAACATGTTCTTCAAGGTTAACAGATAAATGGTTCTATCCAAGTGTCTGTAAAATATCTGGCCCATACCAAAAGGTCCTTGTAATTTGGTCCTGTACAAAATGCCCATGAAATATTTGGTCCATGCCAGATGGTTTTGGACAGGACCAAAATTAAGGACGTTTTGGCTTGGACCAAATATGACAAAATATCACAGATCTTTTGGCGTAGACCAATGTCTTACGGATATTTTGGATATGACCAAGTGTACTGCAAGTGTACTCTGATTCTTCAAACACACATCAGAGCCTGCAACATATTCTAGCATAATAATTTGTTTGCCTTTGCCTCTAAACTGTGAGAACCTACAAGAACCTTAACTTTCTTTATAGTATGTGTTGCCAGTACAAGGAGCTAATAATTCTTGGAAGAACGAATTGGAAGAATGGTGCCTTAAAATACTGGACAATTATGAATAACACCACCATGCATCATCCTTGAAATCAGGCCCCATTAGAATAAATTACTACTGAAATCAAAATTTAAAATTGTATAAGTTCGTTGATAATAAAAATTGCATTCCTCCTTTCGTGTGTTTTTCGCTACACCATGGTATCTAGGAATGAAGATAAATATTAAAAGGATACTCAGTTATATGACTTTCCAAGTTGCTTTGTTGGTAAGTTATTCTAAAACATGGTATAATAGTAACATGGTGTGTTTGCATCTCTCCTTACAGAGATGCTTATTCTGTGTGAACTTTACAACATTCATTTGAGAAGGGCATGGCAGATAACCCATTTCTATCTTATGTATAGAAACGTTGAGACTCAATGAGTAACCAAAAGCGCAACACTTTAATTCTAAAGGTGATAGATGTCTGTTGAATTTAAGTCCAAACTTAATAGAAAAAAACAGGAAAATAAACAAACTAATTTTAAAATATTACATTTACCAAGGGAAGGAAAAGTAGGAACTGGGTAAATGAAGGCTTATAAGCCTCTATGATCACGTTTGGACCTTCATTTTATGATGAAGTTTTCACCCTCTCATCTTTTTGATTAAAACCAATGTTGTACTGTTATTGATGGTAGCTCAAGTACTTTAAATTAAATAAATTGAATCAAATGATTGGTAGTGTGACTACTGAAATGATTTGATTTGTGAGAAGACATGATAAACTTTTTTTCTGTGTCAAATTCTCAAAGCCATTAATTGCGAGCAAGACTTGTTTTTCAAACCTTATTGAGAATTACAGTACCGCAGTTTTATTCATGTAAGTGTAGTTGTTATTATACGTTATAAGTTTCATCAAATTTTTATTGTATCAGAGTAATTTGATCATATATGGATGTTTGATTATATTCATGACTTATTTTTAGGTGAAATAATGGTTATGTTTAAAATGACCTTATTTTTTTAGAAATATACACCAAACTAGTTTATGGATGAAATATACTTAAATGGAATTTATATCAAAATAATATGAGGAGAGGATGAATGGAAATGGGGAGGAAACAGGATTGTCTGTAGGTTATTAATAGGTACATGGGTATTCATTTTACTCCTTTCTCTATTTTTCTGTATGTTTGACTAAATTCCATAGTACTGTGTTAAAATATTTTGTATTTTTGCCTTAATAATTTTGGGGGCAAGAGTAGGGCAGAAGGTCAAGTAGAACATTGATATTTTGAATTTTCTATTTCAAAGCTCCTACTAGGAGCTTTGAATTTAAATGATGCTTATGGTGGCGTGGTTATAAAGAGTTTTGACAGAGACCAAATTGAGTGTAATGATAATTCTATTGAGATCTTGAAATGCTCCTATTTGAAGGATGAAGATGTGCTACTGGGTATTTAGAAAAAGAGCAAAGCTGGTGAGAGTGCCAAAAGGAAGTTAAATATTACATCAACGTACTGATGATACTGAAAGTGAGACTTGGGTCCTTTTGGATGACGGACTGTCTTAAATTCTTTGTCAATTGTACCATCATATTTTCTTCTCTTTTCATCATCTTAACATAACTTTTCCTGCTTAGTGCTACCTTTTTAAATTATATGTTTAAAGCTGGTAATTAATTTACTTGGTTTTGCAGGGATAACTCTTCCTGATAGTCTTTTTTGAGTTCATAGAGTATTTACATGTACTTTTTTTATATTCCGACTATTAACAGTTTACTTTTAATGAAGGTAATAGCATATTCTTTATGAAAACAAGAAAACACTATAAAGCTTATGAAACTAAAGCAGAGCTATACTTTCTTGTGTTTTATGCTAGTGCCCCTTGGATATAAGAATTCAATTGCTAATTTTCCCTTCCTAATTTTACAAACCATTTCAGAGAAGTGGTTCAGCACAGTCACTGCCAATTCTATTCCAAATCAAGAAATCTTTTAAATATCCTTAAAAGCTACCATAATAGGCCCTTGGCAATGTGTGTCTTTAGATGATAGTTTTCTGTTTCAGGGAATATATTTACTTAATGACATAAAGAAATGAGTGGAGGAGAAGGCAATATTTTTTCTCAGGAAGATGGAGAAGAGTGGCCACTGTGGATCAGTTGGGCTTTTAGTAAAAATGAACATTTTAATGGTCTTGTAATTTTTATGAAACCATTTAGAAGGCTGTCCTAATTTACAAGTGGAGACTTTTGAGGTTCCATCGAAAGTATCGAGCTCTTTCTTGTTATCCTTACCGAGGGTTTGACACAGTGTTTGCTCAGTGAAAATTTGTGGGTTTAAAAATTTGAAGTGCTCTTTGATGCCTATCTTGATCATTGCTGCAAAAAGATGGTATTTAAGGTGAGAGCGTACTGTGATACATTCTTCTGGATCCTTTTATGATGTTCCTGGTTCAATTGTAAATACAAAGTACCACCTGATCACAGGTGACTTCTTCAGTCTTTATTCCACATAGAGTTCTCATTGTGCTATAGGGTTCCAGGCTGGACTTCTGTCTATGATATCATTCTTTTAGTAAACTTTTCTTTGGTTGTTTAGTTTTAGTTCTCTTGGTGCCAGGCATATATAGTAAAGATTAATTGCTGTTTATGAATTGAATGGATGAAGGAATTATTTCTAGTTGTACAACATGGGGAATGTTATTAAAGTTCTCTGAATGCAAGTTTCTTCATATGTACAGCAGGGGTGATAATACCTAACTTTAAATGATGTCAGTAAGGTTGATAGATAACTTACATAAAGTATATCTATCTATCTGCCTTGCCTACACAGTAACTGGCAGATTGTAGATATTGAGGAAATGTTTGTCTTCTCTTCTCCCATCATACCTTGTACCTTTATGGGGATATTGCTCATATCTGTACAGATTGTGCACTGCACAAGTTCAGAGGGTGACATTCATGTAGCATATAATACAAGTGGCACCACTGAAGATGTGTGATGTATGACTTGAAAAACTAAATATAGTGGCTCTCCATTTTAACCCTCTATGCCAGTGATTCTGAAAATGGGAGCAGTTAAACTCTTGCATCAGAATTAGCTAGAGGTGGTTTCTAAAAAATGATATATCAGTAGCATAATCACAGGTGAAGAAACTAGTTAAAGAGATTTTAAGACACCATAATTTGATAGTCCATCCCTAGTAGGATGCAGAGACAAGAAGAAATGGAAAAAAACTAAAAACAATTTTCAGTAATTATATTGCTGTTGGTAGTACTGGTATTACCATCCTGACGCCCTTGGGTATATATTATGGAATGTGAAATTATGTGGTGTTGGGAACTATGGTTATCAGCAATAATGAAGGAAGATGTAGATGTGACATCAAGGAAGTTCGTGAAAAATAAAAAGTGTCCTTGCATTTGAAATAAAATGAACCCATGGTGCATTTTATCTTTTAAAAAGTATTTATCTCTGTTCCTTGAAATGGCTTAGAAACAAGGACCTACTCAATGGCAGGATGCACCCCCAGTGCCAAGATTCCTAATATCACTTCTCAGTAAAAAGAAGAAAGCTTGGAGAAATCATCCAGCTGATTCTAGGTCATGGGCAGAGAATGTACAAGATGTGGTTGGGCCAACTTAAAAAGGCTCCCACCAGCCAGTGGGACAATTTGAGTGTCAACTAGAGTAATAACTGCAATGGATTTAAATGCATAAAATATGTTTAAATCCTCTGGATTATAATGATATTAAAATATTTAACTTTGGAAGATGTTAGAGAGTCAACTCATTAATATGAAAACTGGTAAATAAAGGAAAATAATTATTAAAAAATAAAACTAAAATGCAGATTCCTGTGTCCTTCTCCTGATCTGCCTAGGCAGAATTCCTTGAGGTAGATCACATAGGTCTGGATTTTTAAAAAGCTCCTCAAGTAATTATTTTTAATAGCTGTATTGTGATATAATCCACATACCACATAATTCATCTGTTTTGCCCAAGTCTTTCTTAATTACACTTGAACCATGGCTCTCTTAATTCCCTGGTTTAGTGCCCTTTGCCAGGAAAAAATGTGTCCCTAACCTTTTCTTTCTCTGTGATTCTTTGTGGTGCCAAAGTAGCAAATGTTTGTACATTGTTGTACATGTTTCTTCTGGAACTTTCATCATTTCCGTTCATTCTTAGGGCTTAATACCTTTTCTTCTACTAACTTAACCTTTTTGTGCACACAGACACACACAGAGTCTTAGAGTCAAATTGAGTTGGATTTAAAGTGTGGGTCTGCCACTTTGGAGCAAGATACTCTCTATTGGTTAACTGAAAAATGAGACCACTAACTGCCTAGTTCATAGAGTTGTGTGAGAATAAAATGGAATGAAATGTAAGGTGCTTAGCAGATCGTATGACAAATGAGGCTAATAATACCTATTTGGTCAAGCTGTGTGAGAATAAAATGGAAGTTGCTTAGCATATTATATGGAACATGCTGAACATCTGAAAATGATAGCTATAATTAAATTGAAGAGAGTAATATGTACTCCCTTATATTCCATTAATGTTACTAATTTTAATAAATTCATCAAACATTTATTGATTACTTACTAAATACAATATGCTGTGCCTGTGGTGTGGTAGGGAACGTAAGTGTAAATATTCCATGAGCTCTGCCCTGAAGGACCTTATCATTTATACAGTACAATAATAACCACATATAATAAGTATTTCATAATAGAACAATAAGAATAAGTGCTAGTGTAGATTTGCAAACAAATTGTTGTCACAACACAGAGGAGAAAGAATGTTAATTTCAAACAGAGATGAGGTCAGATTCCACAAAGGAGGTACTTAGAATTTGGTCTGGGGCTTCAAGAATGGTGAAAATATGATTAAGGAGACAGGAAAGCCTAGTTTTGCTGAGGAGTGGATGCTGAATGGAGAGTTTAGGGGGATAGGGGACTGGATCTTGATCTTAGAGGTATCAGATGACAACCCAAAGCCTTCAAATGACATGCTGTAGGCAGTTGGGAACTAGTGAAGATTTTTGAGGAAGGCAGTGACATCAGCTGATCTCTATCTTAGAAAAGTGAAAGTATCTTAAAAAATAATGTAAATTTATTCTGAATAAATCAAGTAAAGCTATTTTGGAAACTGGCAATCTTTTTTATTATTCTCTAAAACACTTTTTGACCAAAATACACATCAAAATATTGACTCTTCTCACTTGAAAGTTTACCTTATTTTTCTGTTTATTCATGTTGTCTTTTGTGTCTCAAATTATTTTGTTTTATTGTTATATAGATTTTTAGATATTTGTGGATGTTCCTATTTTGTTTACTAATGCTGGTATAAAGGAAATGCATTGATTTATTTTAGTATTTTAATTTTGTAACTGAGTTCTGTAATTAGTCCTAATTGTTTTTCAGTTAGTATTTCATCTTTTTTCAGACGATCATCTTTCCAAGATTGATATACTTCTTGTTTTCCTTGTGTAATGTCATTAGCCAGGACTTCTAAAGCAATATTAAATAATAGCCATAAAATCTGGCTACTTGTTTTTAACTTGATTTTTTACCATTAAACAGGATGTTTTTTTTGAGACATAGTTGACATGTAATGTTGTATAAGTTTAAGGTGTACAGTGTGTTAATTTGATACACTTATATATTGCAAAATGATTACCACCATAGCCTTAGCTAAAATGTCTCTCATGTTACATAGCTATCTTTTTTTTTTTTTGAGAACATTTAAGATCTACTGTCTAAGCAACTTTCAAGAATACAATACAGTATTATTAACTATAGTCACCCTGCTATAATTAGATCCTCAGAACTTGTTCATCTTATAACTGGAAGTTTGTACCCTTTGACAAGCATCTCCCCACCCCCTAGCCCCTGTTAACCACACTTGAGTCTCTGTTTCTATGATTTCTGCTTTTTTAGATTCCACATATAAGTGAGATCGTATAGTATTTGTCTTTGTCTTAGCAGGATGTTTTAGATT
Source organism: Camelus dromedarius (assembly GCF_036321535.1). Classification (NCBI taxonomy): domain Eukaryota; kingdom Metazoa; phylum Chordata; class Mammalia; order Artiodactyla; family Camelidae; genus Camelus; species Camelus dromedarius. The sequence continues at coordinate 92,572,292 of NC_087472.1, read as the reverse complement.
ATCTTTATTTGATGAAGAATAGATACTTGTACTCTTAGTTTGATTGAATCCTCAGAATAGACAATGAATTTGATCAAGTGCTTTTAATAGGTCTTTATTTAGTATTTTTGACAAGAGACTGATCTATTTTTCATGCCATCTTCTAGTATAACATTTATACTAGCTTTACAAAGTAAGTTGGGAGTTCATCTTTTCAGTGCTTTGCAGTAATTTCATTGGCTTTGGAATCTTTTGATTCTGGAAATTTTCCAAGTGTTTGCTGATAAAATTATTGAAGTACAGGCTTTTATTAGAGGAACTTCTTCACTAGTGATTCCAATTCCAAAGATGTAAAAAAAAATCCTAGAATAAATCCATGCTAAATGTTCAATTTTTTTCAATAATAAAATGATCAATTTTACATTCAGTATTAAAGTACATATTAAAGCTTCGGTAATTTATGTAAAGGTATTATTACTGTTGTAGGGATAGACAGACACATGAGATACAACTGTGGAGCAGAATGAGCACACAAATGAAAACAAGTATAAATATGAATGTAGCACTTTAAAATATTTATTTCAAACAATGGTGAAAAAAGGTTTGGTTTTTTTTCCTTTTTCAGTTTTATTAGGTAGAATTATTACAGTTTGACTGCAGTACACATTATATTGCATATAAATACATATATACAGTATACTGCACATTTTTTTAGTTTACATATATGTACTGATTATTGTTTCTAAGAACAGATCAGAGCTTAACCTTTTTAATCTTACATAGTTATCAAAGGAATAAAGCCAACTACAAAATAAGAATCAACAGAATGCTGTAATCCAATCATAAAGGACAGTGAAATGTGCTTCCACATATTCAAGAAATCAATCATCTTAGTTATAAATAATAAGTAGTTGATTTGTGTCCTTATTGTTATTATTATTATTTTTTAGATTCCTCATATACATGATGTCATATAGAATTTTTCTTTCTCTTTCTGGCCCACTTCACTTAGAATGACAATCTTCAGGTCCATCCATATTGCTGCAAATGGCATTGTTTTATTCTTTTTTATGGCTGAGTAGTGTTCCATTGTATATATGGACCATATCTTCTTCATCCAGTCATCTGTTGATGGACATTTGTTTTTTAAATGGTATTTGGACAAATATTATCATTTGAAAAGGAAGAAGTCAGATCTTTACTGTATAACATACACCAAAATTAACATTAGGTGGAGTAAAGATGCAAATATAAAATTGAAACTTCAAAACTACCAGACAAACTTTAGATGAATACTTCTATAACACTGGGGTGGAAAAATGCTTTTAAAATATAACCATAAAGGAAGAAAACCATACTGGAAAAAGACAAATGGATTTAACTATATCATGACCTTTAAAGGATGTTCTTAAATATTTGAACTAATAATATGAAATCTAAGAATGCCAACAGTCCATGGTGGAAATTCTAATCCATCATATTTAGATGATAGGGTTTTTGTTTGTTTGCTTGTTTATTTTAACAATTCAAAATGCAGCTCCTTTTTCTGCCTTTGATAGCTTTCTGTAGAAATTCCCCTAGCTGCCAGGCCAGATTTCTCACCCAGACTCAGGGACTCACATTGCCTATCCAACAGGGCATTGATGCTGCCAGGTTGGCATCAAATCTCTTATTAGCTTCAAGACGACTTGAGACAGAAGCTGTCAGCACTTTATCTTTCGCGTCTAAGTGGCTGTGAAAGATGATCACAATTTAGTCAAAAGACATAATCTTGTCTGGTTATATTTAAAGAAAATCATGTTTTAAGAACACATACTGTTTTCCTCTCCCATTTTTACATAGTGTTCATGAACATCATAGGAATTATTATTATCTTCTTATAGTGTTTCTTGCAATTTAAGGAAAGAATTCTGCAGAAATTGAGAAAGAGGGTAAAAACACTGATTTTCTGAAATAACTTAAAATATTTAAGACTCTGCAGCCAATGCTAATTTAGTTCACAAAAGCAGAGCAGTTGAAGCCATTTTCAGCCATCGCTACACTAATAGAAAGCAAAATCTTATAATTCTCTTGTGTTTGAAGGCAAGAGTCATTTCAAACTTTTTTTTTTTTTAACTTCTAGACTTTCTTACATCTTTTAGTTACTGCTAGAAAATATTGTCAACGTTGGAAAGTCTTTTAAGTCAAATTTTAGCTTATTAAATTTTGGAGTCCATATAAGTAGAAACATAGTAATCATTCATTTATTTTTTAATATTTGAGTAAGAATTGGGAATTAACAATTCCCCTAGTTTTCTTCCTGCAAAATTTAAATGCTCTTATCTACTTTAGGATAGTTTGATTGAAGACATATGTCTGTATGGCAATAGACCAAACTATATCATAGTATGTCAGTTTTCTGGGAGATATTCATAAGTATTCCTTGGTAAATAGTTCTACGAAGTTTGATCAATTTGGGGAAAAACAAATCAATACAGGTACATTTAATAAATGCCTGCGGGACTTGTCAGAACTTTTAATTTGCTGGTATGTATGTTGATGCTCTGAGGGACGTTCTTAGCACACAGTATGCCCTACGAGCATTTGAACAGAGAACCCTTTTTGCCCACAGAATCTATTGATATCTGTAGAGAAACTTGGATTAAATGGAATATAACTTGGAGACTGCTTCTGCAAGGCCATATAGAATATACACTATGAAAAGCTGTGCATGATGTTGTAATAGCTGTTGCTATTCATTCATCTGAGTAATATTTATCAAGGACTTTCCCTTGAAGAAGCCATGCTGAATGGCTTTGTAACTAGAAATCTATTCTACTTTAGCTTTATACTGTGGCTTGGGTCCAGTGCTTCATGTATGAACACAAATAAGTATGACCAGGTCAAGCAATTCCATGCCATCTAAGAGAGGGTCTTTCAAGTTTGATTATTTAGTTTAAAAGGCAGCTCACTGGTCTTACCTCCATTTTTACCATTGGTTGATAAATTATGACTTCCTTTCCGTGTTTTTCATATTATTATGTTTTGATTATTGCCACTTTTAAAACTTGATATGGGAAAGGTTAGTCCCCAGACAAGGATTAACACAGGAGTTTTCTATTGCTTAGCTTGTTTCTAATTTCTTATGAGTTTTACTGTACTAGAAATATAACCAGATAAAAAATTTATAAAATCTAATACCTTTCTTTGTTTTGGGAATCAATTCACCTCTGAATCAGATTGTAACTACTTTGTAGAAATCACTGTTTTTTAAATTATATTTTATATGTGTTCCAAGTGAAGGATAATATTCTCATTATAATAAATAGTGTGGCACATCAGCTGCAAGAAAGAGAAGTGTACAGATTAACTTTAAGGTGGTATACCTTGAGGACTGTGAGTTGTACAGGCATACTCTTGAAGACAGGACTGTACCTCACCTGTCAGGGTGAACCAGAAATTAAAGGCCTACCTTATTGGGATATAACATGAGCTCAGGTGACCCCAGTTCTCTTTGTTCATCTATCTCTGACACTTTCTATTAAGAAGACATGGTTGGGTCAGTTTTCTTTGATCCAGTATGCAACACCTCTGATAAACAAGGTTTCAAATCAAGGTACATCAGAAAGGGAATTGGCCTCCTCATACCCTAACTTCCCTCTCACTTGTGCACAAATTCAGCCTAGGTCCAATCAGTGGAGGACAGCCCCTCAGATAGCTTCTCTCTGTTCACATTTCATAAGATCCAGCAGAGCTGCTCTGCTAAAAAAGATTTTCACATGGTGCTTTTTTGTCCCAAAGGGGCAATGTTTTAGATACTTGGAGACTTCATGGCCTGTCAGGTACACATATTTGAAGTAATACAGGTGAGAGATTCTTCTGACAGTTTATGGAAAATAACATTTTAATCTAGAGCTCTACATTTGTGGGCAGCATGAGACAAGTCTAGATTAAAGCCTTTTCACTTTTATACGAACTCTTTGTAGATTTTGTAACTTGCTGAGTCTGTTCTCATAAATACAGTTAAATATCTGCCATTAGAAAAACATGCATTCTGGATGGATATCATAATTAAATGGTAAACTTCATATATGGCTGTTCAAATTTGCTGCAAATTGTAATGGAACATTACAAGATATATGCATGAAATAAGCCTATATCTGTCTTCAAATTAGTGGTTCTCAACATTGTTATATTCCTCAACACAATACCCATGACCCAGCACATGCCCATCAGTAATATTCTCTCTCAACACACTGTGCTTCTGGAATGAGGGCCGTTGGTGCCAGTCTTTGTGGGTGGGGGTGGATGAAGTTTGAAAACATGTCATTGAAGCTTTTTCTAGTGTGGCGTTCACTTATCTGGCATAATCAAGACCAGTGGTTATCAGGCTAAAGCAGGAGATCATAAAAATAGATTATACACTTGAAATAAACATTTTATTTAATACAAATATAAATATGTTCATTTATGAATCTTTTCATAGAGGGCCAAGACCTTTTCTTGAAATAGTGCTTTCCTTATTGAAATTCTAAGTCGTTTTAGCAAAAACTATTCTTAATGCATCATCTACACTTTCCAATTTCTGTTTCTTTAAAATGGAGTCAAACATAAATGTAATTTTGAAGCAGTGTGACTACAGAATTCTCCTATATTTTTTATTTCCCTCCATATTTAAGAGCTGACTCATCCATACCTAATTTAACAGGACTTTGTTTTAGTGACCATTTGGATTTTTTTATGGTCGGATGGTAGACATTTTTAATTCCTTAAAAACACTTTATTGAGACATGATTGATACGTAAAAAGCTGTAAGTATTTAATGAATGCACAATTTGATGAGTTTGCGGATAAATATACACCCCTGACACTATCACTGCTGTCAAGGACATAAATATATCCATCATCTCCTGAAGTTTCCTCCTGCCCTCATCTTTTTTTTTGGTGTGTGGTAAAAACACTTAACATAAGATCTCTCTTCTTAGTAATATGATCCAGTGGTCCCGTTCTGGGTATTTATCCAAAGAAATTTAAATCAGAATCTTAAAGAGATACCTGCACTGTCTTGTTCACTGCAGCAGTATTCACAGTAACCAAGACATGGAAAATAACTTAAATATCCATCAACAGATGAATGGATAAAGAGATTGTGGTATATATATCCCATGGATTGCTATAAAGCCTTTAAAAATAAGGAAATCCTGCCATTTGCAACAGCATGAATGGACCTGCAGTACATTATGCTAAGTGAAATAAGCCAGACACAGAGGGACAAATACTGTATGATTTCACTTTTACATAGTGACTCACTTAATTCAACCTTGTCATAATTTTCAACTTAGTTTTTATAGAAGCCACTTTTTTATTTTGCACTCACATTTCATCCCTTTGCATAATTTGTTATTGCATAATTACATTATATAGTAAACTAGCAAACCTAAGTTCTAGAACAAATACAGCAGACTGTGACTAAGTAGACAGTTCTCCAGTCAAGGAAGCATACAGGGTGTTGAGGGAAGAGAAATGTCCTTTAATCCAGAGAGTCTATTATAAAAAGCTCTTACTCTCAAAATCTCCTTCCAAGAGTTCATGGTAAGTCCCTTCTTAGTTCCCTACCCTTTGCAGTACTTCTCTACTCATCTGCTTCTTTGATTGAGGTCAGTACCATCTGTTGAATACAGTTGACCTTTGAACAACACAGGTTCAAAGTGTGTAGATCCACTTACAAACGAATTTTTCAATAGTAAATACCACAATGCTACATGATCCGAGGTTGGTTGAAATCTTGGATACAGAGGAGCTGTGGATACAGAGGGCTGACTCTGAGTTATACTCAGATTTTCAACTGCAGGGATGGTGGGCACCCCTAACTTCAGCATTGTTCAGTGGTCCACTGTACTGCCAGCTTTATGAATGAATTGATTTCTTCTTCCTATAAAAGTGCATTCCGTGGAGATTTTTAGTCCCCTGACATGTCCTGTTTTTTAAGGAGGGGGATGACTTCTTGACTGCCCAGAAATTTATGAGCCTGGCATGGCCTAGGCAAGACTAAGGAGGAAAATCACTTCAGTATTGCTTATCTACTTTACCTCTTTTCCTGCCTTGGTTTGCAGTGGTGTAAATCACTCAGTCTATCACACAATGTTTTCAGAGGCTGCCACTCAACTTAGGCAGGATGAGCTGTGAGCATCTTGAACTTTCAAGGGGGGCTCCAGAAATCAGAAACCTTATAGAAAAAAATGATAGGGGCACGTCTAACGGACACTACCCCAAGACCACATCAAGAGGCTGAAGTTGCCTGGGTTAGCATCCCTCAGGAGGCACCCCTCCAGGATACCTTGCATATTAACAGCCAAAGAATAAAGCCATAAATCCCCATCCTAATTGTACATCAAAATTGTCTGTGGAGTTTTGAAAATACAAAAATCTGGATCATCTCTCAAAATTACCACCTTGGAATAGTCCAGAGCAGGAGCCCTGATTAAGGCATTAGTTTTTAAAACATTATGGGTGATTATAATCTTCAGCCGAGTTTGAAAAGTTGCTGGAATAAATATATGAAACATAGTTGTATTTTTGGAAAAGCAAGTTTCTAAATGATAAATGTTTTCCTTCTTGCATATGGATGTGCCTTTTAGTTTGGAACTGCTTCCACCACAGCAAATGAAGTCATTGCAGAAACTGAAAAACACACCTTCTGATGTAAATCTGTTTGGACAAAAAAGGGGTCGGCTCAGTGAATGGGTACCAAGCAAGCAGCCTGTCCTGTGAGGTTCTTTGCTGTTCCCTCCTGAAACAGCTGCTTCTCAAAACGTTAATGTGCATAGGATCACCTGAGACGGGTTGGGGAGATCGGGAGATCGTTAAGTGTAGATTCTGGTTCACTAGGTCTGAGGTGGGGCCTGAGATTGTGCATTTCTAATGAGCGCCTTGGTGATGCTGCTGCTGCTGCTGCTGGTCCAGGGATCACCCTGCAGAGCCAGAGTTTAAGCACCGTTAATCCAGTAGTTTTCAACAGCTGCATCTTCTTGGCATTCAAAATTTAGATCTGTGTTCTCTGATTCTTCTTTTCCATTCACAACTGCTAAAATTTATTTGCTACCATCCAGAAATGATTTCTCTAAGAAAAAAAGAACAGAAAAGAAAAGAAATACAGACCCTTTAATCATTTTAAATAGATGAAGTGTGCGATGTCTTTGCACTAGATTGTTAATGGTGTCCACTCTTTGCATATGAACATCAGGAACTGGGTCAGCTCTCTGTTATCTAGAAGATCAGATCAGCTAATCTCCTAATAGAGCTTACCACCTGCAAATCACCTCCCCTCCAGGCTCAAGTCACTGAATGCCCGTGACTTGTTTCAGGGTTATTTGTTAATTTAGATGATTGGTTAATGTGAATATACAAACATGTTGGACATCATGGCGATGTTTTCCCTTTCTTTCAATATAATATCATTGGTGCAGCATTTCAATGTAATTCCTAATGTAATAGGAATTTTTTTCTTTTACAGTGAAGTATGAATTTCGGACTGAATTCTAACACGGAGTGTATGAATCCTTCTTAGAGATAACTGTGTTCCCATGTTTCCTCAAAGAGCATAAATATTTTAGTGAATGTTGTCACTGTGTTTGTCTTCATGCAGCCCAGTGAATGTCTGCACCCTTGAGTACTGAGGGAAAACTCTTTCATTTTCCCTTATAAAAAGGCATATAATACAGTGAAAATTATAAACCTTTCTCATATCCTAATCTGCTTTTCCTGAGATCCCATGGGAAATATCCACTGGGGAGAATTTACTCTCATCTTTATTGCTGCCATCTGCTATTCTTACTTTGCATGTAGATGCCAACCTTCATTTATTAACATTTGCTGAGCTCTACCCATGCTAGGCAGTGTGCTTTGCCCATGGATACAGCCTTAAAGACCTGAGAAAGACACCCTGCCCCTAAGGGGCATGCAGTCCAGTTGGTCTCAGTTTACACGAGCAGCTGAGCAGAAAATTATCCACTTAAAAGATAATAACGTGTAGTTTTTAAAATACTTCAAGATTCATTGTCACTTTTGTCTTTGTTCAACATTTCTGGAAAAAAGAAAAGAAAGAGACACTATAGATGAGGCAATAAGTAAGAGAGATGTCCTGAAGGAGATGAACCACACTGGGATGGAGGTGATGGGAATTCTAATGACCCACACACTGTGTATCAGCTCATTCTTTCTTCCACAGATGTTTACTGAGCACCTACTAAGTGCAACCAAAAAGATCGTGGTTTTATGAAACAGGATCTCTCAGATACAGTCTAAAACTGTTGTCTCAGTAATCAATTTACAGAAAGATTGAGACTCTGTTGCCTCATTTGTAAAAACAGGTAATAATACCCTCCCTGTCCAAAGGCAATGAGCTGAAAAGTGATTTCTGGTTTTCCTTCTGTGCGAATCATCTAAGTAGAGAGAAGGGAGATCAGAAAAACGATGAGCTGGAGCTTAAAATGACTTTCTGGGATAGTACCAAGAGTGAAACCCAACTTGTAGTTTCTCTCATTGAATGTCAGCTTTGCCCCATCTCTGTAGAACTGAGGCCCATTTTCGTTTTACCAGTTAACCTGTAAGAGCTGGAGCTCAGGGCATAGACCTGCATGCCCATTTCTGCCATGAGCAAAAAAAAACCAACAAAAAAAAACGACTGTATTTAGATGTTTCAAGTTGTTCTTACTTCATAAAAACCCAGTGGGTTTGGGATCTAAGGCCATATAGAACTTGGTGTCACCTCAGTGCCTCTCAAAGATTCCTTCTACTTATTCCTGCAGGGACACAACTATCAGTTATGCCCACAAGTTAACTGTGACTGGGCTCCGTTCTCTAATTCCCATTGGAACTTACATTGTACGAAAGACTCTAAGGAATATTGAAGACATTGTCATATTGACTCTGAAGCAAAACATAAATGTGTTCAATGACTTTGTAACGTAGGGCAAGATTCCTCAATGCTCTTTTTTCCAATTCTTATTTATAACATGGGAATAGACCTTGTTCAGGATTTCATGAGCTCATGTATACCTAGTGCCTAGTAAAGTGACCAGTACATTTTCAGCCCTCATTATATTTGTAATGATGGTATTATTGGTTTTTATTACAGGAAAAATTTTACTGACCTGAAGAACAGCAGAAGAGACATAAGACTTTAATCCTTTCTTCTTCTAGATTTGTATGTATTATAGGAAACACATAAAAATGTATATTTCTCTGCAGATTATTTTACTGTTAGGTATCAAAATTAATAAATTAAGGAGAAAGTTCATAACTGCTTGAGCTTTCTATGAAAACCTAGGGAAATAATAAACCTTGATTGGTGTTTTGCTTCCAAGAAAAGCAAAAAAAAAAAAATAGAGAGAATGAAGAATATAAAGCAAAAAAGTGCTTTAGGATATACTTCCTACCTGGTGGAAGTAGGTACATTGATATAAATATTCTTACGGCTGTCACACATCTGTTCTTTTCCCTAAAGGGATTCATTTGGAGGCATGATATTAAAAGGAAGCAGAGGTGGTTACCAAGTACTGTTAAAACCCTTATTCTAGGGAACCAGCATTGTTGGTGACAATGCATAAAATGCTTCTCAGTGGCTGCCACGATGCTTTATATTGACTTTGGATCTCTTTACCCTTGTGATCTCTTTCTCTATAAAATCAGTTTCCTTTACCCCCTTCTGAAAATCCATTTCCCGAATTTCATTTTCAAACTCCATTCATCCTTTTATCTGTTCAGAGGAATCTTTGTCTCTTACCAAGGGTGTGGCCATATACACTCTTCTTTTCTTTCAAGTTCTTAAACCCAGCAAACTATGTCTTGAAAGGCTAACACATAATGTTGCCACTTTTTAATTTTTTCCTAGTCCACCTGGTCTCTTGGAACTTTTCACCTGTTTAGTAATACATCTAAAGCTTACCTGTCCAGAATCCAACCCAAGTGGTGCCAGAGCTCACCGTTTTTAAAATCTTTCCCTCTCCACAGCAGCTCTTCATCTGGGCACAAATCAAGAATTCACCCCAACTGTTCATCTCTACCTCATGGAAATATGACTGTGCCAGAATGCCAATGGCCTTTGTTAGCCTGGCTAATCTAGAAATCAGATCCCTCCTGAAATTCATTAAAGGAAAACTAGCTAATTGAAAATGAATGGAAAGGCACCCAATGGGATCTTAAGACCTAGTCTGCCAAAGTGATGTGCTTTGGCCTTAATAGGGCTTTTATTTATTTCATTTCAGGCTTCCCTTGGTTTTTGTGACAGGGTTACCAGAGGAAACAAACCCAAACGTCTTGTAAACTGTCAAGCTGGATGCTTATCTCAGGGGAGCTTAGAGGGTATGGAATATGTCTGCTGACAGACAGCTACCCTGGGTTATCACAGTGCAACAGTGTTAAGGCATTGCATAAGCTGAATTAGTCAAAGTATTTTTTATTAAAATAACAACCAGATGGAACTTTGAAAGAACTTTCTTGCTATTTTCTAAAGATAGAAGTTGGGTTTTGTTACAGAAGCCATTTAAAAGGCATTAATATTGACTTCTCCTACTTCAAATAAAAAAACAAAACAAAAAACCCCAGAAAGATCTTGTTGCTCTTTTTTAACCCTCAAGATTAATATGTGGTCAATAACAGAGAACCTTTCAGCCAAACCATGGCATATGCAAATTAATAACATTCTTTTATATTTGCAAATCTTATTTCTTCAGAGTAATAGAAAATGCTGCTCAGCACTGTGCTAGTAATCTTCATAACAAATGCTAAGGGGCTAAGGAGGCAGTATTTGGCACTATCTACATGTAATAGGTTTTTTAAAAGTGGGACAATGAAAACAAAATAAGTCTAGAAACTTGTTAGCACTCACAGTGGAAGTTTAGCAGTGGGAATGAACTTAATATTACCAGAAAACCTCTTACTCTCTATTGCTTTTCATAATGATTAACTAGAACATTTTTTTCTCATGAGTGACAAGATTGCCTATACTGTATTTGACACATGGTGGTTTTCCAATTTGCAGCAGGCTGTGTGTACGGATGTGTCTATATGATGAATAAAATACTTAGACATTTGATAGATTGGGAATATTTTGCCCTCTAGAGGCAGCTCAGTGGAAGAGGCAGAGGCTATCATTCATTGTTAAGGATTGGAAAATGGTAGGTATAACTTTGGCAGGGGAATTTGAATAGTTCAAAGACACCTCGTTAGACTCCTACTCTCACAGTGGAGCAGATCGCAATGGGATGGGTAGAGCTCAAAAGCCTTTGCAATAACCACATACAGTGGATATGGATAAAAATAGAAGCTAAAATTTTGTTTTAACTTGGATCCTTCAACTGCTAGGGTCTGTGGGGCTGCCACCTAGCTCAAAATTCACTGTACTTTTTGGTTCATTGTAGGCTTTCAAAATATGGCAACTGAATGGATAAATGGAAATATTTAATTAAAAACTAATACAAGTTCTTTTGTTAGTGGAGTATATGATTGCCAAGTAAAACTATTGTTCTTCATTAAATTTCTTTTCCTTTTATGTGCACACATGCATATGCAAAAACATTTTAAAACCGTAGTCCACCTGAATTTCTTTTTAAGGCTAGCTTTCAGCTTGCTATTTATTACATACTGGTCTATTGTATTCCTAAAATCCAGTTACTCCTCTGGTCATTTAAAAAATTTGCTACCAAGTGGCATGTCATTTGATTTGCTGTCTTATCTTTGAAGTAATGTGTTTATGGAAAAAGGTGTGAACGTGGGTGGAAAGCAGCAGCAGCAGCAGCAGCAGCAGCAGTGTATACTTACTAAGTGCTCATTATATGTCAGACCAAGTGCTTAGTAGCTTAACTCTCACAACAAGAATACAATGAATCAGTCCATTTTATAGATGACAGAACTAAGTCTTTAAGAAGCCAACTAACTTACCAGGATCATATAACCACAGAACTGAGATCTGAACTTGTGCACTACAATGAGAGAGTCAGATCACCTACCATCCCTGTCATTGACCTTCAGTTCCAGAACTAGTGATTGGCCTCAACTTTGCTCAGCACTGTCAGATATGGAAGTTGGTGTCATCAGATTCTCTGTCTCACCACCACCTTTGGAGTAAGGTGATCACAGCATCCTTGATTTCGATTGTCCTAAAATGGAGGAAGGCTTGCTGGTGGTGGATAGAGGACCCACATTCATTCACTAGCTCCAAAGGCTTGAATGGATAAAATGGTCACAGTCATCATCATGTCTTGTTAATTGCTGCCATTTAGATATAAGGTTGGAGGGAAGTACCTATCCCTTTACACTTTATAAAACCCACTAAAGTTAAGACATAGCAAAGGGTGTACCCAAGCCCGTACAGGTTTTGTGTGGCAGAGTCTGGAATTGAATCCACGTGCCCTGATGGTAACTGCGGTGTAATCCCACCCATCCACATGGCCTGAGCCTCTTGTAGTTGAATGGAAAATAAAAACCAGTTGTATATTTTTCTTAATATCTTTCATCTCAGATACATTCTTAATCCATCAAAAGGGACCTTCTAAGTAAAGGCTTGTCTCTACATGATGTGTTAATGAAAAATGGCAGGGGAAAATAAAACAAAAAATCCTTTTAGTGAAGTTCTTTCAAGCCAAACCACAGCTGTTTGAAGAATGACAATAAGCTATCACACAACTGCCACTACTTCTAATTAATTGACTTTACAGGTTTTTAGATATTCACTGGCATGTCTTATACTTATGACTAAAAATGTACACTAACAATCTATAGCAGTGTTACCACACAGATAGCACATTGTCAAATGTGGCCATGGATGAAAACCTCTCATTTGCTCTCGATCTGTTAAGATGAACCACTTGAGAGTTAGATGCATTTATTACCTGAATTTTCCAAATGGCAAGGACATTTGTTGCTCACAGGCTCTGTTGGGAAGGAGGAATTTAGGAATAAGGCTCAAATTAGCTAACACTTCTTGAACTAGACAGAATGTGAACAGTGAATAGTGAACACCTAACACTGCTTGTGACCATTGAGCATGAATCATGTTTAATGAAGACATCTGCTTTTAAATTTAACCTTTTCCCATTTGCAGCAACATGGATGGACCTTGAGATCATCATTCTAAGTGAATAAGCCAGAAAGAGAAAGAAAAATACCGTATGATACCACTCATATGTGGAATCTGGGAAAAAAAAAAAAAGGACACTATGAACTCATCTACAAAACAGAAAACACAGACTCTCAGACTTACTAAACAATCTAATCGTTACCATGGAAAGGGGGTGAGAATGGATAAATTTGGGAGTTTGATATTTACAAATGTTAGCTACTATATATAAAAATAGATTTAAAAAGAAAAAAGTTTCTGCTGTATAGCACACAGAACAATGCTCAATATCTTGTAATAACCTTTAATAAAAAAATGAAAATGAATATATATATGTATATGCATGACTGGGACATTGTGCTATATACCAGAAATTGACACATTGTAACTGACTGTACTTCAATGAAAATAAAATAAATAAATTTAACCTTTTCAATACAAATGTAACCTTTTTCTTAAAACTTTTTCCCTTTACTGAACTGGCCATCCTTTTTTATTTTTCCTCCTCTAATCTCTTACATAATATGCCCTACATCTTTGTTCATTTTTATCATATTCTACTCTTGTGTTGGAATTATTTATGTATCATATTTTCCCATTCAATCCTCAGTCCCTTCCCTACCCCATTCCTTCAGAAAATTGTATTTTCTGTAAGGGAAGGGCTTGTGCAATTTTTATATGAATGTGTGTGTGTCATCAGCCTCTGTTACTTATTAATGGGCTTGTCTCATATTAGTGTCTCAGTATATGAAAGAAGAAATGAATTAATGAATGAAGTGAGTGATGTAGTTTAGCTTACTACATGGAACCAAATGAAGTAGGCCGTCCAAGCTAAATTTTTTAGTTTGAATCAAAACCACCATCCTACTAATAAATAGAGTTTTTATTTTTTTGCATAAAGGTGGTAGAATTACTGGCCAAATGTTTTGTTAGCATCCCATGCCAAAACTTCCACTCCTCAATGATTTATTTCAATGATAATCACCCCAAATCTCCAAGTGTAGGTATCAGATGTTGAATATTAGTGTCCTGGTGCTCAGGGAGTCTTTCCCAGGCTTTTACATATGCTTCTCAATGTGATTCCAATTTTAGCATACAGATCTTTTATTTACTATCTAACCACCACTTAGCCTCTTGTTTAAGAAAATAGAGTGTTCATAGTATTTCTTGAATATTCTATGTAATATCTTACCAAATCCAACTCTGCTGCTCTGTTAGTATTCAGAGAGGAAAATGAGGGACGGATGCCAATCCTATGTGTAAGACAAAAGTGGAAGTCATTCACAAGTGTAATTTGCATCATTTGTTTTCTCCTGAGTGATTCTGTGTTAGTGCTAAATATGATAGTACCAACTTGCATATGAAAACCATAAAGAATTGGTCACCAGTTTTTTTCATATGCAAAATGTCATCAATTTCAAAATGCATCACTATTTTATGAACCATAGAGGAAGGAAAAATGCTGCCAAATTAAACAATGATGTTGTTCATTGTAAACTATATCTTGATTTCAGAGAGATTAAAATGGATTAAGGGTCTGGGTCTTAGATGAAATACAGTATTTCTTCAGTAACTGGTTTTATAGTGTGTATTCAATGCTCTTTACTTTGAACATGGATATCCTTATTTTTGGAAGGGTGGAATATATAGGGTGTTCATGACACATACTCTTTTAGGAGACTGTCTAAAGCCTAGTGTGCTTTGCAAGACCTGTCACTGCAGCTCTAATCTCTGGATGTGTGAAGATCTGTTCACTTTCTCAGATTCTTACTTACAAACTTAAAACGTGTTGCCGCAGCTTTCCAGAAGGTAACATCTATCCCACGGAGCTTTCAAATGTTTTTTTAGGCACTTTTCATAGCACTCATTGGCCTCTCCTGTGGTAGGCTAACTCGAAGCAGTTTGCTCTACACAGAAAGTTAAATATTCTTAAACATTAAAAACATTCACTAACATTAGTGTAATGACTTTCAGTTAGCTACCACCAAAACAAACATATTTTTACACTCCCCCTAAGTTTTAATGGCAGTGAAAGAGAGTATGAATACAAATCTCAGCAGGCAATCAGAATAACAAGGGTAAAGTAAGAGGATGTGGTGGGATAGGACGGTGAAGATGGAGGAGCCTAAGTTTTGAGCTGTTTTCCATCCTATACATGTTTGGCCTTCAGTCCTTCAATTTCAGGACAGCAAACTGGCCTGACCTACCCCTGTGATCCTTTGTCATTACTTTCTTGTCTCCTTTCTCTACCATTTTTATCTTAATGTCTGTTGTGGGTGCAGGGTATAGCACATACTACCACTATCACTGCTACCACCGCCACTACTACTACGATGACAAGCTAATAGATATTTGGCAATCATTATATGCCTGACACTGTTCCATCGCATGGGTATTAATCAGTTTAACTGATTTACTTTAAAAACAGCTTTTATATTTTCAATTAATTTTAGTTTTATTAGTTTTTGTTTAAAGTAGAAAATGTAATACAGAGAATTCTCATATACCCTCCATCCACTTTCCCAAGTGTTAACACCTTACACAGCTGTGATATATTTGTTGAAAGTAAGAAGTTAACATTGATACATTACTATTAGCTAAATTCTAGCCTTCATTTGCATTTCACCAGTTTATTCACTCGTGTCTTTATCTGTTCCAGGATCCGTTCCAGGATACCATATTGCATTTAGTTCTCCTTAATCTCCTCTGATCAGTGACAGTTTCTCAGTCTTTCCTTGTTTTGCATGACGGTGACACTTCTGAAGAGTACTCACTGGGTATTTTGTAGAATGACCCTCAATTCAGGTTTACTTGCTATTCTTCCCATGGTTAGACTGGGATTACGGGTAACTCATTCACTTTTCTCAACATATAAAATGACACTCTTATGATTCTCTTTTAGAGATGAGGTGACTGGAGCAGAGAACAGGTGAGTGATTTGAGGGCCTGGGTTTGAACCCAGAACGTCTGGTTATAAACCCTGAAATCGTAACCACTAGGTTATATTGAGTCAGAATTCATAAATCTGAATCTTGACTTAATAAATAGTATCTCTGTAATATTTGTTGGCTTTAGATTACTCATCTGTGAAACAGTACTAATAATCATACTTACCTAATGTGGCGATCTACCACAGTACTTGGGTTTACTACGTTTCTGGACCATGTTTGCTGTTAGTGTTGCAATTATTTTTAGAAAGTGGGCTCTGTCAATTTTGTGAGTTGGATAATCACGATTCTATGAACCTTAAGGAGATAAGAAATCATAAGTTTTGTTGATTCCACTGTTTATCTCACTTCTCAAAGGAAGTGTGCCGGTACTCTGTTTAGATGCCTTATTTTTAGGGAGAAAGTCCTCTGTGAATTCTGCAAAGCAGTACATGTACAGAGGAAGAAAACATGGATACTCTGATCATTCCTGCAAGTTTGGGAACTGATGAAAAAAGGAAGACCACTTTCCAAATGAACTTTTTAGAATTTCTAGGAATAGGTGGCTCTCAGAGTTAGGCTGTATGAAAAAAAAAAAATAACAGTGAAGAAATTTCCAAAAATGTTATTTTAGCAGGCTGTGTCTGTACATATGCTTATGCATGTTCTTTAGAAGCTCATACTCTGGCATTTAGCAATACCAGAATTTCTATGCCAGTGATGTTAAGTGGAAATCCCTCCCTCTCAAGCTGGAAAATGTCTTGCAGGTTAGCATGTGTATAAAAGTGCAGATGTCTTTCTCTGAAGTAAGAATTGAGGAAAAATAAAACAGCTATGAGATGTGTTCATTTCATTTTGTGAGGAAAACCTGAAAAATTACTCCAAAATGGTGTTATCAGCTCCACATTGTTTCTACTCTCACATAGATTGAGTTCCTGAATATGGGCAAGGCACTTTCCTTGATGCTAGGTCCTTTGTGTTTACTGTAGAATTTTATATTTAAAATTGTACCATAATATTTTCTTCAAAAAGGCAATAATGCTTGGAAAAATATTTGTCGGATGTAACAAAGGGAATGTTTTTTTCTTGGTAGACTATTGATACTCTTGAGCTAAGGTATTGAAAGGTAAACTTCATAAACCACAGGAAAATACCCAAATGGGAGCTAGAAGGCAGTTTGGCTAGGGATCACACAGCAGATGTCCTCACTGGGTGGGATATTGACTTGGTGAGTTTTTGGTGCTTTCCAACTCTAAAATCCTGAGTTTCCCTGATGTTAAGTTACCTGGTTGTAATCACAAAGCCCTGTCATCATTCAGAGATTTGAAAGTCAGACTTCATACTGGAAGTGTTAAAAAACACTTTGGAAGGATCAGTATGTAGGCTTTATTCAGATTTTTCAGAACTGCCACCTTCTTGATGTCATGCGATGCTACATCTGTGGCCTGGGATGCAAGTGGTTGTGAGGAGCTGACACTTGTCCAGCAGTTCATATTTTCAGGTTTTTCTTAGTAGTGCCAAGCAGGGGAAAACATGATTTCTTTGCTCAGATTTCTCATTGCATGTGTATAAAATGATATTGAGATTCCATGTCTGTAGATGAATGAGACTGTATAGCCACCTGTCCTGTGTTCCTTCCATATAAAGCACAAGGACATGTATGTCCAATTTTAAGTGGGATTCGAGTCCCTTTATTAATCTTTCACAAGGGTTTCATTCTGTATTTTTGATAGATTATGTCAAATTAAGCATGTTTATCTTTCTTCTCTGCAAAATAAGCTGAAACTCCTTATTTCTCACTGTTAAACCTACTTCTCCTACAGTCTGCTCTGTGTCAGAGAAGACTATTCCATTTCCTCAGTTACTCAGAGCTAAAACCTCGGAGTTATTCTTGACTCCTCTCTTCCTTCCATATCCCATGTCCAAATCAGCAAATCCTGTTAGCTTTATCTCCAAAATATGTCCAGAATCCTGTCACTTCACACATCTCTGTTACTAGTATTCTGGTCCAAGCCACCATCTTCTCTCTCTTGGATTATTTTAAGAACTTTCTACCTAGCCTGAGTCCAGGTTTGGCAAACTGTGTTCTGTTCTCCATAAGTAGCCACAGTGATTCTTGTAAAATGTAAGTCAAATCATGTGTCTCTCCATCTAAGATCAAATTCTAAATTCCATGCTGTGTATAGAAATTCTGTCTCCCTTTATCTGGCTGACAGCATCATCTCTTCTCTTCGTTTCCTCCACACCAGCCACACCACCCAGTTTGCTGTGTTTCAACACACTGTAACCCTCCTGCTCAGAACTTTGGAAATTACTATTTTCCTTTTCCAAAATGCTCCTCTTTAAGATATCCATCCTCAAGGAATTCTCCCTTACTTCCTTGACAGTCTCTGTTCCTACCTCATTAGAGAGACCCTTCTTGATTACCTCAAACAAAAGGCCACCTCCTCCAATCCACTCTTCACTCTCTATCATTCTTATACTTTGTCTCCATGTCACTTACCACTACCTAACATCCTTATTTTATTTTCTGTCTCCTGCCATTAGAATATAAGCTCCGTGAGAGCAGAGATGCTTCTGTTCCTTTCATTGCCTTATCCCCAAAGTGGAGAACAGTACATGGCACATGTAAGAGATGGATAAATACTTAAAGAATGACTTGTTTAAAGACAGACTGTCATTAAATAGGACTAGGCCAAATACATATATAGACCAACTTTCAGTAGTATACAGCATGGCTTATATTTATACACATTTAATATCCAGTCTTTAAACATATTTTCAAATTCCCTAACTATAAATATTTAGTGCTATAGGAGGGAAAGACATTAATTATTTTTACTCATATGGTGTTTGAGAAACCACATAGGACTATTACTATTCCTCAGTTTTGTTTTTTCTGTAGATTTAATATCTTTTTTTTTTCTTATTGAACATTCTCTTCACTGCAGTTTAAAAATTTATTTTACTAGTTTTCACATCTTGTTTTTTTCACTTCTAAAGCCTTAACTATAGTCTAGATCACAGTGTATAATACTATCTATATAATTCAGTATCTTCTGGAACGTGTTTTCTCTGTCAAAGACTATAGTTCACATTATCATGGATGTAATGCAAATTTAGAACTGAAAATGTAGCTATGTTCCTGTTACTTGCTTCAATTATCATTGTCAAATGCATATTAGTAGAACTTGCAAAAACATTTAATGGTATTAAATTGATACTGACATTCTTTCACAATATAATATTGACTGTGCAATGCTAAAAATAGTCATTTCATTCAATAGGAGAAAGAAAACATGGCCTGGACGAGTGAGAAAACAAAGATATGCCAATGACTATTTTGAGCAGCAAAATAAAATTTCCACTTTTTTCACTGTTTTCAAAGCAACTAAAATTTATAAGAGGATGGTTTTTTAAAAGTTGTGTATATGAATAAAATTGGAAAAATAATAAAACTGACATGACACATATTTTAAGTTTGAAGACTCATATTTTTGTATATACACAATGTATAGCCTAGAAATCATTGTGCTATTAGATTGACTTTTTAACTTACTGGAAATTTGTGTTCTAATTTAGATGCGTGTGTATGACTCCTCATGTCTATTTTGGGATAGTTTTAATCATGAAATGATTTACCTTGGGCAAATTAGAATAAGCTCACTTGAGTAATTAATTTAGGTGTTTCAAGGAGTTAATTTAGATCACATAAATAAGAACTTTGTCTCAAAGAATCCTTTAATGTGCTATATTGCCATTTGACCTAGACTTTTTTTTTTTTTTATCCGGAAGAAAATCTTCTGACAAGCTATATGTTATTCTTTGCTGTTAACTGAGGTCTTTAGTATATTGGGTACTATATTAGAGTCTTTAGAAACTGATGCTTCAATATGGGTGTAAGTTCATTAGAAGTGGGATTTTGACCTGTCTCTAAATAGTCGTTGCTCTTATGTATATTTTTCAGGCTCATAGCTGAGCATAATTAATATTATTGAAGATTTGGGTCAATTTATAATTGATCTTGAATCACAGACTGACAGAAAGGGAGACATTTAGTCACTAACATGTGGGTTATATGTAACTATTATATAGAGGGGTCATATGTGATATTAACAAGAGAGATTTGTGCATTGTCATGTGCATTCTTCTATAGCTTGCAGTTACTACAGCCCTTCAGATCAATAAAATACAGGGCTGATTTTGTTTAAATCTTTAATGTAGGTGTTTACACTGTTTCTTTGTGTAATGCTGGGCACTGATATTAACAGAAGCATAACTATTTATACCACCTGTTATTAAAATACACATTACTTCCACTAAATAATTTTTCTAATCTTCATTTGTGAACCTATTATTCATTATCAGGCATGGGGAAACATTAGTAGTCATGACAGTTTAAGCATTTTGAAGCTTAAAAATACATTATTTTTGGGCTGTGAGAGTATTTCACAATGCCAGACACATGAGTAGAAAGTTATTTTTTCCATTTTAAAATAAATTGGGTGAAATTATCACATTAACTCTTTCAGGAAAGTAGGATTCATTTACATAAATGATTATGTTAGTATAAGAAGTGTTACCCTACTTATCAGAAAACCTTAATTGAAGTTCCAAAAATTATACCTAGGGGTAATTTCTATCCTGGCAGCAGTGTGCATATTAGGACAATTAAAGCGCCAAAGGATTCTCATTTTATTTCTTGGTTATTATGTATAAGTAAATTGATGGCACATTATTGAGATCTGTTCAGGATCCAATGATTAAAATTAAAATGAAGATCTCATCATGTTATTCACATAGCACATTTATCAATTTCTCTTTTGATTTATAACTTATTTTTACCTAATGCAGTTTAGTCAAGTCTTCTGGGCTTATATATTTTTGTAGTCTTTGATGACCTATACTAATGGATTGCAAGGGTAGCAATATAATCTAATGAAATGGTCAACCCAGAGTCTTGGGGATGGGTTGTGATAGTTTGAAGCACATTTATTAAGCAGGTCCTTGCTGGATGGGTAGTTCAGAATGGCTTACATTTGAGTAGAGTAAAGAGTATCAGCAGAGCCAGCTTCTAGAAGCAGGAGTAGAAGCCAGACAGATATTTGAACTACACACTGTAAATCAATATTTGGTGTTACCTGATGATTTTCAAAGCCCTTTCCTCTAATTAGCTTTGATTCAATTGCATATTATTTAATCAGGTTCAATATATATATTAAATATATATATATATAATCAGGACTTATTTATTATTATCTTTCTCAGTGTGTCTGGCTATGAAGCATGTCCTATTCATGAAAAATGACAAATATATTAGGTGTTAAAAATATGAAAGAAAGTATACTCACACCATTCCTAGGTAAAATGTCATAGCTGTAACTGAAATACCTATTTGGATGAAAGCATTATGAATTGCAGTTCTGTATATATATATTTCTGAATATGGCAGCCTTCAAAATCATTTTTTCTTTGTGTTTTATGTTTGGTACTAGTAGAAAGTGATTTGTGGGTAATATAACATTCAAGTAAAATTAACATTTATCCTAGGGGCATTCCACGAACTACAGCCTGTCCCATTCATTAGAGCATTTTGTACTTATCTGCAGAGCGAATCTCCTCAGAAGAGAATCTGCTGAATTTCTGTGTCTTATCCAGCATCAATCACTTTGATTAGGGTCTCACTCCACGAACCAGGAAGCTTCTCTTCCACAGCAGCTCCATATGTCTCCTACAGCTGTTCCACTTTCTAGGTGGAACGTGACTCTCTTTGACTCATAGTTTGTGTCCCTGTCAAAAAGACAGTGGATCGCTCCTTTATTATTTTGATTTGCTCAACTCTCTTAGGGCTTGGAATATTACTAGTCGCCAGTCCTGAATCTGGGGACTTTAGAAAAAGAGAAACTGTTTGCATGAATGTTTTGATAAGTGAAATATTTACATCAGTGATTATGCTAGGGAACTGTTTGAAGAGAAAGGATAGGGCAGAAACTGCTTCTGAAATAATTTCTCCAGGGAAATTTTCTCTGTGCAAGCCAGTGATGGTAGGCTACCATCTTTCTGTTTTATGTAAATGGGAGTTAGGTTGACTTCTTTTTCTCCATGGTTGGTGTGTAGTCTGCAGATTTTATGTTGGAAAATATTTTTTCAGGTTAATATACTTGTGTATTATACCACTGGAAGCCAGAACAACTATTATACATTAACTCCAGAGCCAAATGAATTTTCTGCATGTTTTAGAGCAGCCTCAATACCCAAAATGTTAGCTGCAATAACTTCACTTGTAGTAAAAACATATGGAAATATATAAAATAGGAGAAAACAGGTTCAGAATAAAAGAAACTATTGCTTCTATAAATGGAAATTTGATTCATTTATATCTAAAAATAGGGTTTTTATAGACCTTAATGTAAAAATGTAAACAAAGCAAAACATCTCTGAGAAAATAGAGTATTACCTGAAGCTTGCTGAACACACATTTTTGGGGAAAGACAATGAAGCTTTTGAACTTGAACTTACAGGATTTCAACTGAAAGATCAAACATACAGAAACTTGATTATTCTGTTGAAAGAATGATGTTGGGATGCCTTTACATAATTTGGTAATAAGATTTTAGTATTGAGCTTATGTCTTTAATCAGAATAGCTACCAGTATCAAAAGACACTGGTTAACACACTTGAATGGTCTAAATGAAATCTCAGCACAGCTACTCATGGATTGGGGAGGATTATATGAACATTTCTTATGTACCAATAGCATCCATGGTCTTTAAAAAAGCTAACAGGGAAAACAAAGGTGTTTGATTCCCTATTTTAGTACGTTATACCCTTGAGTTTCAAGTGGCTCTGTTGATAGCAATTTTTCTTGTTCATGGAAATCTAGAAGTCATCTAAATGTTACTTGATGTTGTTTTTATCTCAAAGGCAAAAACATTAGAATAATTCAACCCCCCCCCCTTACAGAATTACACATTCAAACTAAGCTCACGTTGTTTAAATGGAAGAAGGAAGGTGCACATGAAGCAGTGTAATTACAAACTTGATAGGAGTTTGCAAGTAAAAAGCATTTGGCAGTTTAAGTAGTTAAGAACCATCATACATTTTATTGTAGCTATAATTTCTTGAGTTCACAAAGGCGTATTCGAGCAGGAATACACACGCATACACACTTATTTTTAATAAATATAACAATCAGAAGTAAGTCATTCCATGACTTAGGGGCTGATCTTTACATTTTTAGCCCACATTTCCATAAACTACCTAATTCGACTGATCCAGGCCACTTCTACCTACCAAGGCACTCTATGCAGCAAACTTCCTGTCCTGCTATTTTTCTGATTAAAATATTCGTGTCCACAATTTAGCTGATCTGTTAAGTGTTGGGGAAAGAGTTTGGTTAGAACTCTAACTCTCATGAGTTAGTCATTGGAAATCCTCAGATTGCTTGAATGTTTGACATATTTTTAAAGAGCTAGGCACCACCTAATGCCTTGCTGAGATATCAGATAGTACATGGCAATAAGAATTATTCTAGTTAGAAGTAGGAAGGGATTGTGTGTGTGTGTGTGTTTAAGAAAAGTGACTCTAGGGTTAGATCTGCCTTCTAAGGAGTGTGCTCTCTGACGCTATATGAGCTAGGTCCTTACCTTTTGAGAGCTAGGAATTCTGAACATTAAAGCTGGGACATATAGTTAACTTATATGCTAATATTATTTCTACTTTAAAAGAATGAAATGAATATGTTGAAATCTGTGTCCAGATTTAGAGTTTGTCTATAATTTTCTTTTCTACACCCATGTGCTATTATTAATGGAAATTAAGATTTCTAGTTAATTATTATTTTTAAAAGTGAGATTTCACTCCTTTTTCATGTTGGGGGATACTACAAAAAATAAGGTGGCATCTTTGGATTGTCTTTATGATAAAATATTGAATGTGATTGAGGGAGAGCTAGTGGACAAATATTCAATTTTCAGAGTACTGTTTTCATAGATTTATGGCTAATAATTCCCCCAAGATAATTTTGTAATATTTGTTCATCCAGAATGAACTCTGCTCAGCTGGAGAGACTGAAATAGTCATTTCTTATTTCCCTCTTTCCCACATCAACTAAATCTTACCTGTCGCTATAACCGGTTGTTTATATCACTAAAATGTATCACCTTTTATTTCTAACATTTATCTCCCTTACCTCTATTATCTCTGTTATTCCTGTAGTACCCTACACACTGCTGCTTGATTTCTCTTTTAAAACACCTATCTGGTCATATGATTACTACTGTGTAAGCATTTTTCATGATTTCCCACTGCATATAGAATACAAGCTTCTTGAAATGGCATTTAGAATTGTACAGTCGGTCCCACACATACATGTTCATCCTTTTTTCTTTCACTCGCCTTTGCAGCCCCTCCAATCTTTGTAACCCAGATATTCACCAGGCTTCATGAGGCCCATGCTCGAATGGTATCAAGTTCAAGGAAACAGTCTAACATCCAAAGAGTAAATAAAAGTATTTCAAAATTATTTAATCTATCTCACAATGAAACACCAAGGTGGTAGGAGGAACTATTCCTAGTTCACAGCTTACATCTTACATATTCTTACCCACCATATGTCTCTCCTGGGTCCTCTATTGTTTGAAAGGACAGTCTCCATTCTCTCTTCCACAGCAACTCTCCCCACTCTCTGAAACTCTGCAGTCCTTGCTTTATTTTTCTACTCTACCCACCTCAACATTTTAGTTGTAAATAAACTTAACCAATTTGTTTTCTTTAGTATTTTATCTTCTTCACTCATTACTCAGTTTTTAATTTTGTTTTGTTTTCTTTTTTTACAATAAAGGAAGGCTCAGAAGCTGATGCTACCAGCAAAGCTCTTCTCTGTCAAAGTTAAGGATATGGAAGAAAGTTTGAAATACTCATTTTTAAATAACATTTGTCCTCATTATAAGTCTACTCTATATCACAATTATTCAGCATGTGCTACTGATAGAGTCCCTCTTCCCCCTTCTCATCATTGAAAATTCAATGGGGTTTTTTTTTCCGCTTAGATGCCCCAGTTCCTCAAGTCAGAATGGTCTCTACCTTTCTCTGTGCTCTCAGCTTTTTGCCTGTTCTTCTGCTGCACTCTCTGCCTTGAACAGTTTGTCTTGACTGGTTCCTTTCCTAGACTGTGAAATACATGATGCCATGGACAGTGGTCTTATGTATGCTGTTACCCTCAGTACTAAGCAAAGTTTCTTTTACAAAGGAGCAATTTCTATACATGTTTGTCAAGTTGATTTCAATTGAAGGACTGTATTTTAGAGATAGGTTTAAATACATTCACAAGAAGTTACGCTTAAGACTTTCAATAAAAGCTAGGTAGTTTTGAAATCAGAAAGTGTATACATTATTAATCACTTAGGAACATTTATCACTGATTTCAATATAAAATCTAATCCTATGAATGGCATGGGGCATGCAAAATTATGACCAATGTATTTGGGCAAAATAATTTTCTCTTCATGTTTATAGTTTTATTAGAAATAGTTGTACCAATACTACAAAAACATATATTTAATTTGATCAGCTTTACCCAGCATGTACATTTTCTTTATAAATGTGGTTATAGATTAATTGCTTACTTTTGAGTATACATGATAAATATGTCTGCATGACTGATGTTACATAATTCTAAATTCTTTACTGTCATGTACATTGCCAAGGCAATGAACACAATTATTGAAAGTAAACATTTTGAAAAAAACTAAATTTGTTTGAAGTTTTGAATTTAAGATTATGAAAAAATTAGTTTTTCAGTCATATGTAATATAAACACTTGAATGATAGTTTTATTTAAAAATAAGCCAGTTTAAAAATATTTTTTCTTGTGAACCTAACTTAAGAATTCAAGCATGTATATTATTACTGTACAATGATTAGGCAAGGGAAGATGAAAATGATATAAACATGTTTTTAAATATCTTGATTAATCACTGTGGAAACTGTCTTTTTTCATGGTATGGGAACGTCTACCTTTTTTTTTAAAGTACAAACTCCCAGACATAATGTAAAATTTCCAAATTTAAGTAAAGTAAGCTCACAAACCAATATTGTAAGTATATGAAAACCAGTGAAAGACTTTTTAGTACTCAGAGAAATGCTAGACACATAGAATATGTTTACAAACTATAGAAACATTTTGGACATGCTAGAATATAATTAAATGTATAATTTTATAATAAGGATAAAATAAAAGAGTTTTTTCAGGTCTAAACTTACGAAATTCTGAATGAGCTTTTGTTCCTTAATATGAAGGAAAATCACTGTGCCAAACTTGCTAAAAGAAATAACACATGATTCATTCTTTGTACCTGCTAGCATGGGTAGCAAGAAGGTCATGTATAGAAAGTTAAGTCAATTCTTTATAAATAGGGAATACTTAAAAATTTTCAACTTGTGAAATGGTGGTTCTTTATGGTCCTTACCTTCTGAAGCTATATGATAGACACATCTGTTGTTCTTTCTTGTCCTCAAATGGCATAGGGTTTATTCACCTCCCTTTCCATTTCTTTGCCACCAGAATGTTCTTCACACCTTTTCTCTTCCATGTTGCTGTGGTGTACTGGCCTCCTGGTGGTAGCCTTCATTCAGCAAAGCTTTTAACACTGTCTCAAGTTCCTTTTTCTATGTTATCTTTGTCATTTGGACGTTATCTTTGTCATTTGGACAACTGCTTCAAAACAAATTTTCTGAAATGTTGCCTTTTGCCCCCATTACATTGACTTGCACTGCGTAAACCCAAGTCAAATGTATATATTTACTTGTCCAGGCCTACCCCCTGGAAGCTGAATAATGACAGAAAAAGCACAGAGCTGTGAAATGTGATGTCTCTGTAAATTGTAGTCATCGTGTTCATCTGTGTCCTCCGTACGGTCAGCCACTATAGGTTTTCTTGGCATCCTCCTCCTAGCCTATCCCTCTTCTGTACAGTGAACATTTCAATAGTCTGTTTTTCTCCAGGCCTCTGACCCTGCTCCCTTCACCCTCATTGTTAACAAATGACCTTACCTCCAGCCTGTCGAAGGAAATAGAAGCAATCAGATGGGAATGTCTGATTTCTTTTGCAGATTCTACACTCATTCATCCGTATCACCCTCCTCTGGTGTGCTTTTTCCAGTCTAAGCTGAGGTACTTTCTTGAGTCTGGGGCCCATATCCAAATACACCATCTCAGCTGGCTTTTGTCGTTGTTGTTAGAAACAAAACATGTTAAAATGTGCCCCATCTAGAAAAAGAAAAGTCAAGAAAAAGTATTTTCTCCATCCTGATTGTGTCCTTCCTTGGCTTCAGCAGGATCTCATGGTCACATCTCTGACTTCACCTTCTAGATTCGTTTACTGGCTCCTTTTTATCTATCCACTGCTTAAATTCACCTTGGCTCTCTATCCTAATTTCAATCCAGGAATGCAAGAAATGTAGTGCAGTTCATGGTACAAATTAATTTCTCAATATATAATACATGATTGAATGAAAGAATGAAATGATAAGCGTCTTTGCCCCAAGAATCCCCCATTTTCATTCTCTTTTGTCTACTTCAAGACCAAATCTAATGGTCACATTTGAAACTTATCTTCCAAAATTCTTCCTCTTTAAACACCTCCTTTATGAATTTTCTCAGATTGTCATGAGGATTACATAAGATACTATAAAAAATGTTAAAATATTTTAAAATCAAATATTCTACAGATGTTATATAGTGCTATTATCACTATTTCTCAAATGTACAGTGCATATTAAATATTACTGTTAAAATGATTTTGACAGTGGTTCCTTATAAACATTAACTATTTGTAATAGCTGTTATATAAGGTTATTTTTAGTTTAGGATTAAATGAAAAAGACTGGCTTATTTCAGAGTGCACTTCATATTTTTATAACAGAGTTAAATATGTAACATCCTTATAGTGTGTATATGAAGTGTTTTACTAGAGGGCTCCTTTTTTAATAAATGCAGTTTTAATTTAGTCTCTAAATGAAGCCAATCCATGCTTTTAATTATATTTGTTAATACAGTATTTTTATTACTAGAATATAATACTTAACAAACACAATAGGTAAATGTTTATTTAATACTAACTGAACTGTTGAACAATAATTCTGAAAGTGCTTTACAAACTATAAAACACTATGCCAAACTATAAAGTGCTTTTAGTAATCAATTTGGAAATCATAGCACCTGGTCTAATGAGCTTGCTTGTTTTAAATTGAACAGATGCAGGGTGTGATGATCTACCACATTAAAGTTATGAGTGAATAGATTTCCTTGCAATTACAAGTCATATAGTGAAGGTATCTAAAGCTATATATACTTCTGCCAGTGAATAAACTATATAATTTCATGTATTTTTAATTTTATTTATAAACTAGCCTTTAGAAAATGGATGTGACACTGTAGTGCCTTTTTTGGAATGTATTGTGTGGCTGTTTTTCAGCTGTCATTTCAGTATCAAAGCTAAATTGTATACCAGAAAATAAAAAGAAACTTTAATCTGTGTGTGAAGCTTCAGCATTATGGATTCAGATATAGCCAAGTACTAGAATTTTTCATTTTTAAAAATTGAACCCTTTTGAAGTTTAGGTATATAACAGCAGGAATTCTGAATAGGAGGGATATGTGTTATAAGGAAAAATTTATTTCCATTCCATAGTCTGTGCTGTGTATGTTTTCATATGTAATTCATGTTGAATTAATATAATTAATACAATGTTTTCAGACAAGAGGGTAATCTTACATTAGATTTAGTTAAAGGCCCATGATATGGAACTGACTGTCAAGTGTAAAAACAAACTTCAATTTACCTGATTGGTTATAGGTAATTTGATTATTTTTTACTATACCAGTTAAAGTGCAAAGTAAAACACAGGTATGTTCTTCTAGAAAAATTAAATACTTCTTGGGTGGACTGAAGAATGTCATAATGAAATCTTCTCTGGAAAGTTATATATAATGATAAACAAGAATCATTTAAAGAATAATACATTTAAAGAATAATCCAAAATAGTATATAATTAAGCAGTAACGTCTGAGACCAGATAAATGGTTGCCTCAATGATTCAGTTATGAGATGAGGAGATTCTAGGGTATGGATATTATGATGGAAATCAAATGTGGAAACATTTTCTTAAAATAATAATTGACAGTACTTGGAGATGTGCTTAATGTGAAGAAATAATAAAAGAAATAATTTCAAACAATAAAACTCATACTGATAGGATATTATGTTGTATAAATTCTCTTTACAAGTCTATTGTGTGTTTCCATCTGTCTATTGCATTTTGGACTTTTACTACATTTTTGTTTTGTTTCTGTTAGCTTCCCTTTAACTTTTGTCTTTGTTTTATCCTCTTCTCTTACTATAATTCCCTTGATCCTAGATTCTTTGTCAAGTCCATACATTGTAGTATTTGATAGGTGGTATCAGGATGTTTTCTAAAATTCTCTCTGGTTTCTGTTGAAAAAATTTTGAAGACCTGTTCACTTTCTAAGCTGCAAGATAAGTGTATCAATACTGATTAGGAAAATTTCTGTAGGCAGCTTCTTGTACTGCTCCCTGACCCTAAAATATGAGGACCCAGTATGTAGCCCCAGCGTTTGGTAGCAGCTTGTATGAATGGACCTTCCTCTCTTCTTTGTCTTCCTGAGGGCACTTGATAAACAATCTAAACCCATTTCTAGAGCCTAGTCAGCCTTTGCCCAGTACTGCTTTTTTTTTGATGCATGTGGAGTTTTCTCCAAATAAAACTGCCAATATCCTCTAACCATACTAGAAAGTCAGAAGCATTCTGTACGTATAGACTTTTTACCTTAAACTTTTATTATGGACATTTCAAAGTATTTGCAAAATAGAGAATAATGAATGAAGACTCATATACCCATAAGCAAATCTCAGTAATTGTAAGTATTTTACCAATTTTTGTACTTTCTGTACAGGCATTATACATAGAAGTAAACTTCCCCAGAATACCCTGTCCTAGATTCTTCTGTCTACACCCACTTATACTGCTTTTTCTGGAAGTACCTACCTATCTGAGCATGCAGTATGATCAGCCATCCACTTCTTTCCCCAGGTGCATTTTCATTTGTGAGTTAGCATATTGGAATCCATGTAGGAAGAGAGAAGGTAATATAGAAAGGCCAAAAGAAGAAAAGGAAAAAGAAATATAAAACACACTGCAGTAGTTCTCATGAACTGGGGGAGTACAGCAGTCTCCCCTTACCTGTGTAACCTTTCAAGGTTTCAGTTCTTCATGGTCAGCTGTGGCCCAAAAATATTAAATGGAAATTCCAGAAATCAACAACTCATAATTTTTAAATTGTGTGCTGTTATGAGTATGGTGATGAAATCTTATGCTGTCCCTCTCCATCCTGCCCAAGACATCAATCATCCCTTTGTCTAGCATATCCTGCCCATTAGTCACTTAATGGCACCTTCTCAGTTATCAGATCGACTGTCCTGGTATCATAGTGCTTCTGTTCAAGTATCTCTTGTTTTACTTAATAACGGCCCTAAAGAGGAAGAGTAGTGATGCTTGCAATTCAGATAGGCCAAAGAGAAGCCATCAAGTGCTTCCTTTAAGAGAAAAGGTGAAAATTCTGGACTTAATAAGGAAAAGAAAAAAAATCATATGCTGAGGTTGCTAAGATCTACAGATAGAATGAATCTCCTGTGAAACTGTGAAGAAGGAAAAAGAAATTCTAGTTTTCTATCGCCTCTCAAACAGCAAAAGTTACGGCTGTAGTGCATAATAACTGCTTTTAATGAAGATGAAAAAGCATTAAACTTGTACAATGAGTCACTAAGAGTGAGAGAAACTGCATTCATATAACTGTGATTACAGTATATTATTATAATTATTCTATTTGATTATTAGTTATTCTTGTTAATCTCTTACTGTATCTAATCTATAAATTAAACTTTATTGTAAGTATGTATAGGAAAATTAGTATATATAGGGTTCAGTACTGTCTGTGGTTTCAGGCATCCACTGGGGGTCTTGGAACATATCCCCCTTGGATAAGGGGAAGCTCCTGTAAATGCCTGATTTATAGTTAGTGTAGTGCTGTAGAGTACAGCAATAAAGCTTTACATTCTTGACAGTATCTTGGTAGTTCCTGTCCAGAGGGCAAGCTATGCATAGTCCAGATTTGAATTCCTTCAGCTTAACCCAGTAAATACTTTAGACAATGAAAATTTCCCCCAATTTTGACATTTGTCTCTATTGTATTTTTTAAATCTAGTGCTTTTTAAAAACTACTTATATTTAAGTAGGTAATTCAGAGATAGGATTTCAGCATTGGTAATTTCTTACATGTGAATGCCGAAGTTACTATAGAGGCATATTTCTCTGTAACGTTAGAACTACTACCACAGTCTGGCTTCCTACAACCTGCCCTACTGATCCTTTAGATCCACCCAGAAAAAAATAAGTGTGTAGGGAAGGCATATACTCAACTAGCTGTATGGAGAATCATTGCCTTATCCCCGTGAATAAGGCATAAAGAAAGAAGCCACATTTAATCATTTATAAAAGATATTTTTACTGGATGTAAGATTCTTGGTTGATGGTTTCTTTTTTCAGCACTTTGAATGTGTTATCCTAGTGCCTTCTGGCCTCCATAGTTTGTGCTGAAATGTGACCTGATAGTGTTATTGGAGTTCCCTTGTAAGCGATGAGTAGTTTTCCTCTTGCTAGTTTCAAAATGTTCTCTTTGTCTTTCAGCATTTTTACTATAATGTGTTTGGGTGTGGATCCCTTTGTGTTTTTCACACTTGGAGTTTTTTGAGCTTCTTCGATGTACAGATTGATTTTTTAAATCAAATTTGGGAAGCTTCATCTATTGTTTCCTCAAATATTTTTTCTGCTAATTTCTTTCTCTTTTCCTTTCCTTCTGAGCTGTCCATTAGAGGTATGTTCTGTGCTTAATGGTATCCCAACTTTCTCTGAGGATTTGTTAATTTTTCTTCATTTGTTTTTCTCACTGTTCTTTTTTTTAAACATTTTTTATTGAGTTATAGTCATTTTACAATGTTGTGTCAAATTCCAGTGTAGAGCACAATTTTTCAATTATACATGAACATACATATATTCATTGTCACATTTTTTTTTGCTGTGAGCTACCACAAGATCTTGTATATATTTCCCTGTGCTATATAGTATAATCTTGTTTATCTATTCTACATATGCCTGTCAGTATCTACAAATTTTGAACTCCCAGTCTGTCCCTTCCCACCCCACCCTTGGCAACCACAAGTTTGTATTCTATGTCTATGAATCTGTTTTGTATTTATGTTCATTTTTTTTTAGATTCCACATATAAGCAATCTCATATGGTATTTTTCTTTTTCTTTCTGGCTTACTTCACTTAGAATGACATTCTCCAGGGACATCCATGTTGCTGCAAATGGCATTATGGTGTCTTTTTTATGGCTGAATAGTATTCCATTGTATAAATATGCCACCTCTTCTTTATCTAGTCATCTGTTGATGGATATTTAGGCTGTTTCCATGTCTTGGCTATTGTAAATAGTGCTGCTATGGACATTGGGGTGCAGGTGTCTTTTTGAAGTACGGTTCCTTCTGGATATATGCCCAGGAGTAGGATTACTGGGTCATATTATAAGTCTATTCCTAGTCTTTTGAGAAATCTCCATATTGTTTTCCACAGTGGCTACACCAAACTGCAATCCCACCAGCAGTGTAGAAGGGTTCCCTTTTCTCCACAGCCTCTCCAGCATTTGTCATTTGTAGACTATTGAACTGATGGCCATTCTGACTGGTGTGAGGGGATACCTCATCGTAGTTTTGATTTGCATTTCTCTGATAATTAGTGATACTGAGCATTTTTTCATGTGCCTATTGATCATTTCCATTTCTTTCTTGGAGAATTGCTTGTTTAAGTCTTTTGCCCATTTTTGGATTGGGTTGTTTGTTTTTTCTTATTAAGTCGTATGTGCTGCTTATATATTCTAGAGATCAAGCCTTTGTCGGTTTCATCATTTCCAAAAATTTTCTCCCATTCCGTAGGTTGTCATTTTATTTTGTTTATGGTTTCCTTTGCTGTGCAGAAGCTTGTAAGTTTAATTAGGTCCCATTTGTTTATTCTTGCTTTTATTTCTATTGCTTGGGTAGACTGCCCTAGGAGAACATTTTTGAGATGTTATGTCAGATAATGTTTTGCCTATATCTTTTTCTAGGAGGTTTACTGTATCTTGTCCTATGTTTAAGTCTTTGATCCATTTTGAGTTTATTTTTGTGTATGGTGTAAGGGAGTGTTCTAGCTTCATTGATTTACATGCTGCTGTCCAGTTTTCCCAACACCATTTGCTGAAGAGACTGTCTTTATTCCATTGTATATTCTTGCCTCCTTTGTCAAAGATTAGTTGACCAAAAGTTTGTGGGTTCATTTCTGGGCTCTCTATTCTGTTCCATTGGTCCATATGTCTGTTTTGTACCAATAACATGCTGTTTTGATTACTGTAGCTCTATAGTATTGTCCAAAGTCTGGGAGAGTTATTCCTCCAGTCTCTGTCTCTTTCTTTTTCTTCAGTCTCTGTTCTTCTAAATTCATATTCTCTGTTGATCTACTTAAAGTTTACTGATTTTTTTTCTTCTTCCAGTTCATATCTACTATTAAGTCACTGTACCAAATTTTTCCTTTCATTTTGTCATTTTTAACTTCAGAATTTTTATTTGGTTGTTTATACTAATTTCTTTGTCTTTACTGATATGTTTAATTGATGCAACATTGTCATCATAGCTACCGTTTTAAAATATAGTTTCCTTTATTGTTTTGAACATATTTATAATTGCTGCTTGGAGTATTTTGTTAAATCTGACATCTTTTCCTTTTCACCAGCAGTACTGGCACAGCTGCTTTATGCCTGCTTTGTTTCCTGGGACACACTTACCTGTTTTTTTGCATATCTCATAATTTTCTTATTGAATGTCAGACATTTCTGATAATACAGCAGCTCTGAGTAGTGACACCCCCTCACACACACACACTTAGGAGATCTGGGGATTGTTGTTGGTGTTTTCATTGTTTGTTTTGTGATTTACTGAACTATTTTAATGAAGTGTATTTCCCCCACAGTCTAAAGCCTCTGATGCCACTCCACAGGGGTGCAGCTTTAGTCATGCATATAGCCACCCTGTGTTTATAGAAGTTTTAAGAAGTCTCTCTTTGACTTTCTGTTTCTCTGATCTTTCTGCTAAGCTGTTTGCCTTTGCTGGTGTTAGAACTCAGTTTTTAGGCTTCATTAATTGTCACTGACTGCTCTATTTTTTGGATGATACCTAGAGGTATAAATCACTCCATAATCTGATTCAGTTAAACTCATGCCCCATTGCAAGGTGGTTTTTGAGGCATATCTTCAAATTTTTCCTGACCTCAGAGGGCTGTTAGCTGTTTCTTTCCCTGATTCTCTTTAGTAAACTAGCTATATTATGGTTTATCTCGTTGCTCCTAATTGCTTACTACCAAATCTCCACTGTTTTCAAGAGTACCCTTAGGCTTTTGCTCCTCCCTACTCTGTTTTAAATAAAGTCAGTTTCTGCAGAGAGTGCTGGGTCTGTTTTATTGATTGATTATTTCTCTGGGCAAAATCTCTGAGTCTTTGCTTCCGAACTGGGGGCAGGGTGAGCAGGCTGCTCCTGTTGGACTGGCACAGCTGCTTTATGAGCAGCGTGCTGGATAGGGTCTATAGCCTCTGGTCTTCTTAGCTTACTTCTGCCCTATGAATGAGTTGGGGTGAGGGAGATCAGGCCCCAGCTCCAATATTTTCAACACGTGACACCTGGAGTAGAGTCTCTGGCCTATGATTGGGGACTGAGTGGAGGGAGAGAACCCTCATACTCTCATTTGCACTCACCAGGAGTTAAGCCTCTGTAACACTGCAGCACACAACCTCAGGGGATGTGAAACAATGTGTCCTGCCCATCTTAGGAACATATCATAGCCCTAGACTGGGATCTGTGGAGAGAGGGAGTCCTACTTTTTTGGCCACACCTGCCTAGATTGGAACTTTTATCCTCATGCTGAAATGTGAAAGGTGAAGGGAGGGAGGAAGCAGGTGATGACTCAAGTGCCCCAGACTGTCCCTGTTCTTACTGAGATTTAGTAGTTTCTTGAATAATAAATGTTCTTTTATTTGTTATGTCCCCTTAGAATAATTTGCTGTATGTCCTTAGGATAATTTAAATACTTGGATTTGTGTGTGCATTTTAATAATTTTTACCAGTTATGATTGTTTCCTGGGAAGTGGGACTACAGAACTCATCATATTGACATTCTGAAAGTAGGAGTCCTCCATGCTGTATTTTAAAGACCTTCTAGGATGCTTGTTGCTTAAATATTGAAAACACTTAAGTGTTCAATATTTCTGTATGTTTCATGCTACTAATAAGAAAAATAAGGCAAGATTTGCCAAACATCCTCGACTCAGATTAAAAAATAGAAGACACTCGAAACAAAGCGTTAATGTGTTGATGAAATGAGGCAAGTGCTAGTTTCTCAGTCACAATTAGATTTGGGCTTGGCTGTTTATGTTAAGTGAAATAAAATATTCCCTTATTGTTAAGCTAGAACTATTTCATCATTGAAATGTTCTACCAAATTGCTTATTTCATACCAGTTTAGAGCATAGCTAGAATTTAAGATGAATGCAAATAACAATGTTTATAATGCAGATGGTAGAGTGGGAGGGAAACCAATTTATATAATTTTCTCCTCCTCATCAGCTTTCATTCTTAGAGCATAATGTTGGAATCAGACAGCTTAGGTTTGAATCCTGGTTTCACCACTAAGTGCTGTGGACTTTGAAACACTTACCCTAAACTTCAGTTTCCCATTTTAAAAATGGAAGTGATAATGGAACATACATGTAGGGTTGTTATGAGGATTATAGATAATTGATCATTCATCAAAAGTGATAAGCAATCCCTAATGTGTAAAAATATATCTGTAATAATTATCTCTAATGTATAATCATAAGTTTAACATGTTATTACAAATAAGAAATCATAAGTTCCTTAGTTAAATATTATCCTCTTAGAAGGTTGACACAATCAATAAAAATTGAAATCTATGAATCTTATTATTTAATGAGGTATATAGATCTGAGTAATAGACAAGAATTTTCTAACTGTACTTATAATCACTGGTTTCATTTTACTGGGTTTTCTTAAACATTATGTATTTCTAGTAATACCTTCTCTGTGAGAACACATAATACTTTTTATTAAACATTAGCCCAGTCCTATAAACTTATTTTTTAAAAGTTTTTTTATTGAGTTATAGTCATTTTACAATGTTGCATCAAATTCCAGTGTAGAGCACAATTTTTCAGTTACATGATCATACATATATTCATTGTCACATTTTTTTTCGCTGCACATGAACTTATTTTTATCAATGAAGATAAACTAAACAATGAAACTGGTAATGATGAATGTTTTTATATCCTTCACTCCTGTCAGTCACCTAATTTTTTTAAAAAACTCAAATTGTTTTGTGTACATTTACCGTGTAGTACCTGAAATGAGATGAACCTTTATGTGAGGCTTTCTTCCATCTGCTATTAATTGAGTAGCTTTTAACCAATATCCTTCTATTGTGCCAGGCACTCTCCCAGGTATTTGGAAGGCAGAAGTGATTTCTTCAGCTGTAAGAGGGAGACAGCCAAGAGAGCAAACCACCAAGATAAATTTTGATAGGTACTCATGGAGCTGTACCTCCAAAGTGTTACATAAACAAAAGACTCCCTAGAAAAACTTCAAAGAGTACAGGCAAGATAATTCATCTGAGGTTTATAGAAGCCAAAGAAGAATGTTTTGGGTATGGAGGGATGCACAGAGAACAACGGATATGAAAGCATGAAATAATTGAAGTGTTTGTATTGTTCAAAAGATGCTGAAAAGCCAGGTATTTGGAAATTCCAGTGAATGGGATGAGGAAAGGTAATAAGATGGGACAGAAGGGGCAAGTCACAGCCAGGTTGTAAAGGACTTTTATGCTACTTCAAAGAGGCTGGACTTCATTCTGTAGGCAAAGGAAGCCAGAGAGGATTTAACCAGGAGTGAGATGGTCATTTAGGTCTTGAGAACGGTAACTCTGCCTGCATTGTGAATGATTGAAGGGCATAGTGCTTACATTTCTGTTGTAATGGTCTAGGTTAGGGTAGGTCAAAGCTGCATAAAAATAGCTAGATACAAGACAGTTTTTCTTTTCCATGTAATAGGGTGTTTCCTTCCTAATCCCCCCTCTTACCCAGCAAATACATTTAGTCTCGTTTTATGAAACTGGTACAACTATTAAGATTCAACCACCCAGTTTTCTTTGCTTAGCTAGTTCAGGCAAATTGCTTTAATGATGTCCATATTGTAAGGGAATCATATTCTAATTTGGAAAATGTATATCAGATGCCTTTGAAAGTGTGTATTTTAGTGCAATTAAGAAACTGAAGTACATAGTGAAATGTTTTGAAATGTTGTTACTAGTGATATTATCTACTACCTATATAATGTAATATACACTTAGAAGAAATAAAGCTAATTTTGTGTTTCCCTAATGATGAGAAAAAAATGTTAAGTATTTGGGAACTTAATCTAATGTGTAGATTGTTTTAAAGTGAGCTCTTTTCTTCCAGACAAAGAAAAATTACATGAGAAAAGTATGTTGATGCCTTTATACGGTGACCACTTGATTTGGTAGTTGAGATTTATAATTGGGATTATAATTTATAATTTGGTAGTTGACTTTTATAATTGATTTCTGGTAGCTATTTCTAATCCATTCTGTTGCTGTCTACAGTGACAGATTGTTTCCCAGGTCACTAAATGGCACACTAAATACATTCACCCACCATGCACTTCCTTCTTCAGATTTTTCTTACAGAAAACACACACACACACACACACACACACACACACACACACACACACACCCCTCCTTACCTCCTTGCCAGTAGTATTGATATTTTTCAGAGAAACCTATGATCTTCTGACATGTAATTCTATCAAAATACATATTTTTACAGCAACTAATTTTTATTTCTTACCTTTGTTCCCATGCTAGAGGGTGCTTTTAAAATTGTTCTTGCTTCCTGAACATTACCAATAACAGCCCTACCAGCCATTGTGTATTTTGCCATCAAGCTAACACATGGGGTGTGTAGATTTACAAGTAGGAATGAAATTTTATTAGAGATAATAGCTCTTACATTGCTCAAGAACAGATCACCCCATGACCATCTGGTCATCAGTTTATTTCTCTTATAATTTAGGAATTAGTTAGTGTTTTTGGAATGTGTGGGATATGAACCATGCCTA
The DNA here is from genome assembly GCF_036321535.1 of Camelus dromedarius. Classification (NCBI taxonomy): domain Eukaryota; kingdom Metazoa; phylum Chordata; class Mammalia; order Artiodactyla; family Camelidae; genus Camelus; species Camelus dromedarius. The sequence continues at coordinate 92,533,916 of NC_087472.1, read as the reverse complement.
GAAGCTGTACTGTATATGGGATTCTTTTGAAATTTATGAATTCTTCTGTTATCTTTGGGAAAATAATTCTGAATCCTTGATAGTATAAAACACATTTATGTTCTCATGTTTCCTGAAGTCTGTTAAAATTCAAAAAAACTGATGTTTTTTATTTCGACATCCCACTTTTAATTGTCAAAAGCACTAAAATGATGTAGATTTCTTCTAGCCTGTGTAGACTATTGTCTGGCTTACACTATCTTTCTAGAACCATAAATTTATCTTTATTATGTGAGCCTTAAAATGTTTATAACTTTCTTCAAAGCAGCAGATATCAGCCCCCTAATTAACACCTTCTACCATTCCTCTCCTGGTACTTGAGAAGTTGGCAGCACTACAAATCAAACAGAGGCTTGGATACTAAGCATGGACCTGACACAGATGGACATCAATTGTCTTGCGTGACCTTGGGGTGGTTCCAAACTTATTTTGTGCAATAATTCCCCTGGATCCTGCTTGCCATTTTCCAGTGCCATGTTTTCCCATATTCATTGCTCCAGCCTGAGACATCATGATGCAAAATTAGCAAGTGGTCACTTAAGTCTGGCCCTCCTCATACATTTAATGTGGATGAGGATATTATTGGTAGAAGGAAGTATGAAAAGGTATGTGAACACTTCAGGGTTATTAATATTTTTGCTGTTCACTTGGTACATTCTGGAAAATAACTAGTTGATAATTTCTAAAGATTGTGGAAAATAGGCTACAAATGATTTTAATACAGAAAAAAGCTTTAAGATACTGACTCCTGATGGAAATAATAGCTTCATGTTAATCAAAGCTTTAACTTTTGTCTTTCTTTACTTTTCTGTTTCCCAAAAACTCAGGATCCTAGAATTTTATAGAGAATATTACTATTTATGTCAGATACAATCAGAAATCAGTATCGATCCACAGAATATCCTTTAGATTACTTAAACAAATGAAAATATTAAAAATGATATCAATCTTTATTGAAGATTCGAAGTACATGAAGATTGAAAAAGAACTACTAAAACTTTTTGGGTCTTGAGAACTCCTACAAGGTAGTCCTACTGAAGTCTCCATCGTAAGTGAGTCCTCCTTAGTATTGTTAGTGTTTGTATTTGGGTTGTAAGAAAGAGAACCTGAGTCAGCCTATCTTAATACTAAAAGAAGAGAGAATGTAACAGGACATTGGGTCAGTCAGAGAGTTGTTTGATGTCCATCATAGGTCTCAAGGATGGACAGGAAAGGGACATTTCTAAGAAGAGCAGTAACAGGGTTTTATGAACAGTCCCTGTAGAACATTATAATCACGATAAACCTTTTCTATTTCCCCTCAAAATCCGCGGAGAAGTGCCTAATTGACTAAGCTTAGGACTTACACACACCCCTGGACTGATGTGGGGAGGTGGATGCTGTGTTTGGCACTACCACCAGGACCCCATTAACTGAGAAAAGGCACTGCTTGTCTTTATTTGCTTATTTGTTCCTCCATCTGCTGAACTGCATTCCTGCCTGAATCTCTTTTCTCCATGTCCTCAAATAGGGCAGGATACAGAAGTTCCTCCCTGCTGAAATGAACACTTTGTCATTTTGTATTTTTAGGAATTTATAAACTGAAGCAAAAGATCATTTTTTTAAAAACCGAGCAAATGATGCTAATATGCTTTGTCATCTCAGTTCCTCTCTTTCTTTGCCTGTGAATCACACTGAAATTGTTACTTTTTGTTTTAGAAATCTACTTTTACTTAGATTAATCTAAATAATTTAGCTAGAGGTATATTTGGGTTGGTATCAAGGTTGGAAATGACTGGCTATTCTATTTCTGAATCTAATTCGTAACTATCTTTAACAGTTCCTTTTCATGTACCCCCAAAATTCCAATTTCTGAGTCTGTGCAATACTTTAATTCAATAAACATTTATTTAAGCTTAGTGTGTGTCAGTCCAGAAATGGTTAACTTTTTTATATGTGCCAACTTGTAAATCAATAGAGGCTTATGATGTGCTGTCCTAAGAATTGTGAGAGAAAGAAAACTAGAACTAATTAACAGCATCTGTTATGACTGAAGAAAGGAAGTATGGGTACAGCTCCCACGTACTTTTCATTTTCTATTCTAGATACTATAGGAGACAAAATGATAAACCTAATGTGGTCCAGCCCTTAGGAAGATGAGCTTGGCATCCCAGTTAGGAAGTCCTATAGTGTTCTAGATGTGGAGATGAAGACCTAGATAGGACAGTGATACTAGACATGGAAAGAATGATGTGAATAAGTGAAATATTTTAGTTGTTAGGGCTGGAAAGATGCCATAGATACCCTAGCACTGTAGGGAAGAAAGGAAGGTGTGTCTTTTTGTTTTTGTGGGGTTTTTTTGGACGGGGGCTGAAGTATAGTTTTTCTAGTTCTATCCTTAAGTGGTGCTCCTTCCTTTCCATTATTTTCAGTGTAGTTTTATAAGATACGAATGCTGGGTCTTACCAACTTGAGAGTCTGTTCATTCAAGTCTCTTCTCTGCTCCCGCCCAAATTCACTTTAAATGTATGGCTTTCGCATCCAATGACTTGCTACAGGATAGTTAACTAATGTAAGTATTACGGACAAAAAACGTAGACCTTTGTCTGTCTCAAAGGGCCCACTTGTCCCCACTTACATCGATTCTCTGACTCCTCATTAAGGAAAGAAAACTGTTTTATAGACTTCTGCCATCATTGGTTCACGGTATCAGCATGCCCTCACCATAAAAGGAAAACAGTAGTTACAGTTTTGTAATGAAGTCTCAAATTACTGACGCTTCACTTATAAATGGGTAGGGTAATCTAGAGTCCTTTAGTCTCAGAAATTGTTCTGATCTCTCTTCCTGCTAGTTCTGAAGCAAACTAATTTTGATCTTATCTGATCTAAACTCGCTCTAGTCCATATAATTCAATCAATCTCTTTAGCTTTAACTCAGTCTCATTTGAAGATTGCTTTCTATTTGAGATTACTGTACTTCTCCCTAAAATAGCATCTGAAGTATGGAGAAGTAGCTCTCACGAATGACATTGTGTAGATGAAAGGAACCTCAGTGCTGGTTCTTGAGGGAATATTGGCAGAGTCCATCTACTGAGTGTTCTGTTAGTATGTGATGATTGAAATTGACAGTTGGTAAAATTCATAGTCCAAATTCTCACAACTCGGTTAGGGTCTTGATAAGATCCCTGGCTTATTCAGCCATTGTAAACCCATTCCTAAAATCACCTACCTTGTCTTTCATCTTTCTCCAGGTACACACTGTTTCTCCATTGTAAGATTACCAGACCGTTTTTATAATAGGCTCAGTGGCAAAAACCGAGGAAGGCATGGGAGAGCAAACTGAGTCATCTCTGCCTAATCATGTCAGCCTGCTTCATAAGCTGAGTTGTATGCTCTTGTGTTTCCACAGTTACCCTGCACAGCAGCTTCCTCTTAGTGTTCAAAATGGAGACAGAAAGGTCCTCACTACTTCTCACAATTTATAGAATATACTTATTCCTCTTGACTAAAGAATAAGGAAGGGAAAATAGAGATATGCATCTCCCTTACCTATATCTGTTTCCTAGTCTCTTTCCACAAGCCCCCAATAAAAAGAAAGAAAAATACATTCTTAGTTTTCAAAAATCTTAATCATATCATATTATCAGTAGGTAATAAAAAGTATAGAAATTTTATTAAGTGTTTTTCTTTGTGCTATCTGTCACCTTAATCTTTTATTCACCTTCACTAAAACTTCAATCTGTTATGTCTGATTTATTGCAATTATTTTTAACACGTCTCCTGCCTCTTTTTCTCTACCCACTCCAGGCTATTTTGCATTCTGTTACCAGACTATTCTTCTGATCTGATCACTCCACTTTGATTATACCATTTTTTTTCTTTATGAAACTCTAGAATTATCTTTTCATTTATCTAGTATTTTCTTTCAGTCCTACTCCTGCTGGGTCCTAACGCCCTTTTCTTCTTAGTGTAATTTCCTTAGGGTCCATCTCTAAATTTATTTTTTCCTCATGCCTCTTTTATCATATTACCACTTACTGGTAAGATGTTCATGCACTGCCTGTTTCTTCAGAGCCTAGCTTTAGACTCAGCTGAGTGAAACTGACTCTCCATAAGTGCACTTCCTTCCAATGATTTGCTAGAGAATTTAGTCTGTAGAACATATCCTGAAGTGATGTTGTAAGTTTTGGTATTCTCTTTTCTTGGTACGTATCTTTCCTCCTAACCCAACTGTAAACATCTTAAACAAAGGATCATATTTACAGTTTTTCTTCAGCTTTCACAGTCTCTAATGGGCAGTATTGAGAACTAAATATTTACTTTTTAAAACAATATTGAATAGGAATTTAAAAATAAATCACATACCAAAAAATGGGTTTAGATGATAGAAGTATTGCTTTTTATGCTGTCTTTGGATTTTTTTTTATGTTCTTGTTAATAAACACGTACTATTCTTATGATTTAAAATCATGAGTTCACCAATACTGTAATTTAATTACATTGAGATCCAAACAATTAGGCTGTGCAAAACTTTATTTAAGAAACACCAGTAAGTCTGCAGTTAATCATAAAGCAGTATATCTAGTGTTCATTTCCAAACATTCTATCTACATTATTAACTTGGAATATTTGCAACATGCTGCTTCTCAACTATGACCATGATTATTCACTCGTATTTCTATTTCATCATTGAAGAGAGGCTCTCAATTTCTCATTATTCAGTTTTAAACTAAATTAACTTGACATAAATCTAATAAAATCAGAGTTGTTTGGAGCAGATGGTTCCTCAGAGATTTGAACCCAGGCAAACAAGGTTTGGTGGATTCTGTAAATAATTAGGGCTTTTTTTTCGATTAATAGCCATGTTAACACTTCTCTTACAAAATTTTAGGGATTAAGATGCAACGCTACCTTTAGATTTTATGTATATAAGATGAGGGGATTGGTTTGGATGATATCTTATTTCTTTCTAGTTATAATATTCTGTGGTTATATGATAGTCCGCCAGAGTCTTTAGGGAAATTTGTGTGCTAGAGTCAATAGGGACGTACAAAGGTTAGTTTTTGCTGTAACATCCAGACACATTTAGACATGGAAAACAGCCTCTTGGACAATGAAGATAATGAATAATGTCTTCTTGTATTTCAGAAGGTTCTGTAGACTATTAAAGAGAAATGGCTCACAAACTAGGATGAAGAAAACAAGAGAAATGTATCTATTTGATTGCAGAGAGTAACTACTGTACTCAGAAAGTACTTTGGTTGAAAAATAGCAATGATACATTCTTTAGGAAGGAATATTTAATTGCCCCCCTTGGAATAAGATATTCTTTGTCTCTAAACTAAACTGAAGATTTTGAAGAAAATGCCAGAAAAAACACTCCAGTAAATGTTGAAATTATGGCATAGGCTTGTCATTTTCTGATCAAATTTAGACCAACCTTGACAGTATTGTAATATTAATCTTTTCTCAAGGATGAAATGTTCTTGTTCAATTTCTATATAGAAGAGGGGTATAAATGAGCCTGTTATCCTAATATTTGGATACAGAGGTCATCTTTGAAATGCATTCTGTTGTTAAAAAGAAAAAAATAAAAGCACTCATCCTTGAGTTGGGCAGTGCCCAGGGCTGATTCATAGAAGAAAAATCTGAGATGTATTTATTTCAGAGCCCTTTCTCTTGGTATACCGATAATAAAAAGGGCGTAGTTCCTAGTATCTTGCTTTTTAAAAACTATTTTCACCAGAGTGTACTTGAAACTATACATCTCAAATATTTTAACAAACCTACCTAAATACACAGTTACTAAATAGTTTCATCCACTGAAACGTGTTGCTTCTGCTTGTATAAGAAATAATTTTGTCTCAAAAGTGCCTAATAAGACTAAAGAGATTGAATCAGTCCAAATGATTTATTAAAAATCATATTGAAGTGTTTAAAAGTGTTACTCTTCTTTTCCTAATTTTCAAACGAAAACACTGTCTTCTTTTATAGTCATTGTTTCCAACTCTTTCTAACTTCATTTTATATTTGATATTGACATGGGATATTGTTGATAGTCCTTTCCTTAATTTATCTTCTTTTACCCGTCTGTCTAACTCTCATTTATTAAAAAAAAATTGTCTACAAAGATACCACAGGAGAAAAGATAAGGAAATTAAAAGAGAATTCAATGTATACCTCTCTCCAAACAATGATTACCACAATTAAGGCAGAAAGCCATAAATTCAGTATTTCTCCTAGGGTGCATTGTACTGAATGTTCATAACTTACTCTGGTCATCTGCCCTTTATTTCAAATCACTGGGTGTAACTTTCAATCGGGAAAAGAAACTTTTCCCTCCCATCCCTTGTGAAATCTCATCACTATATTTGGAAATCTAACTCTGATTATGTTTTTGATAAGTTTTTACTTCATCCATTCATTCATTCATTCATTAACAGATATTACTATGCACACACAGTAGGTCATAAATTTCTTTAGTCATGGAAAATATAAAAATCCATAGCATTCTCTTTTTTTTGAAGCATGTTTTCATGGGAGAAGACAGAAATGTATATTTAAAGTACAATGTGATAAGTTAGACTAAACGTATGAAAGGGAAATGAAAAGCAAAAAAAGTAGAGAGAGCACTTGTAGCTGTGCTGTGGTTTTAGAAAGACTTATGGGTGAGGTGATCCTTAAGTATCTGTGAGAATTCCATGCAGCTAATGGTGGAGGGGCAGAGGCAGGCAAAAATAGCTCAGATAATGTGAAAAGAATTTGCATAGGTGTAATATGTTATGAGTGTAAAAAGACTTTCTAAGCCATCTTGATTCCAGAAAGGTGAAATGTTGAGATAAGTGAATAAAACCATAACTATAGAGATGGTCATGAATGGCCTTGAAGGTCATATGCAGGAATTTGGACTATACCCTAACAGATTATGGAGAGCTATTGGAGGTTTTAAACAGCTGCACGATTAGGTTATTCAGGTGGGAGTATGCAGAGTTGGCTGGGTGAAAAAGAGCTAATGGAGAAGAAGGCCACTTTGAAAGCTGTTATAATAGTCCAGTGAGAAATGATAAGAAAACCTACCAAGCGAGTGGAGATTAAACAAAGGGTACTAAACAAAACAGGATATATTGCGAGGCTGTGGTAGTTTGATGGCTCATGGAGACAATAGACAATATTGGAGCAATTACAAGAGAGGACAAATCTAGGGAGGAATCAGTTCTGTTTCGTTTGAGGCATGCTGCATTTGAATTGCCTAAGTAGAATGTTGAACATTTAGGAAGAGAGAGTAGCAGTCATAAATCTGAGGGTGACTGAGGTTTAGACAAATCCATGGGATGGTCTGGGCTGGGAGTAGGAGGAGAGTAAGCATGTAGATAAGGAAACGTCATCCCAAGATAAAACCCTGTAGAACTTCAACATAACGAACAGCAAGCAAAGCGAGAGGATTGTCAATCATAGTTTAAAGAAGTCAATGTGACTGATGATATATAACTAGTATTTCAGCCATTTGAGAGTGGCCCCATCTCTTCCTATACTTGCAAATAAAATCCTAATCACATGCGATTACAACCAGATAAGTTTGATTACCCAGAAAAAAAATAAGATCATGACATAGATTTGAAGGCCAACAGAAATTATAAAGTCAATGTTCTATGGATTAGCTGTGGCCTAGTTGGAAGCACATTTTGTTCTAGGAAGTTTCAAAATGTTATTTTACTCATGATAACAATTTACTTCCTATCAAAATTCCATGGAGAGATAATAGATCGTTATTTATTTTATACTGAATATAGACCATGAAGATTAAAAATAGCTCATGAATAAAGAAAATAGAAACTCTATATGTGAGATTTTGTGTAATTAAGGTAACAATTCCTTGAAGATATTGTGGTCTGTTATGTAAATACGTGTAAATTATGATAATTTCAAAAGCTGTGTTATTTACACAGTAGTTTAACAGCTCCTTTACAAAACAGTCACTTTCAGAACTCAGGAGGGGTATAGCAGTACTTGCCAAAAGAATGAGGATGAATATTTCAAGTGAATTTAAAATGTATTTTTATAAGAAACACTTCAGAATTTAAAGATACATTTACCCTGTTTTTAACTTTCATACCAAGCAGTATTGCTGTAGTATCAATTACTATTACTTAAGATTGGATATGGCATATGTGAAGATTGTTGTTGATGAATGGTCAGAGTGAATAGGTGATATTCTCATAGGTTTTTCTTGGCCAGTTTTTTTCTTGTTGCTCAAGGGTCCATCATAAGAGGTATATGAGTGCTATAACCAGAAATCTAAAATTTCAGAAAGAAGGAAACCATCATCTATCCATTCATTCAATGAATATTCAGGACCAGAAATGTGCTACTCATGGAGTAAGTTTGAGAACCGCAAAGATAAATGAAGTACATGTCCCACCATTACATGCCATCCATCAGGCAGAGGTAGACAGATAAATAAGTGTGTGAATTTCCATCATAGGAGTCACTATATTGTACTATTCCCGGGGAATCACTGACATTGTAAAATGTGGAATGTTTTACAAGTGCTATAATAGAAATATAAGTAGGATACACAGGGGGCACAATTTTGTATGAGTAGGTGGGGAAAAGTCATTTGGGGTGAGGTAAGTTTTAATGTTTATTAGCCAACCAGAGTGATAGGTGAGTGTATGTGTACATGCGTGAACATGCATACCTGTGTACACGTAGGGGGAGCATCGTTCTAGGAAGACAGAACGGTGTGAACAAAGGCTGAGAGGTGTGATTCTTGGCATAAAAGTATTTATGTCCAGAGAGCTACAAAGAATGAGGCCAGGACAAAAGACAAATGACTAACCATCAAGAGCACTTTGCAGCATATTTTAAGATTTTGGATACAATTATGTAAATAGAGGGCTCTTAAAAGTGCATGAAATAAGAAGGTGAATTATATTTTATTTTAGAAAGAACACTCTAGCAATAATGTGAAGGAAACCACACCATCATTGTATGAGTAATAATAATAACCAACATGTATTGGATATGTTCTATGTATCATACATTCTGCTAATGCTGACTTGTATTACTCCGTTTAGTGTTTACAGCAACCCTGTGAGTAGCTATTATTATGTGGTCTTAGATTGAAGTCTATTATTGATTGTATCATAGATCAATAATTATAGTATCACAAAATGAATATTTGAAATGGCAAAGGGCCAATGAACAATCTGAGAAACGTATGAGAAATTTTCATTCCTTTTCAGTTTGCATTTTTAATGTGGTTATACATTTTATATGAGGATAAGGGAAAAGGAGAAATAAAGGATGGTTCCCTGCTTTTTGGCTTAGGTATATGGTGATGTTATTTACTGAGGAAATAGGGAGAAAGGAGGACATTTGGAGAGAAGACAGCAAATTTGATTATGTGTTGCCTGAGACCATTCAGTGAAGATATTTAGGAGGAAGTTGGATACATGTATCTGAAACTTAAGAGTAAAGATGTGTGTTGGACACATGGATTTAGGAATTATCAACATACAGGCAGTAATGAAAATTATTGGTTTGTTCAAAGGCTATGATTTGAAAAAAAGAAGGAGATTAAACAAAGACATCCATTGGCATTCACATCAATATTTAGGGGGCCAGCAGAGGAAGAAGCACTGTCAGAGGACAATGAGAAGGAATAGTTAAGGCAAAAAAGGAGAAAAGGAAAAATGCTTTTTTTCCCCCCTAAACGTAAAGAAAGTGAGATTCAAGAAGGCAGTTGTTAAAAAGGCCAAGTGTTCCATGGAAGTCAGGTAAGATGAAGGTGAAGGAGTCCATTGGATTTGAAAATTAAGTCATGAGCAACTTTGCTGAGAGCATGTTTAGGAAAGATTTGCAAATAAATAAAAGCGAACTTGAGGAGAAGGTGCTGAGGTCAGAAAAACAATTATGAATAATTCTTCCAAAAACTTTCATGGTGCAGGAAACGGGTGGTGTTCAGTGTCGTTTTGGTTTTTTTTTTTTTTTTTTTTTTTTTTTTTGCTTTAGGTTTTTGTTTTTTTTATTGTGATTTAGTTTTTTATGGTAAATATTTAAGCATGTTTATTTACCATAGAGGGAACGATGTTTATATATAGTAGAACCAGCACCTGGAAAGAAAAAAAGAGAAAGAGAGAGAGAGAGAGAGAAAGGATTCAGATTAAGAGTAAAGAAGGGGTACGTGACTTCTATGAATGAGAGAAAGGGTTCATCCTTATCTGAATCAGGAAGGAGGAAGGATGTGGGAAGGGTGAGTTCTGATATAAATGCATGCAGAAAGGCCTTAACCTTATTTTTCATTTAAAATAAAAAAAAAAAAGACGTTTAAAACAAAATCACTAAAGAAGAAAAATGTGCTTGTATTGCACTAAAAATTACTCTGTTTTCCCTTAATCATCATTCTTTAAAGGAAATATTTTCTGGCCTGAATATCCTACATAATTTGTATAAGAGTTAATCTATATTGTCCAAGGAACCAGCAGGCTTTTCCTCCTTAAGAAAGGATGTTAGAAACATGTTAGTTTTTTTCTGATCAATATGGCTCACTTTTTAAGAGGAAATTGTTAATTTCTTTGAATTATTGATTATCTTCAGGCTGTTTCAGAGAATGTACAATAGTGCTACAATTAGAAATGATATGCACATTGAAAAGATTATTGCTCTGGTTTAAAATTGTTTAGTTCTGATTTCAGAAGTTTCATCTGCCTCTGAAAAATTTTAAACCCCTACCTATATTCTTACCATGCAAGAAGTGGATATAGCATGGCACTGCCTTCTTCTACTGGCAGTTCTACATACTAACTCTGGCTTGGGGAGTCAAAATGGGAGGCATAAAATCTTTTGCAGATATCCAAAGTGCAGACTACCTATTTATAATAAATTCTTTCAAAATCATATCTTTGTGAGAGCTCCCATAACGGATATCTTATAGGAGAGGCTCAGAAATGGGATTTCGGTAGTAAGCTTTGCCAAACTTTAAATTCTGGATTACCACGTTATAAGTACTGTGTTCATAATTCAATGTTACTAAACAACCATTAACATGACCTTCTGAAAATAAGATGTTAATTTCACAGCATCGCAGTCATGTATATAATTCTGAATATGGGTCCTCTTATGAATCCATTGTTAGTAGTTTCTAAGTGAATTTCACTTGGAAATAGTGATAGAATCATCAGCCTTTGACTTTTACTACAATATGTTGGCTATTCATAATGTTCCCATACATAAAGGGTAACTGTAATCATTTGTTCTGGTTCAGATATTGTGCAGAAAATCCAAAATAGCATTTTTTCTTACTTTTAAAACTATGAGAACATTTACAATGAAGCTGCGGTAGTTTTTGCTGAGTTTAACCCAAGTAAAATATGTAACCAATACACTTTCACAGGCTAAGGTTAAAGTATACTCTGATAAAAAGTTACTTTGGGGCTGACTGACCATATTGCAATTGTTACCTATCACTCAGCTGAAACCAAATCATTGTCTGGCTTTGGGCAACCATAAACCTTAAATTGAAAATTCTGTAATCCATTCCATGGCATACTGCTGAAGGGCTCTAAAGTCTGTCTAGGTCAAATCAAATACCCAAAGAACATGAAATTTTGGTCACTTTACTCTTACCTACACCTGGAATCCTGTTCTGTCATGTGTAAAAATTGTGGCAGGTGTCATGAGTCAGTACACAGCCATAAACAGAGCTGTATGATTGTCTCCCTAACGTTCTCATCATGATGTTTCTCTATAGTTATGGGAATAAATATCTTTTGAATTCTAGAAGCTTCAGTCCAGTTGATCTGGGACTAAAATCCAAAGAGAATGCAATCTTCTTCTTTATATTTTTCTTTGTGTTTCTTTATATATATATATATATATATATATATATATATATATATATATATATATATATATATATACACACACACACACATACACACACATATATGCATACATACATAAAGAGAGAGAGACACTTATGTATTAAGCTATTTCTGTGTACCTAACACAATGCTAAATCCTCTATAGATATGAATGAAAATGACCACTGTATAATTGCTACCCTTGTGTTTGTGAGTGCTGCTGGTGTGTCATTTCCTTCAGGAAAGTTTTTGGTTTGCATTTGCTCACTTACATGGAAAATCAATGAATGGAAATTGGAAAGTACTTAGGGGATGGAAACATTGTTTGGGAATGATACAAATATTATTGGAAAAACTTGTATTGATTTCTGTGTATACTAGTGGTGCATATATCCAAATTTAACCTCCTGAATATCCCAGGGAATAAAACTCTAAAGACCAGAAGATACACAGTCTCTTTAACAAATAGGGCTTGCATTAGCAAGCCCTGCTAATAAAACAGCCCGCCCTCCCATGTTGGTTGACCAAATTAGAAACCCATTTAGCATGCAATTATAATGCACAGGAGATCATGGTGCTCCAATAAATCCCTAAACATATTCGTGGCCAGCATTAAAGTAAGGGACTGCCCAAGTTAAATGTAGAAACATGTACCTGGAGAGTCAGAATTTAGCTGCCTGGCATGTTTTATTCAGCACACCACGGTTATGCAGTTAGTGGCCAGTGTGGTGTGTTAGAAAGTTTGAGGACTTGCCTTGCCACCAATTCACTAAGGGAATTTGGGAAGACCCTTTAAGATCTCCTGATGCTACATCAGTCTATGAGAAGAGACTCGGATGAATGATTTCTAATGTTCTTAGTGGGTAACAATTTGATGAGTTTAGTACTAGGATAATAGTAAAGAAAACGATAACCCTGTCCTATGGTAGGTATATAGAGTATAGTTGGTGACTCAGGTCCAGGTTATATACAACAAATAGCCTCCGATTTTTCTTCAACAAGTAATTGACAAAAATTATATGAAAGCAAAGAGAATTACCAGGATAAAACCTTCCAAGGTAGTGCTTATGTCTCCAGAGACAAAGAGAGAGACCAGACAGACTCATATTGTTGGGAAACAGGTAGCCAAGCAACTACTTGAAAAGCCACCAAAGGGAGCCTTCTTCAAAGGGATGGGTGCATCGCTGAGATAATCCCTGGTTTAGCCTTTGACAGGCTTGCATCTCAGCACTCTCTTCTGTTTGAGCTATTATGTGCTGACTTCAGCATGGGAGCACTGAAATTGGGGCATGACTGCACATTTTATTACCTACTCTGCTCTCCCAAGCCTTAGGAAAATAATACTTTTTTAAAAATCTATACCTGCCAATCCAATAAAAAAGGGCATACACTAGGTAATCAACTTGTCTTATTAGATTATTCATTTATAGAACAAAATCTAGGATGAAGCAGTCATGGGATGAATAGAGCTAGGAGTTTTATCAATGAAATAAAAGTAATATAACTGCTTAAAATAGTTTAACAACCACAGTGAGCTTTTTAGGCTAAGTATAACCAAATAGTCCCATTTTATAAAAATGACTGGAACCAAGTTCCAAAATAAAAAATCTGCTTTGAAAAATATGCAATTAAAGGCAACAAAAGAATTGGAGTAAATTATTCAACCTAAGACTTCTAAATCAATAGAATGTTATTTTAGGATATACGTACATGAAAATTTGTAGTTTTGTATTAGCTTTTGTGCTAAACACCTAGGGAATCTGAATAGTTAATTTTCTATAATTAAAGGAAGTACAGATAATGAGGGTTTATTTCTGTATCATACATTATCTGGTGTTCTGATGAAAGCTACTGATCATGTATTTTTTCAATAAGCATATATTGAGATTGCCCTTAATTAAAGGGATACATTGATAAAAACCCTGCACTTCAGACACTTAACTTTAGTAATAAAAGAATAGAATTCCATTTGAATAGACTAATAGAATTGTTGTAGAATTATAAAATGACAATACCTATTAATAGATATACTGAGGTGTACTATTGTATGCTATAGAACTTGAAGGAATTTCAGAATCAATTTAGATGAGCTGGATGTGTTTTGGTCGCTTGTGTGGAAGGGTGGAGTTGCAAGTGGACAGCTGGGAATTGTGCATGTTAAAGAGCTGTAGCTGTAGTAGTGAGGATCTTGATGACGGCGATTATGAGAAGAAAACGAGGAAAGGGGAAAAAGAATATTAGCTAAAAACTCTATAGAGCTTACCATGTACCAGACATTCTAAAAGTTTTGCATATGTGAACTGAGTTAATCCTCACAATAATCCTTTGAAATATGTACTATTACTAGTCCAATTCTAGTTAGGGAAATTTGGGGACAGAGAAGTTATTGTGCCCCAGACCACACAGTCAGTAAGTGTATGGTTGCTGTTAAAATCGAGATATGCCTATGGAATGTGAATGTGAACGTTCCAGGGAAGGACTGAACAGTGTTGATGGTTTACGTCACTGAAATAATTACAGTGACCCAATAGAGATGCCTGTTATGTGGTACACAACAAGGGTGGGTAGACGATACAGCAGACTGGAAAGGATGGATGAGGACCTGGAGAACTTACAATGCATCTACATATGGCAAATGAACCCCAGCGGACTGTGGCCTGCTAGCAGTGCTGTCCCAGTGTTTTCAAATCATCCAAATTTGTGGAGTCTGACATCTGGATTCATAAGGGAAAACTCCAGATTATTAAGTATTTGGAAAATGAAACCTCCAAATTATTAAATATTTGGCAATTAATTAAACTGATTCTGAGATAAAATGTTAGGTGGGCTCCAGAGAACACATCAAGCACTGAGCGCACATGGCCTGGGAGCCACCAGGGCACCATTCCATCATTGTACAGAGCCATTTACTGACTTTCCCGAGTTTCTTGTAGTATGAACTCAGAACAAAATGCACATTAGATAAAAGTCACTTTCACTTAATATTATTAATATTTGTAATTGCTTAGCAAGTTGATTTCAGTGCTAAAATAATTTGTTTCAAGACTGAACACAGCAGCATGTAAAGTCAAAGTTCAACAACATATTTTTAGTTTGTTGCCTTAGCTTTTATGCTCCAACAATGTGAGCATCCCTCGGTTTACTCTGATGAACTTCCCATGAGCTCTGACTGTCTCAGTCCATGTCTCTTATAGCAGATTATGAAGATCACTGGAAAAAAGAAAAGTCTTATTTCCAAAGAATAAGTTAGGAAGCCCTGTTAGAAACTCATATGACAATACTAAATCCTTTTATCTGGCAATCTCAGGGTAGAATTGGGCTCATATTTCTGATAACATCAAATGCCATGACATGTCTCAAGAAAGACTTGACACATATACAAGGTGTTTTCTTGCTTGCTGTCTTGCTTGCTTCTTCCTTCCTCCCTTCTTTCCTTTCCACTCTTTTATTCCCATCCAGTTTGCTTATATTCTGTGTTTTCTGAGTTCTTCATATTATCCTTGATTTCTAACCCAGTCATAGCTTGATTGTTTTGGCACCAGATGCTAATTTACAACATAAACGATTTGAAATGTTAAAAACATACTGACAAGATACAACATATCCTGGATAGAGCGATGTATGGTGAAGAATGTCTCCACCATGCCAAGGGAGGAATACTTAATTAAGTTGGGAAAGAAGGAAAATCTATGGGAAATATGATAGCTGTTTTGAAATGCTCAGAAGATCAGCAATGAAAATCTAGTGTTTAGCTAGTTTGAAAGCTCATTCTGACTTGGAAAGTGTTGCAGCTCTGGGAGGTAGATTTTAATTTAATAAATGATCTCTATTCATAAAGAGTACTACCTAAATAGTGTAATGGATACCTCAAAAATAGTTAGAAGAGTGGAATCAGCTTCCTGAATTGCCAGGCAAAAGTAGTTGACCTCGAAATGTGTGCTCTGCCTCAAGAAGTCTAGAGTAAAACTATTAATATAAAGTAATGCCATCATTGAAATGATTTCTATGATATTACACTGGATGCCATTTTATCTAAGCTAACTAGAAACATCAAAACAGATTACATTGTAAATTGACAGTAATAAAGACAAGGTTTGTGGCTGTAAAAAAGTAGGAATGAATATCACATTCTCTTGTCCTGTTGAGCTTATTTTCTCTGTATGTTGATGAATAACAAGTAATTGAACAACAAAACTGATATATCTAGAGAAAATTTAAGAAAACGTCAAAATGTTTCCGTAACTGTTCCCTTCTAGCATATAATATCTCACATTATAAATTGACCAGTTATATCAGATGATGTTATTTTTAGGTTCAGAAAGTCTTCATAGCACTTTCTCCTCACTTGTGTCTTCCATAAAACTATTAAAGTGAATGAACATTATGTCTGCTTTTCAGCACTCTGTACCTACTATTTCTGTTTTTTGTACCTACTATTTCTATAGTTTGTTCAAAATACATTGGTCTTACTGTGTTAACCAGTGTTTATCAAAAGGCAGTGACAATTTTCTAGAAAAAATCAGACAATTTAAGATGACTCCAGAAAAAATTTGTTTTTTTATTTTAAATCATATAGTTAATGTTCAGTTGTTTCTTTGCTTTCACTATACAGGTCTAGCTTGGGGTGTATTACATGGTGGCTGGGAGGTAAATGTTGACATCTAAGCAATTTTCATTGCATGTTTACCTTAAGAAAATACTAGGCTATTGTAGAAAATTCTAATAGTTGTCTTCAAAATAAGCAGATCTTAAATAACTGCCAACTTAACACATAGTGCTTTCCAAGTGAAATCAAAATAAATCCCCAGTTATATTTAATGCAGCAAAGGGTTATAGAATATCCTTATGAAGAAATACGATAGCCTGCATTGTAATCTTTGTCTGTGGCCCTGAAAATTTTAGTTGCTAGTGTTATTCTCTACAGACTTCAGTGTGTCATGCTTCACTGTTCACCAGTTGTCAGGGAAAAATGTTTGTACCCTGGAGAAAATGAGACCGGTCTTACCTGTAAGCAAATTGATATTGATGCCTTTTGTCCTGGAAATGTACCTGCATTTTATTAATGTTCTTATTTGGATCATTTTGCTTTAACTGGTTATTTTTTCAGGTTCTTCTGCCTGGGGAGGGAGCAGTAAAGAGGGGAACCTTAGGAAGAGGTAGAAACAAAATACTGCTGGGTTTATAGTAAAACTTGGATCACTTGAAATCATATTTTAATTTAAATTTGAAATCTTTTCCTCTGGTTTCTTCATGGCTGTGCTGAAAAATGAGGGGAAACCCCCACGATTCAGTTTAGCATGCTGAAAACAAATGGTGTGGCTTTGTTTTCTGAGATCTTTTGCATCCCTGGGAGATGGAAGCCTTTGTATGGCTTAAGTTTTGAGTCTAGGTGTCAACAGGACTAGTCACTATGAAAGTACAACTGTAATTAAGTGGCCTGTAGGCGATCTCAACTCTCCTACATCCTATAACATTGTGGGGTACGTATCTCAAGCTGTTGATTTCTCTGGTTTTTTCCCTAGATCGATTTAAGCTCTTTCATTGTTCAGTAATAGTGCCTATTAATCAGGGAACAGGATGGTTTGAAACATGATTTTCTTAAAGCTGATTTGAAATCTTAGAGGAGATGGGGGATTTGTTAAACACATTTTTTTTAATCCATAAATTTTCTTCATATTTTCTTTGCCTGTCCCTCACTACCTTAGATTACTGAAAACTGCCCACCCCAAATTCTGCTCATAGGAATAAAGCCATTCAAGTAGGAGAAGTCCTTAAATGCTTTTTATAAAGCTCAAACTGAGAGGAAAACTTTTCCATTTAATTAATGAGAATTCAAC
Source organism: Camelus dromedarius (assembly GCF_036321535.1). NCBI lineage: Eukaryota > Metazoa > Chordata > Mammalia > Artiodactyla > Camelidae > Camelus > Camelus dromedarius. The sequence goes on along the minus strand of NC_087472.1, from coordinate 92,516,197 downwards.
CCTTTAAAAGTTTGATGACTTTTGAAACTTATATACTTATATCATCTGATTCCATCTCTAGGGAGGGAAAAAAGACATTTTGCTTTCATTAAAGCAAAAATGACCAAAAACATTGACCATACATTTGCTATTAAAGATAACTATATTTAGTTCAACAGAAATGGGTTTTTCACCAAGTCTAAATGACCTGCAGCATTATAGAGTTGGCTGCCGTTCTCTCAGTCAGAAACCAGGCTGTTGAATGGCAGAACTTTCCTCTACATCTAACACAAAGATTGTGCTTAGGGTTTAAATAAAATGAAAAGAATAAGGTGGAAAATTAGAATATGTTGAAGGTGGAAAGACTTGATCCTGTGACTTTTACATAACTCAGGAAGGAAATAACCTAATCCTCTCCACTTTTACTGGAAAAGCAAGTCAAAACCATAGAAGCTGAGAACGTTCTCTATACGGATTTCAAATGATTTATATAAAGATGTTGGGGAAATTCACAAAGATCTGGATAATGCTGGAAAATCCTGTGTTTTGAAAGCAGGGCAGAGCTGCCTGATACAACAATGCCATCTATCGGCTTCCAAGGAATGGCACTGACCACAGCCTGAATGTCTGAAAAGGGGAGAGTTGAGCAGTTTGGAACATGTGAATAGAAGCTCATTAAAGAACAGATGCTATTTCTCATGTGCTTTGCTCTTGAATGCAAAACTATATGTGATGCGTATACTGCAGACACATAAACAATACATATGACTATGCTCACACACAGATCAACAACCTTCTCCTTTATGTGAGCATTTCTTATCATCATAGTTTTACAGTTAGCTGAGTTTTGTCTACCTGTGGACTAGCAGATGTCATACACGAGCACTCGTTTTATCAGGACAGATAGTACTCTCTTTTTTCGGTATGTACTTACATCTTAGTCTCCCACTCCTAATTCCAGTAGTTATTGTGATTCCTAGGTGGACTTAGAATAGGGAAAGCGTATAGGACAGGGCCTTCTCTCACCTGAACTGGATCAGTCTACATCCATATGTATTATAACCCAGGGCGTGAAAGAGAAATTTTGATTGCTTTGAGGAAAGAATGTAACATTTGATTGTGGTTGTTTTAGTTTCTAGTTTGCCTTCAAAGTTCATTAAAAGATATGTCCTATAAAATCAGTTGTAAAAATATGTGATCATTTGGAAAGATAGCATCTAGATTATAAAAAACACATGCCTGATATTTATATGTTATTCAAAAATATACAGGGAGTATGCATATTATTTCAAATAATATTAATATTAAGGAGCTCAGAAGTGCATTAACCTAAAAACACTGAAGATATAAAAATTATCCACCTAAAATGGAGCTAGAAGTTAGTGAAGTATTAATTCTCAGTGGTGTTTGTTCTTGAATAATATTGAGAAAGTACAAAAGAATGAGGATCTTGACATGCAGTAAATTAGGATATGTTTTTCCTAGTTTTCTTAATGATGGCTGAAATATATTTAACAAAATAATTAGTGCAAGGAATTCTTATATTTAATTTTATGTTGATAGTTGTATATGCATAATAGAGGTCTTGAGCAATCATCGCGGATAGAAAAATCTGTGCTAAAAAAGTAACATTTTTATTCAAATAATCCCTTTCCCCTCATTTTCATCAATTTGATCACTTGCTTTAATTCTTTGGGGTTTGAGGTGGCACTTCAACTGACTCCTACTGATTAGTAATTTGGCTAATTGATTTTCAAATTACAGTTATTGCTATGCAATATAAGTGTTTACTTGAGGGTAGTAAAGACTATAAGTCTTTCTCATTTAAAACATTTACACTAATAAGACTCTATTCAAACAAACACGTTTATTTGAATACTGTGACTCATTTGAAAGAAGAATTGAGTTATAAAATAAGAACCTAGTATATTGTTTCCTCTGTCTGAGTAAAAAGACAAAATAGCACATTATTTCCCAAAGTTGAGTGCTCTAAATCCCAGCTGTCTATGCTGTCCATGTTGTTTACAACTTGTGCTTTATATACTTAATATTTTACCTTAAATTGACTCTCACTTTTTACTAAAATATATTTTGAAAGTTTATAATACTTCCATAAATGAAAAACTAGAATTTCCATAAATAGTAGGTTATCACTTTTAAAAATGAGGAAAATCATAATATCATTGTGTTAATTAGTATAATAAGTGAACCATTATTAGTTATATTTGATTTACCAAAAATGAATTAACCTTTTCAGGAAGAAAAATTAAAGAATTTTTTCCTCAGCCAGCAATAATGGCATATTTAGTTTAATTCACGATTAAATAAGGTTGTTGGCATAAACCAGGAGTTTCCTTTTTTTTTTTTTTAGTTCTAATGTTAACTAGTAGTGAGAATCACAGCTTGCATATGTAAATTCTAGAGAAGTGTAGACATCATTTAACTAGTCTTTCTGATAGCGTTGGACACTGAGATCAATCCTAAACATGTTGTGACTTTGGTTCAGCCAACCTTTGAGTCAAGCTTTTGCATTAAGAAGCCATTTGAAGAGCATCTGCTTTTCTTTGGAAATAATGTGGATTAACTATTCAGTGCTCTCATTACAAAATACTTACAAAAATTATGTCAAACTATTTAATCGTCTCTTCATACTATACAGAATATTTTCAGTAAAGTCTTCAGATGATTCCATAACCAGGTCAATCAGGTAACTTTGGCTATTAATAATTGTTGGTGGATTGAAGATATGAATGTTAGGAAGTGTTCTCAGAGTGCTGGCTGGGATAATGCAGAATAATCACCTTATAGAAGGGAACATTTATTATATGTTGGGCACTATGCTGAATGTGTCATATTAGTTATTTCATTTGACCTCACTACAGCCTTCCTATGTGGATACTCTCATTATTTCCATTCTGTAGCTGAGAAACTGAGGGTCAGACAGATGAAGTGATTTAACTAAAGTCTGTTAGTTAAACTCCCTGCCTTGGCGGGCAATGACAAGATATTGCATGCTATAAAGCTCTGCCTTAATGCCCAAAGGACCTGGTCTCTGGCTTCAGGCTTGGCCTTTGGGTTCTCCCCCAGAACCAGAATGCAGGCTAGCCCAGTCCTGAGGAATCATTCCCAAGTATCTGCCCAGCCCTTCTAAGGAAACACAGTGGCAGAGTCTGATCAAGGATGTGCGTGATTATGAGTAGCCAGGGAAAGAAATAATGAGTCTTTCTCTAAATCTTGCTTGATGTCTATTCCACCTGGCCCAGTCTTCCCTTTCACCACACTCTCACAGCCTAAGCACGTACACTTTAGTCCAGGTAACTTTGAAAATGATTTCTTGTACCATGAGTACACTTACCCACTTCAGGGGCATTGACCAGTAAAACTAGTTGTAAATTTATAAGTCTTTTGGGGAATGTTTGAATTTCTTATAAATATAGCTGTTTTATATATTTTTGAGTACATATGACCATTTAAAAGTATGATAGAAATGAGTTGTCTAAAAATGTTAAAATACATAATGCATTTATGAAAATTACTGTGAATGCCTATCAGTTCAGCCTGGCATTATGGTTACTTGGGTGCTTTCTTAGTTGTGTTTTAGTTGACACTTTGGTTTTCTTTTACATTTCTAGATTTTTAAAAATTCTACTTAAAAGAAATGCCTATTTATTTGTTTTAAAATTTTAGAAAATACACCTAAGATAAAATAAATAGCTATTGATCTCACTGCCTAGAAATAACCACTTTTAAGATTTTTGTGTGTATCTTTTTTCTTTTGCATTGATTTTTAATTCTGGTTAAGTGAGAACTGCATTTCTTTTTTTATGATTTTTGCTTTAAGGGAGCAATTTCTTTCATCTTAGTTGAGAATTTCATATTCATTGCTCTTAAAATCCTTATTTCTTTTCATTTATATTATTATGTTTTTAATATTTAGTATAGACAAAGTATTTTTCCTTCCCCAGAAGGTATGGATATCATATATTTCAACAACATGATATGCTGTTTTCCATGGAGAGGTTGTTAATGTTTTCTTTTATTTCTTTTTCCTCACCGACTTGTTTATCTTTTCTCATCTCCTAAATTTTAGAAGGGTGCTGGTTTTACCTTTCTTGCTAGGCTGCTCTTGTTAACAGCTGGAGTCAAAGTAAGGAAGGCCATTCTTACCACATCAGTCACCTGATGGTAGTGTTTGCAAATCCAGGGGCCCTATCTTAGTAGTTTTGCATTTGTGCAATTCAGTGGTTTTCAAAGCTGAATGAATAAATGAATCACTGAAATGTTTAGCATTTTAAAGACAGCACATGTTCAAGCCCCACCTCAACCATAGTCCACAAGAGAGTCCTGATGTTTCATGGTTGAGAACTTCCTGACTGACCCGGTCCCAACCCACATTATATCATAATACCTCGTACTTGGTAGGCTCCATAAATACATATGTTTTAAATGAATGGAATTCTGGCAAGGTTTACCCAAGTAAAACATGGGTGGAAATCATGCAGAGCATTGTTATTTGGTGACCCTAATCTTATGTACATAAATAAATTGTATATTGCTCACAGTTTTCTCAAAAAATAATGATCCCCCTTCCAAAAGAATTGGTTTTGTACAATACTTCTAGATGTAATTTAAATTCATGGCCATGTACTTTGGTCACCTCAGAATTATTTGTGATCATTCAGAGACCATGTAGAAAAGTATACCATGGTAAGATAGATTCAACTCTAATATTGGTTCTACCCTGCGAAAAAGAAAAATAAAGGAAAGAAAGGATGGGTAGGGTATACACTTCCATGCCATGATTCCCACGTCGTGGGGGATCAGTGCCGCATAAACATGAAACAACTTATTTAAGCTATAAATTAGTCAATAAGCTCATCTTTAAGTGTAACTTTGATACATTAATTTCTTCAATTTGAGTGTCAGTAATATACTTTATAACTTCTGCCTGAAACCGAGAAGATATTGGAACACCCACACTTTGACTATTCTTTCACTTTCACTAATTACCCTAAGTGTGTCATGGGAAACAAAAGAGGAACAGAAAATCAACCAGGGAATGCTGCCTTGCCTGCCAGTTTGTGGTGTTCTTGCTTTTGTTGTTTTCATATACACTCTGACTGTTCTTTCATAACGTATCATAAACCCATAGAAATATTAGATGGATTCTTAGAACCAAAAAGGTAGTCCTCGTTTTTATGTTCTAGTAAATGTAGACACATTTGAATGCCTTAACTACACACATAAGACAAAGTCTCTTTGCCAAAAGTGCAGAGCAAGTACTGAAGTTTTTCCAAGAGGAAAAAAATCTACTATTAAGACTATTTGTTCATGCTTCTGTCAACTGAAATAAATGCACAGCCTAAAAATTTAGAATTATGTTTTATTTGGCGGACATTTCTGAGATCTCGAACCGTTTGAGCCCAGGATGACACTCTCAGATCGCTCTGAGGGACTGCTCGGAAGGGGTAGGGGAGGAGCTAGGATATGTAGGAGTTTTACAACAAAGACCAGGTAGTTGGAACATTTAAAGATTACTTGTTAACCAAAGAAAACCAGGCATCTCAAGAAGTTAAAGAATTTAGTGCTTTTCTATGTATGGGAGGAAGCAAACATTTGAGCTCATTAAATTCATTCCTTTGACAAGCACCTAGCTATCTAGGGCCAGTATCTTGTCCTTTCTTGTTCTGAGTCCCCTCAGAGTGCACCATTGTGAGTTGCTGCAGAGGACAGGCTGCAGGCTTGTCTTCACTGGGGGGTGGCAGTAGCCACTGATGACTTGATGGTTTCAGCATTATTTGTTTACTCATACGGTTTAGCAGTATTTTTCGTTCACACTTCCAAGGTGTCTAAGGAGTTTAGTTTTCAGCTTTTTATGTATTTCTATCAAATAGGAATATGATTTGGTCATTCCAGTGGTTAAGAGTAGCCATGTCCATTTCTTCCTTGCTTGTCTATATTTTGTTGAGTATTTTATTCCGGAAATTTTTCATCTACATTGAAAATCACTTGATTGGAGTTAAGCAGCCTATTCCACAACACTCAGAAGCTGATTCCAGCAATTATTGTACATCTTAACACACACACAGACACACAGCCTTCATCTCATCTCTTACATCAGTGTTGTACAAATTGAATGGGTGTTCAACTAATGACTTGTGGAAGAAGTGTCAGCAAATGTACTTTCATCAAAAGACTAGATATATAGCAATTTTTTCCACCGTTTTCATTATTTTTTAAAGTTTCTACTGATTATATACCATCTCTTGCATGAAATTGCCTTTGAACTGATCAGATGTGATGGACTTAATTATGTCCTTAAACCATCTCAAACCTGATCATAGGCACAGTGAACCTGCTAGAGATGAATGGCCAAGAGTTAAATGACCTTGCTGCCTTCTAAACTCTTCTTTTGATCGTGGACAGAGTTGATATGTTCTTGCTCTGGGATATAACTATGTACAGATTTATAAAAGTTTGTTAAATGAAAGTTGAAACCACTGTATCCAATTTACTAGAAAGGACATCAATTTTCTGGTTAATTATAGTCTGTTAGAAAAGCTTGAAAGATCAAATGAAACTTCACAATTATCCTACTAGTACTTAATGAAGAGCTTATCATCTGTGGCTAAAGTCAGGTCTACCATTCTTTAATCTTTCTCTTCTTTGTTTCCCTATGTTCTCTGTTCTCTTTCTCATAAACCACTGCTGTATACCCTTTGAATCCAGCTACGCTTCCCTATTCCCTACCACCACTACCTCTCTGCTGCTTCCTGCTTTTCTCCTCTGTCTCCCATGTTCCACTTACCCTCTTGTGTCCCCTGCATTTTTGTGTTGTTGTAGTTTAAGTGGTTTAAACATGTGTTCTCCCTGGTTATCCTATTTACCTTTGGTATGAATTCATCACTTTTAAACTAGTGTAATGTATTAGCACTCAAAACTTTCATTACCATGTTTCCTATTGGAAACTTGCTACTCAAAGTATGACCTGTGGACCAGCAACTTGGACATCACCTGGAGACTTGTTAGAAATGCCAAACCTCAGACCTCTCCCCTGTCAACTGAAATAAATGCACAACCTAAAAGTTGAGAGTTATGATTTATTCGGTGGACAATTCTGAGGACTCAGCCCAGGATGACAGCCTCTCAGATCGCTCTGAAGGACTGCTCTGAAGAGGTAGGGGAAGACCTAGGATATATAGGAGTTTTACCACAAAGACCAGGTAGTTGGAACATTTAAAAGATTACTTGTTAACTAAAGAAAACCAGGCATCTCAAGTTAAAGAATTTAGTGCTTTTCTATGTATGGGAGGAAGCAAACATTCGGGCTCACTGAATTCATTCCTTTGACAAGCACCTAGCTATCTAGGGCCACTATCCTGTCCTTTCTTATTCTGAGTCCCCTCAGAGTGCACCATTGTGAGTGGCTGCAGAGGCCGGGCTGCAGGCTTGTCTTCCCTGGGGGGGTGGGGCAGCTGCTGATGACTTGATGGTTTCAGCATTCTTTGTTTACTGATATGGCTTGCAGTATTTTTCATTCACACCCCAGACCCTGAATCAGAATCTGGGATTCAACAAGATCCCCAGGTCATTGGAGTGCACTTGAAAGTGTGAGAAGCAGTGTATTAGAACACATTTCTATATAGTAAAATACCATTCAGAAAGAGTTTACAAAACAGTGCTAGTTATTTGTAATTTAAAGGGGAAAGAAAGGCTAAACAAATTTAGTCTTTTTTTCTTTTACAGTGGAAGTTTTGTAATGACAGGTATATTCTTCTTAAGTATTTAATAATATTCTTAAATCTTTAAAATATTATAATATTAGCTGTTATTCTAAGAAGATTTTTAATCAGTGAGTACTGAAAATATTAAGATGTGTCCTATATATACAAGCTAAGGGCACAGGTGAAAATGAGGCTTCTATTATATCCTGCAAAGTCTGCAGGTCATAAATTTTATTATGCTTATGTTTGGGTGATAAAACAATACATTTGAGTATTAATAATAATTTTAGGTAGTCATTGTGGAAAGTTTATAATTTGACAACAGTATGCAAAACATTTTGTGGAAGTTAGCTTATTTAGCGCCTACAACAAGTTTACTAGACAGCAACATTATAATTCTCATTTTCAGAAGAGGAAACTGAAACCAAGTTTCATCGGCTTATCAGTAGCAGAGCAGGGATTTAAACTCAAGTCCATCTGATGCTGGAACATCTTGTTGTAAGCTTGTTGTTATACTGCCTCCTTTAGTGGATAATGCACAACTTGGTTCATTAGTTGATTACTAATAACCAGATTAGCAATTAAAAAAACATTGTAGCATAGTAGCAGCAAATTCTAGACATCTGTAATGTTTTCAGAAAGAAAGGTTGGTATTCTTTCAGTAATCATAGTGGAATAAATAATCTTCCTTTATTTTAGCCTTTTTACATTAGATGTAATCCCTCCACAACTTCTAAAATCCTCAAAACATTTCACTAATGTATTACTATTTATTTATATATTTTAAAATACCTTTGTAATTATTTGTGTATCAGTTTTTCTTCCTACCAGTATAACATGATAGTTAGGCCCTTTGTTCTGGAGTTTAGCTCTCTAGGTTCTCATCTGGGTTACAGCATTTATAAGATATGGGACCTCATACATATTAGCCTTCTCTACTTCAATGATCTCATCTTTTAAATGAGAATGTAAAAGAGCATCAATCTCACAGTTTTGATTTGAGGTTTATGTTGGATAATTTACGTGAATTGCTTCACACATTGCTATACAAAAATTAAGCACTTGTTTCTATTAATATTATTAAATATTCATGTCTTGAGAATAGAGATTTTATCATATACATTCTTGTATATACCTGTTCTCGCATATGATGGGTAGCTTGGGTTCATGTGTTCAGCTGTAAGCTCCAGAAAATGTATAAAGATATATTTTTCTCATATGAAAAGAAATCCAGAAGCACGCATCAGAGCACTGATGTGCCACTAAGAATCCAAGTTTCTTCCATCTTTCCATACCACCATTTTTTGGTTTGTGGGTCTTATCCTCATGTTCACAGAATTGCTGCAGGAAGCCAGATATTGAGCTCACATTCCACAAAGGTAGGAGGGAAAGGAGCAAAGGAAGAAATGAAAAGGCTGAGTGCAGAATATTTCCTGAGTCTATCTATGGTAAAATCTTTCCTCGTATTCCTATCAAAGGGTTTCTGCTTGCATCTTCTTGGCAAGAAACTGGGTATCTCACTACCCTTAGCTGCAAGAAAGTCTAGGAAGGTAAATATTTTAGCTTCCTATCCCTTATATAAAGGGAAACAGTGGAGAAGAGGGTCCTGAATGCCTTCAAGGTAACTGATCCAAAAGACCCAGTATAGTACTCATTAATCAGTCACTCAATGAACCAGAGAAAAAAGTCAACATGTAACCCTTTAAATAGAACACATCAAGCCTTTTTATATAAAATGAAATCCATATATATTTAAATATGAATGATTTCCTTTATCCAATCTTTTGCCACTAAAGTGTTTGAAGTAAGAAATGAAACTTTACACAGATAATTTATTTTGGCAGCGTTGCCATGGTGACAGGAAAAAAAATTGTCCCTAAAACAGACCCTGAGAAAAACTGCTCTTAGCAAATACTCGGAGGTGTTTCTGCTGCTACAGATAATCATAGGAGTTGCCAGAAATTAAAATGTGCAAAGGATAAGTACAAATCTTTCTCCTTTGCAATTCTGGAGAGATCCTGCATCCTTTCTAACCTCTATAGTCTTGTTGTCACGTTTTGGAGCTTTTTTCTTTGCAATTTCTCTGTAACAGCTCAGTTATCACTATTTCCATCTCTGTAACTGTTCAACCTTGTCAGTTGTGGATATGTGATTTCAGGAAATTCTTACCTGGCTTCTTTGTACTGACCAGTACTCCTTGAACCCATCCATCCATAACGCTGTTAGATGCTTCCCACCCCAGCCTCAGTTATTTTCCATGGGTTTTTTTTTTAATCTTGAAAGCCATCAATAGGGTGTACCCAATGCAGTGATCTCACTGTTATTCCCCTTTCCAGACCCTAGTAGCTTTACATTCGTGAAGATCATCTCTTTTCTATTTGCACAAAAAATGTTCCTCATTCTCCTTTTAAAGAGATACTCTTGACCGAGATTGTTTCATTAATGCAAGATGACTTGAGCTAAACTGACTCCACATTAAATTTTTCTGTCCATTCTTTCCTCCTTGTCACATGTCTTTACTGATTAATTTGGAGCATTAAGTGTGTGCTAGACCTTTTTGCTAATAAACAAAGGATTTATGGAAATGAAGAACTTAAGGTGTGTTCTCTATTGGGGAGGAATGATTTTATACTGCTATTAGGATACCCTTTAGTATTTTTGAAGTCTTCAGTAGTTGTGGTTGATCAAGTGCCTCACTCTCCCCTTCTTCCCCACAGCCAACAAATACACATACACACACACTAAAAGTTTCTTAAGATCATGAAAGATTCATTCTACCTCTATTTCAATTACATCCTCTACCACAAACACACAATAGGATCCTAATGAAAATTAGTTTTTCTAAAATACTCAGGAAATATCTGAAAAAAGTGTAATGGAGTGAGATTAGGATATGTATTTTCTTGACTTGTGAGAAGATAACACAACAAAATATCGTATAATGTGATTCAATAAAGATTCATGAAAAATATATTTTTAAACTGGGGAAATTAAAAATGGACATTAGGAATCCTTCTCTGTGTATGTATATAGTGTGATACTATTGTATAACTTGGTAGTGTTGTCAGAGAATAGGTTTTTGCCTTGTGCAGGAAAGAATTCAAGAGCAAGGCATAGTAAAGTGAAAGCAAGTTTATTTAGACAGATACACACTCCATAGACCGAGTGGGGTCTGTCTCACTGAAAACAGCTTAGGAGATACTTACTTCATAGGCAGAATGTGGGCCATCACAAAAGGGTGAGAAGGGGAGAGACTGAGAATTGTTTGGTGTTTAGTGTAAAGCAAAAGTAGATACACACCCCACAGACAGAGTGTGGGCCATTTCAAAAGGCAAGAGAGGGAGTGACCACGAGGTACAGAGCTATTAGTTTTTATGGGCTTGATAATTTCATATGCTAATGAGTAGGAGGATTATTCCAACTACTTTGGGGAAGGGGCAAGGATTTCCAGGAATCAGGCTCCCGCCCACTTTTTGACCTTTTATGGTCAACTGTCATGGCACCTTTGGATGTGCCATGAGGCTCAAGGTCTACTGGAAGTCGAATCTTCCGCCATCTTGGTTCTAACCAGTTTGTCCCATCCTCAATGGCTGTCTCACTCCTTCAGTGGTTGTGCTTTGCACCCTTTCCTCTTATCTCAACAACAGACTAGAAATTCGAGCATAATCTGAGTAGAAAAGTTGTTATTCCTCGTTCTGTGTTTTTTCAGTATGCCATGTTTTTCAAATTCTATCAAAAAATATAAATAAATAACAACTTATATTTTTTCTATTTGTACAGAATTTTATTATTCCATATTTTCTTGTTTCTCTTGCAACATCTTACCTTTGTTTTTTTGTTTGTTTGTTTGAAATACATACTCACCACTGTTCAGTTATTATGCCTACATTGTTTTTTGCTCACCAAAGGATACTAGGTACTATAAAAAAAGATACAACTCAGTATCTCAGTTCATGGTCAAACACACACATAGAGTATCTCCTTTTGTTACCAATCCAAACTCCAGTCTGCTTGCCTGATATGCAGAGAAGTTAATCTACTGATAGTGGGTTGTGGTAGAGGAAAGTGTAACATTTATTTGCAGGCTGCCAAGCAAGGAGAACAGGCAGCTTATGTTCAAAAGACATGAACTCTCCAATGGCTTTTAGAAAATGGTTTTTAAAGACAGTGATGGGGCTGAGGGTCTTAGGATGCTTGATCAGCTCGTGGACCTTCTTCTGATTGGTTGTTGGTAAGGTAACAGGGTGATGTTTCAGGAATATCAATCATCAGCCTGATTCCAACCAGTCTAGGGTCTGCGTGCTTGTGGTCAGCATGTAGTCACCATTCTCTACCAGGTTGTGGGGAGGGGTCTTAGTTTCTGTAGTAGAACGCAAAGGCATGCATCAGATTGTTACCTGTATCCCTTCAGGAGGAGCTAGGAGTCCTGGGATTCTATTGTTCTAATTATTAACTGCTTGAGTCTGCTCTTTAGAACTCAAGGAAGGCCTCAGAGACTAAAGCCTTTTTTTCCTACAAACAAGAATGGGGGACACAGAGGGTCTTTTGTACTGGAAGGTCCCACAGGTTCCTCCTTGGTTTCAATCCCTCCTTTTATACTCCTTAATCCTGAGGGGAACAGAGGTGAGACAAAAAGGGAATAAAGTTACAGACAGATTAATCATAAACTCAGTAAGGGAACTCAGTATTCAGGGGAATTAGTTTCGCTTTTTATTTTTATTGTATCATTGTTAATTTATTAGTTTTGTTAAGTTTCGCTTTTATACTCTTGGGTGAAAACTGAATGCTCATGATGATGCAGGAAAAACAGATGTGGGGCATGAGGAGGGCCGTGTCCCAGGCCTCAGTTGAGACTCTGGGACGTGCCCTGCCAGTGTGGGTCCTTGGCTTCGCGTAGCAAAGAATTCATGAGCGAGCGACAGCTGAGTAAAGGTAGATTTCTTTAGAGATACATCAAAAGGTAAGAGAAACGCCACGATGTGGGGGGATTGGGTGCTCAGATTAGAGTAAAAGTAAGTACACACTCCATAGACAGAGTGCAGGCCTTCTCTAAAGAGGGAGGGAGAGAGGGGCAGCGGTGGCCCTGAGGCGCTGTGTTGTTTTTGTGGGCTTGGTAGCTTCATATGCTAATAAGTGGAAGGACCAGTCTAACTACCCTGGGGAAGGGGCTGGGATTCCCAGGAAGTTGGCCATTTCCCACTCTTTGACCTTTTGTGGCTAGCCTTGGGACTGCCAGGGTGCCTGTGGGCCTGTTATTCACCATTTTAATATTACAATGGGTGTATAATGAAGCTCAAGATCTACTAGAAGTTAAATCTTTCATCATCCTGAGCCTCAAGGCCTACTGGGGGTTGAATCTTTCACCATTTTGATGTTAATTGCTGTAGCATTCCTCAAATGGCTGTGCCCTGCCCCCTTCCTGTCTAAATGAGGTATTCTTTTAAGTGAACATATAGTTATTCAAGTCAAACTCTAAGTGAATTTTTTTCATCTTGTTTAAGAGTAAGTTGTTTTTTTTCTTCCATAGTCAGGTAATCTTTCTCAGTGATCTGTAACGTTTCCCAAGAAGTTAGAATCTTTTCGAGTCTGAATCTTAAATTACTGTTTTTTCTCTGTTGGCTCAAAGATCTCACTCTTTAGAATTACAAAACCCTTTCTCTTATTGCTGAGAGCATTTAATGTATGCAAACTTACATTTGGCTTGAAAGCATTTTTAAAAATAAACTTTTCAAGTTGGAATGTTCTTACTGAATTCAAGCTTTTATGATGCTGTTTGATTTGGCATATGTTCCTTGTGATATCGGCATTGAAAACACTGCATTTGAGAGACTTTCCCTGCCTTATTGGGACATTTCAATTCAATTTATAGTTATCAGTAGGAAAAGGAAGAAAACATTTCCATCCAAAAGAGGTTTCAGTAGAATTTAGCAGTAAGTACTTTAAAAAGAACAACAGCATCAACCTTGAACCTTTGCCCACTTTTTTAAAACAAAGAAACATTTTAAGACTATCTCTTTCTTTTTTAAGGATCCACAGAAGGAGATGTCTTCCCAGTCTATTTGAGAATCTAGTTGTCTTTTCCTTCAGGAAAGTTTTTTTTTTTTCCCTCTTACCTGAACCATTTACACTCAATTTATCACATAGTGTTGACTGAAATGAATGCACAAGCTAAAAGTTGAGAGTTCTGTTTTATTTGGCAGACATTTCTGAGGACTCGAACCTCTTGAGTCTGGGGTGACAGCCTCTCAGATGGCTCTGAGGGACTGCTCCGAAGAGGTAGGGGAGGAGCTAAGATATATAGGAGCTTTACAACAAAGACCAGGTAGTTGGAACGTTAAAAGATTACTTGTTAACTAAAGAAAACCAGGAAACTCAAGTTAAAGAATTTAGCGCTTTTCTGTGGATGGGAGGAAGCAAACATTCGGGCTCACTGAATTCATTCATTTGACAAGCACCTAGCTATCTAGGGCCAGTATCCTGTCCTTTCTTATTCTGAGTCCTCTCAGAGGGCACCACTGTGAGTGGCTGCAGAGGGCCGGCTGCAGGCTTGTCTTCACTGGAGGGTAGTGGTAGCCGCTGATGACTTGATGGTTTCAGCATTCTTTGTTTACTGATACAGTTTGCAGTATTTTTCATTTACACCTTTAATGCTAAAATATTGTCTATTGGTTTAATACTAGGATCCTTCACAGAGAGTGTGTTTCTATCAGGATGCTTTTGGCTTCACAGAATAGTTTTTTTTTTAGGGGGTTAGAACTTGAGAATGGTTACTGTTTACCTACAAGGAGCCTGAGGGTAGGTGTTTCCATGGTTAGAAAGATATACATACCATAGGTAGACAGCTCCCTGATTCTTCACAAATGGGAGACATCAGGAAAATTAGCATATAATTCAACAAACAATCTTACCGAGACCACAGGAACTCCCTTTTTACTCTATTGTAGTCCTTAACACTCTAAAGGAAGCTACTGTTAGACTTGACAACGTAAGTTATTTTTCTCATTTTTGTACCTTTTATAAATGGGATCACACATGATGTACTGGCTTCTTCTGTTCAGTATTCTGCTTGTGAGATTTACCCATGTTGTTGCATGTAACTGAAGATTGTTTATACTCATTACTGTGTAATATTACAGTGTGGGAAGTATGTACTTTATATATGAACTCTATTGTTTGAGTAGTTTCCATTTTATACGTATTATTAATAATGTTACTGTCAGCATTCAATGTATGAGCATTTAGTGTATGTCTTTAGGTAAACGTAGGACCGCAGTTCTATTTGATATATATGTAAGAGAGGAATTACCTAGTTAGAAGGTATACATATGGTAAAGTTCAGTAGATACTGACATCTAGTTTTCCAGAGCAAGACATCCTTTTCTTCATTCTGAGGATCATATTTTAAATTTTGTAAATATATTTTCCAATCATCAGAGGGCAAAATATGAGCTAAAGTATGTGTGCAATGAATTGCACTTAATGGAAAATGAAGATATGAAAACTGGGGGGGATATGTTTATATTAGCTCACGGAAGAACATATTCAAATAAGCAAAGAACTGTACCTTGAGTGTATTAGAGAGAACGGATAAAGCCAGATTTTTGAAAAATGACCTAGTTTTTTCCTCCTCTCTTTAAAAGAATGTGATAGGTCATTGAGGGGAAAATAAATCCTTGTCATTTTGGAAAGCATACCTGTTCTTTTTTTGTAGAAAATAAAACCACCTATAAAACATGAAGATTGAACTTGGAGTAGATCACGGGAGATAACTTTAGCCACCCAAACACTGTGTTTTTTCCCCCTTTTTACAGTTTTTCTAAATCATTAACTTAAAATATTTATAGGTATATTCAAGTTTCCTGTATTTCACTTTTTAGTAATGTTGGATTATTTCAGTATATCTGATCTTGTTGTAAGAAACATCAAAGGATTTGATATAAATTTTAATAGATCTTGCTATAAACCAATTCCATATTGTGTGTAGAGGAACAGACTAGCTCGTCTTTTGCCTATGAACCTTTCCAGGGCCAAGGGAGGTGTTTACTGTGATGATAAAATGCTGGTTTGTCCTTAGGTTGATTTAGCTCAAATTTTTCAAGAGAAATCTTAGTTCAGTGATACTCTTAGTTTATCTCTCACTGTCAAAAAGACTCCTTCAGTGTCATTTTACGTGAGAAAGTCAAATGGTACACTGATACATTGGCTTGAAGAAAACTGTAGATCAGTTTGGTTTGATGAGGAAGAAAAATAATTTCCAATATTAAGTTAGACTGAAAAGAAATATAAAAGAGTTTTACTGGAAGATTTCTGCCTTTTATCCTTTTAAGGTTTCATAGAACTATTATAAGAATATTCCATTTTGTCTAAGATTTCTTTTAAGCAACTTCCTAACCCTTAGGGTGTTTATCTTAGGCTTCATGCTCTTCAGCTGTATTGTCAGAAGTCTTTGTTTAAAAAAGCCTTTGGTAAAATTCTTTAAGTTTAAATTTAGGCCCCAACAACAATAATGGCAGTGACAACAACAATGTACTTAATATTGCTGCCTTTCTTCATGTAATAATCACTTCCTCTTATACCTCTCCTTAATGGTGGTGAGCCATTTTTTTTAATCCTTTTCTAAAATGAAGTTAAAGAATAGTGTGACATAAATCTTATATGTAGGCTCTGATTTTTAAAGAATCTTTAGTTTTACTTCAGTTGGTCCAAATATAGAAACTACCTCCTCCTGTTCCCCTCTCCTCAATTAGCTGCCAATGGTCTGGAACTTAATGATTTTACCTCATGTGATTCTATTTGTTTGTAATCCTATATTCAACATTGTACTGAAGTCTGTTAAGCATTGATAAGCCGGTTTTTATGCAGCAGGTCCTCAGAGAGCATTGCACTAAAATGCTGTAAAGACTGGATTAGGTTTAGGTATTGTAAGGTGGTTTCGAGACATTTTCCTAGTGTCTGTTCTTCCAAAGGTGCCAAATCAACTTGGCCTTGATTTAATATTGCTAAAATTGTAATGCTGAGCTTACTTGGAGCTTTGCGTACTTCAAAATGAGTTTTTCTAGGAGTGATTTAACAAATAGTTCTATTTTTTTAACTACTGCGGAATACAGTGCACACATGGGACATTATTGTGTAGTTGCTGCGAGACACCGAAGTCTTTGCCAAAATCGTAAGTTCCTTTCACTGCTATTCTAGTTATACCTTCTTCTGTTATCTCTTGCCAGGATTCTAAACAGCCTCATCTGATACTGGTTTTATTTAGGAAGGAGAGTTGTGTTGTGTTTAATTTCTTCTGGGCTGTACAGAATTAAAATCATCCTGTCTTCCAGAGATAACCGCTATTAACATTTGAGAATATATCTTTCCCATATATGTGTTCTATACATAGACACATATTTTGAAAGTTAAAATGATATTGTGCTTTGCAGGTTGTTTTATAACTCACTTTAAACAATGTTTTATTATATTTCATATACACAAAATGCACATATGTAAGAATATACATATACATAAAAAGAATAATAAAATAAACACACCCCATAACTGCCACCAAGCTTACAGAATAGTACAATGCTTTGAAGTCACATGTATCCCTATGAAATATTAATCCTTTCCTTCTCTTGCAAAGATAACTGCTCTTCTTAATTTTGTATTTATCATCCTCTTAATTAAAAAAAGTTTCAGTATGTATATACATATACACACATATAGGTAACTTACACACTGAATAGTTTTGTGTGTTTTTCAACTGTATATAAATCTTATAATGCATGTAATCTCATCTGACTCATTTGTTATTCAACATTTTCTCTGAGGTTCCTCCCAGGGACAAGTACAGCTGTAGTCGCATCTTTTTGACTGTTATCTAGTATTTAGTATTCTATGATGTAAACGTATGGCACTTCATAATTATGCTCTTGTTGATGGAAAGTGGCTTGATCTCAGGGTTGCTCTAACAAGCAATACTCCTATGGAAAATTTTGTACATGTCTCCTGGTGCACAAGAGCAAGAATGTCTTCAGAGCCAGCGACTAGGAATCAGATTGATGGGTCATCTTACCTGTGCACAAACTTCAAGATGATGCAATACTCTTTTCTAAAATGGTCCACAAGTAACTCTAAAACCGTATTTCCACACTTATACTAACCCTTAGTATTCTCTAAAGCCGTAATAAAATGTCTCATTCAGTTTAGATTTTCCTAATGAATACTGTTGTTGAATAATGTTCTACATTTATCACTCCTGTCTTTTGTGTGTGGTTACTGTTTGTCCTTCATTCTGTATGATAATTTTTTCAGTTTTGTATTGATTGTCTTTTCCCTGTTTGTGGGTTGTATTTTCACCTTATTTATGGTATATTTTGAAAATTAGAAGCTCGTACTTTTAACATAGTCATGTTTATTAATCTTTTCCTTACGGTATGTGCTTGAGTCTTGTTTAAAGAATTCTTCCCTACCATAAGATCATACACATATTATCCAATATTTTCTTTACAAATTATTAAATTTTTTCTTTACACCTTTAGATCTATAATCCATCAGGTGTTGAATTTTTTAATGTTGTGAGAGAGTGATTTGAATTCTTTTTTTCCAATATGAATAGTTATCCCAGCACCTTGTCTCCAATAATATATTCTTTCTGCGCTGAACTGCAATAGTAACTCCTGTCCTATATCACATGTTTTAGAATAAAGCCAGTTGCTATAAAAAAATACTCCCCCACATTTCAGTGGCCTAATACAGTGTAGCTGGTTCTGGTCAGTGTTTTCCTCCCCTTGATCATTCAAAGACCCAGTCTCCTTCCTTCTTGTGTTGCCACCATCCTCTAGGATATTATGTAGTCTTCTGTAGAAAATGGAGGAAGAAAGGGTAGAGAGGCATGTCAACCTTTTAAACAACTTGATCTGAAGATGATCTTATTGACACTCATATTCCCTTGGCAAAAACCTAGTCATGTGGCTGTACATAAAGATGCTGGGAAACATTGTTCTCTGATGGACAGCAGTTTCCCAGAGGTGTTTCTTTTATACAGAAGAAGAGTTTGATTTTGTGATGCTCAGCTGACTATCTCAGCTGTAACACATTTCTGTGTGTGCATTGATCTCTCCCTGTCAGGGAATGCAAGTCCCTCCACCTTGTTGATCTTCCATTGTGTCTTAGCTATTATTTGTCCCTTTGTCAAGTATCACAAAGAAAAATTGACTATTTTAATTGGAAAGCATTGAATCTATGGATCAGTCTGGAAGGAATCAGTATATTTGCATAATGAGCCTACTTACCCAGTAGCACTGTATCTCTTTCTTCACTTATGTGGGCTTCAATGTCTCTCAGTATCCTTTATAATCTTATTTTAAAAAGTAGTATGTAACTTGTTTAGATTTGTTTTAGGGATTTTATTTTTTAATATATTATTTTTGTTCATATTATAAACTATCTTTTCCCAAACTTTGTTTTCTGTCTGTTGCCAGTATATACACATACAATTGATTTTTTTATAAGTCTTGCTTTGACTTGATTTGTTACTAATCCCAATAATTTGTGTTCAGACTTTTTGAGTGGGTTGTATGTGGAAATCATGTATAAATGAATAACAATAGGGTTTATTTTCTTTCTCATTTTTATCTTTTCTTTGGTTATTTAACTGAATAGAAGTGGTGACAGACATCTTTGATTTGTTCCTGACATGAGGAAATTATTTTGACCTTTTGTTATCAAATATAATGTTTGCCATAGATTTTTGCTTATGATGCATTGTATCTGTTGTAATATATTACAAGATTCTGTTTGTTTATATTTTGTTTAGGAATTTCCATCTGTGTTCACAAGTAAATTTGGCCTATGACTTTTCTTATACTATCCTTCTTAATTTGCTCTCAAGATGATACTGGCTTCATTCTGAGGTTGATATTTTCCCATTTCTGTTTCCTGATAGTTTCTGTAAGTTTGGAATCATCTGTTCTTCAAAAGTTTCGTAGAACTCACCCATAAAACCATTTAAGCCAGGTGTTTTTTAAGGAGATATTTAACCGCTGATTTTGTTTCACTAATGAGTTAAGAAAGCTTCAGTTTTTTTCATTTCTGCTTAGGTAAGTTTTTATAGCTTCTAAGTTGTAAGAAATTTCTTTAGTGTATTTTAGCTTTAAGTTTATAAGCATAGTTTTTTTCATTGAAGTATGGCTGACTTACAGTGTTACATTAGTTCCAGGTGTACAACATAGTAATTCAGTATGTTTATAGATTATACACCATACAATGTTATTATAAAATATTGACTATATTCCCTATGCTGTATATTGCATCCTTATAACTTATTTATTTTATACCTAGTGGTCTGTACCTCTTAATCTCCTTCACCTATTTTACCTCTCCACCACCCTTCTCCCCTCTGACACCTGTAAGTTTGTTCTCTATATCTATGAGTCTGCTCCTATTTTTTGTATTTGTTCATTCTTTTTTATGGCTGGGTAATATTCCATTGTGTGTGTGTGTGTGTGTGTGTGTGTGTGTGTGTGTGTGTGTATCACATCTTCTTTATCCATTCACTTGTTGATGGAAATTTAGTTTGCTTCCATATCTTGGCTATTGTAAATAATTCTGCTGTGAACATTGGGTGCATGTATCTTTTCAAATTAATGTTTTTGTTTTGTTTTGATAAGTACCAGGATACCAGGAGTGGACTTGCTGGATTGTATTTATTTTTAATTACTTGAGGAAACTCCATACTGTTTTCCATGGTACTATACCAATTTAATTCCTACCAACAGTGCTCGAGGGTTCCCATTTCTCTACACTTGTTATTCCTTGTCTTTTTGATGTTTGCCATTCTGGCTGATGTGAGGTGATATCTCATTGTGGTTTTGATCTGCACTTCCCTGATGGCTAGTGATGTTGAATATCTTTTCATGTGCCTGTTGAACAACTGTATATCTTCTTCGGAAAAATGCCTATTCAAGTCCTCTGCCCATTTTTTACTTGGATTATTGTTTTTTTAAAAATATTGAGTTGTATGAATTCTTTATATATTTTGGGTGTTAACTCCTTATTGGACATATGATTTGCAAATATCTTCTCCCATTCAGTAGGTTGCCTTTTCGTTTTCCTGATGGTTTCTTTCACTGTGCAAAAGGTTTTAAGTTTGATTAAGTATGTAGGCATACATTTAAAATATCTCTTGTGAATATATGCATGCCTCTTCCATTTTGTTTGTGTCTTCTTTCCTTTTGTCCTGATCAATTTTCTATGCAGTTTTAAAATTTAATTCTTCTCTTCAAAAATCTTAGCTATTTTGATCTTCTCTATTAATTTCTGTTCTTATTTTTATAGTTTTTTTCTACTGCTTTCTTAGGATTTATTTAGTTCTTGTTCTAACTGCTTATAATGTGTATTTAGTTTAATTTCTACTATAAATCTTAACGATTAAAAACTTCCTTCAAATACCTCAAGTGTTTTATTTATTTATTTTTAAGTGTATTTAAATTCCCTTTATGATGTGTTCTTTGAATTATTTAGAATTACATTTTAAAATTTCCAGATATATTTTCTAATTATCTTTTTGCTATTTCTAACTTGATTGTATTATATGATATCAAATTTTTTAAATTTGCCAAGATTTTCTTTATTGCATGGTGCATGGCAACCTTTTGTGAGTGTTTTATATGAGCTTAGGAAGAATATGTTAGACACACATTTGGGAATTTGATTTTTACATGTTTATTAAATCAGGCTTGTTAATTGGGTTGATGGGAACTTCTGTGTGTGTGTTGAAATCTCCCACTAAGCTTCTGGATTTCAGTAGTTATCCTGTAATTCTTTCAGGCCCCTTTACCCTTTATATATATGGAGGCTATTTTAAGAAACTCAAAGGTTAGAATAGTTTTATTCATTTTGAGATTGATCCTTTTATTACGTAGTGACCCTTTTATTGCTAATAATGCATTTAGTTTAAAATGTCTTTTGTCTGATACATTATTATATAGTTATCTTAGGTTTCTTTAAGTTTGTATTTTTTTGGCATACCCTTCTATTTTATCCTCGAGCTTTGTGCTCCTTCTGTGTGTTTAGGTATGTCTCTTTCTGTCTCTTATAAACACAATATTGCCAGGTTAAAAACTATGCCTATCTATCTAGGTAGACACCCACTCTGACCGTGTTTGTCATTTAACTGGAGAGTTTAGTTCACTCATATTTTTATATATATTTCTAATAATTACTTTTATGTAGTTGACCCTTGAAAAACAAGGGGATTAGGGGCGCATACCATCTGTACAGTCGAAACTGAGCATGATTTATAGTCAGCCCTCGTATCCACAGTTCTGCTATTCAAGAGTCAACTGTACTTGAATTTACATGTAGAATAATATTTTCTGCTATTTACTTGCTTTGTCTTTGCTTCCCCCCCCCCCTTTTTTTTTTTTACTGTATTCTTTGGTATTGCTTGAGTTTTATATTCTTATTCTAATTTTCCCTCTTCCATTTTGGAATTTGTGTACTCTTTCTATTATATTAGTGTTACCCTTAAAATTTTACTATGGGTTATTTTACAAACTAAAAATAAACATGTGTTTAATTTTTCTTCCAAAATGAAGTGAGACTCTTTATGATCAGTCACTTCTCATTTTACCTGCTTTTATTATCCAGTGTGGAGTTCTATTTTGTATACTTTGATCTTCAATTTTAGATATTACAGATATAGATTTATATGGTTAATTTATAATTAGTCACATATTTACCACATTTTATGTACCATTTCTAGAATGTTTAGATAGGAACTGAGACTTTATCCAGTAGGCAGAGGAAATTATGGACATGTTTAATCTGAGGAAAGACATGGCCAAAATGATAACTTTAGGGAGACTAATCTCATGCAGTTAAGAAAAGAATAGAAAGAAGAAGAGATCAGAAATAGAAAGACAAATAAAAGGCTATCCCAACAGTTCAGCAATTTGGGACAATAATATGAGCTAGTGGGATGGTTAAGGAGAAAATGTAGAATTCAATAACTGGTTTGATGTGAAGTAGTGAAGAAAACAAATGGTGATGAGGTTTTTGAATCCAGATTATTAAAAGGTTAGTAGAAATATTAGCAGGTAGGAAAGTCAGAGGGAACTGCTACTTTGAGGAAAAAGAAATAGCAATGCCTTTAGCATATTCCAATGATACAATGGAGTTCCAACTACAACAGTACTTGCAAGATAAATTAAAAATGGGGAAATAGACATTATAGAGGTAAATGTGTACATGTAGTAAATATAGACAGATATGGGAGAGGGTGAATGTGCCAAATGAAAGTGCTTCATGTCAGACTGGTCATACATACACCCCAAAAAAGATTGTTCCCATTTGTCGGCATTGAATGTGTAGAATTCATATCATGGAGAATTGAATCTTGTGGAATATCATCTATATATAGTCCTGAGATAGGTATTTCATACCTACATTATCTCATATAATGGTATGCTATCAGTGGAGGACAAGGTCTCAAAAAGAAAAGATGTTCGGTAGTGTCAAATGACGCAGAAGCAGTAAGAAGAGAATGAGAATTAAAAAAGAGGGATTGTGTCATTAAAATGTAACTGATGAATTTTGCAAAGAATAAGTTCCGATTAAAAGAGATGGAAGCCAAACTGAAAGAACTTGATATGAGAATGAATCTTGTGCAAGTAAACATTGAAATGCAAACAAGATTCAATAATTCAGTGGTGAAGGGTTGTAGCAAGGATGAGAGAAGATGCTTTTGATTTAAACTAGAATAGATGAGCTCTATGACGAGCATACGGTCTGTACATAATAGGCACTCAACAAATATTTTTTGATTGAAAAACTCAGTGTTCAGAGTTTGAAAAATAGGATCCAGAGGGAGGGACAGATAAGCAATTGAAAGTTACTGTATTGATAAATTCTGTGATTTTAGATTTCCAACAATATCTATAAGAAACATTGCTTCATGAAATTGCACAGATAAAGCCTAAGTTTCAGATGTTTTGTGATTTTTTTTCTACATGTTTTTAAATGTACAGCATGTGTAGGAAAACAAAACAAGCACTGATAAAGCATTACTTAAGAAAAGACAACTCGCTATCAGTAGCAGTTGGCATTTAATATTTAAAAGGCCAAAGAGAAATGAATTTTGATAAAAGGTAGACTTTTACTTGAAAACACGTGTATGTGGGTACATAGAAGACGTGTTCATAATATAGCATTTTATAATTCATCACAAATGTTACTAGCTTTTTTATCTTTAGCTTTCAAAACATATCTTCCTCAGTCATAGTACCAAACACTCCATGCAATCCCACATGAATGTTATTTGTTGTTCATTTAAACATGCTTATACCTGATGACATTTAAAGTCCCCAAAGCAGTTTTGTCCAGGTGGATTTCTCTCTGTATCTCAGCATTGCAGAAGTTATTGAAAGTGATTTCACTAGTGAGATAAAAATTTGTAGACACATGTAAACGGCTTTCTCACAAACAAGGGATAGACTCAGATATCAACAAAACACTCAAATAATCTTATGTGAAAGATTGTTATTCCCGTTTTACAGAAAGGGGGATGAAAAAAGAGGCACAGAAAAGTTCAAATAATTTGCTTGAGACTACAAAGCCAGGAAATTCTTCAGCTGAAATTCTAAGTTACGCGTTCTCACCCCACCTTCTAATCAACAAACGCTATTGTGATTTTATATTAATTGAAATCCAGAGATGCAGGAGTTTTGAGAAGAGTTCCTATCTCTAAGCCTTTATATTTGTGAATAAAAAAAAAAATCTATGAATTTCCTCTCCTATGGTTACATCATGAGAAAATAGTCATGTAAATGAAGAATGTATATCATGATATATTGCTAAGCTATAAAAAGAAGTTAAACTCTAGTGTATATAGTTTGGAATAATATACTTCTTATGCCCAGGTGACAGCAGTATTTGAGAGGTTATGTTTTATGTGGAATCTCTACATTTTTAAAAAAATGGATTAGTTTTGAGGAAAACTATAAATTTTTACAGATATTGAACTAGGCTTCAACAGAATATAATAAGCACTGGCAGCTTTGATTATGCACATGTATATGATATCCTAGCATGTATGAGGTGATATTTTATAATTAGTTCATAATGGATTATTTAAAATATATAGATCAAGGGTCATTAAGCATTATGTTTAGATAGTAAGAGTACATGTGTTAATCCAAAAATAAGAAAATATTTTTTATAAGAAACAACTCAAATCTGAGTCCTTGGGACCATTTTAAAAAATATCTTGTAATATAGGTAAATACATTAAATATGTCTTAAGTACAGTAAACGTACATATATGTACACATGTATATAAGATGAATAAATATATCTTTAACGTACTTAAATAATAAAAGAACAGCAGACAGAGATTATGTGTACAGTTATTTTATTCTATATCCTACAAGCATCCAAAGGTGGGAACCATCTTCTTGTCAAGGTCATTTATGGACTACAGTTCTTCAAAATTAAAAGATCATTTTATAGGTACACTAAAAAGAGACAAAGAGACTTAGCCAACAGGTAGGTGGACTTCCGGTTTCGTGAATGTCAAATAAGGAGCTTAGAAGTCACCTCTCAGTCCTGACAATAAGTAAAAAGAGGAATAAACTGGGGGAAAAAACCACAACTCATCATAGAAACATCAGAGAAGTAAAGTCACAGAGTAAAATGCTGCTTCCAAAGTTAGGCAAATAGGCAGATATAGAGAAAAACAGTTTATCAGAGTAGAAACTGAGGAGCAGAATCCTTCACTGGATCTAGTGCTGGGGTAGAAAAACCTAAACTGCAATTAACAGATTGCTGGAGACTCATTATGTACTAACCTGAGAGTTAATTCCAGCAGAGCTCAGTCTTGGAGGCTCCCAAGCTTTTGTGAATTTTACCTGCAGGAACATTACCAGATCCTCACAGTGAATATTAGGGAAAAATCCCCCTGTGCTTCTGGCAGAGGAAAGGGAAAACTAACCATTTTGAAAGATTCCAGAGCATTTGGTTATTCTTAATAAGCCCTGCCCTTAGGAGCCTAACCTGCTGAGATATTATCTCAGTCTTTCTGGAGAAAAGGAAATACCAAACTCCAGCCCCTGCTGGCCATCTGCTTCCACCTAAAGTGGGGTGGAGAGGTAAAACTAAGGTGCACTGGTGAGGTTCACAGTGCAGGGACTCACTAAAAGACTGAGACCTATAAGACTGTAGAATAGTTATCTTTCATGACAGCCTATTTACCACAGTTCCTTTCATTAATTGTATCATGTTCATGTTTCAATGAAAAAGTACAAGGCTTACCAAAAGGTAAATTACACAGTTTGAAGAGACTGAACAAGCATCAAAACTAGAGACAGAAATGGCAGGAATGTGGGAATTATTGGGTCAGGAATTAAAAAAAACAAACGATGATTAATATGCCAATGGCTTTAATGAAAAAGTAAAATACCATGCAAGAACAGATGGGATGGGTAATGTAAGAAGAGAGAATGGTAATTCTAATAAAGAATCAAAACAAAAATGTTAGAGTTCAAGAACACTAACAGAAATGAAGAATGCTTTTGATGGACTCATCAGTAGACTGAACACAGATAAGAAAGGAATCTTTGAGTTTGAGGCTTGAGAGTATGACAGAAGAAACTTTAAAAACTGAAAAGTGAAGAGAAAAAAGACTGGGGATAAAACAAAATATCCAAGAACTGTGTATAACTATGAAGTGTGTAGCATACCTGTAATGGGAATAGCCAGAAGAAGAAGAAAAGGAGAAAGGATAATTTGACACAATAATGAGTAAGAATCCTCCTTAAATTAATGTCAGACACCAAACCAAGATGAGGAAGTTCAAAAATCAACAAGCAGGATAAATGCCAGCAAAATTATACCTAGTTTTATCATATTCAAACTTCAGACAGTCGAGGATGAATAAAAATCATGAAAGAAACTGGGGGGAAAGACATCTTACCTGTTGAGGAGCAAACAGAAGAGTGAATCCAACTTCTCCTCAGAAACTTTTACAAAAAAACTGAACAGAAGGAAACACTGCCTAATTCATTCTATGAAGCCAGCATTACTTTGATACCAAAACCAGACAAAGATATTGCAGTAAAAGAAAACTACAGACCAATATCATTTATGAACACAGATGGAAAAATCCTCAACAAAAATATTAGCAACTTGAATCCAGCAATGTTATAAAAAGAATAATACACTGTCTCCAAGTGGCATTTATCCCAGGTATGCAAGCCTAGTTCAACTTCTAAAAAGCCATTAATATAATTCATCACATCAACAGGTTAATGAAGAAGATACCACATGATGATATTAATAGATGCAGAAAATTCATTTGATAAAAATCTAACACCCATTCATGATAATACTGTCAGCAAACTAGGAATAGAGGGTAACTTCCTTAACCTGATAAACAATATCTACAAAAAACCTACAACTAATGTCACGTTCAATGGTGAGAAACTCAAAATTTTCCTATTAATATGGAGAACAAGGCAAGGATGTCCTCTCTCACTACTGCTTTTCAACATCATACTCTAAGTCCTAGCTAATGCAATAAGACAAAAAGGAAATAAAAGGCATACAGATTGGAAAGGAAGAAATAAAACTGTGCACAGATTAAATGATTATCTATGTAGAAAAACTGAAAGACTCAACAATATAAACTCCTGGAACTAATAATAGGTGATTACAGGAAGGTTGCAGGATGCAAGGTTAATATACAAAAGTAGCTTCCTTTACTATATACCAACAATTAACTAGTTGAATTTGAAATTAAAAATATGTTATTTAAATTAGCATCCTCAAAATGAGATACTTGTGTATAAATTAAAAATATATATATACAAGATCTAGATGAAATACAAAATTGATATTGAAGAACACCTACATAAATCCATGTTTATAAATAGGAAGACTCAATATTGTCAATATTTCAGTTCTTTGCAACTTGATCTACATATTCAATGCAATTCCAATAAAAATTTCAGTGAGTTATTTTGTGAATATCAACAAACTTACTCTAAAGTTTATATGGAGAGGCATGTGATCCAGAATATTTAACTCAGTATTGACGGGGGAAGAACAAAGTCAGAAGACTGACACTGCCTGACTACAAGGCTTACTATAAAGCTACAGCAATCAAGACAGTGTGGTATTAGAGAAAGAATAGAGAAATTGATCAGTGGAATAGAATAGAGAGCCCAGAAATGGACCCACATTAATATAGCCAGCTGATCTTTGACAAAGGAGCAAAGTAAATACAGTGCGGCAAAGGTAATCTTTTCAACAGATGGTGCTGGAACTTGACATCCACATGCCAAAAAAGTGAGTCTAAACAAATACCTTATACACTTCCCATAAATTAACTCAAAATGTACCATAGACTTACGCAAAAAGCAAAACTATAAAACTCCTAGTGCATAAAATAGGAGAAAACCTAGATGACCTAGTGTATGTCAGTGTTGTTTTAGATACAACCACCAAAGCATTTACTACTAAGAAGATTCCAGATCTATTTGGAAGAATGGCTGATTCCAGGTCTAGAGCAGGGACTATTCAAGATAAACCTAGGACATACGGCCATAACAGAAAGCAGGAAAGCTCTGAAACACTATTGGATTTATTGACAAAAATTAAGGAGCTACACTGAAGGGGTTTACAACAGCCAATTGCAGAAATAGTTGGAAATAAAAAAAGATTGATATATTTAGTGAAATTAAATACATAAAATATGTTTAATACCATAAATTCCTAAGGACACTTAAAAGACTTTGGAAGTTTTTGGAGAATATAAGAGAATCAAATTATTATTCTTTACACTGATAAGTGAAGATCAGAATTAAAGTATTAATTATTTCCTTCCAGTTCAAACAGTACCTTAGGGTAACAAAATAGGTTATGAGGAATAATTCTTAGCTTTTGGCCCCCTCCGCCATCTTCAAATCCAGTAAAGTCTCATGTCTCTGACACTTCTTTCTATAACTACATGTCCCTCTCATCCTAGGTAGGAAAGGGTCTCCGGTTTACAGACTCATGTTATTAGGTTGGACCAACCCAGATAATCCAGGATAATCACCCCATCTCAAATCCTTAACCTTAATCACATTTGCAAAGTCCCTTTTACTATGTAAAATTGCATATTCACAGGTTCCCAGGATTAGGACACGAACGTCTTTGGATGGTGGTGTTCTGCCTACCATATCCAGTTACTTCCAATTTAAAATCTGATTTCTAGAACACTTGATATTTGCCAGGCTAGGTGGTATTAAATATTTTTAAATAGCTTGTCAAATTAGTTATATAAACATTAAAAAACATGTCTGAAAAGGTGGGTTACTACTTATTTAACTGAAGTAACGTATCTCCGTATTTCTATACAATAATTCTCTGCAAAGGTCTTATTTAATCAGCAGGAAGTATTCATCCTGTAGTAGGAAAATATTTTTTCTTTAAGTTTTATTAGAAATATGACTCACTGAGAAGTGGACCTTCATTATTTAAACTCTTATAAGTCAGAGTTATTTAACATCTTTATATTGTCTTTGTCAGTATAATAAAATCTCCATTTCTAATTAAAAAGCAATATATATCACTTATGTTGTGAACCTGTATTAAGAGGTTAGATGAAATATTATCTTCTAGTTGTAATAGTTGATTGCCATGAATATTTCATAATAAATACTCTTAAAAATTTGGCTTACTTGGTTTAAAATATGTTTTGCCTTGAAGCTGTCTCTTGCTTGGCTATACATAGGGTGCTATTCCATACTCCATTGTGAGATGAAAAGGAAACCATTGTATATTTCTGTTGCCTACAATTCCTAAGAAAGCATTTTGTGGTATTCATTGTCCAAAATTTGGTAATAACCTATGACTTTAAAGTTAGTAATGAAAAAAAAATTAGGAAAAAAGTAGCAATTAATAACAGTGGAAATTCTAAACTGTGTGAGGATTAAGGTGAACATGAAGTAGAATCAGTGCAAGAGACTAGCAGAGCGTCCTGGTGTTTGATATTACTCTGACTTGATGCTTGGAAACATTTCTGAAATAAATGGATCCTAGCTCTGACATTACGCTGAAGGACATGCTCAGAAAGAGCTTTCTTTTCTTACTGCCTAGCCATGCCCTTGGGCTAAGCACTAGAAATTTCGAAGGGGCAATGTAAAATAGAGGAGTAGGCAGGATTGGGAATGTATGTGTAGTTTCACATTTCAGGTTTATAAATGCAAATGTCTAATGTCAGTTATAGAAAAGCACATTTCTAGAGTGATTTTATGTTCAGGAATCATGAAAAGAAAAGAAAAAGCCTTGAAAAATTTTAACTAGTTTATAGGAAAACTTTGTAAACAGATTAAAATCAAATTGGATAATGAAAATTCAGATGATACATATGAAAAAATTCAACTGTAGAACATGATTAAGACTTCTCTGTAAAAAATGTCATTATGACATACTCCGTGGTAAACTGTGGGCAATGTGTAATGATGTGATTTTAAAATCGTGGGCTATCTCATTACTATTGACTATGTCTTTATGGCTTTATTTTTACTTATAATATGCAAATGAAGAACAATTATATCAAACAAAGAAGAAAAAAATGCAGTGTTTTTTTAAGTGATAATACTCATGCATTTTTAAATTAAGTATTTATTTTAGAGCTGCACTGTTTAGTGTAGTGGCCACTGACCACATGTGTCTGTTGAACATTTGAAATTGGCTAGTCTAAACTGAGACATGCTGTAAGTGTGAGACATACACTGAATTTCAAAGACTTAATATGAAAAAGAAGTAAAATATTGTATTTTAATATTGATCACATGTTGAAATGATAGTCTTTTGGATATATTACATTACATGCATATATTATTAAAATTAATTTCAGCTGTTTCTTTCCCTATTTGTGACTATGGGAACAATTAAAAACTATGCGTGGCTCACATTTCTAGCTTGCATAATATTTGCGATAGAAAATACTGTTGCAGTGTTTCCTAATTACTGCGCTATTTCCCCCCTCCATTGTTTTGGGGGATGGGATTTTAATTTACAAGTTAATGATAAAACTAGACAAATAAAAATATAATTTAAATATGGTGAAATATTAAAATACTAAAATTAGCATTTCAGAAATTTGTACTGAATTATATTCTTCACTCAAAGTAGTGGGAGAGAATTGACCCAAAGAATATTTACAAATGTGTCCACTAATCAAAAATGAGAGAGATGTTAAAGATTCTGGGGCTCTGCATGTTAGATCCTGCCCTCCAGCCTATAATACTCAGAAAATTCTTTGTTACTAATAATATTTTTCTCATAGATTGTAGGAAATAATTTGTTATATTAGAATCCCTTATGAAAAAGTAAATTTCATAGAAAAGATTTAGCAGGTAATAAATGATGAATATTGATTATTTTTAGAGCATGTGAAAGATAACTTATTCTAATCACTCTGTAGCCACAAAACAGGCTCTTTATCCAACCCACATAATCTAAATCCAACAAGACTTGTTGAGAAGGATTGGTAAAATGACAAAAAGTTCTAGGAAGGGTTTTGTAGGTTGACCCATGAATTGGCACTTGAACTTGTTAGTCTTAACAAAATGAATAATTGAAACTGGAATGTCAATGTAATTGACAAGCCACATGTCACCTTTCTTTCCTGGGGGAAAAACGGATCATTTCCATAAAAAAAAGGACAAGGCCTATAAAAGAATAAGGAAGTAATGACAAAATTAAACTCACTGTAAAATTAAATAGACAGGTATTTAGGGTAATGAGTTTGGTACTGGGTGATAATTAAGCCTAAAGGATAAATTGCTCACAAAAGGTACATTGAGATGGAAATAGTGTACTGTATATTAGTGTATCTCCAAAACCTATCTCAACACTGAGCACTTTTAGAAGGAAAAAAATTAGTCAATGACTGGTATTATATATACAAACTAAATATTAGTAGATAAGGTTGGAAATAGAGACAACAGAGAAAGAAGATGTGATTCTAATGCTCCTCTAAAAGTGACCAAGTTTATTCTTGATGCATTTTACCTTTTCCAACATCAATTCCCCTAGCATCCCCTTGCCTTCTTAAACCAGCCTTATTTTTAAAGCAGCTTGGGTTGAGTAGCGTATTTTTGTAAAATGCCCCTCTGCGCCATTTCTGCGAATCATAAGTCAAATTAGTCAGACTGCTCTTCTAACAATGATAAGTAAATCCACCCCCTACCAAAATCTGCAGTTAATTGGTAGAATTTCAAGCTTTGTAAGTTTCAGTTGTTAAAAGCATCATATGGCATAAGCACAAAGGCTGTCCTAAGTAAATGACTTTCAAAATTGACTTTTAAAGCCTTTTCTTTCCCCAGAAAGAGTCATGGCCTGCTTAACATACATCTTAAAATGGATTGCTTATTGTGTTTATCATTATTATATTACACATTCCCCTGGAAACTGTAGATGATAAAGGTATTCTTTACGCCGAGTATCGTGTAAGGTACACTGCATTTTGAAAGAATTTAGTAACACCTTAGGATGAATGTGTATGAGAAATATGTGTGAATAGATTCAGGAAGTCTCTCTGCATCACCGTTTGTTACTTGGGATCAGATTTGGGCTATGCAGTGCATGGTCATCTTACTCTGCAGAACAGAACACTAAGAGTTCAGAGACTTGGACTTTTGTTCTGACTGCCATCGTTATGCTGTGTATCGCTTAGTAAGGAATGGAAGGGGAGACAGAGATTAGATCAAGCAAAGAGGTACCTACGAGGAGAGACCTTTCAGAAATGTATATGGGCTTCCTTTTAAATAAATTTCTAGAATATTAAAAAAAAAGAAGGGTCAGAAATGAGTTAAGTAAGGTACACAGAGCAAGGTGGTTAAGGGTTTAGATTTTGCAAGTCACAACTTAACCTTTTAGTACTCAAGTATGCCATCTGTACAGTATGGATAATTCTACCGACACCTTGGTATTAGTGGAAGAATTAAAGGTACTACATTTAATTGACTTAACGGAGTGCCTGGCATATATTAAATGGTCAGTTTGCTGTTAGAGTGGCTGCTTCTAGGAACAGCTAATTTTACAGTATTATAACATGGACACAGACTGTCAAGAGCAAATGGAATGGTTTCAGATTCAGTTTTTTTCTACATATGGCTTTGCGAGTTGAGTGCCCATTTTAGTTGAAAATGTTTTTGCAGAGAGATGATTTCTAGAGGTGATTAAAAGTTTGATTATAACTACTCTTGGGTTTCATAATTTTAAAACATTTTCACAAAGTCTGTGATTAATTTTTCCCATTTAAAAATTTTATTCTCAATAACGTGTATCATTAAATATAATTAGAATTTCATAAGGTATCTTGGGAGTTACACTTTCACGTATTAAACTATGCAGGAAAAGCTAAATTTCATAGCTGGTCAAGAACTCAGAGCAAAATGAAAAGATAAGAAGATAGTGAAACATGGTTCATAGTCCTTAAAAGATCTTTTAGTGTGGTTAGTTATTTGGTAATGAATGCAAGTAACAAATTGAATGCCCACCTATGAACAGAACCTAAATTAACAATTTAGAGATGAAAAAGTGACATAAAATTAAATGAAACTTCTACCCTCACCACTTTTCACAGGGTCATTTGTTGATTAAATTATCTCCTGTGCTTCCTGCTTGTCTTACTACATCAATCACCCGTGAATTTAAATTAGAGGCATTTTGAAAATATAATTAGTAAGTGATCACTTGTATCTATTGAGTAGTAAATTTATATTTTTATAGTACCTCAGCTATAGTGTGAGCCTCTGAATAATTCATTTCTCACATGAAATAGGCAAATTACAAATATCTAGCAAGTTGTAATTCGGGATAATGGTTCTTTAAAGGATGAAGAACAGTGGTTAAGTTGTACCTTTGGTCATGCATAGCAGTGTATAATTACTATCTGTGGTTCCTCAAGATCAGCTTAATCTGTGACATGTAATGCAAACACCTGTTGAACTATACAGTATAATATGTGGATAACTCAAATGCCTCATTTCATAAGCTGATGTTGCTTCTTTAAACCAATGTTTTTAAAGTAACTTGGAAGTCAAGTTTATTATCCCACAGTTTGGTGGTGGAAGTGGCAGTTTTGTTTTCCTCCTCCTTTTCTTTCTTCTTCTTCATCATTAACATCATCTAAAGTTAGTAGATACAGGCAAAATCCTTTTACACACATTGTACAGTT
Organism: Camelus dromedarius; assembly: GCF_036321535.1. NCBI lineage: Eukaryota > Metazoa > Chordata > Mammalia > Artiodactyla > Camelidae > Camelus > Camelus dromedarius. The sequence goes on along the minus strand of NC_087472.1, from coordinate 92,482,279 downwards.
CAGTGGCCTTCAGCCTCTAGGGACATAAGAATCACCTGGATGGCTTGTCAAAACACACAGTGCTGGGCACCACCCTAGCTTTTCGGATTCAGTAGGTGTGAGATGGGGTCTTAGAAGTACTCAGGTGAGGCTAGTACTGCTAGTCCAGGATCCACACTTGGAGATATACTGCTCTAGCAAATACCTCTTTTATCTTTCCCCTTGTCTATCTTTAGTGCTAATATGCCCAAATATACAGTATCACTGCTCTTTGCCTCACTGTACACCAATCTCTGTGGACTTTCAAGATAAATCACCAATGCTGATCTGTCTTTTGGGTGTCAGTCCAATCTGACAACTCTACATTATGTCTCCACTTGGAGATCCCATAGGCTCCTTAAAGTTAACTTGCCCAAATTGGAACTCATAAGTCAACCTCCACAAAGATTATTTCAATCAAGAATCATCAAGTTTTCATGAGCAGCTTGTTTGTATGCTGTCTTTGTTCAGGCTACCATAACAAAATACCACAAACTGTGTGGCTTAAACAGCAAACATTTATTTCTCACAGTTCTGAAGGCTGAGAAATCCAAAATCAAGGTGCCAGCAGATTCAATGTGTGATGAGAACCCTCTTCCTATCTTGAAGATGGCAGGGGAAAAAGAAGGAGCCAGCTCTCTGGTCTCTTCTTTGGGCACTAATTACATCATGAGGGCCCCGCCCTCCTGACCTTCCCTAAATCTAATTACCTCCCAAAGGCCTCACTTCCTAATACCATCATATTGAAGATTCAGCATGGGAATTTGAGGGGCACAAACACTTAGTCCATAACATGTGGTCTTAAATAATTCCTGTACAGACTATTTGTGGTTATAAAGGAAAGATAATAACTATTACAGTAAATATACATTGGAGAAATTGAACAACACCTTGAATGGGGGTGGTCAAAAGTACCATCATTAAGGCAGATGAACACTGTGTGCTCATGGATGAGATGCCCTCAGAACACAACATTACCTGATTGCTCTTTGATCATGACTCAAACCCATGGCCTGACACATAAGACCCCTGCCTAACTTTTTGGTCTCAATTCTTTCAACTTCCCTCCTCCCAGTTTGCTTTACCACTTAACTAACTCACTTGAGCAGTGAAGAACCAAGAGATTCTCTCTTGGTGTAGATTTTTTATTCCTATTGCACCCTTCCTCTTCCCCAAGCATCTTTTGTGTTTTGCCTAGTTAAAACTAACTAGTCCTTCAGGACTAAAATTAATATTTCCCTTTCTTGGAGGGTTTCCCTGCTGATTCCCCTTTCATGGATGGTTTAGCAGCTCTCTTCTACTTAGGGCTCTCATGGCACTTATCACACTGTATTATAATTTCCTGCTCACTTCACTATCTCCCTGGTTCAACTGTTAGTTCTTGAAGGGTGGGAACTATCTTATTCCTTTGTTTCCTCAGTTCCTAGCACAGTATTAGTTAAGAAATAACTTCTTCATGAGTACATTGAATAACTGAATGGTTGGGGAAAATTTTAAATGCCATCCATCAGTGGTTAACTCTTCATTTTTATTTGGCAGAACACAGATTCAAGAAATGAACAATAATGTTTAGTTTTATATTTGGCACTCAGTACTGGAGAGAGACAATTGAATCTGTTCCACGTTCTTCATCTCATTTGCAATTCAAAACTACTGCTTATGGGGACTTTTTCTGCTGTACTGCTTAAGGTTGTTTACAAAAATTTAGAAGAATGTATTTTATTTTCATATAGAATCTTTTTATATGAACGTTTTAGATATGTGTAACTAATTGACTACCTAATCAATTATATTTAATAACAGGCATAAATGCGTATACTCATGATTTTATGTTTGTATGCTTAAGGAAAATTACAAGATAATGACTGAAAGGATGTATATCTTTAATAAAATTTTATTTCTGGGTTGTAGAATTAATCTTCTCTTTCATCATTCTAACTTTTCTATAATTAATGTAAATTAACATTATATGAAGAAATAATGTAGGATTTTTTAATAGTCAAGGTTTAGTGTTAATATGATTGCCTAAAAAAACTCCATGCTTTCTATTTTTCTTTGAAAGGGAAGATTTTCAGACTGTCATTACATCTGTAAAGTGAATTGATTCACAATTGAGATTCAGATGTAAAGTAGCAATAAAGTGAATTGATTTACAAAATCATAAGGAAAAATTTACTAACCACTCCAAGCTCTGATATTTTTACTAGGGATACCCTTCCGACCATTTCTTGTGCTTGCAAGCATTAAAGAGAAAACATGTTTAGAGATACTAATTAACCAAAATACAGCAGTGCATGCCTTTAATTTTTATACAAAAATGCTGATACATCATGAGGAGAGAGGTGTTGACTCTTTTTTTAGTGGCATTTAAAACTTTCTAGATATCAGTTATTATTTCATTTTGAAGGTCAATGCGTAGTTGGATTTTTTTTTTATTCTTGAATACACTTGTCCTTTATCCAAACTTGTCTATGTTGATCCAGTGGCAAAAGACTGTTAATGAGTCAAGACATTGTCATTTATCAAAAACTGACTAAGAAAAGAGCCAAAATAGTATAAATTTCTTATTTGGCTTAGCATGCAGGAGGTCACTGTTCATCTAACAAAACATTTTGCAACTTGAGAACTCGAAGCTATTTATTCTTCGTATGATGAAACACTGCCTTTCTTTTAACTGTGCCACTAAATAGTGACATTCAGTGAATATTCTAGCATCATGATTCAACCCCTTGGACTAAGATATGCGGGTTTTGGTTAGCATTTGACGTTCGCCACCACAAGTGGCTCACGTCAGCTGGACCTTCCCCTGATCACTTGAGAGGAGTAAGAGTCCTATTATGTGCGCAGCATCTAGAGGAGTGCACTCTTCACAGGTGCTCAGTGGATGTTAATTTCCTTTTCCTCTCCTGTTTTGCTCCCCTTTATTACCTCTTTTGTTTATTTAGAGTTTAAAAAGATGACTTCCTTGGCCAACAGTGTTTTATGAGACTGACGCGCTGCCTACTGCACTAAGGAAGCAACAGTGTTTTAAAGTACATTTTATCCTGAAAATGTCAAAGCATTAATAACAGATTTCTGAAGTCAAATTTACCATATCTTGGTAGTAATTGGGGCTTGTGGCTGTTAGTCAGATTTACCTTTCCACTGGAGTCCATGATAATTAACTGCAGGATTTGACTGTGGTCACATCAGCCACTGTTGAGAAGAAAGCAGTGTTCTGCATGCATATTTGGCTGCTGCATGATATGTTACTGCATTTCACGTTACATACAGTTGCCCAGTGCCAGCTCACTGCAGTAAATCTCAGTGCTAAGCTTTTGCCATTTTTCATAGTAGTGGGTGGGGGGCATAGTTTTCCTTTTTATTGAATGAATTTGAATTCATGGAAAGCTTTGAGTTGTGCGCATTCTCTGTGTGTCTGTATACCCTGGCAATATGGATGAGCGGACCATCCTGGGCAGACTAATCAAAGAATCTTGTCTAATATTTTGGAAATGTGGTTATTTCTGACTCTCTATCTTGCTTTTGGGTAATACCTCTGATTACCACCCTTCTAAAGGGTCAGGATGGACATTTTTAGCTCAAGCTCATTAAAGTTTCTCAGTTTTTTAAAAAGAGAGAATGCAAACTTAATTGGTCGCTGTTTTAACCTCTCCTTTTAACCAATGATGCAGAGTATTAGCACTTTGGGGACAATTCTGGCCCTACAACCTTGAGTTCAGTATCTCTAAAAATAAGATTTAGGTGGGATGGCCCAAAGGATATGCATTCTTTGCATTCCTCTAGATCAGTGGCTCTGAAATTTGGTGGCCATCAGTCACCTGGGGAACTTGGTAAAAACCCAAAAGGCTCAGATACTCTCTTAATCTAGTGTGGGGAATTCTGATACATACTAAAGTTTGGGAACCACTATTCTAGATATTCAAACAAAAAAGGTCTATTATTTGACCAGCTAGGAGCTCAGGAAGCTTGAGTTGTCCAACTGGCCACTGTCTTTGACCCCCAGTCAATGTGGCAGAGCTTTACTGAACTCCCTTGGGCGTATGGCTTTACTGGAAGAAGACTGTACAAGAAACAGCCCCCCTAATGTCTGCAGCCGCCAAATCCACAAATCTGTCACAGCGATATTTTCTCTAAGTCTCATGACAAAGTTCATTTGAGGGTAACTTGAGCTAAACATATGTATTCCCTGAAGTTTCAGTATTTATATGTTTATGTAGACAAATATTAATATATTTAATTCTAGAGTGCTTTCCCAGAGCCTCTTTGGGATTTTTCAAAGTTGGTATATATATACTGTATTACTTTCCAAAATCCAAAAAGCCTATTTTTTAAGGCATATCTTGGTCCCAAAGTTTTCAAATAAGGATGATGAAAAATGTGCATAATAATACTATGTTTCTTCTGAAGACCGGGCTTAGTTTAATCCCATGGACACTGCAGGTGACTTGACTGCCATACTCCCCTGTAAGTGCAGGGCCTGGAGCTGCATGGCACACCTTTGGTCTCCCTTGATGAAGAGCCCTGTGATGTTATTCTACCTTCATTGCTGTCTCTTTTTAAATTTCTCTTGATATCATTATCCATTTTATTATTATTATCATCATCAATTATAATGATTTTGCTGAATGCATTTTGTAATCTTTTTAAGATGAGTTTGAATGTGTATAAATTAATTAGTTCTTCCTTTAGTTGGAGAGATAGACTGATAGGATGGATAAATACTCTAATTACTGGTCCTGGGGCATTTTCTGTGGAAAGATTTCGCATAACGGCTCGCATTGCCTCTCTCTCTTTGTAATAAAATAACCTAATTAATTCTGAGGGTAACTTTCCTGGTGAAGTAATGAGCATATATTTCCTGCTAGGTCAGATTCCTAGGAGGTGGCAGACCTGGGATTAGCAGTCTCACTCTCCATTTCCCTGGATAAGTCTCCGGGAGACCTACCAAAACCACATTTAAATCCCTGCAGTTTGGTAGGAGACCTGCCCAAAACACTTAAATCCCTGCAGTCTGGAGAATTCCAGACATTGAAGTTGTGGTTCAGATTCTAAAAGTTATTTCTGCAGTGAGTGGTTATATGAAAAGTGACACACCCTCCCCAGCAATGCCAGCTTCCCTGGGGAATACAAGGATCCCAGAGAGAACAGTCATACTCGGTGTTGTTTTCCTGCTCCAGATCACCGGCTCAGACCATGAGAAGGAAGACAAGTGACAAATCACTGAGTTTCCCCTCAGGTCTTGAAATATCAGCCTGGATAGCAAACAGTTCTGATTGCACATTTCAGAAGTTACTGTCCTTTTTTTTTTTAAATAGAGTAATAGACTATTTTTTAGAGCAGTTTTGGGGTCTACAGAAAAATTGGATAGTAAGTACAGAGAGTTCCTGTATACTCCCTCTCTCTCTACCCCGCAGTTTCCCCAATTAACATCTTGCAATAGGATGGTAAATTTATCACAGTATGAACCAATGTTGATAAATTATTAACTGAAGTCCACAGTTTACATTAATGTTCACTTTTTGTGTTGTACAGTTCTGTGGGTTTTGACAAATGCATAGTGTCAAATACGATATCACACAGGGCAGTTTTACTGCTCTAAAAATCCCCTGTGCTTTACTTGTTCATTACTACCCCAACCCACCTTAACCTCTGTTAACCACTGATCTTTTTACTGTCTCTATAGTTTTTGTTTTGTTTTTTACCTTTTCCAGGATGTCAGATAGTTGGAATTATACAATATGTAGCCTTTTCAGACTAGCTCTTTCATTTTATGCCTTTAAATTTCCTCCATTTCTTTCCACGGTTTAATAGCTCATTTCTTTTTATCGCTAAATAAGATTCCATTGCAAGACTGTACCACAGATTATTTATCCATTCACATACTAAAGGGCATCCTGGTTGCTTCCAACTTCTAGCAATTATGAATAAAGCTGTGGTATACATTTGTGTGCAGGTATTTGTGTGGACATAACTTTTCAGTTTATTTGGGTAAATGCTTGGGACTGTGTTGCTGGATGATATGGTAAGATTATGTTTAGCTAAGTAAGAAAATGCCAAACTGTCTTCAGAAGTGGCTGTACCATTTTGCATTCCCACCAGCAATGAATGAAATTCCTGTTGCTCCACATCTTCACCAGCATTTGGTATTATCACTGTTGAGAATTAGTTGTTCTAATCAGTGGGCCATGCTTCACTTGTAACATTTAACAAATAGCAAATTTGTGTTCACAACATACATTTCCACTACTTACTAATGTATACCCCCCCTGGTTATATAAGATCATTGCCCTACTTATTTTTCTTCCCATCTTCTGCCCCTCCAGAGTTCACTATTCTCTCTTCTCTCAACAAGTCTATAGCTGGTCATGCTTGTCTTGTCAGTTCACTGTACTCCCACGTTCAAGTTCATGTCTTGTGTTTGCCTCTTTGGTATCTAACAAAAACCCCAAGATGATCTTCCTTTCTCTCAGGACTCAAAAAGTGGCCTTAAGATGTCAATGACTCCTACTCTAACTCCATTTTCCTCAATGAGCCTCTTAGGCTTCTTTGTAATACTTTCTAATTTTCCAGGTCTACTGCCTATTTTTTGTTATGGAGAATTTCAAACAAACAAAAAACATGTAAAGAATAATGAGCCACCATGTACCTGTTATGCACCTCAGCAGTCACCAAAATTGCCAACCCATGGCCAGTCTTGCCCCATCCTCTCCCCTGTTCACTTTTCCCACTGTCGTTTTATTTTTGTAGAAAATCTCAGACATCATATTATTTTACACAGAGATATGAACATAACTTTCTTTCTAACATAAACTTAAAATGATTATCACACCTTAAATAATGACAGTAATTTCTTTTTGTCATCCAATAATCTAGACAATGTTCAAATCTAAGTTAGGATTCAGTAAGGTCTATGCATGTTGATTTGTTGATTTCATATTTTGTCTCTTTTAATTGATAGGATCCCTCTCCATCTTTTTGTCCTGTTGCAATTTTTTTTGTTGAAGAATCAAAGTAATTTGTCCTATATATTTTCCCATAACCTGATTTTTACTGATTACATCCCTGAGACATAGTTTAACATTTTCTCTGTACTCTTTATTTCCTGGAAATCAGTAGAACTTTTATACAAGTTTGATTTATTTTGAAATGGCTACTATAACTTAATTTTTTGCTTTCTGTTAATGCCAGTTCATTACTGGTTCTCTCCTAATCTAACCCTAGAGGTCATACCAGCATATCAATTTATGCTAATCCTGAAATCTTTAGTAAAGGTTTAGATGAATTACGTAAAGACTTTCACAGTGTTGGACATTTAATTAATGAGATAGCTGGACTAGAACCCTGGACTCCAGACATTTAAATCAAATTCCCTTTCCCTCTAAGCATTCTCTTAGCTTTGTGAAAGTAGCATGCTCTTTATAAATTTTAAATTTCCTGCAGCAGCAAACTGAGGAGTGCATTTGCAGATTATTTTCTTTACTGTGTAATGTAGTTGTAGTAAAAAAAAAAAAATTACTTAAGTACTGTCACTGCATAATCGCTCACCTTGTTAGTTCAAATGTTTGGGCTCTTCATTTTGACATCTAAATAGGCATCCTGATTAGGGTACTTGCTGTATGATCTGGAAGAAGTTACTGAACCTTGTTTCTCTGCCTGTCGGATGGGATTTCTATCAGTAATAACCTTCTGGAGTAGTTTTGGTTATTCAATAAAGATAATGTGTTGAAAATGCTTAGTACAATGCCTGGGGTATAATAGTACATGCTCAATACTATTGAGGAGTATGGGCAAGGGAAGTATTGTTAGAGGAAAAGTGAGGCACAGAGATAGGTTTGGGGGCTTGGTCTAATATTACATAACTGGTTTGTAATATATTTGTGCTTAAGGTAAGAGCCTGTCTGTCTCTTCTATCAGAGCTAACCCCATAAGTATCCCTAGATTTGTGAAAGCAGGAACCTTCTTAGGTTTAGGCTATGTAGAAGGAGCTGATGGTGAGTAGAATCTGAAGTTGATGATCACACCCACATTGTCAATTGCATACAGCCATACAGTCCGTGTTCAGCTACTCCAGACAGCTTAACTGCTTACCTTGGCCTCAGCTAGACTAAGATTGTTTCAGTTTTGTTTAAAAAATTATACACACACACACACACACATATATGCATACACATACGGGGAGGGGGTTGTTGCCAAAATATATCAAATAAATTTCTTTTTTTTCCTCCTCTGTACAAATGTTATAATGTTGGTACAGTGTGCTTAAGGCATAATTCTTTATGGTAAAATTTAAGTGATAGAAATAACATCCACTACTATTTGGCTACAAATTACAAAGGCACTTCATAGAGATATTTTTCCCTTTTGAACCATACTTATCAACTGGTACCATAGCAGAATTAAGCTTAAAGTATTCTAAAATTTTCTTCTTTCTTCATTTAAGCTCTCCTGTCTAGGTAGTAGACGCATGTACTTTTTCCTTCTTAGTACCTCCTCTAGTTTAAAGAGAGCATATTTTAATTTTCAATGTCTATTCATGTAATGACTAATTTTTTTTTGGTTAACTCACATATCTAAAATCATAGATTATTTGAAAAATAAATAATTTCCAGTCTGTAGCTTCTTAAATGTTGTATGCATGATTAGCAAATACAACTGCTATTGGCTTGCCGAAGCTAAAAGTTAAAACATGATGATAATGTTGATGTAGTTTATGACTTTTTATAAGCCACTTTGCCCTTTGAAATTAAGTGTGCCAGAATCGACATAGTATATTGAATAGGTTACCCTAATGTTTTTGTTGACTTTTAACAAGAATTCTATAAAGCAACTGTGAAGTGTTATTTCTTTTAGCTTTTAACTTTTTCAGTAAAAATCACTGAAGCAATCTTAATTTGTACATCTAATTCTTCCTTAACATTTAAGTACATATATTCCTTCATGTGCTTCCATATCTTATTACTTTATATTTTCAAATGCACACACACAGGAGGCTGAATCCATAAGCTATTAGACTTTCTTTGAACTAACTAGAATGCATTAAAACACCCCCCTCAACCAGACATCGTTACTTTCAAAGCTGATTCAGCCTTTTTAAAAGTAATCTTTGATTTTATAATAAGAGAACTTGTCACCCGTCAGTGCATGATGTCAGAATGACACTAGTGATTTCAGTAGGAAAAAAATGTCAGTGGTTAAATCTTTCTGGTCCACAGATAACTCTCCAGTTGCTAAATTGCATTTTAACATCATCTACAGATATTTAATAGGAGAATTGACAGTTGACAGTTGGGTAAAACTGTATCAATTTCCTGCAGTAATGGGATAATACCAGATTAACATTTAAAAAGACTTTAAAAAGACTATCGGAGAATTAAGAAATGTTGAAATGTCATTCTTAATCTCTAATATTTTGAACATTACAACTTATTTTGGTGTTTAAATTATGAAGGCTGTGTTGAATAATAACAATAGGAGTTCTTCCAGCAGCAGCATGTAGGAGCCTTTAAAACACAATGTAAAATTGAGGAAAATCATTTCCAAGCCTGGCACCAGCTCCAGTCTCAAGCCAGTGTCAAGGAACTCTGGAAAGGGTGTTAGGTATTTTCTGAGTAAACCAGATTGCCCATCTCTTGCAGCCAGCTACAGAAGGGAGGCAGCAGTGATAGATTTCCACGCTCACCTATTTGCCCAGCATCCATTTGCAGTATGAGGGAGAAGAAAATAAATGCGTCCAAAAATCCTGGTGTCCCAGGGGAAGTCCTTTTTTAAACTATCTTTTTGCCTTCAGAGAAATTTTTATGGAGCATGACAATAGCCAGGAGGGAAGAATGACAGGTGGTAAGGGAAGAGAAGTAGTCTCAAGTTACTAATGAGAAAAATAATAGAAAACACTAAAAAAAAAAAATAGGGCAGACATATTGAACAGAAGAATAATATTGTAATTTTTAATAGAACTCAATAATACACAATTCTGCATACTTTTTTTCCCCTCGCTTTATCTTATGGTTTCATCTTTACTCTCCATTTACCTCGATTTGTCAGTTCTTATTCTTATGTTATTGAATATATTTTTGTTAAGCTAGTTGCGTTAGCTTTTGTTTAGTTATACCGGGTTAATAACTCCAAACCTCGGTGCCTTTTAAATGACATTGGTTTACTTCTCTCTCATGTTACATGCCATGTGGCCGCTGTGATGATGTTCTATGTGTCTTCTTCATTCTTGGATCCAGGATAAAGGAATAACCACTATCTGGGACATGACATTTTCTTGGCATAGGAGAAAGAACAATGGTGGAAACATGAAGTGGATTTAAAAATTTATGCTTGGACATGACCTGAAAAAATAATATAATCTACTGTACCACCAAAATCATTTCTGAGATAAGATGTAGTATAGTAATATTAACTTTAAATTGATGTGTGTAAAGGGATACTATTAAGGTGGAAACTTAATAAACAGTGGTAAGGATGGTTTTAATCCATTATATTATTATCAAGCATCTGTTATATAGAAGACACTGAAAAGAAGCAAAGATTAATAAATGCTGGCATGCTACATTTAAGATGCTCTCATTTCAAAGAGGAATACAGCAAAACATATAAAACCAATATACATGCATCCACTGATAAGAGATGCTACTTTGCAGAAAGCGTGAGTTAGATAAACTGTCAACCACTGGATTCTGGAAATTTTAGGATAGTTTCTGTGTGAGAATCTATTTGATGATAATAGTAAAGATGATATACTAACGCATGGCTTTTATTGAGCATTTACTATATATCAAACACTTTAAAAATATGAACATAGTTTCACAACAAATATTTGGAATATGCAAAATTATTATTCTCATTTTACAGATAGGAATATAAAGACACAGACACGTATTGAGAGACTATTATTTATAAGGTCTTCTGAGCAGGGATTGATTAAGTGAAACACAAAAGTGAAAAGGTGTTTATATTCAGTTAACATAAAAGTGTTATAAATAAGATTAGCATGTGTGTATGTATAAAACTTAGAAAAGTTTCCATGCTTGCTTTCTTGCAATATTGTGAATGTTTCCATAGCCTAAGCTCAAAAGACATTTTCCAACAGATGCCATCAAAGGCTATTTGCAAAGTGATCTCAGTAAAACTTAGGAAGGGTAGAATCAATTGATAAGATGCTACATTTCTTTATGAGAAATATGGGGGAAAATAAAACAGTATGACTCTTGATGGTGTAAATAAATATTTTGATACCCTGTTACTTTCATTCTTACCATTAAAGTATAACTCTGTCATTATTTCCTGTTGAATCCCGCCTGCACTCTTGCCTTTATCTGTTACATGAATGCGGGGTAGAATTTTGAAGGGAAAAAATATAAGGAGACAAAGATTTCTACATGATGCTGTGTTAATGAACAAAATGTGGGCATTGTATCTTCTATGTGAAAAATGTAATATTCAGGAAAAACTGTGGTACAAATAATCATTATTCATTTATGTATTTATTATCCTAGGGGTCTTTTTGTAAGTATTCCATTGTTGTAAAGCAGTGAACGCTTTTCTCATTTGCAAATGTTACATCTCTATTGTTTAAAAAGGACCAATTTCTTTGTTTGGAACATATTGTCAATATCAAATATGTATGCTGAAAAACAGCAGACAATCAGTACCTAATAAATTAGCAAAAGCATCAGGGAATACACTACTGTTTCACAAACTGACACTGTATGGTGAAGGAAGATTATTTCTAGTAGTTTTTACAGATTTTTCTTTTTAGTTTTGTGTTAAAAATATTAATCTTAATAGGTTTTTTTTAACTCTTATATGATTCCTGTTTCAGTCAGAACAGGAGACCTTAAATAAGATTTTGATTTATATATTTATTTCATTTACCTCTGATAGAGTATGGATGAACAGTATTTATTTGTCAATTTTGATTTATACCATATGAAAATCATTGAATGATTTAGGATAATTTATCTAGTAATCATGTACAATTTTCTTTAAAAAGTAATTTTTGTTGAGATAAGAATTAACTGAAGAATACGTTGGATTCTCCTATATGAAGCACTTTGAAGGACTCAACATCACTTCTGTGATAATCTTGCTACTGTGTAACTTCGACCTAGTTATGAGTATATATCAAACAAATCCAAATTGAGGGATATGCTACAAAATAACTCTGACCAGGACTTTTAAAAGTTCCAGGGTTGGGAAAGGCAAAGGGCTGTGGAACAGTCACAGAATGGAGGAGACTAAGATACGGTAACTAATGCAGTGTGGAAACAGTTGGACCCTGGATCAGCAAAGAACCTTAGTGGGAACTCTGGTGAAATTTGAGTAAGATCTATACATCAATTCAGCCTACTGTATGAACTGTAATTTTCTGGTTTTAATAATTCTTCTATGGTTATATAAAACAGGAACAATAGGGGAAGCTGGATTCAGGGTACACAGGAATTCTCCATGATTGCAAGTTTTCTGTAAATCTAAAATATTGAAAAATATAAAAGCTAAATATATTTAACTTGGGGAAGAACATAAAGCCACAACCTCTGTAATCTGAAAAAATGAAGCATTATTTTTAGTTAAAGATGTTTATACCTCTGTGGAGCATATTTATGTCCACAATTTTAGTGGACTACTATGCAAGGCATCCTACAAAGCATGTATAGAAAGGAAACTGGAGAAAAGTTATTTTTTGATGCTGTTATGAAGACATTTTGACAAGTACCAATGATGACATTGTTAAACTCTAAAATTATGCAATATTTGAACAGAAATGTTGAAAGACACGAGTCACACCATATGATATAATGACTGAAGAGAGTATTTGAATCTGGGACTCATGGTTGCAGTGTTTAGAAGATCCAGAGAAACAATGTTGAGAATCTAATTCTAGTTTGAGAGTTTGAGGGGAACAGTGGTATACTGATAAGATTAGGGAGACTAATAGTGCATGCTTAGAGTTCTTGGGTATGAACATAGGGAAATAAATGTGGAATTAATCCAACTATGGCAAATTTTAATGCCATATTCATTAACACATTTAGCCTTCATTGTATAATTAGTCTTAACTGATCAAAAGATTTTGAGTGAGTAAGCCACATGATTAGTTCTGTGCCTCAGAAAGTGAATGCCAGTATGGAGTGAAATTTAGAGTGAGGCAAGATGGGTAGCCAGGAGAGCAGAGAGGAGACGATGGTGGTAATTCAGAAGCACCAGATTCATATACCCAGCTGTCTGCTAGACTTGTGTTAGGTATCTCAACGTCATCCTCATGTGTTGAAAACCAAGCTTTTGATCATATACCCCCAAACCACCTATCACACCATCCTTTCCCCATCTCAGTTAACTGCGTCATCATTCTTCTTACTTAAGTCAAAAACTTAAAGGTAATTCTTGATGGCTTTCTTTCCCTCTCTCTCTCACCCATCGTTTGATCCATAAGAAAATACTATTGTCTTGATCTTCAAAGCAATCCAAAATCTGACTGCTTCTTACCAGCTCCAATGCTAGTAGCATCCTGCTCCATCATATTTCACCTGGATGAATGAAGAGCCCTCTGACTCCCGACTTCTGCCTGCCCGTTTTATTCTCAATTCACCTGGTCCAGTGGTTCTCTGAGATTAATTAGTGTAAGTTATTTCTTTGCTCAAAACCCTCTAAAAACCTCTGATCTTACTCTGAGAAAAAAACAAAATACCAAATTATAAGGGTCTGTAAGGCCCTACAAAGGTCTTGATCTGACCTCATCTCTTGTAGTCCCATTCTCCCTCTTGCTTGCTCTCTGTCAGCAACACTGGCCTTCTTTCCTTTCTACAAACACTCCAGGAACGTTCCTGCCTCCGGGACTTGGCCCTGACTGTTTTCTCTGGCTGAACTGCCTTCCAAATGTCCTTATATTTCACTCCTTTTCCTCCTTCAGGTCTTGACTCAAATCGCTGTATAATTAAGGCCTTTCCAGGCCACTCTAAATTTGAAATCAACTTCCAGTTCCATTCTCCGTTTCTTATTTTCTCTTTAGCATTTATCACCATCATGCTTTATATAGTTTTTGATTATGTATTTTTTTTTCGCTCACACTCATCCAGTTAGAATGTAAACTCCATTAAGGCAACAGTTTCTGTTTTGTAATGGCTCAACACTAAATACCATGTTATAAATCGGTATTCGTTGAATGAATTTAATAGGAAATATTACCAAGCGTCAACCCAGCTTTTCTTATTAATGCACTCACTGAACAAAATATTTTGAACACCTTTTATGGGCTTGGACTTGGGCCTAAGAATACAGTGTTTTTTTTAGGATCTCTTAGGTTCCCAGGGAACTGTCATGAAAAAAGACATTTATAGTCCAGTGTTACAAGGGGAAGGGTAAAATCTGGGTTTATACTCTGTAGTTTCAGCTGGAAAATATCTCACAGCCTCTAATCTTACTTTTATTCTGCTAGCACTACCCTGTAGAAGCAGTAGAGCAAACGTGTTTATTTGTTTTACAGAAGTGACCCTACACTAAAAAGGAAAAAAATCAAGGCTCTGATCTTCAATTCTGCTTGAGATCTGAGTTATAAAATAAACTCACCTTTCTACTTCCAATTGAGGTGGTTTTCTACAAGGCAGGTCACCATCCTTGACAAGCAGTTTGGCACAATTCCTAATTACGCTTCTTCAGGCTGAAGTTCTGGCAATTCCTTCACGTAAGCAGACTGCTAGAGAGCGGGAGGGAGACACAGAATGAGGATACGTTGGCAGCGATTGCTGTGTCTCTTTCATTTTCTTCTGAATCAGTGCACAGCCCAGGGATCCCGTGAAGTAACAAAATTGGTTGTTTCGGTTTGTGGTCACATTCCTATCTCAACATATGCAGTTGAAATCTCCTGGGCATTTGAAAGTAGAGATTTGTGTTTTACTGGCAGCTCAGGATTATTCTGATTTAAATATCTAGAGATATAAAAAGAGGGCAAAAATGCCCCCACACAGTAGTTGTGTACCCGGTTTAAATTTATGTCTATATTCATAAAGAAGTGTTTGATTTAGGTTTTTTGGTCACTTTTTTCTAGAGGACTGAGATGGGGATGTGTGGGTGTATGTATGTTTTGTTACCAGGATTGAGGTGATATTACCACAGTGACCAAAACTATGATGAATTTCCCATTTATAAGAGTAATGATTGTACTCTGTCTACCTCCAAGGGGAAAAAATGCCTCGACAAATTCATCATTGTTACTCTTGCTTGCCATAGTTTATTCTCTTCTACATTCTGTGGAAGTTCTTTAGGCCCTGTGGCTTCATCAATCATAAGCTGTTTTATTATTTCAGAATCATATGACTGTATATCGTAGGCACGCTCAAAAGCCTTTTGCATTCCTCTACCACATAGAGAGAATATTTTTTCAGAGGCCAATTAGTGTTTTTATTAATCTTACCAACGTAGAAAAATAGATATTATATATTACTGATATATACTACAGCCATGACAGAAGTCTGTTGGAGTATGTGATCACTGCCAGTGGAGCAGGACTTTCCAGAGGCAGTGCAATGCTATTTTTATATTCAGTGATGATAATAAGTCAGACAATAAATGCAAGATACCTTTTTGTGAATTACCGGATGCTAGAATTTTGTAAGAGATTTTTATAATGCTATTCAATTATTCATTCACTCCTTCATTTTAGAGTTTGTCTCATAGAGAGTATACCCCCCCACATATATATGTATGTACACATAATACACATTCAAACATATATATTTACAGACAGGTATGTATATCTGTGTTTATGATATATGCATATATTATGTTTGAAAGTATATATAATATACATATACATATACTCATATATAAACATGTATATACACATACACATATATTCTATATATAATGTTTGTATATTACATATGCTCTCTGGAAGATATAAGGGCCATCCAGATATTTAAATTATTTTAATTGCCTTGGTGACTGTTAAGATTTATTGGTGGAAGAATTATGACCTTATGGATCACTGACCATTCCTCTGTTCTTGTGCAAATAAGAGAGAATTTCAGTGATACACAGTTAACAAAGCATGGTGTATTCTCAAATGAATTCCTATTGCCACCTCTTTTTTCAAGGTAAAGACATAATCTCCTAGGCAAAGACACAATCAATCAAGTCACTTGCTGGGAGTTAAAACAAACATCAGTCATTAAGCAAAATGTTTTCTTCAATATCTGACTGGTTTAAAAATTGAATTTCTCATGTAACTGTCCATTCAGAGTCTCAAAGATGATTCTTTGTTTTTGAAGAATATTCTTTATAGTATCAATGAAAACACTTTTGCTCTCTCAGTAGGATACCTTCTTCTCTGCTTGGCAACAAAAGTATGATTTTAATGATTAAATGATTTTAAATAATCATATTCCCTTTTGTCAGTCTGAGTCAGATGAAATCTTGGAAGTTACCAACCTCTTTCAACAACCTGAGATAGCACTTGTACAGTGGATAAGTGAGGTGGAGTTTATTCAAAGTTAATGACTTTCTGGAGACTTTGGGAGTGGTTATATTTATTCTCGGTGCACACCTAACCTTACAGCTGTCTCATTCTTGTCAGTACTAGCACTCTAAAATTTCACCCTGCTTGATAATCATTTGTCTCTGTAATTTCTTTATTACTGTTTTGCTTAGGAACAGAACAAAGAATCCATTTAGACCAGAAGATACAAAAAACTATGATGGCATAATGAAAAATCTAGTATGCTTTATTACTATATCATCTACGTATGTTTAAAAATACTAATTCATGTTATTTATCTAGTTTATTTGGATTTTCAGAATCCTTTCAATAACTAGGACATCTAATGTCATCTACCCAATATCAATCGTTCACATCCTACTTGACATTTGACGTATTTTCTGAAAAAAAAAATGTGATAGAGCATGAAAATAAGAAAGACCTGCTCCATCCCCAATTGTCACATTATCTGTTTGCTCTCCATGTGAAGTAAGTTGCCAGTTCCTATCTCTTTCACCTTCACAGTGTTTTTAGTCTCACTGCTTTTGCATGGTTTTGACCTGATTAATTCTTCCAGTAATTGTTGCCAAAGCTTTAAAGTGGCATCCCTGGCTTGGAGCTGTCACCTGCACGATCCAGCTGTGAGTTGTTTGATCTGAGGGTCTTGGGATCTTCATTCATACACCAGCTCACATCAGTCATTAGCTTAGGGCTACTCCCTAGGGGCTTTAAGTCTTCAGCTCCATCTGCTTCTAGTGCAAGTGGAAAGGACCACTCAAAGACAGTCAGGGAACGCCGTCAGGTCTCACAGTTGGAAGTCAAAGCAGAGTGCACAGAACTGCTCCCCTAACCTACTTATTGTGTCCAAAGTAATCTTAGTTTATATCTCTTCTGGAGGAAGATACAGTAGGCTACTGACAGTACACTTGTGACTTCCAATTTTTATGCCCTTTCTCATGCTTTTCTTGAATATGTTTTCATCTTTACTCCCAAATTCATATAGTCAAATGTTACCCATTTTTCAAGATACATGTTGTAGGCATTTGTGATTATATACTATGTCACTTTGTATCATAGCTTCATATCATCAACTGGCACAGTGTCCTCCTCTGTATAATAGAGGCTTAATTATTGTTTGTGGACTAATGGAGTGCATACCAACTTGTGAATTTTTCATTGTTCGAAGAAAACAGAAAAATTCAAAGTAAGTAATTGAAATTACTGCATTAACTAGATTTGTTTCTAGCAATTGATCCCTAATATCTAGCGGGTAGTAGCAATCAGTTTGGTCAACTACAATATTTAGTACTTCCAAATAACTTTCCATCATGAGGATTTGACAACAGAGATTTCTTAGAGTAAAACAATCTTTGGTTTGTGTATCTGTGTCCTATTGCTGCTGTAACAAATTACAACAAATTTAGTAGCTTAAACAGCACACATTTATTCTCATTCTGGATCTCACATGTCCTAAATGGATCTCACTGGGCTAAAATCAAAATATCATCATTCCTTCCTGGAGGCTCTAGAGGGAAATCTATTTTCCTGCTTTTTTCTGACTTCTAGAGGCTTCCTGGAGTCCTTGGCTCTTGGCACTCTTCCATCTTTAAAGCCAGCAATGACCTGGTTAAGTCTCTCACACTGCACAGCTCTGACATACACTTGTCTTCTTCTTTCTTTCACATTTAAAGCCCTTGTAATTACATTGGGATCACCTGGATAATCTAGGCATGTCTCTATGCCATAAAGTTGGCTGATTAGCAACCCTAATTCCATCTGCTACCTTAATCCCCCTTTGCCATGTGACATAAAATATTCACGGGTTCAGGAGATTAGGACGTGGATGTCTTTAGGAGGCCATTATTCTGCTTTCCCCATTTGGGATGTCTCACTTTTCCCATGTAACTCAGTAAAATAATCCTGGTCATTTGAATTTATCTGGTAAAATATTTAAGATATAATCCAAAGGCCCTTGTTGCTAGAGATTGAGTTATGGTTTTACCAAATGGAGTCTCATGTATCATTAAAAAATGGATATTTCATTTTGAAAGAGAAAAATTAGTTTAGAAAATTAGAACTTCTTTGTGTATGATAATAGTTTTGCTACTTGAGGTTCAGCTATTAGACTACTTTTAGCATTTCCAAAATCAATCTGTCACTTCTGTCATTATCATATGTGATTATAAAGTAAATTACATATACTAAGAACATTGAACACATTGTCATTTAGCTTATGGAAATCAGTGATAGAGTGTGGATATTATATATGTACTTGATTTCAGTAGTGGTTAAAGGACATTAGAATATGCTGCTCATCATTAGACTGAGACCTTACACGATAATCTGGAAATTGAATCATAGGTTAAACTTGTAAACTGAACACAAGAAGGAAATGTACACCATGGAATAATTAGAGAGAAAACTTGAAAACCATCTCCTAGAAACTCTTTGCTTTTTTCATCAGAAACAGCACTTTTTAGGCCTTGAATGCTCATGATCCACATCTATTCAAGATTTGCTTTCTATAATCTCCCTTTGCACGCCCCCGCAGCAAGACCCTTACACACTTGCGTCTTCATCTTTCATTCATTGTTCATGATTTGTATATTCCCAGTTCTCTCAGTCAAGAATGGCTAGTTGATGACTTCTTATCTTAGTTTTTTTCAATTTCTTGGAATCAAAATTGTCAGTAGTCAATCTGGAAAATTAATCTGTAAAATGTTAATAATAATTTGTCCTGTGGTTTCTCTCTATCACAATATAAAGAATGCATATTACCAGCTGCCTTCCAGAGAAGTGTGGTTGTAAAATGCTTAAACTAAAATTTTAAATCAAAAAGACTAGAACTTAAACAGTAATATTAGTGTATTTTTGTCTTCAAAGCAGTCATTTTGAGAGGACAAGTTCTTATTCCAGTGGCCCTGACATTAATGTAACAGCTTTTACCAAATCTGTTGTTCACCAAGCTGTTGCTAAAAGAGATTTTCCTCATTTCATAAATTCTATTCACTTTTGTAGCAATCTTAAATGCTTTCTGGGATGAGGTGGTGTACTATAAACATATATATATATATTCCACACTTAATTGGCAGCGAGTTCACAGTTTTCATTGAGTTGAAGTTAAGTGAATGAGGCTTTGTTTGTTTTTAGACTTGGACCCTCTACAGTGAAAGTTCCGTTCTTGTCTTTATATTAAAGTCCCTTCTTCCAGGACTAGCTAAAAGTTCAGTCTAACAGGAGCTCTCTGGTGCATTCATTGTGTTCATTAACTGCCTTTGTTTGAGACACCATTCATACAACAATATGTCCACCACAAACACTGAGAAGTAGATGGCTTTACACTGATTTTTGAATTTTAAAAATTATGGAGTTTTCTTATTAAATTTGGCATAGTGATCCTTCTCATGAGTCTTTCCTTTAAGTATCAAATAACACATTAAATATAGTAATTTCAAATATGCATACTTTTGAGTGGATTGCAAGTTTCTTACAAGCGAGGATTTTCTTATATTCTACCTTCACTCTAACGTGAAATTAGTAGTATTTTAGAGCATGTATTATATTTCTAGCCTCTTTATAAGTCATTATTTTATTATTGCTTTTATTTTTTAACATTTATTAACATAATGTGAGGAACACACCCCAATTATGAATGTAATTATACATAAACACTTCTTAATATATACATTAATATACAGATCTAATAATGTATTATAAACATTATATATTTATAATTTGTTATTTAATTTATTTAACACATCTACCCTCAACAATATTGCAAGTTATGTATTACTTATGCAATTTTACAGTGAGGAATCAGCTAAAAGAAGATAAGCAAATAAACCAAAGGCCTCTGAGCTAGGCAGAATTCAAACCCTGCTCTGTCTGACTCCAAAGATGGATGTAATTCCTTTTCAGTGTACTACACTGCTTGTACTTTTCCATGATCCTAGCACAGTGCACCCTGTTGAGGGGAAGCATATTTTGGAGTAGAGATATGATAGTAAATGAGACAGCAAGAGAAGATGCTGATTGTAACACCTATTGAGGTATCTTCTTAGCATCAAAGACCTAGAAGCCTACTGTAGGCCATAATCGGCATTATATTCACTTTGAAGGGTATAAAACAGGAACTAGCACCAAGTGTCCTTCTCCCTTGAGAGCTGTCCTTCCAGCAGTCTATGTAGCCGTCCCTGCAGCCATCTGAGAGTGCTATATTTTAACCATCCCTTCCTCACACACCCCATTCCATGGAACTAGAATCACACCAGGCACGTATGGGAATCACCCAGGCTTAAAAGACTCATTCTACAGTAGCCAACATCTCTTGTATCACATTTGTAGTCATAGCTTCTGGGAACGTGCCCAGTTGTTACGAGTCATTATACTTAGAGAAGTCCAAGGATATAACATCCAGAGCAGGCATTTATGGTTCATTTATAGTTTCCTCTAGTCCACAGGAGATTTACCTATCTGGGCTCATTTTTACCATAATCCTGCAGTATTATAACACATTTAATATACCACCTTTACTTATTTCCAGGGGTTCAAAGCTGGAAAGTTAACCAAATATCAAATTCTAATGCAGAAGGCCAAAGGGGTTTGGGAACCCTTTACCTCAAATAAAGAGTGGCATTCTTGAAAAGTAAATTTGGGGATTAGTTTTGTTATTGAGATGACAGGATTTGGGTGTGACCTCAAAACTTGAAAGCTGAGATGGGGTGAAAGTAAAGATCCTTGGGGTTGAGGTGATAAAAACACTGAGAAACCAGGGTATGAGATGGGGTACCTTTGTGTATGTTGAAATAACCAAAATGTGGATGAGGGAATGGGACAGTGACTCAGGCTCTAGAACGCTTACTGAAGAAGAGGAAATGACAAGGAGGTCTACATATGACTCTAACTTTGACGGAAGGTGGTTGATGAGGTCTGATGGCGTAAACTTCAGCTGAGCTTACTGGAAGAAGAAAATTTATTGCAAGAAGCAGTTGGGAGGAAGGAAAACAACTACTCTATCTCTAGTTTCCAGTTTTTATTCTCACAATTCATTGAAGTATTTTGAAATATTTGAACAGAGCTCTTCATTGGTAAGGAAACAAACAATACAGTTTACACATGAATTTCTAAATATAATCTTGTTTGTGTATGTGTGCCCAATACCAATTCTGCAGATTAGTTGTGAGTGTAACTAGGATTTGTAACAAATCAAACCAAGAGCAAGCGCACTGCTTGTGTTACTACAGCAAATAACAGGTTGATATGGGGAATGTTAATAAGTGTCACTGTAAGGAATAACATGGTGCAGCTTTGTTAATAGGTTGTTATTTGAGGGGATCTTTTTGATAACATAGTAGAAATGGATGTGAGTTCTAAGTCTTCCATTTTTTAGCTGCATGATCTTGGGCAATAGTTTACTTCACTAAGCTTAGGATTTAATCTAAGAAACTATTCTAAGAAAATAGTACACCAGTATTACCTGCCTCACAGGATTGTAATCAGAATTAAATGACAATGCATGTGAAGAAAACAGCAGGTGTGGTCGATGCTTAATAAAGGTTAGCTACCATTGTTATTATATTAAATTGCATTTTTTAAAGAAAAAATTAATTCCCTAGTTGGTTAATATGAAGAGTTAAAAGAAAGTCAGAAGGGTAATGTTTTCAGTTATTTTCTGAAATAAGATATATAATATTATAATGGCCAAAGTCCCATGCAACAGAAGAAAGAGAATAAATAAAGGATTGAAAGCAGAACATTTGTGCCCTTGACTTTAATTTCTTTCTTTGACCCTGAATTCTTTAGTTATTTTGCATGACCCTGAGGGATTCTTTCCTTATTTCATTAACAATGCTACACTTTTAAAAAGAATTTCTGCCACCCACCCCACTCCTACCCTAAAGGACTCTAGGGTATATCTCTTGCAAACACTTGCACTTTGTCTAATTATACAAAAACACAGGAAAGAATACCTTGTGTCCCAAACTCAATTCTGAATCCCTGAAAAATGCTGATTGATGACTACATTAGAGATACCCCATTTATCGGTTAGCTAGCATTGATCCTTATTTAGAAAATAGGCACTTTTAAGTTGGTAATGATATTTACCAATATTGGAATCTGTGGCGTCACTGTTCATGGAAAAAAAAAATCTTTCAAATGATGCTTAAAGGCTCCTCATCACACTTGGCACACACCTTTTAGAAATTTGTGTTTTTCTATTACTCTTTCATCTCGTAGATACCTGTCCCAAAGAATGAGCACCGTCTTCTACCATCTATCTTTGGGGTCTTGGATAAGTCACCTAATCTCTCATTTTCTCATCTTTAAAAAGAGAATAAAAATGTGTACTTCACAGATTGATCCTCAGGATTTTAACTAGATAATGCATTTTGAAATGCTTCTAGAGTGCGTATTACAGAGAAAGTGACAACCTAGTTCCTCCCCAAAGTTTCTCTGTATTAGTTACTTAACCACTAAAATTATAATTGGAGTTGGTAAAGTCAGTTATGTAACACCGTTTAACTGATGCCAACATCGTTGGTTTTCACTGGATAAATCATGTGGCACGTCTTCTTTTTGTAATTCAATTTACGTGGTAATTCTTTTCTAGCTCTCCTCTACCAGTATTCAGTCTACAGCTTGTGACACAGTGTACATGAATTTTGGTAGATGGTGGCTAAGTGCATTATATAAAAGATGCATTATTTACCAGATCAAAGGTCAATGTGTTCATAATTTAATGCAGCAAGGGTCAGACAGTCCAGAAATGTCTGCGAATTTCTGAAGTGACGTACATTTCTGAAATAAAACTGCCATTTTATAATGGATAGCACTTGGACTGGGTAGCCAAGCATACTTAGAAGATTTACATGGCATAACTCATCAGTGAGGCCCTCTATAAATCTACTCTGGGACAAGTTTCTAGATTCCATTTTTAAATACATCAACATTCTTTTCTCTTTAAGTAAGTCTTTCTCAAGGAAATTATTACAATATTGCTCTTAGGACCGAATGTCTTTGTGTGGTAGAATATTACATTTTCTGAAAGATTGCTTATTAATTTGGTAACTGTGATGGAGTCATTTTTCTATTTTAGTTTTCTTGGATATGTTCATAGCAAAATTACTGTCACTTTATAGTGAGGTAGAGGTGATAGTAACTTTACTGTGATATGGATACTGCATCTCATTTTTCTTAATGAACAATATATTATTGTTGTAAAATTTGTTCATTAGCTATGGCAGTTTTATTCTGATTTAATGTTGATAGATGGTTTTAATGTTTTATTTTATAATTTTGTGTTTCATTAAAGTATTTTCTTTAAAGCATTATGAATGGATTTCTTAATTTTACTAAACTGATAGTAATAATATATTGCTGATAAATGCTAATAATAGTAATTACCACTTTCTTATTGTGTGCCATTCCTAAGCACTGAGCTATTACATACC
Organism: Camelus dromedarius; assembly: GCF_036321535.1. Taxonomy (NCBI): domain Eukaryota; kingdom Metazoa; phylum Chordata; class Mammalia; order Artiodactyla; family Camelidae; genus Camelus; species Camelus dromedarius. The sequence continues at coordinate 92,458,330 of NC_087472.1, read as the reverse complement.
TAATTTCATATAATCATAAAAGAATCCTGCAAAGTCAGTATTCTCTCACTTCACAGATAACCAATCTTAAAGCTAAGTTAGGAGACCAAATTTCCATTATGCATCTTACATGATGAATGCATTCATTGGTTCATTTATCTGTTCAACAAATATTTATGGAGTGCCTACTATGTGCCAACAACTATGCCAAGGACCTTGAATAGAGCATTTAACAAGATAGACATTAACCCCGGCCCTCAGAGAGCTTCTAGTCCATGAGAAAATTTAGAAGTTAGCCAAGACATTACAAAACAGTGGAATAAGTGTTTTGGTATAGTCAGTGGAAGTTGCTATATGAGTATCAGGGAGACCTAGCCTGGGAGGAGAGAGGGCAGGGGCAGCCTCTTGCAGAAAGGCTTAAACAAGTCAATGGCCATGCTTAAGTGCTGCTGTGGAGTGGGGCAATAAGCTAGTTGTGCCGCAGGAGAGAAGGTCCCATATAGAGAACTCTCTAATCTGTAGTAAGAAAATTAACCTATGTTCTGAAAGCATACTTAATTATAGAAAGGCTGTCTTCAAAATAGGAACCGTCATCCAGGAAACAGTCTTAAATTGTAATATTCCCCATTGCTTGATGATTATTGAAGCTAATACATTTTGAGTAAATGCTTCCTATTGCTAGGTTAAAATGACTTACCCAATTGAACTTTGACAACATCTTTAGTTTACCTTTTATCCAATAAGTAAGTGAAAATGCTCATTTTTAACACTTTGCAGCAGCTTTCCCCTAAACCTGGAAAGGTTTATCTGACCCAAAAAATTTTTAAAAATCTCACTTGCATCAGATAGTCTTTGACATGGTGTACTGCAGCCAGTTGTAAATTTTCGTTTCAGTTGACAAATATCTGTTTAATTCCTGCAGAACACCATGAACTTGGTGTGTCAGGATGTGGTCTCCCCAAATTTTTGATCATGCAATCCTGTCAGTCAAAATATTTTTGATCAAGCACCTCAGCAGATGTCTTTCTGTCTGTTAACAAGAAATTCATATACATTACTATATTAATAGTTAATATTGAAAACCTAAATAACAGAGAATTAAAATAATGAGATGAACATAAATAGAAAAAAGTTGTGAAGTTTCTTCTCATGGCCCAGTTAAGCAAGTCCTCAGCACCCAGGGAGTGGGAACTCATTTTTCTTACCATCACATTAAGAGAGACAAGGTGAATAATCTGTTAATCTCTACCTTCAAGGAGGTAACAAGATGGTAATCAGACAAGTTCAGAAAACAGAATGCTCTGCTCTGTGGTATTTAAAGCTGGAGCCATTGTGGTTCAAAGTCAGAAAGGTGTTTTCAGGACTAATTTAGGTGTATATTTGGGCTAGGAAAAGGAGGTGATAGGCAACAAAGATCGGAAGGCAGCTTGGCGGTGCTTTGGAGCAGTGTTTCTCAAAATTTAATGAGCCCAAATCAATCAGAGATCTGAGCTGGGGCCCAGGAGTCTGCATTGCTAATAAACTGCAAGGCGATGTTTGTATTGCTGGTATGCAGACCACACTTTGAATAGCGAAGCTTTAGAGGCTTGTCACATATCAGGTGAGAAGTTTGTGCTTAATATGGTAGGCAGTAGGCAGCTTCTAAAGGTGTTCCAGCTGGGGGCAACATAATCAAGTTAAACTCCAGGCAAATTCATTTAGCAATAATTTATAGATAGGAAAGAAGGAGCAGGCTGAGACTGGAGGGAGAGAGATAAGTCTGGAGGCAATTACAATACTACAGGTGAGAGGTAATAACGCCTCTGAACTAGCACACTGGCAGTGGAAAAGGGAAGGAGAAGGTAAAATTGAAGGACATAGTAGAGGCAGAATCATCCTGAGAAGAGAGATAACAAACTAACACAGGTATAATATATAAAACGAATTAAATTGAAGGCCAGGGAAACTAATGGGAAATCTGACCTCTTCTGTTCATCTACTAATTTGGAAATTTAAATTTTCATAAATTTGAATACATATGCATAAATTATGTGTTTGGCTAACCACAGGAAAATTTCTGGTAGAAAAGATCACAAAATAAATTCAAAATGCTGGAACTGGACAACTGCTTTGAATGTGTTTATTTTCTCTGATCTTTATTTCCAGAAGGAAATGCATACCCTGGCAGTATGTGTCCAAACAGGCTCAGTAAATCTTAGTGATTGTCAATAGCACTATTGCTTTATCCTTTAGAGCAAATGTTTCCTTTTCGTCGGCTTCCAGGTGAAAAACATTAATGTCCACATAAACATCCCTGCAATTTTTGAAGTGTTAAGAGGGTGGAGGTGGCAGGGAGAAATGTATTTTCATTATAGGCTCTGAATTTTCATAGCTATTTTCTGCTATTTGGCCACGTCTTCCTCTGTGACATGACTTTATGCTGCACACACTATCAATTATAGAGAACACTATATTCATTTTACTTGTATGTGGCTATGTCTGGCTTCTGCTGGACGGACGACAAGTTCCTTGAGAGCCAGGACTGTGGCTTACTCATTTTGTATCCCCAGATCCAGCACAGATGCTGAATAAGCTCAGTTTTGAATGAATGAGTTATCCCAGAACTTAAAACAGATGTAAGCACAAAGAAAATTCCCTTTGGAGTGAATGAATAAGTGGATCAGTGAAAGAATGAATGTTGACATAGTCCTTAGAATGGCCATTTTCCAGATTCTGTTTTCTTTATTGCTAGATAAGTACCAATCTTATTTAACGCAAAATGTACAAGCAGTATTTTGCTCATCCATGTCCACATACTATAAGTACATTTCATACTATATGGTGACTTTGAAATCAGAGGCTAAATCTAAATTTTATTTATTATAGGCCAAAATTAATGTACTTTGCATTATAATCTAGTTTAAATATTAGTTAAATTTCTTTACATCAAATCAATTTATAATTTTTCACTCACATCAACTTTTTCATCATCCTTTCAAGTATCTCATTTTTCTTTTTTAAAAATAGTTTCATTATACTCCTTTATTGTTGTGCATGTGTGTTAGGAAAAACACTAACCTCTTTGTGGCCATTTTGTTGCTGTCCTCAATAGTGTAATGTGGGGATCTCTATCAGTGAGTAAAACATAGTTGGACAAAGGATTTTAGCTCTCAATTCTTTCTGCACTGTGTATGCACAGTCTCTGACTTGTGCTAGTAACTGGTTGGGTCAACAGGATATACATTTTTAAACTAACAGCTGACCCATCATTTTTGCTGAAGGCACCTTGGATTCAGATTGGTTTTTGTACTTGAAACCTGAAAAGGTTAGTTACTCATACTGCTGTATGGTTTCCACACTTTCCAGGATTCTAGCAGATTGTTTTAGTTTTTACTATTCCTTTAAATGTTTACATTTTCAGGAATCATAGATATGAGTAGAGCCTTGGAGACCATCCAGTTGAATCTTTTCATGTTAGGGATGGTAAAATAAAAAATTGATTGTCACTTTGCAAAGGTCACATAGCTGGCTATTGACAAAAATGGAGTAAAAATTAAAATCCCCCAAATCGCCAGCACAGTGATTTTCTCTTATGCTGTCCTACATCATTAAAGAATTTTATAGTTTTCCTGTGGCCAGCAGAGATGCTGTGTTTAATATTCATGCCTGATTTATAGTTAACACTCATTGGATCTGTTGGAAACCTATATATGACAAAAGCAAAAGATATCTTGAAGAAGATCTTCCTATATGATACCATGTGTCTTAAATTTGGACTAGAATCTTTTGAAACTCTCTCAGTTTATTAATATTCCGAAAGACTTACCAAATTTCCAAATTAATTTCTCTAAGTTTTGTCAATGAATGATATTTACTCGTGTGATACTTTAGTTCTAATCACTACACATTTTCTATATATAAAAATAACTGAATTCAAATGAGGATTTTACTGTTCAGTTCAGCATGAGAGTTTGTTGATCTAAATACAGATTCTGAAAATTGGTTTATGATTTGTGCTATCGTGTGTTTTTGTGCTGGAGGGCAGTTGCTGGTATGTAAAATATAACTTGTTCCTTTGATGCTCACAGTCTGTGGTGTTTCACAGGATAATGACAGATAATGCAAGGCTAGTGCACATGGCTCTTTTAATGCCTTCATTCTTGGCAGTAACAGATTGAATGAGGCAACCTTTTACACAGCCTATTTCATTCCATTTTCAAAGGAGGCTGTCGTGCAATATGTCATTGACTTTAATTCAACCTACTTACTGTCATAAAGCAATCTTAATGGCTTGAACAACCCAGAGCCTCTTAAATCTCCTCCAAATCTCTACTTCTGTCCATTTTCACTACCAACAACCTACTTCAAACCACCAGCACCTGAACATTAGCAGCTGCATCCACTCTTGCCCTGTTCAGTGCATTGTTTACTTAGGATTCAAGCCTATTTGTAAAAATACAAATCTGATCCATTTGTTCTCTGGCCTAAAACCAGTCAGTAATTTGCCACCACTCCTCAGTTCTTACTATGTTCAACAGATGGCTGCCTGATTTGTTTTCTTTCTCCTATCTTCACCCTATCCACCTCTCCTCTCCCCCTCGCTTTCTCAACTTCCACACTCCATGAAAACACATGCTTTGGCTTTGTTTTCTCTGACACACATTGGCCTTTGCACATGCCGTTTACTCTACCTGCAAAATAGTCTTTGCCAATTTATTGGCCGTGCTCTAAACAGTTATCTCGTTTTCATGAATTTTCAAACTCAATGTCACTTCCTTAGGTAAGCTTTTTCTCACTTTGAAAACTAGATTAGAACTTGTTATATACCTTCTAACATTGTGCAGTTCGGCTTTGTAGCAACGGTTATATAATTATCTGTTAATTAGTCTATTAATTTATTATACATTTGTATTGAAAGTTTTATGCTAAATAAGGCCGTGCCTCCATTGTTCACCATGGCATCATGAGAACCTGGCAAACTGTTTTCAACATGGTGGGTTCTCAATAGTATTTCTTGAGCTATTGCTTATCAGAGCTCAATTTCTACTAGATGATGAAATTAATGTTGATAAATAACATTGTAGGACAGTGGTCTTCAACATGGTGTTGTGAATTTCAAGGAACCCCCAAAAGAATTTATTAGTAAGAATATATTGGACTGTCTCTTCATTTTATTGTAACATTACAAAATTTTGGTGCCAATTTTGTATTTGGCATAATGTATTGATAGAGAATTACAGGTATGTAAGTTATATAGAGATAAATGGAAAGGGAGAATGTGTATTCAGTCTTCTTCTCTTCCTTCCTTCTTCTTTTCTCTCTTTCTTTCTTTATTCTTTTTTTTAACCTACATGATCACAAAGTCTGGAGATTACTGATGTAGAGGACTTTGACTTGTTTTTTACTTAATATATATTTACCCTCTATTTAATAAAGAGAGGTGGGCATGTCTTTTAAATTGCATTGTTTTGCCTGTGTTTCTACCCAGTTATTTAAAAATTGCTCCATTATAATTTGTTAAAAAATGTATTTTACTTCTTAAATGAAGGGTAGTGGACAAAACAATAACAGTTTCATATTAAAGGCAATCAGTTGATAGTGCTGTAAAATTGCATTACTCTTATTTTTGCCCTATTGTCTTTCCTAATCTGTGCTATATATGCCAGCAGCTGTAAGTGCTTAATATGGGGTGAATAAAAGACAATTAAAATTAAACGTCAGCCTCCCCACCTCACCTGCATTATCATGAGTAGAGTAAAATGAAATAGACCAAGAAATTAGCTTACTGGCAAATACCCAAATGGATTATTAGATGTAATGGCACAAATTTAACTAAATATCACATTTGCCTCTGATCTTTTAAGTTGAAATCTTCAGCAAAGGGTAGTTTTTTGGCTACTTTTATATTCCAGTGGCTGTTTTATTTCTTTATTTCTTTTTAATTTTTAATGGATTTTGTAAGCACTGCCTTAAGCTATAGTCATTGCCTCACTATTATAGAGGTTATTTTACTCTCATTTTGTGGTGACGTGTTTTAAACAGCAAGTCATCTGTAGTGAAAATATTATAGTGGCTTTATTTATTTGATTGACTTCTGTAAATTAGAGTTTCAGGACTTCCTTAAATACAATTAAAGCCAATATCTCATGTAAGAAAGAAGACAAAAATTCGTCAGGAAAAATAAATAAATCTTGAATGATTCTCTATTGAAAGAATAGATGGTCATTTAGTTAAAAAAGCAATTTCCAAATACCTGGTAGGATCTAATATAATTATTCTTACCATGGTTTCTAAAAGAATATTCATTGTTGCCTCCCTTAAGTTTAATGAAAATAATTACCAAATCTCTCTGTTATATAGAAACTGAATAAATAAACTGAATCATTAACTTGCAAACATTATCAGGGGTCCCAAAGTTTCACTAATGGAATTTTACATATTTAAATGAAACCATAAAGGGGTAGAAAATACGTGATAATATAATTATATTTAATACCTACATGTGGTTCATAGCAAAATCAAATGTCACTTTGAAACTTTGTTCCTATAATAATACTGGATAAACTATAAAAGGAACAACATAAATTATTCTCGAGAGTCCTTTTTGCACACTGTAGGTTGCAGCTAAAACCATATTTTCTGTGTAACCTGAAGCAACTCTCTTACTATAAAATGGAAATTCTATAAGGAATGCGCTAAGTTTATACTGTAACGTTAGTAAAAGAACACAATTCTGCACAGATTATATATAATTCAACAAAGTATTGGATAATGCTAATTGCTACATGGAAATAAAACATCTTACATTGAGAGTATATATTTTATGTTATCAATGATGATCTTTTTCCTTTTAAATACATGGCTGTCTGAAAATAGCCAATACATCTTGTCATTTTCTCATGCATTGCCACCCAGGACCTTCTTTATCTGACAAGAAAAAACTAGACATCACCTATGCATCTTATTCATGAGAAAGACATGGAATAGATGTTTTCTAGGATTTCTATGGGTATTTGACAAAGACTAGATATGTAGTTGAAGGCTGGTATTTGAGCTTATTTGGAACTGTATTTTCTCGTTTTCAATTTAGAAGTTCAATGTAACTACATGATATTGGATTATGCAAACCTCCCAAGGGTTGCTTGATGAATACGTTGGAAGTGTCCTTTAGTGGAAAAATGGGAAATATAATTAGTGAATATACAACATGCATGTAGAAGTGATTGGTACACAATGTAGCAATTTAGAAAATCAAATTGAAAAGTCACTGTAAGTTATGAAGAAGAAATGCATTAATATTTTTAACACCTTGATAAAATTTCCTTAAGGTCATATGACAATATAATTACTTTAGGTATTAGAGATATATATTTTATCTTTATGTATATTCAGATAACCTCAGGAAAATGCTAGTATTAAAAAAATCCTCTATCCATTGTACTAGATGCTTTAAGAAAACAAAAATACGGGTGATTATTAAGTCAGTGGTAGGAAATTATATTTAATAAAGTATGACTATGGTTTGAATTTTGTATGGATGATGGTTTATTTCCTGTTACTGAGTGTTTTCCCCATTATTTTGAAGTCATAGGTAAAGTTGAGAGCATAGACACTGGAATTAAAATGCAGGTCTGTGTGAATGACCTGATCTACTCTGGGTCTTAATTTTTTCACATGTGAAGTAGGTGTTGACTTCTTACTTTCTCAGCAAGTGGTAGGGATGGTGTCATGATTATTTCATGAAGTCCAAAAATATAAATCATGTACCCACCATATCTGGAGAATTCAAAATTCTAAGTTAAAATTAATTCAGTTGCCTTTATGTCAGTACGATAAAAGTTAAAAAAAGAAGCATTTCATAAAAGTTAAAAAAAGAAGTATTTCATAAGGCAAATGTCATTTTTGAAAGCAGGGTAAAGATAAAGCCTATAGCCATAAGAAAGCACTATCAAAAATTATGAAATGCATACATAGAGGTGAAGTTAGTTAAAATTTGGGAAATACAGTGTTCAATCAGTAATTTATTAGGCATGCAAAACTTAGAGTGTAGACATAGAAAAATAATTGTCTGAGAGCAAACTAAATACCATGTCTATGTTTCTAAATGTCAGTACAAATGGCAAATGGAGAGGGAAAAAAATTTATTTTGCTTACAGCATAGCACCGCATGCTTTTGAATGTTTATTGTGTGGGGCTTTTTTGTGGGTAAAATAGTCTTCTTAACTGAGAGAATATGAATTTGTGTTCAAATAGTGCTTATCAGGATGTTTTAAGTTTCTTATCAAAGTGAAGATAATGATTCATTTTGCCAATAATAACCTCAAGATGTGTTTAATAACTCAGGGATTTTTGTAACCATTCAACTAGTTTGATTAAATTCGGCTTAATAGCGCACATATGGTTCCTTCTAGCATAAAGAAAATTACTACATTTTTTTCTTTTCAAAAGGTTAAGTTAGCTGTATGACTGGAGTTTTTCCACATTTAAAGTTTCTTTAATACTATATAGGTATAGCTCAAGCCTCTTTACAGAATTTGTTTGGAAAGGGAATTGTGTGATCCTAGCCTGTATCCATGGTTTTCAGCCTATGACTTAAAGCAATGGTTCTCACCATGTGGTTCCTGGACCAGCAACAGTAGAATCATCTGGGAACTTGTGGCAGGTATGAATTCTTATTCTCCTCTTGGTGGTTCTAATACCTGCTGGAAATATATCCACTTCTTATCTGGTGTTTTTATGCCGTACAATAGTGTTGACATCAGTGAAGCATAACTTTTGAGGTGAGACTTATCAGAGAAGAGCATTGAGGCTTGTGTGATTGAACAGCAACAAGCCAAAAGAGCTGAGGAATCATGTTAAGAATCATTGGTGTCATTGGAAAGTTATTGGGTAACTTTCTTCAGGAACTCATTTAAACGATGGAGAATCAGGACCAGGTAGGGAGACATTGAAAGAAGAATCTATGGATTTGCTGGTAAACCCAACCAAAGCAGCTGGCTTGAGGTTACTTGTATCTCAAAAGAGGGATGGTTGTCAAATTCCAATGTACTTAACAATCCCCTAATTATTTCAAGTGCATATTCCTGAACCACTTCCTCAGATTGTGATTTAAGAAGTTTTTAGAAAAAAAGTGTGCTAAAGGATTGTAGGTAGGCAGAGGGTTTTACTCACATTCCCTATGCAAATCAGTATTATACTTTGTGTTGAAAAGCAACTAATTAAAAAATAAATAAGAAATAAAAATATTTAGGTAAAAATATTCTCAAGAGAGCTCTTTATTGTAGGAATCCATACATATGGGGAATTCTTTTTGTCAATTTCCAGTATCATTCACTCAATGAAGTAAACAGAGTCAGTACCTAAGGACTTTTTATAATGTTAATAACAGTGAATGAATGGCTACTGCCTCCATGGATTCTTAGTGTTCTGCTTTAAGAAAGAAACAGAAAATTCATCCATTTAGGTCCACTAGCTACCCTAAGTGAAGTTTTTCTTGATTGATCTGTTTGATTTTTTTTGACAGATTTGATTGTACTTTCCTTATTATTGCTAATGGTGATTACAAGGCCACTCTAGTAAATTTGCTCAAGCTGCCTGGAAGCTTAGGATACTTCAATTATCATTTTCAAGCTATGAGAGTAAATTGGTGGTAGAGAGATACACTGCAAATTTAGAACTATAATGACATATACTGTCTTTACAAAATGGTTTGGGCATGGCTGACAGTAACCAGTAACTCGAGATGTGACTCAGAGCCAAGGGGGGAAATATAGATCAAAAAGATAAATGAAATATATTAAAAATTTTATTTTAAAATGCATGTGGTATTTAGACTAAATTGTCTTATTCATGAATACATAGCTAAGTTATAGTGCATATCAAATGAAAGCTTCTGAACTATAGTAAGAAATAATAACCATCTTTACATGGGGAGTTGACAAGACAGTGGATGGTTTTATTTAGTATCTTACTATTATTTAAAACTCAAAACTTTGGAAATATATTTATAGTAAATATGGTTTAGTGATTTAGAATATTGGATATTTTATTCTAGTACAGAAAAAACCTCTCTGTTGAAAACACCTAAGGGTTGATTTATTTAAATTGTGGTTGATTTATTTACTAAATTCAGTTGGAAAGCTCTATACTAAGTGTAAGGAGGCATAAAAAAAATCCGGGAATCTCACCTTATGTCCCAAGTGAAGACCTCATGTTCAAAAGTAATATGAGTTGTCATATTGTGCTTAAAGTTCTCTATGATAATTAATTTTTAAAGAGAAACAATGGTGATCCTTTTGTCACAATGACAAGTCATTACTTATTAATGTTTTGAATTCAGGTTTGTTTTTTTCCAACTGCCTTATTGCAAAGCACAGTATGTCATATAAAATGTATGTCATATAAAATATATATCCAAGTGCTTTGGAAACTCTACCAAAAGCATTATGAGTGGGCTGAGTTTAATCAGTTTATTATTTCTTGAGCTTAGTGGCTATAAGTAAAAGCAAAATGCAGTTCAATAATTGAAAATGCCACATATTGTCCCCTGGAGCTTCCCATGAAGAGAGCCAAATAGAAAAATGATAGTTGCTAGAATTTGGAAACTACATGTGAGCAGCTTTTTAAAATAAGATTCCAGTGTATGTACCATGTAGAAATGGGAACGTTAAAATTTTTTTCTTGAAATAGTATATCAGCTCATATCATGCTTTTCTTTAGTTCTAAAACTTTAGCCTGCCTCAGAATTAACTGGAAGGCTAGATAAACACAATTTGCTGGCCCCAGACCAGGTATTTCTGATTCAGTAGGTCTGGGGTAGAGTCTGATAATCTACTTTTCTAACCTGTTCTTCGGTGATGCTGATGCTACTGGTTCAGGGACCACACTTTGGGAACCACTGTCCTAGGCTATCATAAGCAAATGTGAAACAAACAAAAAAGGCAGCTTCAGAGGGTTCCTCAACTGTTATAAATTTATTATGAATTATTACCTTTAAATTTTAAAGAAAAAATTTGAGCTTTTATGAGAATTATTGAAAGAGGAACTTTAGTTTAATTTTTTTTTTTTCCTTCTCTGGCAGTTTAACTAGGTGAAGGATCCATGCTTAAATCTGACAATCATATCTGAGCTTGCAAACAAAGACACTGCAGTTCTGTTTGTGGTTAATAGCTTTCTATATGATGAATGGGCATTAGTTTGAGAATGTGTGCACTTTCTGCTGTACTGTGATTTTCCCCTTCTGTCAGAGTCATCAATCTCTTGGCCAATGTATGTCTTCCGATTTCTGTCACTGACAAGCAGAAGGAGGCTGAACAGTGATCCACATGATGTTGATGAAGTCCAGAAAGCATGCCATTTCAGGATTCCAAAATGATTCCACATTTTCCTCTTGGGGGTTTAGGTATAATGGTCTTGATAGTTCCTGACTCATCAGTCTTTTTGGCATCTTTGCTCTCTTTACAATTAAATTGAAGGCTGGCACCAGCGGAAATGGGGCTCTGTCAAGTAGTATGCATCTCCCCTTGCATGAAAAGAGAGATGACTGTACAGTCAACTGAGCTGAATTCTGCTTCAGTGGAGAAGAAAAAGAGGAGAAACAGTTCCGCCGATTGGGGAACATTCTGTGATGCATGGCGCATTGCTGACTGTGGGGCTAAGGGTGCCTTTCTCTTCTTTTCAGAAAGAACAAAGTTGTTTTGCCTTAAATCACTTGTTTTACTGATGCACTTTGAAGATTTATTGAATTATCTGGTCATTTCAGTACATTGAGAATTACAATAAATACTCCTAACAAATGATTTTTCCTCACTACAGTTATATGCTACTTCTCTCAAACACTCTGATGCTGTCTCCAGTTGAATAGACCTATTTTTTTTACTGCAAAATTTTCATCAAACGAGTCTCTTCTTTTCCAGAGGAGAAGTGGTTAATTTCCTCTGAAATATACTTGCTTTTTTAATAATATTGTAGTCAGTGATTCACACATATAAACACACAAAATGCAACATTTAAAATAAAAACATTGTATTGTTTAACTGAATTAATATTGCTTAAAAAAGCACCCTCTCCCTAAGCAGTCTAAGCTTTGTATTTTGTATGTTCTAGGATAGTTAGTGTAGTAGTCAGAATAATGACCCCTCAAAGATGTCCAAGTCCCCGGAATCTACACTGTTACCTTACATGGCCAAAGGAGGTTTACAGATATTAAGTTAAGGATTTGAGATGGAGAGGTTATCCTGGATTATCTAGAAGATCTAATATAATCACAAGGGTCCTTGTAAGAGGGTTGCAGGAAAGCCTGAGACAGAGAATCAAAGAAGGAACTCTAAGTAAGGCTTTGGTAATCAGTGTTATTATTGAATGCATGCAGAATTTGAATAGAATCTGTTGTGACTTCCCCCCTTTTTAACAACCATAAAACATGAAGGGAATTCTCTTATGCATTCAGTAATGGGTCTTTATTAGACTGTATAAAAAGAGAATAATGTTTTTTCCTCATTGCTGACTAAGAGAGTGGATCTCAAATTTTAGCTTGCACTAGAATCACATGGAGGCCTTGCTACAACAAGAATTTCTGATTCAGTTGGTCCAGGCAGTGTACAGAACTTTGCATTTCTCACACATTCGCAGGTGAGGCTGCTGCTACAGATCTGGGGACTATAGTTTGAGAACCAGTGTACTGCATAATCCACTCATGAGCACTAGTGGTCCAGAACAGTATTTCATCTTTGAAGGTAATGGGAAAAAAAATGTCTCCTTTGGGCTTTGATCAAAGTAACAACAATAAAACAATTCTTTCTTTCTCTCTCTCTGTCTGTCTCTTTCTGTCTCTGTCTCTCTGTCTCTGTCTCTGTCTCTGTCTGTCTGTCTCTATTTTACTAACCCTAGGACTTGAGGCCCTTTCTTAAAAGTTCCATGCAATAGCACATGATACAATGGGGAACTTCACATGTAAGGGTGGTTGTCAGTGCAGTGAGAACTATTGTCCTTAAGAAAGGAAATAAACTGAGCAAGAAAAGGTAGTGTTTTTTATGAAGCACTTCTGAAAATCTGCAGATATATCTAAGACTTATTTTTAAATTTTTTAATCCCCTTGCACCCCTTTGAGATAGGTAAGATTTAAGTATTATTTATCCCTCTTTTTCAAGAAGAAGAGATTCAGTTATTTTCATTTTTTAAGGGAGCAGTGGGACCTCAATTAGGCTGTTCTTCCTTGTTTCCAAATCTTGTGCTCTATCAGTTTATCCACTTTACCAAATACAAACATATTTCCTTTCTTGTACTTTGCTGAATTGCTTAGAATTTGATTGTTACAGTGGAGTTTTAGATTCCTGTATCTTTATGTGGATGTATGTGTGTAAGTGTTCACCAGCACACGCATGCTCAAGTATATCTGTGTATATATCACATTTTTGTATGAAGCAAAACAAGAGAGGTTGAATACATGGTAAATGCATCCATATTTTCAGTGTGTTTCCTTCTTTGGACCAATATTATTACTGTAAAACCCCCCAAAACCCTCTGTATTATAATTCCACTGTGCAAGCTATTTAAATTCTGTAGAAAGGGTTACATGGTGATTAATGCATGAGCTCTAGAAACAGAGCTGCATGTCACTTGCTAATATGTGAACTGAAGGTGGTTAATTAAGATCTTTTATTCTCAATTTCCTCACCTGTAATGAAAACAATACTAGTCCCATCCTAGGGTTCTGATGAAGATTAAGTGAAATAATACTTATAAGGCTCTTAGCACATGTTATGTTCGTAACAATTACTCATTACTATCTCAGCCATTTCATATTATGCTCTCACTACTTGTATGTGTAGAATAGCAGTGCTGTGTCTTTACAGAGCTCCAAATGAATTTTTTTTAATTGAAGTATAATTGATTTACAGTGTTTCACGTATAGAGCAAAATCATTCTTTTATATATATATAATATATATGTTTCTTTTTCAGATTATTTTCCATTATAGATTATTACAATATCCAAATGAATCTTTTGTCTCTGAGAATATTTTGCTTTAGAATCTTAACCTATTAATAATTTGTATGTTAATAGTCTAGGTAGTACTATTACTGTTGAAAATAGATATGGATGTTAAGCCCCTAACTCTTCATATTGAAAGGTACTTTCTCTACTTGTACTTTGAACACCTTGATCATTTCAGCTAAAGTTCATTGGTGTAGCAAACTCTAGAAAGAATTAAATAGACTCATTTATTGACTCATTCCATCAAAGAATAATTATACAATGCCTACTCTGTACCACATCCTCTTTTGGGGAGATTCAGCAGTGACCCAAGCAGATAAAAAATTCTGCCCCTGTGACATTTTGTTTTAGTGGATTGATTGCTCTCAAAAGTGCATACAATAATCGTAATTATATTTATATAACTAAGTCAACTTTATCCCTTTTTCAGATTTTGACAAAAATGCTTTTGAAAAAAATTCTCATAATGTAAAGCAGGTGCAACTGAAGAACAATTGCATTCATTTTTACAATTTATCTAGGCTATTCACCATTTGTAATAAATTAACTATAAGTGATTTTTGAAATCTAAAATCCCAAACACATTAAATGACAGATTTTGAGTTTATAATTAGTGTAATGGCCATCAACCATTTTTGTTTCAGCATCCATCACCTTCCTGTAATAGTGCCCAGATTTTCCTCCTGGAATCCACCAGGGCCCCCACTTCTGATTTATTTGCATCGGATATGGCTAGATCCTGGGATTGGGCATGGAGCATCTGACTTTGCCCTAAGATGCACACTAGAGTCATCCCCCAAGCCTCATTGATTAGTTTGGAGATAAGCATGTGCCTTAAGTTGGCCAATGAAGATCAGTAAAGTTTACCTCCCTGTTTTTGTTTGAGTGATAGAAAATCCAGGTGGATTTGAAGCTGAGGAGCTGTAAAGCTAGAGCTGCTGCTGTTTGTATGATGTGAGAATTAAGTCACTCATGAGGAAGAGCAGAGCTCAGCCAAGTCCAGAGACAGAGAAACTGAATCTGGCACCCTGCTTTATACCTTTGGTTTAAGGTAGACCCACCGTAGGGCTTTGCCATTATGTAACATCCAAAGCAGAACATTTTATGTTGGTTAATTTTTAGACAGGTGGTGATACCATTCCAGAAGTGGCAGAGCCAAGGTGATATGATTTTTCTAAAATGGTGTAAAGGCCTTTGTAAAATTGCAAAGAAAAATGAAGCAAAATCTTTCTTTGAATTACACATATTTGAATTGCAGGAAAAGCAATATACACTAAACTTTGAAAAAATATTTTGCATGTTCATATTAAATGAAGTTAGGCTCTAGGTTCATGTAACTAAAAACAATTTTTTCACTTTTGCCAGCTTCCAAAGGAACATTCCAAAATCATGTGGATTGTGGGACAATGCTGTGTCATTAGGCAATAGCCTACATATTACAAAATTTTAACATATGTATCCTGTACTGCACACAATAATGGTCCTCCAAAGATGTCCATGCCCTGATGCCCAGAACCTGTGAATATATTATCATATATGACAAAAAAGAATTTACAGATATGATTAAATTAAGGATCTTGAGATGGGGAAATTCTCCTGGATTATCAGATTGGGCCCAATGCAATCATAGGGTCTTTATAAGGGAGGCAGGAGAGTCAGAGTCAGAGAAGATGTCATGGAAGGAGAGGTCAGAGTGATGGACGACCTTGAGGCAGGGAATGTGGGTAGCCTCTCGAAAGTGGAAAAGGCAAATAAGTGGATTCTTCTGTAGAGCCTCTAGAAGGAGTGCAGCCCTGCCTCCCTACTTAAGATTCCTCATCTCCATGACAGTAAGATAATAAATTTGTGCTGTTTTAAGCCAGCAGATTTATGATTATTTGTTACAACAGCAATAGGAGACTAATACATGTTTCAACCACTAAATGTCAGTATTACCTACCAGTCAACATGAAACAAAAAAGAACTCAAATATTTCTAAGGTGTGCACTGTGGGGATATACTGCTGTGGTCTTCCCCCTCTTCTCAGTCTCTTCTGCTACCACCTCACTTCACACTGATCATCTCCTATCTGGGCTAATGCAGTCTTCTAGCATTTCCCCACTTTTCACATTTTCATACTTCTGATCCAGCCTTCCTACTCTGAATTGCCAGTATATTTTCTCTCAAATCTAAATCTGATTCTGTTTTTCCTTTGCCTAAGCATTCTCATGGCCTCCGAAATACCTATGGAATAAAGTGCAAGCATGATCATTTCTTAGACAAAACGCTCCGTGATCTAGTTCTAGATTATCTTTCCAGGTAGCCCTTTTATCACACCTTTATCCCTTCTGTGATCCAATCTGTCATCCCCAGAACATGTGAGACTATTTTCTAGTCTCCGTCTCTTTTCTTAAGCTTTTCCTACTGTCTGAAGTACCCCCTTGCATTCTCAACCCCATCCCCTTCAAAAAAAAAAAAAAACTTTTCTCCCTGTTTTCAAGACTCAAGATTGTTTTCAGGGTTTTAGCTCAGTGAAACTTTGTTATTCCTTTAATTAGAACTGACCATGTTTTTGAGGCACCCATTTCAGCCTGTATATATTTCTCTTATAAAATACACACTGTCACCCTGACTTGTTTGCATTTCTAGTTCCCATTTCTAGACCACGAGTGCCTAAACAGCAGGAATGGTGTTTTACTAGTCTGTGTGTTCCAAGCAACTAATACATTATCTCAGAGGGTAGTAGGTGCCTAATAAAGATTTGGTGAATGAATTAAATTAACCAGTGCTCATCTGAACCTATATGATGACATTTGATGGATGTCATACCTTGATTTAAGCTGTAAGAATTGATATTTAAATTATTATTAGGCTAAAGTTTGTTTTCTGCAAAGCACCACCTAACATACTCCTATAGAATGAAACTGAGCCATTTAAGTTATGTTGTCTTCATAGGAACAGAGATTCTATTCTTCTCCAAGTTTCCTGATTAGCACTTTGTGAGAACACAAATAAGATAATGTTCTCATGTCAAATTGAACTACATAGATCACTTCCTATGACTACACTGGACTTAAAGCAGAAGAAAATTTTGTTACTATATATACGATGTGTTATGGTGTTCCCAAAGCCATCATGATTTTTTATTATGCCATGAAGGTTGAATAAAGTATTTATGGGGTTAATTGTACACTGTTAAAAACCTGTCATCCTTACCACTTTTAATGATACTTTTTAAATGATCATGGGTAATTTGTGACTTAAAAATTTATATTTTAGGTGTCAAGGCAATAAGAAAAGCTTTTTGTCAAGTGAGTCACTAAGTAAAAGTTTGCATTTATCATTCATAAAATTATAGAATATTAATGGACTGGAAATATTCCTTAGAGTGCTCTTCTTAGATAAGCATGGTGGTAAATTTCTAATGGTGTCTGCATTCTTACATTTTGGTTTCTTACAAAGGAACTTAATGGCATGGACTCTTAACCTGACTTTATTTCTAACTTGCTATATGACCTTGAAGGTAGTTACTTACCTATGCTAAGCCTCCCTTTCTTTAAATCTAGAATGGGAATAATGATATTGATAATCTCAAAGGGTTATTGTAAATATCAAATGAAAATGCAGGTAAAGCACTTACCACAATGCCTGGCTTAAAGTAAATTCTCAATAAAGATTAGTGTAGTATCATTATTAGTTCTGGATCTCTATTGCTTTATTGTTTATATTATAATGTTCTTCACTTCGGACACATTCTATGAATACTGCTGACTCCTTGCTACTGTAAGTCATAAAATATAATTAAACTATAAACCTCCTTCTCAGGGTGATTTACAGTGTAACAGAGGGAGATATTACACATCCAAAACTAATTATAAGAAAGGATATGATTAATTGCTTCAGAAGGTAAAATATGTGACAGGTGTATAAAGAAAGGAGAAATGACATTCACCAGCTGAGCTCAGGTATCAAGGTCATGGTGGCAAGAAAAGGCTGCATTTAAATATTTAAGTATGGGTCTAATTTTGACTGACACCATAGAGGTTTTCCAGGAAAGGAGCAGGAAATGACTAAGAAGATGGCGAGTGGAAGTACTTCAATAAAATGAATAGTTCCAGTTTTAGTCCAAATGGTCACTCTACTGTTAGTTTTAGCATTTTTGCCACCTGCATCTCTTAAAAAAAAAAACTCAATGTTAATAGACTTTTTCTTAACAGTCTGCAGTAAACTTTAAACATTTTTCAAGTTGCCATGTGGAAATGTTTGTTTTCATTCACAGAAATTTATGGCACATACAAAATATAATGATGCTATAAAAATGAGTGATTGTCATATCCATTGTTTAAAAAGCTAGGTACATGCAGCAGAGTTGAAAGCACTTAAGAAAAATACTGGAATGAAAAATGATGTAATTGGCTTCATATGGCTTCTTTGTGACCAAGTTGGACAGAATGCCTGGACAATATAATTGGTTTTGCAGAAGTGAAATATCAGGATGCCAGAAAATGACTTGACACCAGGAGTACAATCCTTTAGTCCAGTCTGTGACAAGGGCGAGGAGCTCTACAATAGTGAAAATATTAAGGAGTCATCTTAGGTTGGGATACCCTAGACCCGAAAAAAAAAATACTGTATTATATATTTGTATGCATGATCAACACTGCCATATAAATTTTTTTTAAATACCCATTTCATAGGTAAAGAAGTTGCAACAACAAACAAGTGACAGATTAAGAATTTGAAGCTTATTCTGTATGGCAACAAAACATTTAGCCGTTCCATTCTTCTAGACTGCAGGATGTAGCATGCTGCTTGGCTTATAAATTGAAGAGTGATTGAATATTCTATGGAAACATTTAGTGATCTTCTCAACCTTCTCCTAAGAATTGTGACAACTTCTGAGCTGTCTCAGGTTTGACCCTATTTGCAGGCTAACAAGATGCCCTACTACAGGTTCATGGTTACTGGCAGAAGACATAGACTCCGGGGTCAGAGTCTAAGGGCTTTATTACTTGTGGCAATCGCAGTTCTCCAAACCCCAGTTCCCACAGTGTGGCATAGAGAAGGCCAGATGACACCTATTTGCACAGTGAGTTGCATTATAGGAGAGGAACCCTGTATTTAAGGGAACCGAATGTTTTACACTGAACAGTAAGCATGCCTGCCCATTGCTCAGAGGGAGATGCTATCTTTATCTTATAACGCTGTTCATTGTACAAACATCTTTAAAAAGATAGTCTGAGACAAAGTACCTCTGCTCACAAGATATACAGACATGTGAAGGACCTCTGGAGAATGTCGCCCAACACCTTTCATTTGTATAAATGCCTTCATAGGAACGTGGTCTCAACCAATTCCATCTCCCCTTACCCCTGTCTTCATACTTTTGGGCTTAGATGCCAGTTTGCTTCCTTATGGAAAACTCTAGCTGCCATACAGAGGTACTGAAATTGACCAGCCTGAAACTGGAAGCTGACCATAACGGAATAGAGCCTTTTCTGAAAAGGTGGTCTAAACTGCCCTCTAGAGCCCTGCTCTGTGGTGTAGTGCTGAATCAAACCAAGTAAGTGCAGTCCCATACACATTCCTCTCTCTGTAATTGCAAAGTAAGTGCAAAGTTAGGGTGGGTAATCCGGCTCCTGTTGAAACTAGAACAACTTTCCCAGGAGCCTACAATGCTTACACCCTCCATGCCTGCAATTGGAATCATTGTTCTTCCACAGAATTACCTCTTTTTCTTTACAATAAACTTCCATTCCTTTAAGCAGCCTGGTAAAGTCTCTTCCTTTGTGACTCTGAGGAATTTGACTGGCAGGATATATTTATCTTCCTAATTTTAAAAGCATTTAATTACTAATGATTACCGCCAATGTGATTTTTTTCCCCTAGTGCACATTAAAAACTTTGAATCCCATTTTCTGTAATAATTTAAATCAATCTGGAGGGACAGAGTAATTAATTATCTATAATTTCTCAAAATAGAAATGCTGAAATTATTGAATTGAAACAGAAATCTAGTGGAGAATAAAACCGAAATGAATAGGATTGTGTGAGAAAGAGGGGTGCAGCAAAATTTAAATTTTCCTAAAAATTGAAAGAGCTGTTAGTACTATAATTGAGTTTAAAAATACACTATTTGAATCAGTATTTCAGTTCATGTTTCCGAAAGCACTCTTTTCCCTTGAAATGTAAGAGTACTGCTTGTGAAGTGTTATTACTGTAATGGGCTTTGTATACAATTGTGAGCCACAGGAAGGGAGCTATTGAGAAATTGTGGGGTTTTTTTTTCCACTTTAGTTCTTGTCAGTATTAGTTGAGTTTAGATGCTCTGTGTTTTTTACTTGTCCAATAAGTCCACCTTCTTATGAATTTCTTTACAAAACTTCCTTGGTGTGAATGAAGACAAAGCAAAACAGGTGATATGTATATGCATTTTCCAATGTGCAGTCGTGTAAAGGGGCTGGCTTTTGGATTCAACCACATTTAAATTTGATACGTTCTGCCTGTATTAACTATAACACGTATGTTTGTGTTTGCACTGAATGAGGAAGGTTTAAATGTATTTGGCTCCCTTGCTTATTTATATAACTAGTTATGGTGCACATTAACTATAAAGGTGATGATTTAATAGTTGTAAGGAATAAATAAACAAACCCTACTTATATAATGCTATCATAGAGCAACGTTACCTCCTACTTTTTTTTTTTTTTTAAGACTATGGGGCTGTTCTTACTCAGGCTCTCCATGAAATGTAGTGCACATCTCATGACCCTTTGGATCACCTTCAGAAGGTAAAAGGCCTTCCTCCCAGTAATGTGTTCAATAATAATCAAAACTCTATTTTAAAGTAGTAGGTTCCTTCTCCATATCTCCTCTTTCCCCTAGTGTGGCCCAGTGGCAAGCTGGAAGGTGTGGTTTGTTTTCTTCTTTCTCTGCCATGCACTTTTATATATTTTCAACATCTTGCTACCTTGGTTTTGGATTCCTCATGATTAGAGTGCAGGGAGGAATAGAGGTATGGGGAGCAGTAGAGTATTTACCTCACTGGCACTGTGGTGATGGTGCATAGACGTTTTCAGAGATACCACCTGTTATTTCCCTCTTTGGGGTCAATTTTCATCTATTCCAGTCTCCTCCCCCAGCTTCAAGGCATTCAGTATGTCTTCTCAAGCCTTTCTGCTGAGGTCTGTGGCTCTCCCAGACATTCCTCTTGGTCAGGACCTAAGATGAACCTACATTAGTTCTTAATCACACACAGCTCACCTCTTGTCTGTTCATGTTCCAATAAAGTCTGGGATCAGTGCAACAGTCATCTCTTGTTTGGCTATAAAACTCCTACTCAGCTCTAAGTCAGATAATGGTGTATCCTTTTTTTTTTTCTCACAAACTGAAGGGTGAAGGTTTTCTCTTGACTCAGGGTGAACAGGAAAACATTTCCAACCCCTGCACAGTGGGCTTAGCTCCAAAGCATACAGACAGTTGATTCAAAAGCTCTTTCTTCAACTTTTTACCTCTTTATTCCCTCATATGTGTGAGTTGTTAAGAGACATAGCAGATGGAATGTGTTTTGTTCTTCAAATGAAACTTAAAATTTAAATCTCATTATAATATATATATATATAATTTAGATATTATCTCTTAAAAACATGCACATACACTTATTGAAACAAGGCATCTGACTTTGGTAATATGCATTTAGTGGACCAAAGTTTTCTTTACTGTGAACTCATTTACTAGATGAAGTGATTTTCTACTGGATAGGCAATTACCTATCTGCCTTTGAATTCTTTATTACAATAGATAGTTACTGTCATTTCCTTTTGTAATGTACTAAAAAGAACTATAGACTAGAAAACAAAATAACATTACAGTTGAATGAACGACACAGTTTTGAACTGTGTAGGTCCAATTATAGGTGGATTTAAAAAAAATAGTAAATACTACAGCACTACGTGGTCTCCAGTTGGTTGAACCTTGGATATGGAAGAAATGCACATACACAAGGCCAGATATAAGTTCTATGTGGATTTTTGTCCCCCTACACTGTTAAGGGGTCAATTTACTCATTCTATATAAATTGAAAAATGGTTATCTTTTTCAACATTAAATGTCATTATTCTTTTTAAAATTTCATTAGTAAATAAATGTCACTAAATTTTTTTATTATTTCAAGCTAAAAACATTAACTTTTTTTTTAAAAAGCTATTTTCCTGTGCTTCCACTGATGATACATACCAAATAAAATGTGATTCTACCAAAAATACTGAGGATACTTATTATAAACTCATTATATTAAGACAACGGTAAAAAATTATATATAGCAATCTATTTTACTTTATCATTGTCATAAACCATTGGGTATATGATGTATATATGAGTATGTTACATTAGATTCATAACTTACTGTCTGTATTTTTTTCTCATAAGGAGAAATTATTAGAAAAAGTGTGGTGAAAGTAAGGTAGATGAAGTTAATATGTTAAATGCCTATAATATTAACAACACTAGCTATTTAAATAAAAAATACCTAACTTCAAGAACACTTTACATGCTAACCAAAATTGATGATTGTTTTTGGTTGCATATTCTACATTTATATGATAGAATTTGTAACAGGTAGCATGCTTATAGACATTCATCTTAATACAATACAGCTGGAAGGAAAGTTGAGCGACTGGAGATGGTTGTTCTTGGGGTTTTTTTGTTGTTGTTTATTTATAGGTCACTTTTCTATAAAAATCCTTGCTACATGAATGTCACTGATAATCAGATCTTCTATTTCAAATTTTGTGTTAGTTTTTTCCAATTGTCAACAGTGTTGGTATTGACAAGTAGAAACTTACAGGTAAATTGAACTACCAAAACACATTAGTATTTCCTACTAATCATTTAAATTGCTAGTGATTAAACTAAGTGTTGTCTTATTTAACACAAATTCTCAGAACCCCCACATTGCCATCTTCTAAAATAAAGCTTTCTGTTCATTAGTTTATAAAGTCACATTCCTCAGTAGAAAGTGTGACAGAAAATGGAGCATATAATAACTCTTTCATTTAAGATTTTGGCAGACAGCAAGACAAATAGCCTTTTAAGAAAAAAAAAACATGGAAACCATGCATGTATTGGGAATCTAGGAAAAATTGTTCCTTTATGGAAAGACAAGTCAATTAAAATATAGATTTTTTTCTTTAAAATGTAGAGTATTAAAAGATAAGGACAGGTTGGAGGTGGGTATGAATATACAGATGTAGGACAAGGGATTTGGTTATTTGATGGAATAAAACAGTCTGTATATTGATTGTGGTAGTTGTTACATGAAACTATACATATAATAAGATTGTTTAGAACTATACACACACAAATGCACACATACGCACAAATGAATGTATATAAAATTGTCAAAACCAGAATAAAGTCTGTAGATTATACCAATGTCAATTTTTTGGTTTTGATATTATCCTAAAATTACGTCAGATGTTGCCATTGAAGGAAACTGGGTGAAAGGTACAAGGAACCTCTTTGTATTATTTTTGCAAGCTCTTTTGAATCTGTAATTATTTAAAAATGAGAAGTTAAAAAAAGCCCTCTTGAATGTTTTAGTTTCCTGTACTTAACCAAAGTCATAGTTTTTATTTCCCTTAAGAGTTCTGAGTGTTTTCCACATGAGGAATGCTCAAAATTAAATAATGACCTGAGATATTAGTTACAATATTAATGTCAAATATATGAAAATAGATTGAAGAAGCATTTTTTAAGAAAATCACTGGACTTACTGGACTGAAGTATTATGAATCAGGTTATGAAAGAGAAGTTATTACTGTATACAAATTAGAAAAATTTATTATGATGATTTAAAAAATAAATCTGGCCATATAAATGCTTCATTTCTTCGTGAACAACATCATTTATATTTGTGTCATTGCTGGGAAAGGCCAATATCTCCCTTTTTTATGGATTCCAATAAAAAAAAAACTTTAACACAAAAGAACTTCTACAACTGATTAAAATATCAGTCCTATATGTATGGACTATCTAAAGCAAGTAGGATCTTGAGATCCAAATTTATTCATTCATTCATTTACAAGTATGTACTGTATATATACCACGTACCATGTACTATTGTTAGATGCTGGTGGTATATATAGCATTTAGGGGGAGACAAAAGACATGTCCTTAAGAACTTGCTTGCTAATCTGGGGAGATGGGAAAATGAATACATATGTTTCCAACAAAAATATCTACAATTAGAATATTTAACCTATAAAAATTTGCTTTAAAGGTGTTAATATTTAATAAAGAAGGAAGATGAATTACTTAGGTATAAAATTATAGTAATCGTATTTAATACTAGAGCCCAGAAATGTAGTATTGGCATCATATTTAGTATTGAGGAGATTTCAGGGGTAGAGTCTGCATGTCTTTTTTTTTCTTCAATATGCTCTATACTTACTTACCAGAGGAAAGTCTATGTATCATTTGAATACATTATCATTGATCTTTTTGATCACTGCTCCTATAGAAATGAGCCAACCAGTATTGGAGATTAAGTCATACAGTCACCTCAATTTGTAGGCAGGAAAGCTAATTTGTAGTTAACTTGCCCAAACCCATGTAATCAACAAGTAACAAAGATGAGTCTTAGTTGTGGTTCTTTGGTTTCAAATCCAGAGCACTTTCAGGCTGGTAAGAAGTATGTCAGTATCTTTTGAAACAGTTTTAGCACAACACTCTCAAGTTCATTCTCTCAGAGTCATTCATATATGTTTTCTACAAATATTTATGGAGCACCCTCTACAAGGCTAGGGGTAAAGACAGATATTGTGAAGATTCAGGCCTGGGTTATGAACTTAACTCTTGATTGTCGAAGTAGAGGGAAGGCATGTACGCAAATGATTATGGTAGAAGTTAGAAAGTGGTCAGTGCTATGAGTGGGGCACAAAGTGCTATGGAAGATGATGGAAGTATCGGTGACATCCATTTCCCGAGACCCAGGAAGGTTTCCCATAAAAAGTGGCTTTTCTTTTAGGCACTGAGTTGGGAGAATTTTGACGGTGGAACCAACCCTGAACTTGGGTTAAATACTTTTACCTCTGCAACATAGTAAGTATACCGGCCTTTATTATGTTGAGGTATGTCTTGTCTATGCCCACTTTCTGGGGAGTTCTTACCATAAATGGATGTTGAATTTATCAAAAGCTTTTTCTGCATCCATTGGGATGATCATATGGTTTTTATTCTTCAATTTGTTAATGTGGTGCATCACGTTGACTGATTTGCAGATATTGAAAAATCCTTGCATCCTTAGGATAAATCCCATTTGATCATGCTGTATGATCCTTTTAATTTACTATTGAATTTGGTTTGGTAGTATTTTGCTGAAGATTTTGCATCAATGTTCATCAGTGATATTGGCCTGTAATTTTCTTTTTTTGGTGATATCTTTGTCTGGTTTTGGTATCAGGGTGATGGTGGCCTCACAGAATGAGTTAGGAAATGTTCCTTCTTCTGCAATTTTTGGGAATAGTTTCAGAAGGATAGGTATTAAATCTAGATTCAGCAAACAAGATTTTAGGGGGGTTATGCACCAGTAAGTTCAGTGTTAGTTGAGAGTTTGATGTGACTGTTAAAAAGGCAATGACAGTTGTTGGTCACTGTAATATAAATGTATCACCTGTGTCACTATTTTCAGAGTGTAGCTCATGGCATCACAATCACCTGGCTGGTTTTTAAAGTGTACATTGACCCAACACATTATTCACTGAAGCAGAACCTGTAAGGTTGGGGCCCAGAAATCTGCATTTTAAGAAACCCCTAGGTAGTTGTTTGCAAATTAAACTTTAATAACCTTTGAAATAGTCAATAAGAGCAATTATGATACTGTTCTGTTTTATACTGTTTTATTACTCCAGGATAATTGTGTTCTATTCTTGTTGTCATACTTTAAGAGAGATGTGAAATGTAGACTGCATTCATGAAAAAAGCAACTATTAGGAATATAGGGAAATAAATCATGTCCATGAGGAATCTATAGAGAGAACATTTTTGCTTAGAAAAGGCTCAGAGGGACCTTCATGGATTTGTTGTATAATTGAACAATTAAGTAAATTACAGTTACTCATTTGGCTGTTAATTCATGAATATCCAATAAATATCCATTACTATTAGCAGTTAACTAATTGTTGTGAAGATCAATTAGCAACATGGGAAAATGTTTGTTACATAGTGATAAAAATATTAAGGTATAAGAGTATATAAATACTTTTATTACTAATGTCTGAAACCAAGATACACATTAAAGAGTGCCAGAAGAAAATACACCAAAGTGATGAGTGGTTTTGTTTGAATAATGTTACTATAATCACTTTTTGGGGCAAATTATTCTCTATTTGTGAATATTATCTCATATAGTTAAACTAGTTTTCAACATTAATATGAAAACAGGAAATTACCCATTACCTCCAAGAATAAAGTGTACTCCAGATGATAAACAATATTGTGATCTTTCCTAGTATAAGCAGATACAAGGAATGATCATATGAAAGGAACTGGAAATGAGTTCAGACTGGATTTAGGGGAAATTATTTCTGGATCTCAACAGACTGTCATAAAATTCAGTTGTTAAATCATATGTTCCAAGTTTTACTTTAAACTTTGTTGAAGCCAGTGCAGTTGATGCTTTTTCACTCCAGATTCATTAAGCCCCTACTGTTTGCTCAGGATATGCGTGTAGCTTCTTGCTGCATTAATTTAAGTTTATAAGTCTAGGCATTGAAGAGATAATGTTCTAAGTCTTAAGATAGGTTTTTAGAATATAGAACTGAGAGTATAATGCTTTTTTAAAAGAAACCATACTTGGAACAATTGAAGAAGCAACTCTGTATTACAATAAAGACAAAATTCCCGGAAATTGTTCTGCTTTACATGGCCTGAATGTTACCGCCATTGTGTTCCTCCGCAGACCCATTCGGAGACTCTATTTGGCTAAATCTATAAACTTAGAGGGTCGGGGTGGTTTTCTAATTCTGCCAGGACTCCCACTTGATTGCATTTAATATCTCATCCTCCAACTGGGGGCTTAAGAGTTTCCACCCAGAAAAATGATGCAGCAATAAATTTCTACTCTATGGAATGATCATTCTTCCTAATAACACATTATTTGGCATCTTTGAATATAAGACTATTGCAAATGGTTCATCTGAAATTTTAACAGGTTATTTTTCTCAATTCAAAATCACATTGAAAAGTGGAGAGAAAACTGCCACAGTTGAACATTTGCAGCTACTCAGGTGAAGCACCAGTTTTTTTCCCCAATAAAATGATGTTTTATCATGAATTCAGTGTGTGTTAAGAGTGACATTTTAATACTGTATCTGGACAGGGATATAGTATCTAGAGCTACAATAATTGCTTTTTCTATTGTAAAAACAATTAAGCTCATATTAACACATATATTCATACTATTAAGCTCATATAAATATTAGTATACAATATGAGAGTTAACGCTGGTTGTATAATATATGGCATGGGGATTTTTCATTCATTCTTTCACCTACTTTATGATATGTGGTATTTAATTAAGAGCAAGAAAAACAAGGAAAAATAAAGATAATGTACCTTTCTATCTGACAGTTTCCAATTACTAGAGTCTATTATTGATTCTTGGATCCTATTTCATATCACAATATGGAATATTATGTTATTTACAAACTTTATATCTTATCACCTACTTTACCAATATAATTACCCATATCTTTGACTTAGTAAATGGTTCAATAAATTTGTGCTTATTTATTTGTTTTACATTTTCTATTTGCCTATTTTGGAATTGAATTATTTTTTAATTTCTAGAGTAAGCTATTCTGATAACTATTTTTATTATAGTCAATTTTGTACATTTTAAAGAATTTCAATAATTTTTATAGTTGTAACACTTATTTTTGTAAAAATATGACAAGATATTATGTTATACTTTTATATTATGTTACATATATTTATATTATATTACATATAAGATATTATAATATAAAATATAAGGTATTCTTTATCTTAAGATGATTTATATTATTCATCAATAAAAATTTGTATTCTTTAAAAGTCATAATATAAAGAATCCTTTCCAGAGAGACCTCCATTTCAGTAGCATATTTAAGAAAAAAACTGGTGTATATGCAAATGGCATGGAACCATTGTCGAGCTAGCACTTTTATTTTTCTTTCCTTATCGGGCATGTTTATAGGCAGTTCAATTTTTACTTTATTTTTACTTTACTTATACTCATTACAGTGTCTTTTTCATTAGGTTTCTAGGATTCACTGTGATTGTTTAAATTCCTCTACCGCTGTAAAACAAAAATTTTGCACGTGACACTTGTTAAAAACAATGAAACAGTAGATTTCTACTACTGCAGTAGAAGGGAGAAAGACTTCAGAATAGAGTGGAATTCAACTTCACTGAAATAAAAGAATGGAGTCATTTTGGATTGAGAGGCTCTTAGACCATGTGATTAGGCCACCTGTTTTCGCTAACTGTCCCTTAGGCTCCCACCTTCCCACAGAGACTGGCAGATAGGAACCCTATCTTTTGTGATAACTGCATTTCAGAGAGATGGCTCACAGGTCCTGGAGAAAGACATTCTTGGGTGGTAGAAAATACGTCTCAAAGAGGCAGAGAAAGGATTTACTATTGCCAGTTTTCTAAAGTAAATCCTCTAAGGAAAGGGAAGCTGTGGGTCTGTAGTCAGGTTTTTGCTGAGAACAAACAGTACATTCTTAAGTGTTGAGCTTTCTCAGGCAGGAACTTAAGGGAGCGGTGTTGTCATCTTAGGGATGCCTTGAGCTGTTAGAAATTATACTAATGCTTGTTTGACTCTCTTAGAGTAGGAAGTGGATAAAGTTATTTGTGCTGAAATTTGCAGTTTTTATAGGCTAAGATTAAGGCCTAATTGAGAAGATTACTCAGTTTGTTCAAGTGGAGAGTCTTTGTCACCCCCTCCTCTGATCTTGGGAAAATTGTCTACAAGTAGTGGCTTATATTTATGAGTATAAAATTTTGTTGATGTTTTTCTTGCCCAAACTTAAAATTGCAGTTCAAACATCTGAATTAGAGAGACAAAAATTTAGAACAAAATATTTGGTTTTATTCTGTGAGATTCTCCCCAATGTATGCAATTACAGTGCAAGCCTGGTCATATATATTGAGTTACTTACAACATTTTCAACTTCATTTTGCATGGTAGATGCAGTGGGCTCTAAATTGAGACTACATGGCCTCAAAAACTGACTCCAGCTCTTACCACCTGTATGTCTTGTCAAGTTAAGTAAACTGTTTAACCTTCAGTTTCCTCATCGGTCATATGGCACTATAATAAATACTAAGTATGGCATAAGGTTACTGTGAAGATTAAATGATACAAGTACTTGACTCTATACCAGGCAGGGAGGAAGGACTCAATAAACATTAATTTCTATAAATGTATTAGATACTATTAGTATTGAATAAATATAAGTCGAGATAGAAGTTACCTGATCCATATCATTAACTTATTTGAAAATTGGTGGCAGTAAGAGATTTCAAAAAATTTTTAAATTTTTCTCTATAATTTCTTCTGTGTACTTGCTATTCTTAGCTCATTTTCCCTTCTTTGTTATTTCCTTTCTGTAGAGGATAATTATTTGAAAATGCATCATATTTAAAAGCTAAATATTTGTCAGTTAGATATGAATTCTGTTATTTTCAGGAACAGGTGAAAATCTTTTTCATTCCAATTTTATCATGTGAGGTTTGAAAAAAACATATGTTTATGGGTGTTTGCTGTGATTAATAATTCTACCTAATATCCTCCCAAGACCTCTCTCAACTTCCAGGGTTATATTTATTTATTTATTTACCTACTAACAAGAGCAGTGCCAAGAAATATGGTTAAATCACCTGAGAGTAGACCTTTGAAAATATATAACATACATATGGATTGATGTTTACTTTAAATTATGGTTGAACAGAGTTTAGGAAGACAAATACCTTTGCCAGTGTTAATCTTGGGCTCAGAGCAGCTGGATTGCATACAGTTACAAAGTCTTTGTCAAGTGATATTAAGATTTGCATTTAACACCCAACTGTAATGATTTTATTCCCTTTTTAGAGAAATAATGATGGCAGTAATTATAGTAGTCCCATGAGTGAAATATACTTGACCATATTTCTTCCTGTATTGTTACAAAAGGCTTGTGACATAAATAGAACATATTTTCTCCCTGAAGAAAACAGTAATATGTACATATATATGTATGTAGTTGTACCCTGTTTTATTACCAAAATGTATATGGGATAAAAAGGTTGAAACACATATATGAAAATTGAAAGGAATAGTGATTAGAAAAAAAAGGGGAAAGTATTGATGAGTTATACACATATTGAAAGCCATAACGCCATGTAAACTTTATTCCAGTTGGCCAATAGGTGCTTAATTTAGTAAACACTTATGTTTTATTGATGGATCAGAGACTATCTTCTATAAAACATTTTTCCATATTCAGATATGATCTAGGCTGAGAAAATTCCTTGTGTCACCCACCTCTCACCCAATGGACCAGAAATGTATTTTTATGGAGTTTTGCTTGTTTCCGGTTTTGAAAGAGGGAATGGTACTGTATGGCAAAATTTCAAAATTTTGTTCTGAAAGTGCAAGTTTTAATGTATTCTGCATTTTCTAAAATTCAGGAAACAAGAGATGGCATAAACTATTTCCTGGAATAAATTTAGAGTTACTAAGACTGTTCTCAAGTCATCAAAAATAAGATAAAATTAAATTAAATGACTGAGATTGAAGTAGCTGCAAAAAGGACTAGGTCATGAAGACAGAGTGAATGGGTCATTCAGTGTAAGCTGTTTGAAAACTGCGCTTAGTCAAAGATCTGAATTTTGACCATATCTTCTTTCTAACTCAATTAAAGTAGAAAGAGCAATGATCATTTTTTTATTTTCTTGCACTCTGTAGTGTTCCATTACATTTGGCTAATGCTTTGTTGAGAAATGCCCCTTAATGTTTCGGTGGATAATTATGTTATCTTAGTATCTTTTTTTCTTGTGATTTCTTGTCTGCGTTTCTCAAGAGAACCATTCCACCCATGCTGACCCAGCTAGGAATATCCTGTAGGGATATGTGTGCTTATCTAAGAAAGTAGGCTTTAATCATATTTGTCTCTATTTTACCACTTTGCTTCAATCTAGATATGTTACATAGACTAAAAACCATGGACATATTAAGGCAACAATTCATGCCAAAAATCATAGTGAACTATTAGCACATTATGAATGAAGGGATGTATTAATATTAAAGCAAAACTTCGGGTTGTCACATAAGCAATATAATTTAAAAAAACAGTTAAAGTCACTTAAGAATGCAGAACTTGGGAGTAGTAAATAGTACATGTTTCTAAATATTCATCTAGTTGGCTATTTTCAGCTGATTTGAAATCACGTTTGTTCCCTTTGGAAATGCAAGGGAGACGTTTTGCCTGCCTTCCAGTGGACCCTTAAGGTTTGTATTGA
This sequence comes from Camelus dromedarius, assembly GCF_036321535.1. Taxonomy (NCBI): domain Eukaryota; kingdom Metazoa; phylum Chordata; class Mammalia; order Artiodactyla; family Camelidae; genus Camelus; species Camelus dromedarius. Next base: position 92,426,851 of record NC_087472.1, on the reverse strand, counting down.
TTTATATCTGGTACAAAATATATATCTAACATTAAGCAATAGGGATATGTTATGCAAGATGAGGCAGGATATGAACAGAATCATGAAAATAAGATTCATGTTAGAGATCTTGTGCCTTGATTCTGGTTTGTCAGTAGTAAAAAACGGAGTAAACAGGGTATAAGATAGATTCCCAAATCTCTGATAAAATAACGTCTCTCTGAACTGGTGATCAGACTTCCAACAGGCTCAGTACTACAACACCCTTAATCTCAAAACCCAAAATGAATTTGGCAATGGGGAACGGAGCCTTAGAAAACAGTAGTGAGCATACAGAGGAAGAACCTATTGACTTGCAATCATTTTCAACTAGGTAGAGATTTTAAAATCTTGGCTAGTCATTCTCTGTTAGTACTTCCTAGAGTATAGGAAGAATACATTAAAAGCTCCAAGCAAGTGGAGTATAAGAGGTGTAGTCAAGTGTTTACAGTAGTCATATTACATTAGATATTCAAATATTTTCTGGCTCACTTCCTGCTTTTGAACAGAGATGTCATCATTGTTCCCATTTTACAGCTAAGAAATGTTGAGGCTCAGAAATGTTAAATAATTTAAGAAGGTTATACAGTAAGAAATAGATGAAACTAGTAGTAGAGACTGATACTCTTAAGATAAGAATTATCAGAACTCTTTCTCAGACATCATATTGATAGCATTGCCTAAAAGGTATCTATTTTTGTTTTTTTGTCATTGGTTTGATCTAAGGTGTGGATCGAGGTAACCATACTATCCACGACACCTAATCTGTGTTAGTCTCTTTAATGTCTCTATATGTGACTGCACATACACATTCTCTTTTATTTCCATACCCACATTCCATTTTCCTTCTTTTTCCCAGCTACAATTATTGTGTTTGGTAGTTCTTTTTACTTGAATGGTGTCCTTTCAAAATATGAATTGTTTTCTGTTTGTTAATAATCATTTCTGCAAAAGGCATGATGTAAATATTTCATTTTTTATCCTTTTTTTCCCACTAAGCACTATTATTTGTTAGAATCTTTCATGTTACTGGGTAGACATCTACTCTACAGTTTCGAACTTTGCAGTGTGTATATACTGAACCCTTGTAAGGATTAAGAACAGCTAACTTCCCAGCTATCCATTTCCTTGTCAGGCAAGCCTTTGGCTAGGTGCTCTTGTATAAGCACAAGTAGCACCTCTCTGCACATCTGCAATAAGGGCCATGATTGTGTTTCCAGAACATTTTACCTATTTCTTCCTTGTTGATGGATATCTTGGTTACTTGTAACTCCCACCATTACAAATAGCACAATAATGAATAGCCTGGTATACATGTCTTGTGAACCTCTGTGAAAATTTCCCTGGGATAAATGCCAACTGTAGAATGGTTGTGTCAAAGGGTATGTATATACTTAATTTGACTAAGTAATAACAGATGGCTAGGCAGATTGCTGCTGCCGTCTACACTACCACCAGCGGAGCACCAGAGCTCCTATGTCACCATATCCACGAGATTTCTTTTATGTTTCATGTACTCTTGCCTTGTCTCCCCAGCTGTACTGAAGGATAGGACCATGTCTCATAATTTTAAAATGGCCCAGATTAAAAATCCTTGGAATTATTAAACTAGCAGTGATTGTACTTTAATCCTGGCAGGTGAAGATAAATCAACATTCAAGTTTGTTCCAATTAATCAGATGTCTTGGTCAGTACACTTGGTGTTTAGTTAATGTTTTTAGAGGTAAGCAATGTTCCTCATCATATCCAAATTGAGCTTGTTTTAGTTTGGTTTGATTTTATCTCTGGCTTATTTCTTTATTCAGGCCAACAAAATATAATAATTTCATTTTACCCATCATTTGCTTTTGTAGCTAAGAGACAAAATGAAAACAGTGAAAAAAAATATGATGTTTCTAAATCTGTCTGGTATGAATGTCATGGATTTTGAGGATTTACTGTTGCAGTTGGAGAAGTTACTATAATAGAAATGGTGATGCTCTTCTTAAAATATGGGTTGTTACTCCAAGCTCAGAGGTCTGACTTTTATGGTCAAGAGACATTCCCATTGATCTAATATGTTTTAAATGTTTTAAATATTTCCCAACGAAAGGATTTTCAAATGTGCACCATTTAAATGTGCTTTTAGATATTTTGATCTGTTAATTTAATTTACTTTTTTCATTTGCCTTCCTAATAAAATAAATGACAGTCATCTGACTTCAGACAGTTGCAGGAAAGTATGTATTCAGTCATGCTAGTACGAGTAGTATAATGTTCATGAGTGACACTGACTGGTCCACTCACTGTTGTTGGAACTGACTTTTCATCAAGGCTGGATGATGAAATCTCATTCCAGGTGTGGCTTCGGAGCTGTGCTTCCTTTGTTCTTTACAATAATGCTGGGTAAATAGCAGGAACTCAGTAAATACCAACTGACTGACTAATTAAAAAAAAAAAAAGAAATCCACTCTCTGACTCTATATAGAAACTGTTTTTCTTCAGTTCTTTATGGAAACCAGATATTCATTGAATGTTTGGCCACATCTCAGCCTTGCACTTGTGTGTGCGCACACTACTTTTATGTCATCCGTTGTCTCATTTTCCTTGCTCAGCTGTTTGTATTGGTGAAGATAGATTAGTTGTGTTCCATCTTATGACTATTTCTCTCTCTGATGCTTTGCCAAACACACACAGGCACACCAATCTTAAATGAAATATTCTGTCACATTCTTCTATTTTTAATAGATGTAACTGATTTTAGTACCTGTTTTGGGATGGGGATGAGGATGGGTACAGAGTGAGGTAAAGACAAAAACTGAGTGAAACAGTGATAAGTCATTTGTTCAGAGTGAGTATCTCTTCCCAAATTATTCATTCAGTGCTATTGATGTAATCCTTCCTGTAGTCTAAGGAATGAAAGCATCCTGTTTTCTGTGCTATTGCTTACACCTGGCCATGAATGTTCTTAAAGAGATGACCATAAGATTTATTGTGCATTCCAGGGCAATTTTTTGCCCTAGTAATATTTGGGTTTCAGCAGGTGTGAAGCAAGACATATGCTGATCCTGTCCTCAGGAAGTATCAAGAGTGGCTTTTAAATTTCCTACCACCATGAAGACCTGAGGGATCAGAAAGCCTCTATGCTTGATGCAGAAACATTGGAAATCACCTGAAAAGTGGCCATGGTTGTGAGGGAAACCAAATAACCAGGAGTAAAGCCTATATGATGCTGAACTGGGGGCAAATGATCCAAAGGCACGGAGAGTGTGAAATAGAGATGTAATTCTAACCCACTTGAGTTTTGATCTCAACAAGCACAAATTGAGAATTTTAATATGAAATTTCAGAAGAAATGAGTTATAAAAATAGTGATGGGCATTGTTGTTACATTCCTGGTTTCTCTGATCTCTATATATTGGTTTGCTGGGGGCTTAGTCCTTTGTGCCTTGGGTCTCTCTGCTCTTCTTTATGCTGATATGCTCATATTCTCAGAAAATTTTCATGACCTTAAATACAACATCTATATGCTGATGACCCTCAAATTTACATCTGTAGCTCAAACCTTTCTACTCAACTCCAGTCTTGGATATCTGATTTTCTGCTCAACATCTCTAACTGAAAGTCAGTAAACATCTTCACGTATCCTAGCCTGAACTCCCACTCTCCTCCAGCTATGACTTAGTAGGTAGCAACTTCATCCTATGCTTGCTCAGGCCAAATGCTTTAGTATTAGCCTGACTTCTCTCTTGTTTTTATACCTCAACTCTAATTCGTCAGCCCCAGCATTAAAATATACCCAGAGTTAGACCACTTCTAATCTCCATTACTAGTCTTCACTGGTACCATTATCTTTTGTCTCAACTAGTGCACTGGCCTTCCAAGTTGTCTGAAAATCTGTGCTTCCTATCCATTCCTCAAACTATCTAGTCTCCATACAGTAGCTAGTGTGTTCCTATCAAAGCAAAGACCAGAATGCGTCATTGTTCTGCACCCGACCTTGCAATGGTTCCTGTTTTACTTCAAGGAAAAGGTAGAGTGCATTGAGGCATCGATATTGCTTGTTCTCTCTTTTCTGAAAACTCTTCTCCCAGACATCCCAAAGCTAACTCCTTTACATTAAGTCCTTGCTTGTCTCCTTCTCAAGGGGGTCAATTTAAAACTCAAGCAACCCCCTCCCTACTGTCACCACAGCACTTACCAAGCCCGGCTCTAACTTTCTTTGGTCCGTGTCATTTATAGTCCTCAAATATACTCTGCACTTGATTTATTTTAATGTTTATATTACATTCCTCCAACAGGAATAGAAACTCCATAAGGACAGAGATCTTTGTCATTTTTGCTTATAGATAATTCCCAAGTACCTAGAACAGTATCTGCTAGATACTGAATAAATGTTTGCAAAATGAATAAATAAAGTAAAAAGCCCAGTGATGTTTGAGTAAATGAATTACCTTTTCCACACCTCAAATTGCACAAACTGAAGGAATTAAATAGAATAGTCTCTATGTGTCAGCCAAGTGCAAATACATGCACCTTATGTGGATCAAGATGCAGAAATGAAAAAATAAGAAAAAAAATCCTCAGACATAGAATATATTTGACCATGGTTTGATATTTAATTATTTAAAAATTATTAATATCAATATGTGTAATAATTGCATTCTGGTAAAATTTAATGGGCTTACCTGTTTGGAATGAAAAATAAAGTATTTAGAAATTAACTGATAGGAGATCAGGATTTTCTTTAAAATACTGGAAAAAATAAGTGAAAGGAATAGGTTAAAGAAAAATGGCTAATTATTGAAGTGAAGTGATAGGCACATGGATCTAGCATACTGTTCTAATTTTGTGTATATTTGAATTTTTCCATAGTAAAATATTTGGTTTCTGCAATCCTTCTCTACTCACAATATCTTTTATTGGAGCCAGAATCTTGTAAGTAGATCGTTTTATTCACCAATATTAAGAGGCTCATTGGTGCCCTCAAGAAATATAAAGATCATTCCTCAATATAACTAAAATATAAAGGAAGACATAAAGACAGAAACTCCAATATAACCTCATTTATAAACCAAACTTAACTTTCAACTATAAAATATGTTAGTTCTAAATGTGATTCTATCTAAGGAATTTTAACCAAATTTTCATTCATTGTGAATAATTAATGCAAGTAAATGAGTAAATTATATCTGCACATTTAATCATTGTACAAATGAATATCCTATAATTCAATTAGCAGAATGGAGCATACAAATTTTTGTAAATAAATGCTAACTAAATATATTTAATAACAATAACTATACAATTTGAGCAATAAACTAACTTCTAAGCTGTATATCATGTGTCATTGCAAATATAAATACTGAAAACTGTCAAGATTTTTTAAAAGAAGAAATCTCAGTATTTATCTTCTGCGTATATGTATATAGGTACATAGGTCTAGATATAAATTGTTTAGTAAAGATTGTGTAGATACATAATTCTGTAATCAAGCAGTGAAACACCATTAGATGAATAAGTTCTGAATCATGAGTCATTGTGTTGATAAAACATAGAAGAGAAAGAAATGAGATCATGGATATAACTTTTTTGAAAATGGCCTCATCCCATAAAATACAGAGAAGCAGAATGTTATAAAAATAAGACAGGTGAAGAAAAAAATATTTAGGATTTGGCACAAGGGTGAAATATTATTTTTAATCTTTGAAAATCTAAGGAAAATGATCATAAAAACATAATTAATTGAGTAATTTAAACATGATTCCATGAAGCTCCTTTTTTTTAATATGAGAAAACATCCTGATATGGAGCAGCAAAATTAGAGCATAAAAATCATAGAAATGGTGATCAGCTTTTTTTTTTTAATATATTGTCATTTTTGTTTCCTGGTCTCAAGCTTTTTTGCTGTTGCTATTTTGTTTTCTACTTATCTTTTATAAACTGTTTTATCTTTCCATATTATCTCCTGTGAGTTTTAGAAGCTTGGTCTTGTCCATTCCCCACCTGGACCACATCCAGTGCTGTCTCGTGGTCCCTCCTTTCATTCTCAGACATGGATTAAATCCCACATTCTCACCTAAGATCAACTAGAAATAATCACTTCTTCCTTAAAGGCTAATTCTCTCAACCAGTACTTTCTACTTGTTCCTTTGTATTTTCTAACAGTGGTTTTCAAACTTTTTTTTGATATGTTGATACATTAACTGGACTGCTGTATATGTAAATGGAGCCCCACGCCCCGGAACTGTACAGTGCTTAATCTATACATCCTTACACAATGCCTGCAATTCCAACACAAGTTCTCTGAGCCAGCAGTTATTCTTACTCCCTTCTCAGGGAGGAGCCCCAACCTCATAGAGGATAGCAAGGAGTAACAGGACTCCAAAAGAGATGATTAAGCAACTATGAAGTTGGCTTGTCACAGTCCTATAGGTGCTGGAAGTAGACAGTGAGGTTCCACGTGTTAGAGCATGACTGTTCAGTATTCATGGTACAGCAAATAGCAAAAGCATTAGCATGGTAGGACCAGTTTCTCTGCCCCAAGAACCAAGAGGTGACACAATATCCCAAGATAGTGATTGTGCTCACAGTGCATTACGATGCAGCTGAAGAAAGCAGAGCCAAGGGCTTAGCACCTTTGTTGCAAACAACTAACAGGCTAGTCCTCCCCGCCACCCATGCCCCGAGGAGCAAGCAGTCACATGGTAGTCATGCTTTAGTCACTTTCATCTAACCGATTGCCTGCACCAAGGATGTTATGCCTTGTAACCTGGCATACTCAAAAAGGACATGCATGGGTGGATATTGCCCATGACAGACTGTCTTTCCCAGAAAACCTGAAATGTAGTATGGTATTGATTAATTTATCACATTTTCATAAAATACTGGTTAAGTCTATATCAATTGATATCACTAATAAATACAACTCACAGTTTGAAAATCACTGCCTTGTGTGCCTAGTAAATGCCTTGCACATTCTGATTAAAAACCAAATACTTGCCAGTTCGTGTATTCAGTGATCAATATACAAGACTGGGGTTTCAAAATGTAGAATAGATAAACAAGATTATACTGTATAGCACAGGGCAATATATACAAGATCTTGCAGTAGCTCACAGCAAAAAAAAAATGTGACAATGAATATATGTATGTTCATGTATAACTGAAAAATTGTGCTCTACACTGGAATTTGACACAACATTGTAAAATGACTATAAATCAATAAAAAAAGTTTAAGAAAAAAATATATAATGTGTCATAGGAGAAAGATCATGGGCTGCATACCACCAGTAGTTCAAGTTCCCATTTTGCTACATTGTTAGCCATTGTTCAGTACTTTGTTTTTTTATTGTTTTATTCTAGTGAAATTAAAACATGATACTCCAGGTAAGGTGCATTGTAAAATGCTTGGTAGGTACCAGGCATTAGTCTTAAATGATCTGACTTCCATAGGTCTGTTTGCATTGAAAATTTACACCTAAATTAAAGGAGGAAATATTGAAAAGCTACTCTAAGAAACTGCAGGGAAATTGAAATTATTGACTGAACTCTTGAACTTAGAAAACACAAATCACGAATATCCAGAATTTACGTATTTTTCACACACACACACACACACACACACACACACACTTGTACTATGCACCAACCAGTTAATGGAATGTAAAATAGATTTGAAGCCCAGTGAAGCAAAACCAAAGGAAACCAAATAAACAAAACATCTCTGAGATTAAAAAAATAATAAGTTTGTATAGCCTTATGTCCTGTATGCAGCTTTGAAACTTTGTATGATTAATATTACTTACTTTTCACTAATTTTCTAGTTCTAGTTAAAATCTTTAAAAGCAGTCGATCAAAATAGTGTATTTGCTTTTCTTTATACAGAAATAAATCTCGTTTGTCTGCTCTACCATTTGAGCAGCATGATGATGCTAAATAAATATAGTTTACTTAATAGCACAGAGTCATGCTGGAGTATACATGAAACTGTTGTTCTTAAACTACTTTGGCATGGCAGATTTTTATATGAATATCAATCTGGGCACATATGGCTATAGTTTTTATTTTGTGATGTTTGGCTTAACTAGTACACTCACTATCTTTGTTATCATTTATAAATGATTATGTTAGCTTACTTCTATAGTCTTTGAAAAATATGGAAACCTAAAATATTTTTAAAAATAGCTATTTTCTCATATCTTCTAGGTAAGGCATATCTAAAGCATGGCAGAATAAAACCCTTCCTTATATTAAATCTTGTTGAAAAATATTTAAAGCATCCTGTAGTTACACTGTTTGAGGGTCACTATGCAAGTAGAGACAAGCAATTAAGTTATGCTGCTATATTCAGTATGTCTGTGGCCTTAACATTTAACAACCCAGAAACATAAACGTAATAAATTGACTGCTTCCTAAAGGTAAAAGGAAAATCATTGTGAAAATAGTGTAGGCAAAAATTTTTCATTTTTAAAAGAAAACAATAATATACAACTATATATTCACTTTCAAAACTTGGGTTATTTATCTTTATTCAGGAAGCCATGTTGATGTCAAACAAGGCAAAGAATATTGAAAAATATTAAGCAAAAAATGACTTAGCATTAGTAATCATGCTAATAGCATCAAACTATGAAATTTAATATTCCTGGACGTCAATCACTTAAAAATAAAATTGTTTACTGACAAAAGTACATGTTTTAGCAATCTGGGATTTCATATGGAAGAAATATTGATATTTCACTCCATCTGTATGTCACTTCACATACTTCTAATATTTCTGAGTAGACATGAAATCATTTTAAACCTATTAAAATGGACACGAGTGACAAACAGTTGATTATATGAAATGCAGTCTTTGAGTCAACCTGTGGCAATTTATAATTGCCTGTTGCATTATACATTTTTAATAGAAACTAAATCCTATAGTATATTAGAGTTCAGAACCTACATTAGAAATAATTTAATCCATATCCCTTGATTAATAGACTTAAAAACTGGGAAATAAAGGAAATGGTTGAAGCCTCCCAACTAGCTATTGAGAAAATGAAGACTTAAATCTAGATAAAGTGTTTATTCTACTATACAAATAAACATAATTTAAATCATTGTTCTGTTTATTCATTCATCTGAATAGTCTAAAATATTTTCAGATACCTACAGTGTGCCAGGCCCTGTGCTAGGCCTTGAGGATAAAAGAAAAGACAAGGGTCTGCCACCTAGAGACACTGTGGTTTAGCAAGGGAGAGAGCTTATAACAGAAGGAAGAAGAAGACAACATTATTGTGTAGAATGTAGTAATGGTTGTGCTAAAAGTCATCAAAGGGCACTGGAATTGTGCCTAGAACCTATGACTGGTGGACAAGGTGGAGGTCTCACTTGAGTCGCAACCCCTCTTAACTGGACTGTTGTTTCTTAAATGATCCTCCCACTCTGAGTTTGACTTTGCTCCTGATCTGTCCTCCACATTGCTCTCTGGTTAGTCTTTCTGAAATCTGATCAGAACACTTGCCTGCATTAGAGCCTTCAGTGACTCTCCAGCTCTTCAAAATGAAGTTCAAATTCATTATCTTAGCATGAGACCTTTCATGATCTGGCTTCAGTCAGTCACTCCAGTCTTCCTGCTGCTCTTCCAGAAACCTCCTTGGTTCAGCAGCATAGAACTACTTACTGTTACCTATAGGCATGGGTGGATGAAGTTTGGCAGTATTCTAGGCTGAAGGCCACTATTAACTCAGGGAAGTTGGAAGCAAAGTAAAAATAAGAGGGAAGGTGGCAGTGTAGGAGGCCTGTGGGATAAGCATGGACCAGGTGGACAATATTGACCAAGATGATAGGGAAATGGGACCTCCTGGACTGTTAATCAATGATAAGGTATAGTCAGGGTTAGGAGTTCTTTCATTTCTCTAATTCTTTATGATCAAACCTGTTTTAGCTTAACTTTAAGGTGTTTTTTATATACAATAAATTGCTTACTCTTATCTGATACTAGGGGCCTAGAGATTAAATTTTTAAATTGGATGTAAAAAGAGTGGCATCATTTTATTAAACACTCATTTTGGCCAGTTCAGTATTCATAGCATAAAAGGAAAACTGAGGTAGTTCAATAGAATATTAAAAAGAAAGGACTATTTTGATTCTTGGTAGTTTCTTTTTCTGCTTTAATTGTTTGTGAAGAAAGTTTGAAACAACATACTTTTAAAAGAGACTATAGTTTATTTGATGATGGTTTTAATCATTTGTAAATTGACAACAAAGTTTATTGAAAAGTATGTTTGAAACTCACCTTACAACTGATTACATGGTTGAAAAGTAAGTACTATTGGATTTTAAAGATAGTTATTTTTGTCATTTGATATATTTTACTAATCATGTTATTCCAGTGGAATTTGACACAGCAAGTCTGTACAATTAAAAATTGTGAAGTGAAAGATATTTATATGTCCAGCATGTCCAAATAGCTTAAAACTGCATAAAATGTTAGTAAGTTTTTGGAGATTCTTATCTTTATCTTATCTTCTAAAAGATGATAGGTGCAAATCTAAGTGAATAAAGGAGAGAAATCTAATAATCAGATTATAATTTTGGACAATGCTGAGTTCTCTTTGATTTAGAACTTTTAAAACATGGCTTCATTACAGTAATGAGCCTGCTACTCTTGGTTGCAACAGGGAGTCTGGGAACTGATTGTGGCTACGTGAAAATTGTAAATGTCAGATCTCAGTTTAATTGTGGTGGAAATATGTGGTAGTTCGTACTGAGTATTAAACAGCTGTGCAAATATTGGCAGAGGAGAAAATCTAACATAATATAACTAATACTTGGATGTTCTGAGACTCTTGTTTAAAAAAAACATGAATTAAAATGCTGTGTAGGGAAAATAAAGGTTAAAATGCAGTGTGTAAATCAGGGTTTCTCAACCCTGGCTGCACATTAAAATAATTTAGGGAGCTTTTAAAATAAACCCACATTGGGCCCCACTTCCAGGTATTCTGTGTCAATTGGTCTGGGATAATGCCTAGGCATTAGTATCGTTTTTCAGATAAGTAAGGTCAACATCTGATTCTGCTGTGCAACTCAGGTTGAGAATCACTGGTTCACAGAGGTGAACATCAAGTTCACATACTTCAGTTATAAAAATTAAGGTAGCTAATTTATTCTGTCTTACCAGAATTTTTCTTTCTACGACCCTCATGCAGTGATGTAGTTAACAAAAATTAAGTTGACTTCCTGCAGTTTCATGATTAAACTGATCAAATTTTCCAAAGATAAATGAAATGAAGCCAAAATCAGACAGAAGTGTGTTTCACTCTGTCTTTTGTGAATACACATTTACTTGACTAGGACTACTAATGCTCAGTAAAACGAATCATCCTGACAGTGCATTTTTATATACCTTGTGAAGGTCTCATAAATAAGACATGGCTGAAATCATATCAGAAGAACATTTATCTTGAAAACCCAAAATCCCTACAGCAAGGGATTATATATTACATATATTATAGCCATTATGCCAGAAGAGTAATATATACACATACACACATATACATATACCATACTTTTTCAGCTCTCTGAACTATAAAATATGTATTATAAAAGCTGCACATGTGTATATATTCACCAAACAAATATATGTACAAGGACAAGCAACGCAATGCTGCTGTCTTAAATTCTCCCTCACCATTTTCATATAACTCTGGTACGAGAAGACTAGACCTATTTTTGATAGAGAATTCACTTACAAGTGTTCATTTTTGCCATTATTAGGGATACATGAAAGAATGTGTCACTCAAACACACCCACAAAAACAGTACTCATTTTGAGGTCATAAGACTTAGTTCAAATCTTATGTCTGCCTAGATTTTATGAGCGTTAACCTCATTGATGAAATTGTGATACCATTACAAGCCTCAATGAATTCTTGTGAGGATTAAAGACAGTAAGAACAATGAAGGCAGGGTGTTAGGACTGTTTTGTTCTCTGATCCCAATCCTAGAACAATGCTTGGTCCCTAACAGACACTCAGTGAGTATTTAGTATTTGTTCAATGAATCAAAGAAACATTAGCACACATAGTTGACTGCTGGGCATCTAGTAGATACAGGGTTGTCCACCTGTTGTGCACACTCAGTGTTGTGTTCTCCCTTGATGTTGTGAAGGATTGGTTCATACAGGTCTTCTCTAAGGCACTCGCTTATTTTTTTTTTAATTGAAAACAACAAGTAACAGAAGTACAGCCCAGACTATTTCAGAATATACTCAAAAAGAACACTCAGGTAAAGACAGAACAAAATGATCAGGTAATTGAAATAGAAAGGGTGTTTACTATAATGTTGTTAAACTAAGTGGTGCTTATCTAACATTTGCATGCTGTTTTTTGTTTGTACCCAGTGTCCCATTAAGTACCAGCAAGCAGTGCTCAGTGTTACAGTCCAGAGCAGCACTTCTCAACCATTATTGGTCACTGGAAATACTTGGGGATTTTGTTAACATGCATAGTCTGATTGTGGGGCTGGGGCTAAGAATCTTATTTTTAAAAAGCTCAGACCAGTTAAATAGTCAAGGAAGACTTTACTCAATTACAATAGGGGAGAGAAGTTGAACTCAACTCCACTGAAACAAAGATAAAAGGATTCTTAAATGCTGGGGTAAACTAATGGAAAGGTACTGGAGGACGCTGTGGGAGGGAGGCTGGTTAATATGATGAGGCCATCTCTGCCTTTTCAAAGTTAGGCTCCTACCCTCCTGCAGAGACTGGGAGACAGGAGCCCTATCTTTTTTGATGATTACATTTCAAAGGGATGGCTCCCAGGTCCTTGAGGAAGCCATTCCTGGGTTGTAGAAGATTTACATCTCAAAGGGGTAGAGAATGAATTTGCAGTTGCAAGTTTTCTAAAGTAAATACCCCAAGAAAAGGGAGGTTAGAATCCTGTACTCAGGAAGAAACCTGTCTCAAGTTGACTCAAGTCCAGGGGAGGATTAAGGCAATCTTGGTCAGTCTGTGTTTCTAATAAACTCCCAGATTGTGTCAGTGCTGCTACTCTGCAAACCACAGTGAGTAGCCAGGTGTCCACTATTGCATTGATATGTATGATATATTCAATACTGACTATGTTAACCTACTCTTTTAGCTTGAAGTGTATGTATAGAAGTGTGAATTTGAAATGGCCGATTCCATTGTCTGTCTAGATGGCCTATTAAAAATGCCTGAGACTCTCTCCTCATGAGATGAAACTTGGAATAAGGCAGGTCCCAGGGTCCAGAACGCATTTGACATTGACCTCATTTCGCTAACAGTGTTACAATGAAGTTCCAGTGTTATGTTTTTAATTATTTTCTCTAAGCCCCTAGCAAATAGGTCACATCATCCATTTTTAACAGATGAAAAAAGAAAAACTGGAGTCAGTTTTGGTCAGTGAAAGTGCAAAAAGCACAATTCAATTCTACAAATAGTTATTACCTGATAAATTCAACTTCTTAAATAATCAGCTAAATTAGAGTGGATATGCCAAAACTGTAGAAAATCATTAAAGACAGAATAATAAAATACCGTGGGGACTTCTTTAAAAATTGAATTCTCTAAACGACATTATTATAAACTAATTTTCCTAATTGCATAAGAATGGAGGAACTTTTTAAAATGTGAGTCAAAAGATTTTTAAGACATTTGAGTCACCTGTGTGGACACTGACTTTTAGTCTGTTAAATTTGATGTGGTAATTTAAAGTGTTCTTATTAGAATAATCAACATTTTAAAATGCAACCATTAACATATTTTATATAGAAAATAGTGAGGTCTGAAATGCACTCAAAAAAAAAAACAAGCTTTAAATTGCTAAAACTAAAAGTATATAATGATGACCCAAACCAAAGGTCAAGAAACACAATTAATTAAAACTGAAGAAAATAAATCTGTGAATTAATAGGATTAAGAAAGCTTTGCCTTCTTTTCATAAAAAAGCTGAAGAGCCAAAAATGTGATTTTTAAAAGACTAGCTTTACGTGAGCAGAGTGTTTAATCCATTGAAAGCCTAATCCAAGTTTTAGGATTCAAACAAAAAATCCCTAACATTTTAATTTGTACTCATGAAAAGTTCAATCAAACCAAGTCATTTAATTTGGCAGCCTCCTTTTTAACAGATAGAACTACCTTTTTCATTTGCCGTAGTTAATAAAATGGATGAATTCCAATGATTTTGGATGCAAAGTAATAATCAAGTGAATTCCATTTTCAATTGATTTTCATTGTAAAATTGTAGATGTTCTTTGTCATACAGCAAATATCACTCTCTGGAATGAACAATTTAAGTTGAAAATTGAATAAGAGAGAAATTATGATGCAGAACATCTTTAAGACTGTCATGCATTTGCAGAACTTTGCATCACTTGCCTCTAATCTCTTAATTTGCTACCTCTGCTTGCTTCCTGGACAGAACCATTTCCTATAATAATAGCTAACACACACACAGTATTTCTTCTCTGCCACGTAGTGTTTGAGAAGCTTTATATCTATTCATCTTCAGGATTACCCTGTTTAAATGGGTACCATTTGGATCATCAACATCTGCGTTAGAAAACAGGCCAAATTATAGCCTAGAACACATAAGTAATGTGTCAGAATTTTGGGTTTATATATACCAGGTAGTCTGACTCCAGAACCTTTATTTTCATATACAGTATTTTTATAGGTAACACAACTACTGAAAATATTTATAAAACAAATTTACAGTTAATGAATGCCCTTATTACTAATTAAGGCAAACACCCTTATTACTATCCTGGAAGTCAGGAGACTGACCCTTGCCAGCCACTCCAGAAGCCTTTGACGTGTCTCCTCCTAACCAGTGCCCCCACCCAACACACAACGGTGTAAGTGTAAACCCAATGATCACTTTTCCAGAATTGTGCCCTTGCTTTTCTTCTTAGTTTTATCACCCGAAGAGATGTCCCTAAACACTGTAGTTAAGTCTGGTCTAATTTTTAAAATCTTTTAAGTCTCTTTTAATCTATAGGTTTCCCCCCTTGTATTAGGGTTCTCCAGAGAAACAACCCATAGGCTCTGTGTAGAGAGAGAGAGAGAGATGGAGATACAGACATACAATAGGCAATGTATTATAGGCTTATGAAGTAATGGAGGCCAAGAAGTCTGACAGTCTGCTGTCTGCAAGATGGAGAACTAGGAAAGCAGGTAACATAATTCAGTTTGAGTATGAAGGCCTTAGAACCAGGAGCTCCAATGCCCAAGGGCAGGAGAAGATGGATCGCCCAGTTCAAGAAGAGAGTGGGAACTCGCCCTTCCTCTGCCATTTGGGGCTGTTTGGGCCCTCATTGGATTGGATGATGCCATCCCACCCCTGTTGGTGAGGGTCGATCTTTTTTACTCAGTCTACTGATTCAAATGGTAATCTCTCCTAGAAACACCTTCAGAGACACACCTAGAAATAGTATTTTACCAGCTATATGAGTATCCCTTAGCCTGGTCAAGTTGACACATGAAATTAATCATCACATCCCTCTGTCTTTTATTTTTTTTTTAAAGCAGTGTATTTGTTGAAGAAGCTATAAAGTTTTCCATGGTTTGGTTTTGCTGCCTAGGCTTTTGTGATGTAGTTTAATTTGTCCCACTGTCCTCAGTATTTCCTGTCTACTCTCACTTTGCTTGAAGATCACTCAACTTCAAACTCTTCTTAACCTGCTCTGCCCTTGTGGTACTCTGGCCCACTCTAGATGTGAGTGATGGCTAATAAGGTTGAGCTGCCCCATTATTTCTCCCTGAGCATCGTAGTTCATGAGCTGCAGCATCTCTGCCAATAATTCAGACATCTACAGGTGGTCTTAGGTACTAGTACAGTACTGCCATTCCTGGAACTTGACCTTGGATGGGCACTTAGGAACCAGCACTCAGAGCCAGATGTATGTGGGCTCATAGCTCCTATTGGAGAAGGTTCAAGTTAGAATGACAAAAAAATAGGGAACATTTTTTTTCTTAATTTTAAATTTATCCTTTTTGAAAGAGTATTCTATACTGTGAAATTTCAGTTGCCCTCCCATTTTACTGTTGTGATTTTTCCTTTGTTGTTTTTTTATTTGTATTTTTGTTTTGATGAAATAAAAAGAAACACAATGTCAGTCTTCATTCTTTTTTATTATGTTGTTCTCAAAATTCAAATGTTTTGTTAACACTACTATAGCCTAACAGTCCCACAGAAAATTACATTTTTAATTTTCATAAAAGAAATTATTACTCTTAACCAGTGCTGCTTTTAAAAAATTCTCTTTCAAGTCTCTCCTACAGAAAGGTAACTGTGAGTTTTCTAAGCTTTTGAATAAAACTCAAGTTCTATCTCAAATGTAGTTCACCACTAAGACTGCTGTACCACTTTACGGAAAAAAAAAGCAACTTTCTTTTTTCTAATTCAGGAAACTTAAAAGTTTATCTCAGGGAAGGTATGGAGGGAAAGGTAGCTAAGTAATTCTCCTTTCGACATTTCTGGGTCTCTTCCTCCATCAGATTGCTTCCATTCACACTGCCTGCTGTCTTCAAAGTCCATGACCTGCCTGAAATGCCAACATAAATTCTTTCTTTTTATTATAATTTTTTAAATTGAAGTATAGTCAGTTTACAATGTTGTGTCAATTTCCAATGTACAGAATAATCCTTAGCTCTGATTTGCTTGTTGAAGAAGATGTTCTGAATTACAGAAATGATTTTGAAAATTAACCACTTTTCCCTGCGCTCTCAGCATACATATTAAATTGAGTGATCTGAGGTAATTTAATGTAAAAAATACATAAATGGTGAAAAAAAGGCAATCCAAATTGCCTTTCTTTCCTGGCTTAACTTACTACATCTTCAGTACTTGCAAACTGTGAGGCACATGATCAGTCACAATGTACTGCTATTTACTGGATGTCCATGGCCACTGGCTGACATGGCATTGAATATAATGAGGGTATTGTTACTCCAAGCTTCTTTGCCTTCGTGCTGTATGACTCAACCCATCGGAAGAAATTTATAATGGACATATAACTCACCTATTTAGTCCTCATGAGATTAATTTGTTATGAAGTGACTGGCTGTACTGTCTTTGAGAGGTTAAACCTTCATTTTAAATAAAGACAGCCTCATCTATGGATTTCAAAGCATGTCTGCATACAGTAAGTCTGCATTAAGGAAATGGGATGAAGCCAACTGTTACAAATGAAAAAATACGTGTGGAAGGGTTTAGAACTGACTGTTATCTAAAGGTACTAAATTAGGAGTGTCAGAGCATATGGAAGGTTAATGTTATTTCAACATTTGCTTTGAATCCTATGGAAAAATGAAAACTCTTAATTAGGTGATGTGACTTCAGCATTCCCAGGCTGTCTGCTCCCCACAATATCAAACCTTTTTTCAGGCCCTCTCCCTTTATTGTGGTCATGTTAGGTACTCTATGATTCTGTTCCTTTAAAATATATATGTATATATGTATATTTACATGTATATATGTATATGTGTATCTAGTTGTCTTTTAGGCAACCAGGGATTTTTGTCAGCCTACTTCAGCTCTACCCCTTCCTACAGTCCTTTCTACTACTGGAAACTTGAAAAACTACATCCCATTCTCTTTGGGATCTCCAGGCCTGCCAATGTTTCTTTCTCAGTCTGTCACATGACCACAAGCTAATCTGATGAACTCATTATTACTAAACTGTTAACTAGAAGTGACTGACCAGTAGGCAAGGCCATTCTTCAGTCACTCAGGTCTTACCTGTAATTTAGCAGCAATCCTCCATAGGTAATGCTGGTCACTGGAATTTGAAGTGTAGAAGTTTCTGGGATGACAGCCCGATGGCTGATGCAGCTCGAGGAGCCCAGTGACTGATACTTGAGACCTTTGGTAGCAGAAAGAATCTGAAAGCCTCTAACTTACAGCTGTCTGAAATAGATATAGGCAAAGCCTTGTAAAGTCCCAGTGACATTTTAAAGAGATCTGCTGTAAATAATCTAGTCTTACCAGTTCAGTCTGTCCTGTATTTCTCAGGAAAAAATAGAATCTGGTACTGCAAGGTATTAGAACTACTGGCATCTTCAGTAGAAGACTTGAATTTTTCCTTCCCGGCATCTTCCCTTTGGCTTCTGCTTTGCAGACAGAACGTTTGGGAAGGAAGATGGAGCCGTTGAGGGGGTAGCTGCTCTGTTCAGTTGCTTTTGTTTATTTTCTAACTGACCTGGCACAGCGTAGGTGGAGGCGATGCATGTTTCCTGACATTGGGCCAGTGATGTATGGCCTGACCTTCAAAATGAGGAACATATTCTCTGTGGGTGAGAGTAGAGCCGTGCAAATGCTTTTATCCCATATTGCTCGGCGGTTTGCAAACAGTTCCGACAAAAAGTACCCACCCCGCTGAGTTTGCTGAAGCTTGTATATTGGTTTTAGTTTGAACATTTTGACAAATTAAGGGCTGAGTGAAACCATAAAATTGATTTTATTTAGAACAAAGGTTTGTGGTGTCTGTCAGTTGCTCCCGCATCGCTTTCCTTCGGTCTTTCAGTTGGTTTCTGTAGGTGGTTTATCTAACTTTATAATGAATTTGCATCTGTTTCAGTTAAAGGATACTACTTCCCCTGGGTGTCCTCTTAACTGATATTGGGCATGGTCTGCCTTCTTTTTAGTCTTTGTTTCATGTAGGCCCAGTGGACGCCTTTCTTCCATCTCTCTCATTCAGTATCAAGAGCCACTGACAACTGCTTTGCAGGAAACAGATTACATGTCTGTTTTCTGCTCTGAACTGTTAAGTCTTGGTTTAAATTTCATCCTCTAACATTGCAAAGAAAGGATGATACAGCAACATGTTTTTTATAGTGTGGTAGCCGATATATGCAATATCTTTTAAAATACTTCTATGCATTTTCTTCCTGAAAGTATTATTATCATACTTGTGGCACCTTTTACGGACAAAAAAGATTATACTCATTTCTGAATAGACAGGAATTGTGGGAAGAGGGTCTGAATTCCAGTCCCAACTTTGCCAATGTCTTGTGTATTTTATAGCAAGATGCTTAACTTATTTGTGACCATAGTTCTTTACATATGAAATGAGGACCTTCTTCTGGATTAGTGGTTCTCAACCTTGATTACACATTAAAATCATTAGGGGAGCTTTCTGAAATACACCAATAACCAGCTCCCATCTCAGACTAATTAAAAAAGGTATCTCTGGAGGTGAGACTAGGACACTGGTAGGTTTTAAAAGCTCCCCAAGTTATTATAATGTGCAGCCATGGTTAAGAACCATTGGATTCAGTGATTTCTCAAGTCCTTTACAACTCCAGGATTATATGATTCTAATCTTTTCTAAATCTTTTGATTATTGTTTTTTCTCTCTTTGGACTTAGAGTATTAATTGAATTAGACAAGCATATTAAATCAGTACTAGTCTGCACAGGAGTAGACAAAACCAAATGTGTCTTTAAAAGTATATTTTTTATACTGTCACTCTTGAACTTTGGTACGTAAATTAGTTAATAGCACAGAATCCGGGTTCTCCCTCACCCCAGGTAATTCTCATCCACCAGACATGACATGGATACCCAATTCTGCATTGTCAATTAGCACCTCAAGTGTCTCCCCTACATGAATCTACTGACCTCATGTTTAGAAACACTGTCTTGTATTACACACTATAGTCATTTTCTAACTCTTTGCTAAATAATAAATGTGTACAAGACATGACTTCTCTGGTTTACCATAAGATGATTCAAGGTGAGTTCCTCTCTATTTGGTGCAACAGAACTGCTGTGGATGACACTGGAAGCAAATGTTTAAGATTGGGTGTATTATATTTTGAGTGAATTTTAAGTTTTCCTTAGAACAAGATCACAAGTTAGAATTGTAAGGGAGCCATCTAGTGGATAAGCG
This sequence comes from Camelus dromedarius, assembly GCF_036321535.1. Classification (NCBI taxonomy): domain Eukaryota; kingdom Metazoa; phylum Chordata; class Mammalia; order Artiodactyla; family Camelidae; genus Camelus; species Camelus dromedarius. The sequence goes on along the minus strand of NC_087472.1, from coordinate 92,406,949 downwards.
TGTAGACCTGTGGCATCTTGTCCTAAGCTCTTTGCCTTATGGGTTATATCAGAATATAGATTTAAATATGTAAGCAATTAAGTCTAGATATATGCATAACATATATATGTTTACGTATTTGATTTTATATTTCTATTCTGTATATTAAATTTTAATGGAGTTTTAATTTTATGTTTTTGCTTTTTTGTTTCAAAAATAATTTCTCATCATTTTATAAACAACATTCTATATTTTATGTAGTTCTGCTTTTGTTAAGCATGAACACAGCCATGAATAAGACATGATTTTTCCATGAAGTAAAATACATTCTATTTGTAAGGACATAAAATATGCAAATAACTAAAACATATTTTTCTAATTCCCAGTAAATGTTCCTTGGATTTGAATGTTAGACGAATTTGAGGACTTAAAAATAGTTTATGCAGTTAGAGAATGCAGACATAGTGTGAAGGATTCACAGTCTGAGAAACATTCCTTTTTTTTTATACTCTGAAGTTTTCAACAGTCCATAACAAATGCATTGGGCTGATTAGGGAACTGCCATTTTATATATATATATATAAAAACTGCCATATAAATATATATATATATATATATATATATATATATATATATATATATATATATATATAAACTGCCATATAAATATATATATATATATAAACTGCCATATAAATATATATATATAAACTGCCATATAAATATATATATATATATAAACTGCCATATAAATATATATATATAAACTGCCATATAAATATATATATATATATTTATATTATATGCCATATAAATATATATATATATATATATATATATATATATATATATATATATATATATAAATATATATAAAATGGCAGTTCCCTAATCAGCCCAATGCATTTGTTATGGACTGTTGAAAACTTCAGAGTATAAAAAAAAAGGAGTGTGTGTGTGTGTGTGTGTGTGTGTGTATATGTATGTGTATACATATATATATAATTGTATGTACCAAATAATTTACAGCCATCAGATATTCACCCCTCAAACAAACATCCTCCTAGTTTTGTGTACGTTACTTTTTATAATGTAGTCAAAATAAGTCAAACATCTGAATGACAGTGTTTCTTTGACACATAAGAGAAAAACAAGTTTATAAGAGAGCAAGATGCCCAAGGCATTCATTTTTCTAAGCTGACATTTTAATTTCAGTGTGTTTTCACAAGAAGCATTTTAAAAGTTTAACATTTTAACTTAAGTTGAAAATACTGCACCACAGCTTATATTGTATCGCATTCTTTTGCTAGGTCATATCTACCTCTCCTATAGTCAAACTCCTGGGATCTTACTCACTTAGAGATGATTCTGCTATTCAAGTAACTCCCAGGTTTCCTCTCAGTGCTGCTTTTTCTCCCTCACCCCTCCAGGATGCAAGCTTCCAAGTGCCTGCTGACCAGCACTTCCTGATATTCTTCCAGCACCTCAGCCTCCCCAAATTCAATTCATAAGCTTTGGACTACTGCTCTTAAATTGGATATTTCAATGCAAGGTTTTTACAGTCCTCACGAGAAACAGTTCTAGTCCTCTTTAGTCTTCTTTGTTTTTAATCCTCCTCTTTTTTTCCCAGTTAGTTCTACCTCTAAACTATATCTGGCATCATTCGTTTGAGACACTTTGCAAAATGGGGTTATAAGGTCAGATGCTGTGGAAGGCAGATAGCCTCTAAGAGGACCCCCCCCCCAAGATTTCTCAGCCTGCTGGTGTACATGCTCTGTATTATCCCCTCCCCTTGAGCGTAGGAGAGACTGTGAATATGATGGAGGCCACTCCCCTGACTCAGTTACACTGTATGGGCGAAAGTGAAGGGGATTTTATGTACGTAATTAAGGTCGCATATCAGTTAATTTTGAGCTAATCAAAATGGAAATTATCCTGAGTGGGCCTGACTTAGTCAGGACAGCTTTAAAATAGGGTCTGGGTCCTTCCCCAAGAGAGAGTCCCCTGCTGGAGACGAAGTACTTTCTTGATGAAGTAAGCAGCCATGTTGTGAGATGGCCACGTGGCGAAGAACTTCAAGTGGCCTTGAGATGCTGAGTGTGCTTCTAGCCAGAAAACAGAGGCCTACATCCACAGGGAACTGAATGCTGCCAACAACCACGTGAGCTTGGAAGAGGCCCCAAGCTCTGCAAAGAATACAGCCCTGCCAACACCTTGATGTGGCCTTGTTAGACCCAGAGCAGAGGGCGAGTTAAACCATGCCTGAACTCCTGACCCACAGAACCTGTAAGATGATCAATTGTATGTTGTTTTCAGCCACGAGATTTTTGGCCTTTGCTATGCAGCAGTAGGTAACTAATACATTATCTTGTGCTTTGAATCAGTGCAATAACCTTCAAACTAAGCTCTCTTATCTATGTCCAGAAAATCCTACATAAAGCAGCCAGACTCATCTTCCTTAAAAACAAACTAAAATATAAGCTAAATGAGGTAGGGGGATTTGTCTGGTTCAAAGCTGTTTATCTCTAGAAGGATACAAGAACATTATATGTATCTAAGAATACTTTATCTCAGAAGAATGCTAAGATATTGTGTGCAGGTTATAAATATTGCCTGAAGAAGTGAATGAATGAATATCATTTATCCATCTTTACGCACACCAGAACCATTGCTGGTCCCCCGTTACATACAGAGAGACGTCCTTCTGATCTAAGAAGGCTGCATAATAAAGTGCTTAAGTATATGGGTTCTAGAGTTAAAGACCTTAGGTTCAAATTCCAGCTCTAATCCTTCCCAGCTTTGTGACCTCTTGGAAGTTGCCTGACCTCACTAAACCTCAGTTATCTCATTTATAAAACATGATAAAAAAAATCATTATTACCACTAATGATGGTTTTGAAGCTTAACTAGGAAAATGCATTTAATATATTTTCATGGCACCTGGCCTATGCAATATTTCAATAAATGTTGGATATGGTTAGAACATTTAAGGTCATCTCCTACCTACATTTCCCTGCTGTACTCCAGCCATGTGAAGCAGGCACCCCCACATCTCCTGCAATTGTGGCGTGATGGAGAGGAAAATGCGTGGAGGCTGGTTCAGTTTTAGGCTCTGAACTGGCTCTATGACCTTGAGCAAGTTTCTTCACAGCCTTAGTTTGCCCGTCTGTGAAATGGGGCTACTTGTAACATATAGCTCAAGAAGTGGTCTTAACTCTGCCTCTCCACAAAGCAGTCACATGGAACGACAGCTAAAAACTGGCCAATGAGACCCTCTACTATAAGGATGATACAATGGATGTTTTTCATAACATGTTGAAGGACCACAGAAAACCTTTTCTCACCTTATTAGAGGTAGTTGTATTGCCCTTGAACAATCCATGTGTTGTTGCTTCCATGTGACCAGGTTTTCATCTTTCAACTGGCTGCTAATTGGAAAAAAATCCGTACTTTAGTGGAAACCTTTTTCCTTCTCTTTTCCTTTTTGTTCCCTTACCAATTTCTCATTTATGTTTTCCTGCTTGATTTAGGTAAGTTACCTTAAATTAATTCTTGAAAAAAAGAGTAAAAATAAATATGTAATTTTCTTCTAGGGTTATTCCCTATATAACAAGCACTATTCAAGTGCTATTTTTATAAGGAGATGTGTAAGTGTTTTACTGGTGAGCATTAATATATAATGTCAGAAAAACTGATTTAGGAAAACACGTAAGGAAGCAACTTAGGAAATCCTGTGACATGAGTCCCATTTCTTGCCACTGAACAGATTATAGATGGGATTCATAAAAAAGGCAAATATAGTGATTTTTTCATCACTCATTTGCTTAAAATATCCAGAATGCTGTAGCATAAGGAAGTATAAGTGCGAGGCAGCCTATGATTTAATGAACTGATGTTGATATTGAAACTGATACTCTCTTCCCTCCCGGAGGTATGGCTGAATCTGTGTACTAGCCAGCCACTTTTCCACCAGATTCTGTTTGAAAGTCAATTGGTGAATAATCCCGGATGCCTCACTGAACATAATGTTGAACAGCAAGATTTCTGTGCTCTATTGATGTGTTTAAGCAGCACCAAACAACCAAACACATCAAGGAAATATTGGTCAGATCATTTCTCAATCATTTTGTAGCAAAAACAGTTGGCTGAGAACTTCCTGATTTTTCAACTGTTAGTCACTATATTGTAACAAACATGCTTCTGTACGGAGATATGCTGACACTTCATCATGGGAAAATAATTGGAAGGTTTGACTGAAATAAAAGTACATTTGTGGATGTAGTACCCCTTTCAAGATACTCAAATACTAGTTCAGTTTGCAGACTTGAAAGTAGGTAACTTTTCTGTGACTTTATTTGGCAAAAATATGATAGTTAATGCTGTATGTTGGATTGGGGAGATTGACCATGCTGTGAGATCTTTAGCAAGATGACTGAGCTCTATTCTGGTTAGCTTGGAATGGCTGTATTCTGTGCTAGTCATCATTGACTTATAAACTATAGGTGCAAGCAGCAAATATCAAGCCCCCTTAGGAGTCTTAGCCTTCTATTCCTTCTGTTTCTTAATTTTTTTTCCATTTTGAGGTCACAAGGGTAATACCTTATGTATCAAACATTAGAAATAAGGACATCGGTATTGCATTGATATTGTTAAATTGACATTCAGTAAAATAAAACCATCCTTTGCAGTAATGGGTGAGAACTTGCCTTTCATCCAGAGCCAAGTTCATTAGAAATTCATACTCACAGCCCAAAGAAAAACAGAGTTTTTATGAGGTCTCAACAAGTAATATATCTGCATGATGGGTTGTTCCAAAAAACTGAGCAAATGAAAATGTCAGTTTGCAGAAACTGTCAAAACCAGCATAACCTAATTTAGAATTGCTGCTTATTTAATAAACCAGCAGGAGCCCTACCGGATAGAGTCCTGTCTGTCTTGCAGAAAAAGTACTCATTCCTCTCGCACTTAAGTTAGGTTTCTAGACACCCTAAGCTAAGAGCATAGGGAAAAGAGCATTAACTAATTAGATACAGCACCCAGGCATTAAGCAGCAGCAAGCATAGTGTTCTTAGCTATGAAATGCCACAAGCCTTGATCTAGATACACCTTGCTATGTCAAAGTGGGGCCCCTGTTCGTATGCGGTTATTAAAGTAGTGTGCCTTGCTCCGTGTTTTACACATGACACATCCTCACAAAATACAAACTGATAAGTAATCTTCTTAATGTAATGTTTAAGATGTGAGTTTGAGTTGCAAACATTTTCAATATGGAAGCAGTCATAGGTACTTATTCAGATCTCTTATTAGTGTTTGCATCTAAGGGCCTCGAACACTACTTCTTTCCCTAATAACCATGCCTTTACCAACATCACCTCTGATTTTATGATTTGTGGTTGTTATTGTGAAACAAGTGTGTTAGACTGGCAGTGGGTAACATGGCTTCCATAGAGGATACGCTTTAAGTGGATTCTAAACCAGCAGCAAAGAAACTCAGAAGGGGGTGGGACAGCAGATGAGAAGAGTGTGGAGGTAGGAGGGGCATGTGGAGAGGTATTACTAAAGAAAAAATATTCATGCATTTTTAATTGCATAGAATAATTTGATTGCAAGTTTCAAAGACACTGAAAAGAATGTAATCAGTTCTCTGCATGTTGGCACAATAGAAATTTATGGGGAGACTGTGGAGGAAATGATATGAGAACAGCTGAATGAACTCAATAGCTATGATGTGGAGCCTTCCTTATTGTTGAGAATGGAAAAGAATGCAGAAGCACCAGGCACCAGATTTGGCAGCAAGCTGTGTTTTCTCAGTACAGTAGATCCCTGTTGCTCATGAGCATTAGAGAAAGACCTACACACCTGCTTCTGTTATTCTCAAACTGAATGATTACAGAGTTTATAAATGGCCTTTCTTCCTTTCTGCTAATGTTTCCTTATATGTGGAAGAAGGTAGGTTATCTATCTGAATATCACCTCGAATTGTTATACCGTGAAGCATGTGTTTAAGAAATTAGAACACATGGTTTTGGTTGAAAGTTTTAGATAATATGTTGTCAACATCTTTAATCATGTTCTTCAGAGCTTCTATCTGTTCTTCCCTCACCACCTACTGATAACTCTTTTGGGCTCTGTAGGCCTGTTACCTAAAGTCTCATTGACATTTTTGTCATTGTTTGACATTGTTTGCCCTCACAATTGTCTAATTTCTTTTCTCATGCCATTTCTTGAGGCCATCCTTGCTTTACTGTTTACCCAACAACATGTGTATCTAGGAGTGACTTTCTTGTCCTACATAACAAGAGCCTCTACCATGGTTCCTTTGCTCCTAACTTGTCTCTGTTTCTTCCTAGCCACTAGAGATCACCAAAACCCAGTTTGGTCATCCATTGGATTTGGGAGGGTAGAAACATCATTTTATTGATACCTTCAGTAACTCACACTTGTTCACCATGAACCTACAGTTATGTATAGTCCTCAAGTGTAGAGGGTGGATGTGGGCACGTGGAATCTGGAGAACAAAATGGCAGTAAAGTCAGAGACAGATGTGACTGTCTTCGGTAGTAGAGTCTTCTTAGGACATGGCCTAGAACTTCATTTTCAAAACAAAACAAAACAAAATGCACAATCCACTCTTTTCCTTATTCATAACCTCTAAATACCTACTGAATTAGTATTGCAAATTATTATTTAAAGAAGACTTTAAGAAATCTGAACTGAAACTATCTTTTTCATAGTTCTTTATATTTTCCAAAGCTTTTATTTTAAAAGTTGACAGCCTTTAAAAATGAGGTTTATATCCCATATATGCATTTTAAGCTAGGAAAAATGGAAATATTGATGGCAAAACATTTTTTCTTCATAGTAGGTGTTACAGTTGTATAGTCTTACACATTAATAGTAATCTATTTAGAATGTATCTTGTATAGTCTAATCTGTTGCAGAAGGTAGAATAGTTCCTTTCCTTTACACTAGTCCTGCTTTCTTATGTGATAGAGAATTGTTATAACTGAATTACACCCTTTTTAAAAAATATAATCAATTTTTTACAGAAAGACTTTGAATATCACAGCACATTCAATTTCCACTTTTCAGTGGTAATAGTTTTTTTTTTAAAAAATGAGTAGTGTGCATTCAGTTTCCTTTGCTACTGAAACATTTTCAAAACCCTAGTGACTTAAAACAATACAATTTTATTATCTTGCACTTCTTGGGTTAGAAATTTGACACAGGTCTTACTGATCAAGTTGTCAGTAGAGCTGTATTCTTTTCTGGAGGCTCTAAGAAAGAATCCGTTTCCTTGCCTTTTCTAACTCCTAGAGGTTGTACACATCCCATGGCCCATGGCCCTCTTTCACCATCTTCCCAGGCAGCAGTGTTTCATCTTTCTAAGCATTCTTCAGTAGGCACATCGCCTTCTCTGACTGTTCTTCTGCCTCCATTTTCCACTTTTAAGGGCCCTTACGATTACATTGGACCCACCTGGATAATACAGGGTCCTCTTTCTATTTTAAGGTCAGCTGATTAGTAATAATAATTCCATCTTCAACCTTATTTCCTCTTTGCCATGGTATCTGACCAATTCAGAGGTTCCTGGATGAGGATGTAGACTGCTTGGGTGGGGACATTATTCTGCCTACCACATGGTGGTATATGGGTATGCAAATATATATATATATTTACTGAAGTCTACCTATAAAAATAAACATCAGTAGAATAGATGAAATATCTTGTGGTTTTTTTTCACCTTGGCACCAGATTTTTACGTATAGAGTGAAAGGAAATAAACCCTCTGATAGCGTGCACTTTGAACCAAAAGACTAAAGTCAGAAAATTGCTAATGTTTCCAAACGTTTCCCTGTAAGCCACTAACTATTGCTGATGTCTCCACAACACTCTATTCCACAAATGAAGAAAATATTTTGGGGGTATTCTGTCAAGTGGAACTATTTTCAGGCCCAATTCTCAATTCCTAAATTGAAGGATTAGGAGCATGCTCTCAGTCACTCTCATCCAGAATTCATTTGACGTTGTATGGAGTGTGAGTACCCATGAAGCTTTGTGTGCAGTGCAGGATTGTTTTGTGTTTGGGGATTAAGAGTTGTGATAATTTTAATGATTCCTATGGAAATAAGAACTAGTAGAGTCATAAGGTAAGGACCATATCCTTAAGGCAAACATACTATACAATGACATTGATTGAGGTAAGAAACTGTTTTGGGGAATTCCCTTTTGGGCTGAGCTAAGCACTTATTAACCCAAAGGCACCATGATGCTGTGGTAAAATGATAGATTAGGTTACAAGAGACTTAGTTTCTGGTGCTGGCTCTATCTCTAAGTATCTGTATCTTTTTTAATAAGTTAAAAGGGATCTTTTTGCCTGATTTCCCTCATTTTAAAAATGAGTTAAGACGGCATTACCCCTGAAGTCCTCTATTATTCAAAGCTTCTGCGATGTTGTGTTATAATCCCAGTTTTACACGATGACCGTATGCTTTCATGTCATCTGTGGTGGCTCATGGAAGAAAGGACGTTAGGCTCAAAAAAAATAATAAAGCTGTTAGACGTGATATCACAAAGATACTGCAACTACTGGTATTGGAAACAGAGAGCTCCTTGAAATGCTGAGAGCAAAAAAGGGCTCTTTCACACGTCTCCTCGATCCTTTACTGTTTTCTGAGTTCAATTCTGATGGCAATGGTAAATGTGAAGGAGTCTGAAGAAGAAATAGCATAAGGATGTTTTTACTATAGTTTTGCCTTATTGTGTATGGAACAGACTTGATGCTAGAAAGCTGGTAGCAAAGTGAAATTCTCTGTATGAGATTTTTTTCCCCAGCTGGCTTCTTGTATAGAATTGAAGCTGCACTCCTAGGGGAAGATAAATGATCCTTACAGGATGCAATGAAAATCAGAGAATGTTATCATAGTAGAGATAGGATGGACCACAAACACTGTCTGTCTGATGCTCACATGTAACTGATGAGAACATATAGAGAGACTTCATGATTCACTCAAGGTCATGAAACCAGTTAATTGCAGAATCAGGATTTAGACTGGATCTACTCTTTCCCATATTAGCTCTGTTCAACCTTTCATACTTAAATTACATATGATTATATATACTATTGGAGGAGAATTTGGGGGGTTAAATATTGATAGTATTCAACATCAGTCACTAATTTTAATGAGTTAATACTTCAGTCATGCTTCTTAAGTGCCAACCACTGTTCTAGATGCTTTACTCATTTACTTTTATTAGCTCATTTAATTAACCCAACAATACTATGAGGTAGTTCTATTTCTGCTCCTATTTTACAGGAGAGGGACCTATGTTCCAGTCCACACTTTTAATAAATGGTAAAGATGGAATTTAAACCCAATAAGTTTAGCTCAAAACCCTGTATTCTCAATTCTGTAATTCCTCTGAATATAAATGCTGTGGGAAAAATTAAACCACTTGGTTGGGCCTGGATTCCTTTATGATTGCAATCATTGCAGGTGAGCCACTTTATTACTTGGGTCTTTAATTTATGTATATGAATTTTCTATCTAACCAAGGCTCAATCATTCAGTCACATGTAATGATTAAGCAGCTACCTACCATGTGTGTAGGACTTTACCAAGTGTTCTAGGGGCTACAAGGATAATATAATTAGAAATGATAGCATGCATTATAAAACAGTATAATTCAAAATATACTAGCATTAATTACAACAGTTCTCATATATTACATATTTAATATTGGCTATGCTTTGTGCTAGGTGCCTTGCATATATTTTCTCATGTAATTTTCCCATCAGTCCCTTAAGGCAAGCCATGTTTCTCAACTTTATTGATGATGAAACTGAGGCTTCAGTAGGTAAGCAACTTATCCATGATCACAAAGGAAGTAAGAGAGTTAGCATTGAAATCCAAATCTGTGTGAATGGAGATCCCATTTTACTTCTATTATTCTGCTCTGAATCTGAGGAAAGAGCATGCATTGCTCCTGTTCAGGCCCAGCGAGGGGGCTGTTACTTCTGAGTGCCTGGCTAGAATCCTTCATGTCTTTATTGCCCAGACCTTAGAGATTCCTGGGGATTTCCAGCATCTCCCCACACCTGTAGTGAGAAGTCAGAGTTCATTTCCGGGCTTTTATTTAGGTTCTGCTCACCAATTAAGACTAGAGTATTGCAGAATATTTTAGGAGTCTGGGTGATGGAATGAATAGAGATAGAGATATGCAGCTAAGTTTCTAAATGAGTGATTTTAAACTAACTTTTCCTATTTTCTTGTTGGTCTTCTATTTTTTTTCCCCATTATTTTGATACTGCTTCTCTCATCTATCTCTGAAGATATACTCTTCCTAAGATCCAGAGCCTCCTCTGATTCAGGCACTCATTTAGGAAGTGGACTAAGTTTCTCTCCTTTTACCAAATAATGTGATTTCAGCTTCTTAAACCCATTGAGTGACACTCTTGGGAAGAGGATTGCAGCTCTACCTTTTAGAGAGTCTTAAATTATGAAACAGTTTTTCTCTCTCTCCCTCTGTCTCTCCTCTCTCTTCCTCACACATGCACATCAACATTGTGTAATTCCCTGTGTATCTCTGTTATCTACTTTTTTCCAGAATTCTCGTGACTTACAGCTTGGGGTGTAACTGTGTATGCATTATATTCAGATGGAGATTTGTCAAGACAAATACAGTCTCCCTGACACTGATGCTTGCAATCAACACTGGAATAGAAAGTGAGAGCTGCATTACAGTTTCTGCAATTGGCTGCCATAGAAACCAATGCAAGAGTGATTTTGCACTGAAATAGGACATCTCAGGGATCTGTCTGGTGAATCTTTGACATAGAGTGAAATAAGTTAGAAAGCAATTTTGTTGAGGTCCTTTTAGATCCTCAAAACTTGAATCTCAAAGCACTTCAACAAGGTAACTATTTAGAAAAAGAAAAGACATTGGTTCTTGGCATTCTTAAGTTTATTAAAAATACTTTCCTTAGATATTAATAGCATTTGATGGGACAATTACTCTATCCAGAGCATTCAGCTCACCTCAGAAATGATTTAAAGATTTTACTTTATGCCTTTTAAAAATTAAGCTTCTCATCTTCCATCCCTAAATCAAAACTGGCATAAAATTCCAGAAGTCAGGGTTTAACAGTCAGCAAATAAACATTTGCAAAACTGCTAAATGATTATTTTTGCATTTGAAATGCAATTGCATTCACAATTTATATGTTGAGGGTTATGTACTTCCATTCACTACATGTATGCAAGCAATAAAATTTGTGATTGAGTTACCTGAGTATTCTGATTTCTAATGTTCCTCTAACTACTGGAACTTCTGTCTTTAATAGACAAACCAAATTTGGCAATCTTCAGATTATAACAAGAACACCTTCATGTATATTTTAGCCCCTATAGAATTCTTCAAAGATAGGCTTCCAGTCTTAATATACAGAATATCTCAAATATAAATTTCCTTTTCTCTCTTGGTGATTGTTCATGATATTTTTGTGTCTTAGTTATTGTGATCTACTGGTGCCTTAGTGTAGGTACAAGCAGAGAATTAGAATTGTTAAAACCTCTTCCCTCTTTTTAAGGAATGTGACTGTGCAAAATGCCTTTGGCAATCACTGCCTCAGGGACAATTGAACCAAATGAAAGTGGTTAATTAGCCCCCACCTCAGCACCCACACTTAGCAACACCCAGACTCCTTTCCCACACACAGTAGAAATGTCTTATGCCTTCAGGTGCCACAGTGATGAGATACTGGTGACTGCCCACTCCACTCCTGGTAGCTGACCTACCTCTCATCACCACTGTGCTGCCTAGCCTCTGATGAGAGGATTCTAGTAACTGCCAGTGTGGCTGCTCTGAATGATTGCCATGGAGTTGTTTCCTTTTCTCTTGGTTCCCCCCTCCAGCCCCCTTTTTCTTTCTTCTGCCTTCTGTTGCTACTCCAAATTTTCTGTACAGAGCTGGCTTATGTATAGATTACCAAGCCATCAGAGAAGGTACATCCTTCCAAGTAGGACATCGTATAATCACAGCAGGGTGGGTGCTATTTTTATGGTTCTCTCTTCTATGTTGTTGGTTTATGGCTTGGATCCACAGAAGATGCTTCATTCCTCCAAAGGAGGAAAGGTCTGCAGCTCCTCCTTCCCCAACCACAATTGTTCTGAAGTCTAGAGCTGTTCACAGAGTTTCAGAGTTCTGAAAGTTTGGCCTCAGACAGGGAAAAGAGTAGTGTGTATGCATATGTGTGTACACTTACTGTCTTGGCCAGTAGTGGGCATATGCTTAAATTAATTTGACATGCTGTTTATTTAACATGAGGTGAAGCACAGAAATGAATCCTTGTCTCAAAGATGTTGAAAATATTTTTTAGATCAAACGTGAAAGAGCAAGTCAACAACGAATGATATAATCATACCCTAGTTGGGGTCATAGATTTTGTTTTACCTGGAACGTACAAATTAGCTTTGTAAATTTGTCAGCTATGCCTAGATATTTATGGTAACATAATTTTCTAAAATCATATATGACTACTTTAAATTCATCAAAATATATTAGGTATTGGGAAAGGGGCTTATAAAACAAAACAAGCATATTCATTAATTAATTTTAGTCTGATAGATGGTGAAAAAAGGGGAAAAACCAGTAGGATGCCATGATTTCAAGGACTATTACATAAATGCTACTGCACCCACCTGGCCCCAGGGACATGTCATACAGATGTTAAAGACACTGTAGTACCATACTCTAATGATACCCAGAAATAAAGAAGCAAGAGAGAAATACAAAACTGGACCAACAGTGGTGAAAGGTAAGTGCATTAAAAAACAGAAGTTTGGGAAGACGTAAAGTAAATGCCCTTTGTATAGTACAGATGTGCAATTTAGAATGTCTTCTTTGGGGTCTAGTCTAGACATCAGGGGAAATAAGGGTTATTTGGTGGCAAGCATGACATGAAGAGATTAAAAACAAGATACGTAAGGCCATATGTGTTTTGGTGTGGCATTTTGAGCAATTAGTGGAACATGCTAGAGTTTTTGACACTCTATATAATTGGGGAAGGTACTTTTATATTGCAGATAACTTTTTGTGGAGAGGATGAGGAATAAGGGTAGGGTCTGAAGAATTGACATAGTTCTGGATGCTTCATATTTGCTCTAAATTAACAAAAGAATAAAGCAAACACAAAGAAATAGAAAGTTTGTGCAACTCATATCACCAACAATATAAAGGACGTATAAAAGGCTCTTAGAAATCAATAAGACCAACAATTCAATACAAAAATGGATATATTATATGAATAAGCAGTTCATAGGAAAGGAAAGTCAATTGGTTTTGAAATACGTGAAAATATTCAACCTCTTTCATAATAAAAGAAATACATAGAAACAAAAGTTTCACCTATCAGGTTAACAAAGTTAAAAAATGGCAAGGGTATAGAGAATCAGTTGCTCATACATTGCTGGTGGGGGTTTAATCGATGCAGCCTATATGCAGAGCAGTTTAGCAATATCTATCAAGACCAAAATGGCACATACTCTTTGAGTCAGCAATTCTCGAATTTATCTTGCAGATACACTCATCTGTGCTGTATGTGCATGTGTGTGTACATTCATTGTCTTCTGCATTGCATAAGATTTGAAATTACTTAAATATGGATCAACAGAGGACTGGTTGAAAAAATTCATCCACACAGTGGGCACCATTCACGTATGAAGAAAAAAGAGACAATTCTAACTGTACTCTTATGAAAAGACTTCGAAAATACATTGTTAAATGAAAAAGCAGAGGGTGCAAAAAATGCATATAATATGCTACCAACTGTAGGGAAAAGAATATGCTTAGGCGCGTGGCCACGCGTGCACGCGCGCGCGCACACACACACACACACACACACACACTATGATGAGCATAGACTATCTCTGGCCTCTCTATTCTTGAAATTGGTTGAGGAGGTTGCCTCCAGGGAATGAGACTGGTTGGTTGGGGAGGTAGGAGTGGGAAGAAGACTAACATTTAAATTTAAACACTTTCATACCTTCTACATTTTATATCTTATTGTATGTCTTTCTACTAAAACTAATTAAAAACCAAAGGTATTAGAGGTAAGTATAGATTCTAAGATTCTGTCTGGGAATAAAAGGGTGCATTTAGCCAGAATTCCTTTTTGTTTTATTATGAATCTGGTAATAGTGAACATGAAAAGGAGAAAGAAAAGTTTTCACAGATATTTTGACATCATACTGAGATCATCTGATAGTTTCTGCCTGGTTAATATATGTTAAGTGATTACGGAGAGGATGTTGTGACCCAGGAATGCAATCATTCATTACAGCGTCTAGTTTACATCCCATTAACACTGACAGCAGTCTGTTACATTAAAAAAATTTTTTTGCATCAAAGTCTCAGTTGTTTAACCACTTTCCAATTATTAAGCAATATATGAATCAGACTTACATTCTCTTCAAAACAATGATTAAAATATGTATTTCTTGTAACAATTATAGGATAGTGAAAAATGGGTTTCAGAGTATGAAAAGAGTGAATAACAAGTCAAAATCTAATATGAATGTGGAAACATTTTTGTTATAGTTAGAATACCCTGATGGGCTAATTTTTCTGATTAATGCTGAATGGTATTTTTGAAAAGTATGTATAAGTAAGACAGTGAAATAAAGAGAAGACATAAGAAATAAAGATAAAGGAATTCCCATTTATAACCAGTTTACATCAAAATGTTTTTAATTGGTAGTGTATAATGTTGCATAAGAAATTTTATATGACATCTCTTTCCTTGAGGTGTTGAAGTGATTGTTTTCATGTAATAATTTAGAAAATCATGCACAAGTGACATAACTTAGATACATAGGCTCTAGTTGTACATAGGAATTGCTGATTCACGTTTCCCCTCAGTGTACCACAACTTAGATCTTATTAATGAGAAGATGACATTTTTCTCTTTCATTGGTCTTCGTTTCATTACCACACCTGTCACTTGCATTCACCATGCTGCTTAAGGAAACAGAAGTAAAGGGAGTAAAAAAGAAAACCACAATCGAGAAATAGAAATAATGACAACAATTTGGCTGAATAATGAAAGATTCTTGGTGAGCATCCTGGTGATGTCCAAGTTACTGAATTCATATGAGGGTAGGATGGGCATCATTCAGTGCTTCTCACCTTTTGGGAAAAAATGAAGAAGGCAATAAACTGTTAAACCGTTAAACTGTGGCTTATGGATAAGGTTTTAGAGGGCGCGTTTACTGAGTGCTGCAAATGCTATTCCTTTGAGGCCTTTCATTACCTTTTAGCATTTGGAACTCAAAGTAGAGAATGAGTTCCCCTCAAATAACACCAGAGGCCATTTCATCATCATTTCTGTCTCTTCTGAAGTATTGTTCTCTCATTTCTTCTTTTGCATGGTATCTAAAATATTAAGATTTATTTCTCTGCATTGTATCATTAAAAATAAGAAGCTTTCCACAAGGAAAAAGAAAGGTATTCAGCTGAGACCAGGGGCTTCCTTTGATACTTTCAAGTAAACTCCAATATGTGTGGGCAATGGCACTTTGGCTGTTGTCCAGCAGTTTAATTGGCTCTCATTTGCCTAATCTCCTATAACAGATAATGTTATTACAAAATCTCAGGACTCCAAAATCCCCCATCAGACAAAACAAGCCTGTTAATGAGAATCCCTCATTTTACCTGGCACCTGGCTTTGTTTAAGCCACTTTGGTCCCTTCTCACTTGTGAGAAATGCATTACTTTTCCTAAGAGCCATGCTAATTCTAACCCAGGAAACATTTATTTTGGATCATTTGTTTTCTGGAATGATTCAAAGTCAGGAAAGTAAAATTAGGAAGGAAGTTAAATTAAGGTGAAATAGCAAGGAGACAAAATTAAATTGGATTTTATAACCTCTGTTTTACAACTAGGTTGATGTTAATTTGTATCTTGAAAGACAAAGCATTAGAACATTTGCTATTTTTGAATTTACATTGTTTTTTCCTACAATGATAAATCAGTGCATATAATTCATGTGTCTAGATTCCATATCTTTTATTCATTTATTTAGTTATCCTTATGTTCAACAAATATTTCGTGACCGTCTTCTGTGTTTAAGGCACTGCTAATAGAATGGAGCAAAGAAACAACAAATACAAAAGAAAATCCTAACTCTAATGGAGCTTATGGTTTAGGTAGTGATAATTCTGTAAAGAAAAATAATGTATAGAAGATAAGAGTACAGTGTACACATGGAGATGGGCAGATACATTTATATTACGCCTAACTTACCTATATCCATATCTATATATATCTGCATAGCTATAGATTATATATTGTATTAGAGGAGGTCAAAGATGACACCTCTGATAGGATGACTTTTCAGAAAATTTAAAGAAGTGAAGAGGCAAGCAGTGTAGTCTTATGGAGAAAAGAAAATCACAGGCAGGACATAGCAAATGCAAAGACCTGCAGTGAAAACATGTTTTGTATCTAAGAAACAGCAAAGAGTGATATGAGTTTATAGGTGCAATGCTTGAAGATGAGATGAGAGAAACAGGGTTGGGGTGGAACAGGTCAAGTAGGTCTCTAGTGACTCTGGAATGGTTTGGGAATGGATTCATTTAAACATGTATACAGTATGGTAATCAAAATAGGAAATCATGGCCATGGAGAAAAGATAGAAACAAAAATAGTGTACAAGATTGCTGATGTGGTTTTGGCAATTGAGCACCAGATATCTTTTTTGAGTTTCCTAGTGGCCAGGACATAAAGGGAAATAAAAAATTCATAGGTCTGATTAAATAAATAAATAAACAAATAGTCAATTATACCAGTTATTTAGGGAAATTCAAACAAAATTCCCCCAAAAATGTTGCTCTTGTTTATCTTCTTTGTTGGGCAAACATGACTTTTTTCTTTCTTTTTTTTTTATTGTTGTGGTTCTTCACTTTTTATTAAACAAACTTCCGCACTTGATGCACTGTGTATTTCCATCCACTTTTAAAGAACATTGTAGATTGCAAAATCTTGTGTCATTTTAAAATCACTCATTATCATACTGAAATTTTCATGACTTGCTTTGCATACTTTGATATGTTTTTATTTCAATCTGCAAGATTCAAATTGGAAAAATCTAGTGTGTTTTTAATAGAAATCACATTAAATTATTCATGTGCCAAGAAGAAAGTTATTTTATTTACTATATTGATTATCTTCTTATATTCACTGCTTTTTTAATGTCATTTTGTGAGCTCTTATGTTAGGATTAATGCAGTTTTTAATTGATCTAGTAAATGCTTCCTATGTTGTATAAACTTGCAAGTTAAAATGCACTACAATCATCAGAAAGTAGCTATATTTTATAGTTCAAAATCAGAATTTAAGTAATTGAAAAATAATGTCAGTCATTATCCATCATCCAAGAGAGCTTACCTCTGTGGGAGACAATAAGAAAGTGAACTAACATGTCTAAGACAGTTATTAGTTACCTAATGTTTGTAAAAGTGGATAACCCCAATCAAAGAAATGTAGGAAAGTATGAATTATATGACAAGATGGATAAGAGGAAGATATTGCCCTTATGATTAAAACCGTCATGTTAGGTAAGGAGGTGGTGAGATTTCAAAATTTTTCTGAGTGTTACATTCTAAAATAGGTAGTGATCTAAGCAAACAGATTAAAAATAGTCTAAAGCAATGCAATAAGTAACAAAAACATACTGGACAGAAAGAGTTAAGATTTGGATAACAGAAGTCAGCAGATTGAGCGAAAGAATGTACAGGCATGACAATGAAAGATAAGTAGTCTGTGGAAACTTGTTAGGAAGCCCAAAATAATTAATAGTAAGAAGGCAATATAATAGCAGCTTATATATATATATGTGTATGTGTGTGTGTATATATATATATATATATATATATATATATATATATATATGTATATATATATAGTGCTTAGTGTGTGGCAGGGACCAACGCAAGCATTTTGTCAAACTCCTCATTGAATCAGGACCACAACCCTGTGAGATTAGTACTGTTATTATTTTCTCTTTACACATGAAGAAATGGAGAGCAACAAGAGGACTGATTAGATCCTAATTGTCAAAGACATTAGAATCGAAAGTATTAAGTAATTAAAAGTGTTTGATAAAGCTGGAGATTTGGGGCACTTCATTTCATGTGATTATAGTAGATGAGTCCAGTTAGGGGATCAGGAAAGGAAAGACTAGACAATTCAGATGAAAGCAACTATGACCTTTATCAAGGATTAAAAGTGAAGCTATGAATTTGTGGTGGGGAGTAAATTATTTAGGAGACTTTAGGAAAAATAGCAAGCATTGAAGTGAAAGGTGAACAGGTGCAATTGAATCTATGATATCAATGAAAATCATATTTGGTAATGTTTTGATATAAAGCAATTGGGCTTATAGTGAGCAATTTAAAAGGTAGGATGATAAAAACCTCACCTACAATGGGAAATTACAGTTGACTCTTGAACAATGACGGGGTGGAGGGTTAGGGGCACCAGCCCTCTGAGCGCAGTCAGTGGTTGAGTATAACTCATAGTTGGCCCTCCATATCCACGGTTCCACATCCTGGGATTCAGCCAACATGGATCATGTATTATGGTTGTATGTACTACTGAAAAACTCTGCATATAAATGTACTTGCAAGATACTGAATATGAAAACAAATATATGTATGTTCATGTATGACTGAAGCATTATGCGGTACACCAGAAACTGACACACTGTAAATGGACTGTACTTCAATAAAAATATATATTTAAAAAAAGTACCTGCACAGTTCAAGCCTGTGTTATTCAAGGGTCAACTGTATCACTGAACTTAGACTGGATATAAAAGGGTAGAGACAGGGAGAAAGATCAATGAGTATTTCTCCAGAGTTTATCATAAGCCCAGAGACACTGTAGGAAAAGAAACCAGAAACTTAAGTGAATCTGAACAAAGAAGAGCTGCTTATCATTCATGATGGATATTGGTATTCTATTTTTCTTTTCTTTTAAGGTCCTTGCCAAATTTTGGTGTCAGGATTATGTTGAACTCCAAAAAATCAGTGGGAAAATGTTCTTTCTCCTATGTTTTCTGAAATATTTTGTGTACCATGTGATATGGTTTGTCCATTAAATCCTTGATAAATATACCATAAAAAACACAAAAAACAAAAAAAGAATAGCTGCTTATATTGGATATATTTCCTGGGAAAAGATATAGGAGTCCTCTCTTAAGCAAGGAATAAATAGAACAAACGCTACCATCCTTAAAAACGTAATATATTCAAGCAACATTTTGTGTTTATGATTTATGTTTGTGGTTATGATATTCTACTAAGAGACATCTATGAAACATTTATATACATTGCAAAATGGAAAGTACATGTACAAATGTTTTGGTGTATGCATGTGTATGTCTGTGAGAGAGAGAGAGAGAGAGTGCACAAGTTTAAAATGTTTTAAAACTATAGGAGAGTTATGAGATGATATTCATGGAGAAAAGAAATGTTCCAGTTCCAGGTGCGTCCATTTATACGGTGGACTACTGAATGGAAAGCAGAATAATTATATATAAGACAGATGAAATACTCCAAAGTCACCTTGAAATAAATATAAAATTGATGTTGGCAGCTTGACAGTGACAGGAGTCAAGACATTATGCTGCTGTGAAACCACAAAAGATGCAATTGATATTTTAATCGAAAATATCATGTCTGAGGAAAAAGCCTGAAACTAGGAATTGTTCTTAAAAATAAAAGTGTGTCTGTTGATATATGTCTGACTTAGCTGCTTTTCATTTTTTATCCTCATATTGAGAGTAATAAGAAAAGTATTATAATTTCTTAGTTCATCTTATCTTTAATTTTCTTTCTTAAAATGAACCTCAGTTTTCTAAAAACAAGACCCTACTGCCCTCTGAGATTATGTCATTAGATCAAAAAAAATTTTTGGAGATGTTTTTACTGTTAGAATACTGCTTTTCATAAGAAGTGAACTCAACCTTTTGCATTTGCAATAATGAAGATATTTGTGTGTGTGTGTCTGTTAAGGGACAGTCATAATGTTTACTCTTCTAATGCTGTTTTCTTCAGTTCCACTTCTAGTTTGGAGCAGAATTCTATAGTCTATTTGTTATTTAGGGGAAATAAAATCATTTTGAATATTTTCTCCTCCTTCTTCCTGACCCGTTTAATCATCTAACTGAATCATCCCTCCTCCCCTTCCTTTTTTTCACCAAACTTCTATTAAGCTCCTACAATGTTCCCAAAACTGATTCATCACCTTTGAAGGGTCTCACATGACCTTCAGCCTACCCACTCCCATATCAACTTGCTAAAATTTCTCAAATAATCTTTTAATTATTTTCATGGCCTCTAATCTAATCTCCTCTGAAAGCTTTCTACATTTTACTTTGCAAGCCAGCATCATCTTCCTTTAAAAATATATGATTTGATTAACTAATGAATTAATGTATTCATTCCCCCTTTTCACAAATGATTTTTGGCTGCTCACCTTAAAACCACGTGTGATGAAATAGTAAATGACAATAATATCAGGGGTAAAATGATACAAATAAATCAACTAAAAGGGACAACAGTTTTGTTATGGCAACTTTTCTAAATATTAGTTTAAACTTCCGTAGCGAATATCAAAGGCAATACACAGCCTCCTATGTAAGACTCAGCATCAAAGAGGAAAGTCAATCAGTTGTTGATTTCATTAAATTCCACCCAATCCTTTCATTTCTGAAGCCTCAGTTTTTCCATCTGTACAATGAAGATAATGCTGGCCTTGTAAGCACTATGATAAGTAGTCCGATAGTTTGGTCACAGACACTTCAGCATGCTGAACACTGGGCCATTTATCCAGGGGTAACCTCTCATGGATGAAGCTCAGTTCCACAAGGTCTTGTTTGTATAGATGATGATGATGGTGGTGGTGATGGTGTTGGCGATGATGATGTGATAATGGTGATGATAGTTAATACTTATTGGCAACTTTTATAATATACCAGATGTTATGCTAAGTATTTGCCTAGCTTAACTCCTTTAATCCTGAAAACAACACCATGAGATGGGTACTTTTTCACTTCCCTTTTTGAGACCTTAGAGAGGTGGAATGACTTCATATCCACATGTGTAATATGAAGCTACTATATGTTTATATGGTGTCTGTTGTTGTGATAATGATAAATATGAGAGAATTGCCCGTTTCTGTATCTCCTCACCAACTGAATGAAATAAGAGGGTAATAAATTTAGAAGATACAGAGTTATTTTTTTGCAGTATGTGAAATGAATCCTGAACTGCTTACAGAAATACTTTGAAAAAGTAGAAGGCAAAAAGACATTTAAAAAAATTATTCCCTCCTTTTAGAAGAGCAAGCCTAGTATGTTTCTGAAAGTGTTTGCAATTTATCTAGTTATATTGTTAGCATCAGGGTATTCAGAAGTAAATTTTTTTTGGCAAACTCTACCCTGATGCACTACATCATTTGAGTGCATGGAAAGATATTAGCACTGATAAAAAATACTGGTGAAACTGATTTCCGTTCAACAGCTTGTACATTGAGGTTGCTGCATTTATCTATTTACATCTCTCGGTTCTGTACAAAAACAGCATCTTAAACGATGCAGATAAATAATAGTGACATTTTATCTCCCTTTCTAAAGTTGAATTCCAGAAGATAGAAAAGATCCTTTCATGCTTACATTACCATGACAAACTGAAAGAGATAAATCCCTAAAGGATGGGACGAGATGTGGGAGTTAGAGGATTAATGCTTAGATGCTTCTTCCAATTTATTTCTCCTATTATATGTGTTAAAAATATATACCATATGTCATGCAGCATGTTTTAAACCCATCAAAATTTCTCACACAATTCCTCAGGGGATCTGTTTTTTTTGCTGCCAAGTTTTCACTGCTAGAATGCTGACTTACTATTCCTTTGCAGAGAGCTTCATGGTTTATTTTATGATAACATGTTGCCACAACTTCTCCGGCTATAAATTTTATAAAGAAAATTAGTCTTGGGAGAATTTATTTTGAGAGCAGTATGTTTAATGGTGACGGAGAAGAATAGAAGTATTTCCAGAAAGCAATGTATCCTTCAGTTGTTTTAATAGAACAGAAATTCCTTTGACAGCACTTATGAAAGCCTTTATTATACTCAGCATTTAAATTCAGTCCTTGAACTGGGGTTTTCCCAGTTCATTTGAGGGTCAATTTTGGAATAGTTCTTGTGTCCTTTGTCACTTGTCAATGATAGCACTTTGCACAGAAGAGCAAATTTAGGGGGGAAATTCTCTTTTAGTAATGCTTAGTACACATGACTTACAGCAAGTGACAGCAAAGCTACATGTAATTGCCTTAAGAAGTCTTCTTGCGCCACATTTTTGTTTAAAAAAAGACAAAACAGGGAATAACAATGAATGCTATTGGGTAAGGGAAAACAGCTTGAACGAATTCCTATTCATAAAGAAAGAAGGTTAAAACTTTATCCCAGGAATTAAAATCAATTTATCTTCATGTTCCTCCGTGTGGTGCTTTAGTTTTATCCCATTAATGCCCTTGAAGTTTTAAATTATTTTACAGAACTTTGTTCAGCTAACTCACATAGGCTGGGGTCCACTCTGGCCTCCTGATATTTGACTTTTACTAAACAGGTATCACTATAAGCTTTGCTTAAGTAATCAAATAAAACAAAGCCGAAGTTTTCTTTTTAGAAATAAAATTGTTCCTAAATCTGTGTACCCTGTTTCCAATCAAGTACTCTAATTGTAATAACATTCCCACATGGAGAAGCTATTAGCATTTATGGGCTATTTTAAGAAGAAATAATAAACATAGTGGGCATAATTCAAGAGGCGCTCTTTGAGTTTCCTTCCTGTTATAGGATATAGTGTAAATGGATGTCAGGTTTGGAAATGACATATTTTTATTAAACTAAGTCTGCTGGTCATAGTACAGATGCCGTCTTTAAGTTCTTCCGTGGGACTTAATAAATGCAGGAATGCAAACAAAGGAGTTACTTGATGTCATAACACCATTTGCAGTATACTGATGGTAAATATGTAGTAATTCTCTTCTCTCCTCCTTCATCCTCTATCCCATAAAGTTTGCACATATGAGACCTCAGCTTCTCTTTGTCAGACTCAAATTGGATTTCCTTTGCTATCAGCTCTAGGCTCAGACTTCTATGACCCTAATTTGGCAGCTCTTCAAAGGGTTTATGGTGTAAGCCTTTTCTGTTTCTAACAAAAAGTACAGCTCATATCCACCATAAAATAGCGAATTCTATTTGAAGTTTCGTTTTCCACATGATACCATACTTTCTGAGCTCATTTCAAAAATTATTTCTACTGTTTCTATCCTGCATAATCACTGAATTTAAATTTGGAGTGAAAATGAATTGGTTTGAATAAAAAGTATGCATTAACATTTTTCATACCCTGACATTGTAGTCAAATTTTGGGCAGAAGCAGTATAAAGCATTTGATATACCATCAAATAAATGTTCAATTTCTTTAACCCACAGTTATTTATAACTTGGGTGGTAATTCTCCGTTTTGGTATTGAGTATATATTCATGTTGGCGCAGATTTTAATGGAAAGAGCTTGAAGTTCTTAAGATGTAACTTTTGGGACATAGACTTTATTGATTTGGTGAAGAGTTGTAATTATTACATCTACTGTCCTCATTTTTTACCCTTTGTCCCAATTCATTCTACTTGCGATTTAACTTCTAGGGTAATTTATTTTTACCATATGGTAGAGGAAACAGAGAAATGAGGAACAAATGATCAAAACTGACATAAAGTTTCAAGAGTTACCTGAGGATAAAACTAACTGAGCGGACCTCAGTGGCAGACGTAAGGGTGAGTGAACAGCAGCCTAACCTGATTTACCAGACTGTAGATAAGAAAACTGAGTGGCAGGGTGATGAGGTTTCCCTTCCAGTTGTGCAATGTTTAGTCCTTCATCTTTTCGCTACATACCAGAACACAGACATTAAATTAAGAATTAAGACTCCTTGATATTTTGACCTGTCTGCCAGATGAAAGTACAGTTACCCTTTGACTTAACATGATTGCCATTAGAAGATGCTAGCCTGGAGAAAGGACAAAAAATATATTTGAATGGATAGTGCTCAGCCAAAAGAGAATGTCCTGCAAGAAGGAGAGAGTGCATGTGTGTGCGTGTGCATGTATACACAAGCACAGGCACGGAATTAAAGGGTTTTAACAAAGATGAAAAATATCACCCTTAACATCCTATCATCCTAGTTGATGTCTGTCTGTCTGTGTGTGTGTATGCGTGTGTGATATTATAATTACCATTCTTACTCCATGTATACAGCTAATTTTTGTAGTTGGAATAAAAAAGTATAAATAGGTAAAATATATAATTAATAAATGTAATATATAATACATAAATAAGTCTTTATTTCATTTAAGTACCCTAAAATTTTTCCCAACTTGAAATGGACCTTCCTAAATATGATTTTAATGGCTGTAATTCATGTCACTCCACGATTTTCCACACTTGCCTTTCAGATTGCTTTGACGTTTTAACCACAACCATCTGTGTGCAGATAGCATCTTCAATGTTTAAATTATTTACCGGGGATAAATCGTTGGCCAAAAGATAACCCTTCAGCCTCTTGACAAATGCTTTTATTAACTCTCCAGGAGAGGTTGCAACCAATTCCATATCCTAGGCTAGTTTCTTGATCTTCTTTGGAGACATGTTCTTCCTTCAGACCTCCTCAGCTCAGTAAATCATACCATTATCCACCCTGTGGAGGTTCAATTAAAAAACTTGGCTTGCAGGTTTCTTTTTGTTCCACACCCCTGTTTCCTTCCCTTTTAATCCATAATTAAATTTTGTCTCTTCGATTTCATTGCAGTGACTTCCACTGAACTTAGAATAAAATCCTTATTTTAAAATATGATCCAAATTCTGCCCACTCTCTGTGACTCTCTAGCTCCCAGCCCTGCAGAGCAAGCCAACTCTCTAAACATGCTGTTTCATCTGTTTGGAAGGCTCTTCTTCCTGCACTTTCCCTGACTGGTTTCTTATCCTTTGGGAGTCACTTTTACTGTTCCACTTTTAGGGAGGTCTTCCCCTTTAAAGTAGCTATTCTTTCCCCACATAGTACTCTTTCTTTCTTTGGTGCCCTTTTTGAAGTGTATATAATATGATTAATACGCATTTGTTGGTTAACTTGATAAATCTTCCTCTTCAGAACTAGGTATAACTCCAAGAAGGTCGCTACTGTGTCCGTTTTGTTTATCACTGTATATATGCCATTCTAAACATATTGCCTGGCAAGTTGGATTATAGGGATTCAGACTGTCTGGGTTTGTGTCCCGGCTCTGACATGTATTAACTGCTGTCCTAGGGTACAAATGTAAAATGGGCATAACAGTAATAATGCCTAACATATAGGATCTTCTTAGAATTAAATGAGATTATTCATATATAGTTATTAGCCTACTATTGTCAGAGTATAGGTTTTCAATACATAATGGTTACTATTATTGTTGTTCTAATGGGCATTCATTAAATATTTGTTAAGTGACTGAAAGAATGAATTTATTTCATGATGTAAATAAGTAGGTAGTTATCTCCTCAGTGTATGAATGTGCCATTTTTACCACAATCTCTGTTCATGGAGTTTCACTCTTTTTTAAGGTACTAATGGTAAAACCATCATCATCATCATCATCATAGTTTTAACTTCCTTATTATTGATTCTTAGAGGTAGAACCTTTTCCCATCTGCATGAGCTTCTAGAAAACAGTTCCTTTATTAGTCTTCTAAACTGTGGAGCTATCTATTTCCAAATCTGTACAATATAGTGTCTAACAGATTCATTAGTTAGAACAGTCAAAAATAAACCCAGATTAACTTTTTCCTAAAAGTGACTAAATTATATAGAGTCCAAGTCTTATGGTAAAGTAAATCAAATGTCAGTTACCAAAACACTGAGTACCTATTAAGATAATCTTACTGATGAGTAATTTGCTATCAGTTTGGAGATTTTATTTTCTCTACCAGATGCTTAGGAACATATGGTAAGATTAGAGTTCATTGACCTTTCCTCTGTTATCAGTGGTCCCCAAATATGCTGTTCATATCATATCACCATTAGTAATAAATTATATTATATTACAATTATTTGTTCATGTCTTTGTCCCTCCCATTAAAGAGTGAACAGCTCATTGAGGGCTGAAATTATATTTTATTCTTTATGCATCTGGAAGGAGACATTGAATATTATATATTTATTACTAATGCTATTAGCTGTGTTATTTTCCCCAAATAAAATAATTTTAGTAAACATAAACTGGGAAAGTGCAGTAGCAAACTGTCAATACTCAGTTACCATGAAGGAGATGAAGCAGCAGTGTTTGTGTCTCAGTCATATTTACCATAATTCTCAGTAAGGATGGTGAAAATATTCTCTCATTGTAATGAGGGAAGAATCCAGATCACAAAGCCTGATTATTCCTAAAATATTTGGCTGCTTTGACTCTGACTGTCCTTCAGTATATCCAAGCATGCTGTGCAAAGTACAGAATTGAACTAAAATAATCCCTAGTCAAATCATAGGCTTATGTTGCAGGGATAAGTCAAGTTTGTGGTTTCACCTGAAGTAAGAAGGCAGTAAGTCTCCTTATCACATCCTGCCATCACTATTAGGCTAGGGATAGAAAAGACAGTAGAGGAGGAGGGAAGAAGAGATAGTCCAGGGAGTAAGTACTTGATCTCTGTTAAAACTATCCTGGAATTGGCTCACCATTATTAATTCCTTTTTATTTATAATCTTATTCATTATTTATTCTCTTTCTCTACCTACCCCTCTCCAATAAAGCAAAGTTAAAACAGTGTGCTCTTCTTTTTAAAAGTTATAGATCTCTAAGTTAAACATGTTTTAATATATTCTAGCCTCCAAAGTAGGGAGGAGTAAGAAAATATGCTGTTTCTGTTTTCTTACATCTTTTAAGTAATTATTTACATATGGGTCAGGTTGACTTTAGTCACACATATACACCTACTATATGTATTCTTTCTTTTTTCACATTCATGAAAATGATTAAAAATTTCTTTTTTATCCTTTACTCATAGTATTTTAGTGATAATAGTATATTCTGCTTCTTTGTGTTGACACTCTCAATACAAACTGGCCCCAAGATGTCAAAATTTATCAAAGATGTCAAAAGCATGCCTCATTTTCCTAACCTTACCATGATTGTAATAGCAGCAAGAATCAGAATTTCCTTCTTTTAAGAACTTCTAAGATGGGGATATATTCTCCCCACAGTCACTGGAATATATATGTTAGCATTTTTGTGTACTTGAAATTTCTGTCAGTAAAGCACCTTTTCAGTAGTGAAGCATTGGGAGACTCAAGTACTGGGGGAAGTTTGATGAGACTATTCTTTTAGAAGAGTCCTGAAGCCATCTGTGGTTGCAGACTGAAGACTGAAGTTGGTTACAGTTCATCTCTAAGTGAGCATTCTCAGAAGCAAGAGTGGGGAAGAGACAAGGAAAGATTGAGGGTGTCCAGTTTTGTTTTGGCTCCTGTAGATACTTTGTAGTAGAAACCTAAAAAGACTGTGAATATAATGTTTATTTTATATGAATATATAAATTTATCATTTTAATATAAATGTATCTTTATAACAGTGACCTAAGCATTGAAAAAATATACTTTGCTCTCAGGCACTAGATCCTCAATTACTGTACATGTACCTGTTTATAAAATACTAGCCAATCTTGATAATTATTACACTGCAATTTTGATTAAACTCTGTTTCTTAGTTAGTCTTGCTAGAGTGTTTCTAATTTTATTGATCTTTTCAAAGAACCAGCTTTTGGCTTCATTGATTTTCTCTATCGTCAAACTCTGTTCCTACCTATTGTTTAAAGTGTTTACTTCTGCATAGTTTTCACTTATTTAGAAACATTTAAATAACTGTGAATTAATAGGTGTCTGTAAGTCAAAGCTCTTCAAGTAGAAATGAACCATGCAGTAGTTTTCCAAAAGTGTGACATAGCTGTTAATGCTAAATATGCAAGAAATATCTTCCCTTAAAGTCAGTCCATCTTAGTTGGTTGGCTTTACCCCAGAACGTTGCATTTATCTTGTGTTGTTGGTATTTTTATTTTCTGTTACTTAATTTGGCATGTGTTCCTTTACATTTTATAATAGTCAATGAGCAAATTAGAACCTTGGAGAAAGAATACAACTGTATTAAGGATTTTCCGCAATATAGGAGTGGAATAGAGTATACAGTGATGCTTATATATCATAGAAAAAATAATTTGGTGATATATATATACATCACATGATATATACATATACATATATATATCTCATAATCAGATTGAATATCTAGGCAGGCACGATAAAGTGGGGATTTTACTGCATTCGTTATATACATGGAATCTGTATCATAGAATGAAGTTTTGGAAGTGTGTGTTTTGTCTCTTAGGAGGATGTACCAGCAAATTTTTATGGAGATAAAATTGATATTGTAATAGTATTCTTTTTAAAATGCTATTTATCCCCATTTATTTTGATTTTTTTGGAACATTTAATAATAAGAGGGTCAATTCAAAATTGCAATAGAAGGTATGTATGTGTTTAAGTGAATATGAAATAAACATAAACAATATATATGACTGGTTGGAGGAGAATGGCTAAGGTCTTTAGGACTAAACAGGCCATTAAAGAACTATCTTCTTGTTTACGCTTCACTTAACTAATTGTCAGTTTATTTACAAGGTTGTGCCTTAATTAGAGGCCGTTAATGGACATGAATTGTTTAGAGTTCCAAAGTTGTGAACATCTCATGATGCAGCTAAGGATTTGCGGTCCTTGTTTATGGTACACTCTCAGACTAGCCCCATTTGGACCTGCTGATCCCAAATTCAGTGAACTTGTTAATGTTGATACCCTTATACTACAGGCTACTAATCAGAGTAAATGTGCAGAGGTACAAGGAAGCTGGAAGTAGACCCCTCAGATAGCTCTGGGGAATTACCACCTTCCTTTCAGAACAAATCAGAGCCAGTTTGAATATACCATAAACTCAGATCCCTGGTACACAAAACAAGGCCCTCTTGTTCCATCTTTCTGAGTTGCCCTCAACAAGAAAGGAACAGAAGGGAATGGGTACAAAAGTTCTCAGGTTAATTATGCAGAAAAATAGAAACGACGATATTGCTGACCTTGGCACAAAGCAGATTTCAACCTTGGAGACTTGAAGTTGAAAGAGAAATGTAATGCTTGGATTTACTCATTTGTCTTTTTTTACTGCACATGTTTGGTCCAAGACTAGAAGCCACAAGGAGGAAACCAAATAGCAAATACATTCATGGTGGTTTGCCACATGATACTCTTCTCAATTTGAATTGTTTAAGTAAAGCCATTGAATTTGATGTGAAATACTGCATTCTCCCTCTCTCCCTCTCCATATATATATGTGTGTGTGTATACATATACATATATATTATATTTTTTCCCATGGTAAAATTCAAAATAATAAGCGATATAATTCTGCATTTGCAAGTATATATGGATTTCACAACTTAAGATTAATGCATGAATACTTTGCCATTATTGTAAGGTGATAGCTTTATTTTAATTCACCCTTCTTGAAATCTAATTTATTTATTTTTTAACATTTGACTTTTGGTTAGATTTTAAATTTATATGTTATAGGGTAATGCTCAGGAAAAGAGAAAATATGAAATCTTATTTTGGTATTTTTATTCTTGTGTGAATTTGTAAGTTTAAAGATTTAAAATTGCTTATCAGTGTGTACTAATGAAACATGATAGATACCAAAATGTTTTCATTAGCAATAAAGTTTAATTGTATTAGAAGAGATCACCAATTATGACCTGATAGGTTGAGGTGAGGCACACAGGGTAAGACAGAAAATGAATAAGCAAGCCCTCCTCCCATCAGCCACCACCATAAGAAGGACGCACTGCATTTAGGGCTTACCAAGTGTAATAAATGAATGACAGTTTTGAAAGTCACCAAACAGGAGCACGGATGGGTATGTAGATTCAGAGTCATCAGTATATACTTGGAAATTGAAGGAAAAGTGTACAAAAAAATGCATACACTGGAGAAATATCTCATCTGGACCACCATTGTTTGTGGATTTATAAGCAGGCATGGAAAGAATAGAATGGGCACTGTATGTAGGAAAATGCAATAGTATGGAAATAATTTCATATAGCGAGAATGATGTGAAATGGATACTCTCATACATTACATACAGGAATATAAATTGATGCAAACTCTACAGAAGCAATTTGGCAAAACATATGGTATCTTTTGACCCAGTAGTCTTGCTTTAGATATTCAAGCTGAAAGCAAAAGCAGAAATTCAAACAAAATGTGTATAGAATGGCATTGATCATGATAGTATATATTAAAATGAAAGTTAAAACAAATTAAATATTTAATAGTATTATGATGCATTTATAGAGTGAATATATATGCAGCCAACAACATTTACAAATAACTTTTAAAGAACAATTCATATTGTATAATAATAATAGATAATGCAGAAAATGAAATTCTGCTTCTTGTACAATTCAAATTATGAAAATATTTAATGAGATTTTTTAGGTGTAAAGTTCAGAACCCTTTTAAAGTATTTTTAAGTGTTTTATTATAAAAATACATGAGGTTTAGATTCAGAACTAAAAAAAGTCAAGAATTAAGTTCTGGGGACTTTCTTTGGTCTCTGGCTGTTTCCTTAATGGGTCTCTTGGTTTCTCTACTTTTTTTAACCTTCTCTTTTTATGTCATCTCCACTCTTACTTTTCTAGGACTAGTTTTCTCTATTCTTAGTTGCATTTCTATTTTAACTTTGGATTACATATGATCATCACATCACCTCTGGTCTAAATCTACCTTAAGCCCCTTGTTATTACTCAGAGAAGAGGAATTTCTTGGGTCAGCTCATCTTTTCTCATGAAACTAAGACATCGGTTATTTACCTGCCTGCAAATTGACTCTTCTTGGTTAGAGGGCCATCTTTGCACCAATTGGTCATGGCTGGTCTGGACATGAGGACACATAAATAAACAAATGGCCCACCCACTTCAACCACTTCCTCCACCACTGTCTATCCTGGGACTTTCACTACTCACATTGTAAGCTTGCCTTTTCTCACTTCTTAGAATTGCCATCATGCATTTAATGGTTAATCTCAAAGCCGCATTTCCTGTATGCTCCCATGAAGTCCTTTTTGACTCCTCTAGGAAAAGCTAGCACTCTCTTAGTACTCTTTTCATGATTGTATTAAAGAACTTATAGCATCGTGGTTCCATTATGAGGGTGATGTACATGAATTACTGACTAAAAGGGCACATTTTTGACCTTCTGTTGTGCAGTCTGTGTAAGAAAACTACAAGACAGTAAGTTTATTAACATTATAACACTGAACTTAGGGGGAAACAACACACACAGGCACACACACACACACACAAATTGCACACACATGCAACTGAACCAGATCTGGTGTTCTGACATCCTTGCATGTGAAAACTATCAAAGTATTATCTCTAAACTGTGCTGTTTTCCTTCTGTGTGAACCCTCATTCTAATGGTGGAAGAAGTGTCTTTAAAGCAATGGTGTCATCTTTTAAACATATTTTAAAAGTTTGCATTGTATTCATGAGTCATTTTTTTTTCAGTGAATATTTCAAGCAAATGAACAAGTACTGTTTTATCTCCATGCTTTGTTTCGGTGGTTTCCTTGGGCAGACTGGTTTCACCAAATGCTTTGTGTAAATTGTACAGATAGAACATGAATTTAAATTTCGACGATCTCATTGGAAACTTTGAAACTTCTATTATCTCACAAGACCCAGAAATTGAATTGAATCTTTGTTACCAAACCAGGTTGTAGCAATGGACCCAGGAGTCAGTAGTTCAATTTTCTCCTTCTTTGCATCAAATTTTCTCTTGAAAATAATGCACACAATATTGAAGAATGGCAGGGAGGAGCCTCTGTGAAGTGCTAAATATTTGGTTCACTGGGTCCTATCAGCAGGTAGGGCCTGCGGGGAGCTTGTTTATCTAGCAGAACGATCTCATTATGAGGACAGTGATGTAGTGTAGTTTACTTCATACCCCGAAGCAATTCAAGGAAACAACTGAGTGAGTGATAATTCATCCCGGACCCTGTATTGTGCTATTATGACTTGCAGTAACTGGCAGCATATTAAAATAGAGATCAGGGACTACAGCTACTCCATTGAATGAAGTTCTGAAATTTCACAGCTGTTGAATTATTCAGTATTTTCCAATTTATAGAATAAAAGAATATGTGATTGACTATTTTCATGGTACAGTAATGGAAATAAAGAAAGAGAATGTACCAGCTTGATACATTTCACAGTAAATATTTATTTCTCATAATTGCATGGTACCCAACTGGGTCTCTGTATAGGCCAGTGTGGTCCTTGCTGTCAAATACAAAGACAGGCACTTGCCTTGGAAAACTGGGGAACAATAAAAGAGAAAAATATTTTAAAAAGCACATTAACGAATGATCACTAAAAGGGACCCACAGCACTGCCTTGTTTAGCTTTGAAAATATCCATGAATGCTAGATTGAAAAAGTAAAGTCAGAGACACATTCTCCCATCTTACCCATGACAGTACAATGGAAACAATGTAAGCTGTAAGTTTAGAATAAAGGATGGGAACCCTGCTTACTGTGATATGCAGTGAGATAACCAAATGCTTCATCCCAACCCTAGCAGTCCCTGAGATAGCAGGTTCTCCATACATATTTGTTGAAATGAAGCATGAATCAGTGAATGCCTCCTTCCAGAGGTGGCTCAGAGTAAATACTGTAAAATCATTCCTCCCCTCACCAAATTTAAGTATTTTCTGTTTGAAACATATTAAATGACAAGTACTAAGGGCCTAGGTTTTTAACCTTTGAGAGATACAAAAGGAAACCTAGCTACGGCTTTTGGTACAGCAGCCAAAGAAGGAATATTGAGCTGGATGAATTATGAAAAGTTATATGCTATATGTTCCTCTTTAAAAGTATGTGCTAGTTAACTGCATAAAAAGCAAACTGCCATTCCCTGAGAATTTAAACTTTCATGTAAATAATAATAACTAACTGCAATAAACATTATCATGGGGTACCATCTGCTGGGCCCGAAGATTCCTCTAGTTCTGAGTTTAGTCAGTATTGATGAAGAGACTATGAAGATAATCTCACTTAAGGATCTTTAAATTGCTAAGTAACACTGAAATGACTTCAGTTTGCTTTGAATTTAGTAGATGTCCATATTGACAACTATCCAGTACAGTTTTTCACATAAGTGCATCCTCTCTAATTTATCAGCCCTCAAAAATGGATGTGAATTTACCCCACACCCAAAGGCTACACTCACAAAGATAGCAGAAAACAAAACCAAAAATAACAAAATCTGTATCAATGTAATTTTCTACTGTCTAAGATGGATTTCTACTTGCTTTGATTATTTCAAGAATACCTGAGAGCATGTCAACAAAACCTCCAGAAAGC
The DNA here is from genome assembly GCF_036321535.1 of Camelus dromedarius. Lineage (NCBI taxonomy): Eukaryota > Metazoa > Chordata > Mammalia > Artiodactyla > Camelidae > Camelus > Camelus dromedarius. The sequence continues at coordinate 92,373,355 of NC_087472.1, read as the reverse complement.
AGAGTTTTAAGTTAAAGGAGACCTTCTATACTTGACTTAATTTTTTCTGTTCTGTTCTGCTAGGTCCACATGAAAAAATACAAAAAATTACCCATGAGTTTTTTCTGAATTTATAACCACTTTTTTCCTTGTTGCAGTGGGGTAGTGTTTATGAAAATACTATGTAAATGAAGGAATTCTACACACATAAAATGAACTGCTGTTTTTACACACATGACAAAAATGAGAAACAAAGATCATGCAAGACATGCACAGATACTTGTTTATAATATCTTGAACAAAATGCAGTGTCAGTAGATTCCCATCGTAATAGATATATGATTGCACATACAAATGCTGCTAGATGCCCAAACAGTTGTTTGTAAAGCTAATATGTGTACAACACATTATGTATTTTCACTAGACTTCTACAGTGATAAAAATAGACTCAGCATCACTGAAAAAATGGCTCTAACCTTTTTTAAAATTCTCACTTAGAAATTCACTTGAAGGAGCAATACACAAACTGTGTGTGTTTAATTTTCCCCCACGATCTCTGCAAGAAGTTAATCAAACAGACAATTAGTCTCTGTGGTATTATTCATAGGAAAGCAAATGCATATTAAAATACACAACAGACTTCATTCCCATTTCCGTTGAATTTTTCTCTAACTCTAGGGGACTCTAATGCCCAGCAGAGCTCACAATATGAAAAGGATGCACAGAGGTGCTTTTGTTGCAAATACTAGACAATGCAAGCAATACGTTCTGCTGTATAAACACCTGTGACAAAGGCAGATAATGTGCTATAAGACAACAAATGAGTTTTCTCCTCCAAGCACACTTAATTATCTGCCACCTTGAACCTAATTGTGCTCCTATTTCCATTAATGATGTCACAATCTTCTCAAAAATCCTGGGTTGAGACCTCAGCTTCATCCTTGATTCCTCCTTTCTCTCATCTCTCCTGTCTGATCCGTCTCACCATACTGTTGATTCCACCTCCACAATTTCCCCCACTTCCTTACTTCATCTCTACTATTTCAAGAGCTTTCTAAGTGGTCTCTTGCTCCTATCTCCTTCCACTAGAGTGATCTTCCTAAAATGTAAATCAGATGATACCACTTCCTTCACATACATGTTCCACTGTCTACAGCTGATGAGAGCAGTGCTTCTCAAAACTGTCATTGCAGAACCATCACCTGGGACTTTTTAGAAATGCCGATTCTTAGGTCCCAGCCAACACCTTCTGAATCTGCAACTCTGATGGTAAAGCCAAAAGATCTGTCTTTTAACAACTCTTCCAGATGATTCTGATACACACTAAAATTTGTAAACTATTTGGATATGGGTTTAAGTTCAGCTTTCTTGGCCTGGTGTCTTATCAAACCCACTTTTCTGATCTTATTTTTAACTGGTTATGTTTTTGTCCCCTCCCCATCCCACTGTTTCAGAACCTTACCCTTTACTGTGCTATCAAAATGGTATATCCCACTGACTTGGGATTTTCTCATTCCAATGAACAAGTTTTGAATTGAGGTACAATTTAAATTCCACCTGTTTCTTAAATTCTTTTTGATCTTCCCAGTTATATCTCTGCTCCATTAGTTTACTTGAAAAAAAAAAAGAGTTCTGTGTTGAGACAGAACAAACCTCTTGCTCTGTTTCCTCAGCAATGCTGTCTTTACTCATGGAATTTCTGCTCTGGCTTTTTCTTCTGGGGCTCTGACTATTCACTCTCTGCTCTCCATCACTCCCCCAGGGCATACAGCAGACACAAGCACAAATCCAAGGCACAGGAAAATTTCCTTTATCAATACCAGAACAACCCCACAAAGCTGATTTTTCAACATGCACACGAAGGCCCTGAGAGCTTTAGAGACTTGATTGAACTTGATGTTGGCTGACATTTGAACTTGGGTCTGGTTTGTCCAGAGGTCATATAACACCCTCTACTATTCTTACATATACTTCCCAAGTCTGTGTTTACTAACAAGCATGTCCACAAGGAGAATGAAAAATAATAATTTTTTTGTGTGGTGAATCTGTCACATATAGAGCCCAGAGCTCCTTCTGATTAAATTAAGAAGGATTTCATTAGGTGTTTTGTTCTCTATCTTAATATGGAGCACATGCCACTCTTGTCTTTACCAACTCATTTGCTTATCCAGAAAAGCCCATCCACTTACCAACCTGGACCCAAATGCGTACCGAATCCCCCCCCCCCCCGCTAATTAATGCCCTTCCTGGAGTCTCAAATGCGACCTTATTTGAAAATAGAGTCTCTGCAGATGTAATTAGTTAAGATGTCCTATTGGAATATGATGCCCCCTACATCCAATATTACTGCTGCACTTACAAGAAGATAAGAGACACAAACAATGATCTTTACAGATAAGGAAAGGCCCTAGAGGATCAGGCCAGTCCCTCCCCAACTCACTTCTTCCAACTATCGCAGCCTTTCTGCTGTCCCTTAAACATATCCAGTCCATTCCCATCTCAGGACCTTTGTTTTGAACCCTGCTGTCCCACACATTTGCCCAGTTTACTCTGTGTTCTAATGTTCACTCTTCTAACTACCTGTCTCTGGCCACCATATTGAGAGCACTGCAGGCATTCTAGCCCCTTAACATGTTTTATTTTTGCTTCCTGATGCATTCTGTTTCTATGGGTTTTGTCTGTCTTCTCTGTGAGAGCTAGAACTCCTTTCAGTCCCCTGTGTACACTCAGTACCTAGAATGTTCCCTATCCTACAGTGAGTGTTGGATAAATGAATGAGTGATGTAAACTAAGGTACAGAGTAGTTAACTGTCCATTTCTCAAGGCCTTGCTGAGCTCTATTTGGCACTCAAGGCTGATTTTTTTTTCTCACTCTACAGATGAGATTGCTCAGAAATAGGTCCAAAAGTCTACAAGAAGTGCCACATGACATAAAAATGTAAAAGTAGAACTGACTCATGCAACCAATAAATCTCTCCAAAATGTTTGGAAGTAATCTTCCAAAATTGTTACATTACATATATTTTTAAAGGCAGAAATCTGGCAACATTCCACCTCAGATAAACATAATTTAGGAAGTAGAGATGAAGACAGTGTGTGTGAACCAATGTATACTATAAAGGTTAACTTATGTCTTATTTTGCTGTTCTCGTTGTTGCTGATAACTTTGGTAGATCTCTGTATCCTCCTTAGAAGGATTCCAGCACTGCCAATTTTCATTTATGAAGTTCCTATTTGGAAAGAATAGCAGCCAGTGCAGATAAAGAGCAGAATTCACCTCATTAGAATCTAGCCTCAGCCTTTTTGTTCCCTGTCTGTGATAGCTAATATACATGGCCTACAGTCCCTAACCTCCGTCATGTATTAAGTTCGCCTTTTCCAAGCACGCTAGGGGTAGAGACCAATGATGCCAATATACCAGATATTTATTTTTAACCTTTGCAAGTTTTGAAAAGAGTATGAATATGAATATGTTAATGCATACATTTTAGGTCTGTGAGCTATTTAAGAATTCACTGTATTTTCACTGCCTAAAATTTTTAAGTGAAAACATAAAAACGTTTCCAAGACCCTGCCACTTAACAGGAATGGTTGATTTTTGTTGTTGTTGCCGGGGAAAGATATTTCAGTCTATGACAAAAGGTATGAGTTTCAGAGTAAACTAACATCATTCCTCTCCCTAGATGCTTGTGTTCAGTCACTCACCTTTTTGAGAGGGGCTTATAGAAGGGTATTTTATTCTCAGACAGAAAAATTGATTAAATACTGTTGTCCTATATAATTACTCAATGATAATTAAAAAATAATAAAGGTTACCTGATAACTTATATAGTGTAATTAGCAGTGTCTAAAAAAATGAAATATGTTGGTTTGGAATGACTGTTTTCAAGCCAGCAGAGCTTGTATTCTGAAGTAAGAAAAAACTAAACATGTCAATAGCAATTCTGGTCATCAAGATTTAGGTTTTTTTTTATTGAGGTATAGTCAGTTTACAATGTTGTGTCAGTTTCTGGTGTACAGCACAGTGCTTCAGTCATACATGAATATACATATATTCATTTTCATATTCTTTTTCACCGTGATCTACTACAAGATATTGAATACAGTTCCCTGTGCTATGCAGTATAAACTTGTTTATCTATTTTATATATACCAGTCAGTATCTGCAAATCTTGAATTCCCAGTTTATCCCTTCCCACCCCCTCCCCACTAAGAGTTAGGCTTTAAGTTATCACATTTTCTTTTAAAATTTGAGTTGTCCTGCTCAACAAGATTAAACAACAATAACAACATTCTGGTTATATTAGGAAAATGTCCTTTTTTATAAAGAGATACAGACTTTAGGATACACATTTAGGAGTGAAGTGTCATTATGTCTCCATTTTAATTTATTTTCAAATGGTTTAGGAAAAAAATGTGATACACTCAGAGTGAGAGTGTGTGCAAATGAAGCAAAATGTTAAAAAAAGGAAAAAGTATCACTCCTTATTTCATTCAGTCCAATGCTTTAATTATTGAAAAAAGATTTAAATCCATTATTTATTTAAATATGTTTATCAAAATAATTGGAAAATATCTTGAATTGTTCTTTATATTATTTACCACCTTTTCCCCAAAAAGTATTAACATGTTAATAATTTTATAGTTATTTTTGAATATCATACATTTAGTTTAATGGTAATAAAACTTCCTAACTCACAGATCCTACACCTTATTTTCATATTAAAATGAACATAAAGTGTCTCTGATATCCAAGGTGCTGTTATTTCTTCATTTCACCACTACCTTTTGCTTGGCATGTGACTCAGCGGTTTGAAACTTTTTTCCTTGATTGATAGTTAAGTACTAAATAACTCTAATTTTCAGTAATATTTGTGGTTTTCTTTCCACATTATTCTCAGTAAGGATATTCTAAAAGTGTGCATTAGTATCTCTATCTGCCCCCAACACAACTATCCTTCTGTTCTCTTGATCTAATTTGTTAGTAACTTTTTAGAAATTCCTAGGCTAAATATTTCTGCTTTTAGCCTCAAGCATTTTGCTTTACCTTACAAATCTTTTGAGAGTTTGAATAATTTCATCTAACTGTTTATACTGCTACCTTGAAGGTTGTTTCAACCTTTTGCACTGGAAGTGATATCCTCTATGACAGATGATCTCAGTTATAATAACGTAATTCTAGAATTGTAATTCATATAGTGGTGAAACAAGATAATTTCCTGCTTATCACCAGAACTATAACTGTTTAAAATAAAATCCCACCAAGGATTCACTTCATGCGATAGGACAAGTGTACAAAGTTGTGTTGATAAATACTGCATATCATTACATAACCTTGACATCTCTGTTTGTGTACAGTTCTGTCATTCTATTTAGTGTGGTGTGCCATCCCTGCAGCAGTCATTGACAGGGATGGTGGTAGTAACTCAGACATGGATGATGTCCACCAAGCTTCCAGCATATTTACTCTAGGCAGTACGTCAACAAGGTTCTTTAATAGGAAGATTTCAATTACTTAGGAAACAGATTACTCTGGTGGTAGGGAGAATAGATTCTAGGGTCAGATGTAGCTGGCTGAGAGTGCCAGCACTTCCACATGTTAGCTGGTGTTGAGTTTCTTCAGTTGTAAAGTTTAGCCATTAATTTGTTTATTTACCCAAGAATTCATTCATTCATTCATTTGTTAGTTCAGTAGATGTGTGTTGAGGTGCTTAGCAAGCACAGTTCTAGGCACTGGGGCTAAAGAAGTGAATTAGAGAGACCAAGTTCCTGACCTTAAGAGGCTTACATTCTGTTAGGGAGACAGAAAGCAAATAAAAAGTGGGTGCATAATGTCACATCAGACAGTAGCAAGTCCTGTGAAAAGTATTAAAGAAGAATCTGGATCAAGTGACTAGGATAGGATGGTGATGTTTCAGGCAGGGCAGTTAGAAAAGGACTCTTGGAGGAGGTGACATTTGGAGGAAGGGAGGAAGAAGGGCATGCGGTTGGTTGGTGAGAATGGTCCTGTGTAGAGGGGACAATGGTCAAAGCCTAAATGGATGTTTTTGTGAAAGGTAAATGAAAATTTGTAAACTCAGCACAGAATTAAGTCCTCATCAGATGTTAGATATTATTTTAAGATAAGAAATTTAGCTAATTCCATAAATTATGTGCCATTTTCTCTCTAATATTTATCTTCTTTTTCATGTTGATCGTTTACCTTCTTTTGAATTCTACATTATTTTTCCTGTTCTCAGATCTTTCAAGTTGCCTTCTTTTTAATCTCTAGTGAGTTAAACCCTGCTTGCAGTACTCAGATGCTACAGCTTTTAGAGGTCCTCTTTTCTTGGTTTTTGCCCTTTTGCTCAGCACTTATGTACTGTGAACTGTGTCATACTGATTATCTTGCTAGGTGTTGGGCAGCTGCCCTCTCTCAGCAGGAAATCCCCAACTTATCCATGATAATAATAATAGTGATGTATGTGCTCTGTGATGACCTGTCATTTTGTCTGTGTTTATATGTGTGCGCGTACATATGCTAATGCACAGAGGAATGAGGTAATAAAAATGGTGCCAAGATGCCATTTGGAAGATGATGCTTCCAGGAAACCCAGAAAACCCAGCCAGTCCCCACCCGATCAGTCCCATTTCCCTCCATGGTTTCTACTTTACATTTGACCCTGATGCTTCTAGAAATCAGAGCGAAGTAACCATCTGCCTCTATCTCTGGCTGTGAAACCACTGCCAGAGCGTGACCCCCTTTTGTTTTATTTCTGTCTGCCTTGTTTGGCTGTACAATACTTTTTCTTCATTTTATCAGTGTAGGTCCAGCCAGGGAGGAAAATATATGCTAATTTGACCAAGGAAAGTTTATATAAATATTTTAAAGATGTAATGGGGTATTGGATTAATGAAGGATTGACTAGTAAGAAAGATGTATTAGTCTGCTCAGCTGACATAACAAAATACCATAAACTGGGGGGCCTACACAGCAGAAATGTATTACTGACAGTTCTAGAGGCTGAGAAGTCCATGATCGAGGTGCTGGCTGATTTGGTTTCTGGGGAGGGCCCTCTTCTTGGCTTACAGATGGCCACCTTCTCACTGTGTGCTCACATGGCCTCTTGTTTGTAAGCATGCGGAAGGAGAGAGAGAGATTGCAAGCTCTGGTGTCTCTTCTTACAAGAGCACTACTCTCTTCATGAGGGTTCTGTCCTCATGACCTCATACAAACCTAATTATCTCCCAAAGGCCCCCTCCTCCAAACACCATTACTTTTAGGATTAAGGCTTCAACATAGAAATTTTAGGAGGATACAGTCATTCAGTCCATAGCAAAAGATAAGTCTAAAGAATAGAGGAATGGCTGCCATTACCCCTAACTGAGATGGAGCACCTGAGGAAGAGCTACCATCCTCCCATTCCCAGAGTGAGACCCAAACCTCATTGGGAAAGTACCTGGCTTATTGAAGGTCAGAAGCCACTGAGATACCACACTGGTAGATTATGTTGAATGTCTCCCCTCTGCAATTTGACAGAGACTTGCCCTCCTAAGGTAGCTGGGAAAGCTGTTCATAGGAAGGTGTCTTACCTGAAGTTCTGCTAAAAAATTCCCAAGCTATTCCCATGCACTGCAGGACTGGGGTACTGGAGAAGTACCCACTGCGGGATCCAAATGCCGGAGAAGGGCCTTCCAAGCAAGCATACTGGAACCAGGGAGCAAAACCTTTCCCTTTGCACTCTCTCTTCAGCACCCTTTACTAACAAATCTTCAGGGCCAGCTAGCAAAGGAAAACTATTTCAAAAGTCTAGACCTATTTTCGAAGAACAGGCAAACAGGTGGATTTAAGGTGGAAAGGCAGTACACCAATAACCATCACACTGATATAAACCAAGAATAAGTAGCAGCAGAAGAAAAGGAAGTGATGAATATATTGTTAGTAATGTAGATTCCTTTTCAGTGCCCTTCTGAGTTTTATCCACTGCTGCGCTCTCTGTGCCTGGAGAAGAATCTTGTCCAATATAGATGCTCGATAAAAATTGTTGAATGAATAAATGAATGAATGAACTAATTGCTTCCATTTTTTCTAATATTTTCTCTCTCTCTCTCTCTCTCTCTCTCTCTCTATTTGAATTATAGCTGATGGATGCACAGATTGGTCTGTCGATATAAAGAAATATCAAGTTTTGGTGGGAGAGCCTGTTCGAATCAAATGTGCACTCTTCTATGGTTATATCCGAGCCAATTACTCCCTAGCCCAAAGTGCTGGACTCAGTTTGATGTGGTACAAAAGCTCTGGCCCCGGAGACTTTGAAGAGCCAATAGCCTTTGATGGAAGCAGAATGAGCAAGGAAGAGGACTCCATTTGGTTCCGGCCAACATTACTGCAGGACAGTGGTCTTTACGCCTGTGTCATCAGGTATCGTTTTATTCTGTTACTGTTGAATTGTTACATCACATAGTGCTTTCTTATCCTAAATTTTGCTATCTCTTTCACCTAAAGGTATTGTCTCAATATTTGTGTGTGTTGCTGCTTTCTAAAATTTAGAATCTAAATCATAAAAAGGTGGGATTGGAATTTATATTGAGGCATTATTTCTGGCTTATGGAAAAAAGAGATACCATCTGGGTATCTACTTATATTGCCAGAAATTACTAAAGACTATGAAATAAAATTTATAGAGGAGGTGAAATGTTGCAAATAAAATGTAAGCAAAGACTTGCAGAAAGGATGCATAGTTTATTGCTAGATGGGTTGTAACATTTTGTTATTGCCCTTCACAGGCAGATAGAGCACAGACACCTCTGGTTCACACACATCTGCAAAGATGATTTAGGTAACGTGTGTATGTGCACAGGATGAAGAAAGCAGCCTTGCCGTGTTAGGGAATGTGAAGGCTGCGTTCCATATCATTTTGTTAACCAGGAGTGCTGAGTCAATACAAACATTTCTGGGGTCCCTTCGGGCCATTACAAAAGTTAATAACAAAGTCTGTGCCCTTAATCCACAAAGGAATTCATCATACATCGACATATCTTTGTCTGCTTTTGAAGAGACATGTGTACATTTGCTTTTAATGATAATGCACTGAAACAATATCCACATAACACATTAGTGGTTAAAAAATCTCAGTTTCAGCATTTAACCTGTCACGGACCGTGTATCACACCCTGCATGAGTATTGTGGATGGCGCCAAACTATAGAACATTTGCAAAGCAGGGCATAGGCATATACAAGGTGTGTTTAAATCTATTTCTTTGTCTCTCTGTATTTTGGCTTATTAAGATAAATAAAGCCAAATCTAAAGCAGTGGATTCTCCATTTGGAGAAAGTCTCAGAATCACCTACTGTCTTTTTCAAATCAAAATTTGACTTCCGCCTCTGAAATTCTCATCTGCTGCTCTTACTCCTCTATCATAAGGTTTCTGTCTCCCCGTCACCATTAACCTGAAAGAATTACTTTTACACAGAGTCATGGCTACAGATGTGTTAGGATGTTGAAATAGTTCAAAGCCACGTGGAAGTTAAACATAACTCTATTTTTTAAACACTGACACTATATAAGTTAGGGTTAATTTTGGAAAATATAAATGAATGCAAGTAAAGTTGTGCTTGGGAAAAATGTCCATTGAATTATAAAAGAACAAATTATCGTTCTTTTGCCAACTCTTGTTCTTTCCCTTAAAAAAGGAAATCTAATCTTTTTATATTCAAACATAACTCTTAATAGAAGTAAGGTTTTTGTAGGGGCATGATGAAGAATTGCTATACTAGTATAGTTAGAGAGTACTGTTTGGACGGGCTCTTCTTACTTGACTAATAGTAATAAGATTCAATTTCACATCTGCTGCATTTCTTTAAAAATCATTATTTCTGGTTGTTCATGCATGTGTAGAGGTGATTCTTCAAGACAGGCAAATGTACATCCTCATTTTTCTGAGATTAGAATTGAGCTGAATGTCCATAGTCTAACACTTAATTTCATTATTTCTTGTTGATGGGAAAATAATGATGTGTTGACGTTAGTAATCTGAGTTTCTAAAGCACTGAAGTTGCAGTTCTTTGATGTGTTCAAATATACACTGGGATCCAATACTCTGAGAAATTGCACTAAAATGTCCCTAAATTCATAGTTGCAGTAATCAGTGAAGGTCAAAACATTTCAAAAACAATGACATTTGCCATATGTTCAGGTGCCTACAATTTTAATGGAAGGTGAAACTGAAAGACAAACACCTTAAAATTTTGTATGTCAAGTGATGTTCCAAGGAAAGTGATAAACTACAGGAAAAGATACTTTGGTCACTACAATTCAAGTATTCGAAATGATTTGAAGCTAGTGTTGATAAGGCTCCCTTTTCCAGTTTGGAAAGCGAGCATTATAAACAGCGGTTTGAACAGGATGGCTTGGTGTTGACGTGAAGGGAGCTCAGGGCTGTAGTTGAGTCACTGACATTTTGGCCCATTGTTAGCTATCAGGCCACAAAACCATCACCATTAGTTTTTAAATAATCTACTTACAAAGAATTTTAGACGTTTGGAAATGTTAGCTGCTACTCAAAGGTTCTAGTCTTTCTGATAGGTGTTCTGCGTATTAACTTATCAATGAAAAGGTTTAACAAGCCTTTTCATGTACAGTTAATTTGGATTTACACCTAAATATAGACAATTAAGTGGTGTAAATAATGGAAATGCCTAAGATTACTGTCTGGGTAACGCACAAGAGCTTTCATACTCCCTTCTGTAATAAAGAGCTATTTTGGATAGAAGAATACCACATAATTCTTTGTTCTGTAGCACCTGGTTTTTTTACTCCGTTTTCTTCTTGAATGTTTATTTTATTTTTACACAAAAAAGTGAATGAAGGAGAGCTGTGTAACCCTTTCTTTCTTTTTCTTTATTGCCATTTAGAAGAATAAGTTTACTTCTAAAAAATAAAATGTTCCTGTACTGTTGACTCCCAATGTTTTAATCCCTCTCTTCCGAGTTATTCCCCACTAATAGTTTCACATGCAGAGCTCAGCGGTGCACTTGTAAGCATTTTAATGCCCCCTAACTGGTATCATACTAAGTTGTTTAGCTCCCTAATTTTGGACTGAAGTTTTATTTTGTAGATTCAGATTTTTTTGCAAGAAATGGTATAGAGATACCATGAATCCTTTAGCCAGTTCTTCTTGGTGGTATCATTTTTGCAAAACTATAGTACAAACTTACAACAGGATGTTGACAATGATACATTCAAGACACAGAAAAATGTCATCACCTCAAGGATCCCTTCTATTGTCCACGTCCGCCTCCCCACCCCAATCTCAAACCCCTGGCAACCAATAATCTGTTCTCTATATCGATTTTTTTTTTCAATTCAAGAATGCTACATGAATGGAATCATACAGCATATAACCTTTTGGAATTGGATTTTTCATTCAACATAATTCCTTTGCAATCCATCCTAGGTTGTGGTACGTGTCCGTAGTTTGTTCTTATTTACTGTTAAGTAGTGTTCCATGGTATGGACATTACTACAGTGTTTATTTACTCTTTGAAGGACGTCTGTATTGTTTCCAGGTTTTGGTATTGAAAATAAATCTTCTATGAATATTCATGTACATTTTTAGTGAACATGAGTTTTCATTTATCTGGGATAAATGCCCTAGAATGAATTTGAGTTTATAGTAGCTGCATGTCTAGTCATATATGAAATTGCCTATTCTCCAGAGAGGCTATACCATTCCACATTCCCACCTGCAGTATGTGAGTAATCCAGTTTCTCCACATCTTTGCAGCATTTGATACGGTTACTGTTTTTCATTGTAACCATTGGTGTATCGTGTTATCTCATTGTATTTTCAATTTGCATATCCCTAATGGCTAATATTGGATTTTTGTGTGCTGATTTACCTTTCTATACTTTTCAGTGAAATGTCTGTTTATGTCTTCTGCCCATTTTATAACTGGATGATTTGTGTTCTTACTGTCTTGGTTAGTGTAGCTATATAGTAGGACTAAATGTCAGTTAGAGTGAGCCCTCCCACTTTATCCTTCTTTTTCAAGATTCTTTTAGCAGTTCTAGGGCCTGTTCCTCTCCATATAAGTTTTCATGTAAGCTTCTCCATTTATTTAGGATTTCTTTCTTTGACTTCTTCATCAGTATTTTGTAGTTCTCAGCATACAAATCAGGTGCACATTTTGTGAAATTTATCCATAAGTATTTCATTTTCTTTGGTGCGTTTGTAAATGGTAGTGTCTTTTGAATTTCATTTCCAACGTGTACATTGTTAGTATTATTAGAAGTGTGATTAGTATTTGTGTGTTAATTTTTTTCTAAAATATTTTTTCAAATGATGTATATGTATATATGTAATGTGTTTTATCTAGTATCTAGTTCCTTTGTCCAAATCTTGATTTTTCTCTTTAGAGACTAAATAATTTTTCTTTCTCATTGAAAGTACACATTAAGCAAAAGGTACTCAGTTAAATCCATTTAGTCAGTCATCCATGTAAGAAACAGCTACTGGTCATTAAGTATTATACTAATACTAGGATTACAAAGACTTAAAAAAACACTTTTTTGCCTTCAAGTCATTTGCATAAGAGAAAATAAGTGTGCGATAAATTGTTAGAGATACTGTGATCACAGTTTAAAATACAATGGGGTTCTGCCAAGATGGAGTAGCTGTATTCCTCCGAGTCCTCCCCCTTACAACTGGAAAGGCTGAATATAATACAACAGACAAGCATAGCAAGTGTTGAAAGGCAGAAAAGAAGGACTTGTCCAAGGACCTCGGGACTTGAGGAATGGCATGACCACAGTGCTCCAATTGTCCTGCCAGATGATGTTGGCGGGGCCTTGCCTGGCAGAAGCAGACAGCAGTAATATGATGCCCATGCTGTGGTAGAATCAGCACACATGAGTCAGGGTCTGATCTTCCAACCTTCACCCAGAGGATCTAGGCAGGAATTATATTCCCCTGCAAGACAAGTGTCAGTAAGGCCTAGTAGCCACCTGAGCCTCTACACCCACCTGGCAGCAATGAGAATCTATGAGGCACTGTGAGGCAGAGCCAGTCACTGCAAGGCTTCACTCCGCTTCCCCAGTATCATTGAGGCTCAGTGGGGAGCAAAGCTTCCACCTTCAACAAAGCAGGACTAGGTGGTGGGAGGTAGAGCTAGTTGGCATCCAGTTTGCCACCTTCCCTCCCCTGGTGTCAGTGAGGCCCAGTTGGGAGTGAGCTTACTCCCTGGGTGGAGGCAACAAGACAATGTGTGTCAACACCACACTTTCACCAGAAAGATGTCAGCATGGCTGAGGAGGAGGCTAACCTTACATATCCATTCTGCCCTCATGTTACATTTCAACTGGAGGATTGCCTGCACTAAAAAAAAAAAGATTAAATAGGATCCAAATTCTAGTATCTAAAATGTTCAGGATACAGTAAAAAAAATTACTCACTGGTCTTACCATGAGTCAGGAAAATTGCAAGATTAATGAGAAAAGACAGTCAACAGATACCAACACTGAGATGTATCTGAAAAGGATTTGAAAGCAGCCATCATAAAAATACTTCAGCAAGTAACTACAAAATCTCCTGAAACAGATAGAAAAAAAATGGAAAATCTCAGCAAAGAAATATAAGTTATAAAAGACAAACATATGGAAATTATGGAACTGAAAAATATAATTACCAAAATAAAAACTCATTGGGAGGGGTTAATAGTAGAGTGAAGGTGATGAAAGATAGTTTGACTTATTTGCTACTCTATTAAATTTTTACTTGCAAGGGCCAAAGAACAAATTGCCAGATCTGGATCTCTCTTCATTTTATCACTGATCTTTACCACTCTATTCTTAGGTCTCTGACAGATAACTTAGTAAATTTCCTTGCAATCCCTTTCTTTGAATTTTCCTAAAATCCTAGTCTTTACCAGAATTTTGTTATCAACTCTTTCCCTTTATCCTTCTCCATGAGTTGCTCTCAGCTTTGGCTGCGTATTTGAATTAACTTGGGAGCTTTTAAAAATTACTGATGCCTGTCTACCACCTCATATCAGTTAAAAATCCAGATAACAGATGATTCTACTGTGCAGTCAGCTTGTGAATCACTGCTCCCTGATCTGTCTTATTTATTACAGTAGCTTCACTTAATAAGTATTTATTAATGACTCAAAAATAATTCCAGAAATTTTCACAAGCACCAGAAGTATATTTTCAATTTCCTGATAGTCCCCTTTTCCTATTCGTCCAAGAGACATACTGACTTCAACATGTACCAGAATCTATTCTGATGCCTACCTCAGCAAAGCTATCTCATCCTGAGATGTTCCCTTCTTTTTGATGAATAGAATCACTATCATTCCAGTAACACTAGCTAGAAAATTATCATTTATCATTGTTTCCTTAATGTCCTTTACCTTGCCTTAATTGGTACTAAGACCTGCCCAATCTATCTTAAAAATGTCTTTTAAATTTATTCTTTGTTGCTCTTGTCAATTTCCACTCTCCAAGTGAGTGCAGTGTCCTCTTAAGTGGTTTCTCTGCCTCCAAGTTTTTCCTATTGTAGTTAGTATTTGACAGCACTGTGGAATTATATGTCCACAATAAAGATATTATTTCATTTCTCTACCTAAAAGTCTTTAACGGATCCTATTACCCATCAAAATGAAGTCCAAGGACTTTGGCATACATGTCCCTTTACAACCCAGCTTAACCTTTCATTTTAGACACATCCTGGGTGTTTGTCTCCATAGGCACTTTGTGCTATGTTCTCACCATCCTGCCTGCTGTTTGCAGATTAAGGTATGAGTTTTCCCTACTCTTTTTATTCCTTCATCTGAAATTCCATTTTTTTCACTGCCTATCTAAATAATACATAGCTATTTCTTGAAGAAGATCCACTATATGTTTATCATCTTTCTACTTTTCCCAGATTGCTCCAAAGATAATTGTTTCGGTTATCTATTGTGGGGGAAAACACCCCCCCTCCCAAATAAAGTGTTTTAAAATAGCAGCGGATTTATTTACACATGATTCTACAGTGTGGGCTGAACTTAACCTGGCTGGTTCTTCTACTGATTTTAGCCATAGTCACAGGCTGGAATCAACTAGGATGCAAGGTTGTCTGAGCCTGTCTCTCTGCATGAATTCTCGGGGTCTCCCTTTCTCTGTGTGGTCTTTTCAACTGTCTCTCCCGCAGGATAGCCATACTTTTTATATGGCAACTCAGAATGTTTGGCTACTTGTCAACCATCAAGTTGCATCATGCTTTCTAACGTCCCATTAGCCAAGTCTAGAGCTAATGGATTCAAGATTTTACAAGAGCTTGAATACCATATGGTGTGGTTCATTGATGGGACCATTAAAATAACAGCAAAACAGACTCTGCTCTTTGGTTGCTAGTAATTCATGCCCTTCTCCCATGCAAAGTACACTCACTGCATTCCTAAGACCCCTGAGGTCTTATCATGGCATCAAGATCAGGCTAGAAGTTCAGGATCTCATTATGTAGATGTAAAAGAGGCTCTTTATGCTTAGTTCCTGGAATACAATTGCTTAGAAGTGGCTCCTCTGGATCCAGAGTTCTGTGAGCTAAAAAGACTTGTTATCTTACCCTTACACACCCAGCATACTGTGGTCAGACAAGGATAATATAGCTAAACTAAATAATCTCATTTGAAATATGTGGGAGATGCAGAGTAGTCACTGGCCCTTAGTAATTCTAAGGTCTGGCTGGGCACGCCAGCGTTTTGATTAGGGCCCAGTTCTGCTTACTGATAGTGATTCTCTGTGGCTCTTGGGTCTATCCTCTTCTTTTCCAGGGAAAGTTAAGGGCCCAGAGGCCTCTTTTTAATTTGAATTTTAGCAACAAGCTAGTTTGATTTCTTAAAATGCTCTGAGCCTTTTATGTATTAAATTGTAATCCAATCCTTTAAGCAGAGGCCACACCCACAAATATCTTTAAGACAGATACCTCTCTACTTTCAAGTCAGCCTGCTGGAAGACAATGCACCAGATTCCTTTTTTTGTTTTTTTTTTTTTTTGACAAAAGTTTATTTCAGTTTTCAAAGCACTGCCAAGGTGTCTGTGCTGGTTTCCTCTGGAAAATCATGCTTGAAACTCTCAGGCAGATGAATATGTCTTTTTTCCCCACCAGATTCTTAGATACCCCTTTGCTTAGGTAGTCTTAGGGTATGCTTCCTACATCCTCATAGCTAAGTATCTTAGGGTTTTCCTCGAAGACCTTTTAAGCAAACTTCTTTGGATGGAAGAGTATGCATTGTATCCCAAATTTATTTTCACTGGTAAGATTTCCCCTCAGAATCAATGTGAGATAGTGTTTTCATTGGGAATGCACCCACAAAATAGTTACTGAATAAAATAATTCCTGATTGGTGTTAGTGTTCTTAGAATGTCTTGTGGAAAACACTGGGATAGCCAAAATGACACCATTTTCTGATTGCTATCATTTTCCATGAGAAAATAAAATAAATCAATTTCTTATGACATCTCTTGTCTGAAACTAACAGCAGTTATGAACTGCTTATCCACCATCATGACTTCTGCTCTTCCAGAACACTGTTTCACTCTCTCCTTGCAATATACCCTCACTATCACCAGGTGGAACTAAACAGTAATAATATGTTAGGCCTAAAAGACCCACAAGTACCATCTATAAGTGTAGTAGAAATAATTTAAGTCATTAATTTTAATCTGTATTTTATATATGTGAATGTAATTTTAGTATTTATTGTTATTGTATGTGATTATTGCTTAAAAATCAAGTCATTCTTGGATCAAAGTATAAATAATGTCAGCATCGTTTCAGAAAGTCTTAGACATTTATGCCCCAAGGAGTCTTCATTTGTTCAGGGAAAATGCCCTATAAATGTTTTATATCCTAGCCAGAAATCTTAATGATCATATACATAGGTGTTTCAAAGACCTAAAGTAGTTTCACAGTTTTAGACTCCTAATTGTTAAACTGCCTCTCTTAATTGAAACCAGAGGGTACCTTTGAGAGTATCAACTGTAATTTATAGGTTATAAAAATGCAATTAAACCTACATAAGGTAGTCCTTTAAAAAATCCATATTCAACTGAAAGTCTTTAAAACAAGGTTTCAAGTCCGGATGCGGTGTCTTTATGAATGATAAATTGAAAATGTAAAACTGCATATCAGGTACTCTTTATATAATTTTTTGGTGGGAACGTGTTTCTTGCCATAATAGGCTTTAAAGAGAATTTCCAGTTGCATACTTCTGATAATGCTTGGTGAACATGCTGAAGTGGTAGATCAACTTAGAACAGATACTAAAGTTTACCCTTCTTTCCATTGTCTGAGACCTGAAGGCATTTTCTAAAGGATCCAGCTATTTTTGTCTCGGGCAATGATTAACCAGATGGATGTCTTTCTGAGTGCTTTCTTTTCAGAAACAACAAACCCAACTGTTGGAAGTGAAAGCCTAGAGCTGTGTGAATTGTCTATTCAGTTTACTGACTTATTTTATCATCCTGCAAATACATGTCTTTAACGTAACAACCATTTTTTAATACTAATAAGTAGAGGAAATAAATTCTGCTCAAGTGATGATGGGGTAGTTTCTTAGATCGCTGGATTAGGAAAAGGTTTGTCTTATCTTTCCAAGTCCTATAAGAGAGAAAACATTGAAAACTCTTTGAAATCAATAGTATCATATGCAGGGAAGAGAGACATCAGTTTTCTCCAAAAAGTATCAAACTAATACGTAATAGGTAGGCTACTGAAAAAAAGAAATATTTGTAAAACAATTAAGTACATAAAGTTTAATTCTGAGTTCTTATGTATCCTTTTTTTTTCCATTTTAGGTAAAATGAATCACTGTGAGCCCTTTTCAGTCATGGCTGTAACATGTGTATTTATAATATTTCACAAACACTGAAGATCTATAATATGACATAATTGGTAATTACTGTGAGGAAGTTTTTAAATTGCAAACAATAATATCTGTGCCAGGCATCGAGACCAGTGACATTTCAGCAAGACTATTGATATTTATACTATTGTACTGTCATTATTATTCTCCATTTGTAAAAAAAAATTTCTCAAAAAAAAAGCTAACTGCTAATGTTGGCACAGTAAACAAAGATTAAGAGAACAGGCCCAATAAAGTAACAGCAGCTGATCAACAAAGTTTAAGATAAGTGAAAAAGTTGAATGTGAAGCTATAATTATACAAGGCTCTTTCTAAGTCTAAATTTGTATGCGATTCCCAAGTTAAAAAAAAAAAATAGGAAAAGTAACCTCAATGGATATAGAGAAGACCTTAAAGGAACTGATGTTCTTAGAAGGGCCTGTGATTTGAAGACTAGGACAAGAAAAATTAAATAATGATCTACAAAAGAGTTGGTAAACTTTCTATGAAGAGCCAGATGGTAAAAATTTTAGGATTAGCAAGGCCATATAGTCTCTATGGCAACCATTCAACTCTGCGGTTGTAGCGGGACAGAGCCACAGACAATAATAAAGCAATGGGCGCACAGGTGCGCCAGTAAAACTTTATTTGCCGAAGTTTGTTGACCCCTGATCTAGAAGATGCCTTGCAAACTGCAAATAGTTAAGCCAGCAGTAGAAACTGCTTTTGCTATTAACAGAAAAAAAAAAAGTCTATTCCTGATAGAGTGACTAGATCAGTTTTGTTGGAGAATGGGGTTTTGTGGATGTTGGTGAGAGGGAGGGCTGTAAAGAATGGTAATACAGATGCTAAGACATAAATGGCAGGTAAGTATAAAGCAAGGGATAGAAATCTAAAGCAGTTTTCCTGGAACTATCTTGCAGCAAGTGTATGAATGTTTATGGAAATTGAAACATGGAAAACAGGCAAGGAGTTTTTGCAATGATTAAGGCTTGAAGTGATGGGGACTGTGGTTAGAGTATTAATGGTAGGAATAGCAAAGAAAAAAAGATTCAAGATCGCTTTGGAAGTTAAAAATACATTAGAGATGGTGCTTGATTGGATATTGAGAGCCTGATTGAATGTTGCTATGGGAAACAAATAAAAGGAAAAAATAGTAAAAGTCACATATTAATGCTTTTCTTGTATAAACCTAAACTTTTTTACCAAAAATTATCAGAGTCTTGAGAAATCAAATTGTCTTGACTTTAAGCTGTTACTCTAGGAAACCCTTAAATAGAATTACCCATCATTACTCCTTTACACAGCATTTGACTAAATAAAGAAAGAAGTCTGGGGTTCTTTCTAGGTTCTATGATAGTCTACTTGTTATTCTTTTTAAAAAATTAGCTAAAGTCCATACTGTATTCAAATTTCTTTTCCTTTAGACCATCAGCTTCTTAAGGGCAGAGATGTAACATCTTGTTCATTTTTGCATCTCTTATTATACATACATTACCATTGAGATCTGAGCAAAGAAAAATGTTTTATTCAGTTGTCAAGTTTGGGGACAGGCTATTGTGCATAACAAGAATCTTAAAAGTAATAGTGCCTTACCATATGATCGCACAATCCCACTCCCAGGCATATATCCAGAGGGAACTCTAATTAAAAAAGATACATATACCCCAGCGTTCATAGCAGCACTATATACAATAGCCAAGACATGGAAACAACCTAAATGCCCATCGATGGATGACTGGATAAAGAAGTTGTGGTGTATATACACAATGGAATACTATTCAGTCATAAAAAATAATAAAATAATGCCATTTGCAGCAACATGGATGGACCTAGAGGTCGTCATTCTGAATGAAGTCAGCCAGAAAGAGAAGAAAAATACCATATGATATCATTCATATGTGGAATCTAAAAAAAAAAGAAGACACAAATGAACTTATCTACAAAACATAAACAGACTCACAGACACAGTAAGCAAACATGGTTACCAGGGAAGGGATAAATTGGGAGTTTGAGGTTTGCAGATACTAACTACTGTATATAAAATAGATAAACAACAAGTTTATTCTGTATAGCACAGGGAACTTTATTCAATATCTTGTAGTAACTTATAATGAAAAAGAATATGAAAATGAATATATGTATGTATATGTATGGCTGACACATTATGCTGTACACCAGAAATTGACACATTATAAACTGACTATATTTCAATTTAAAAAATGAATCATATGCCTTACACAAGAGAAGCTTTTTGCTCCAAGAAAAGTCCAGATGAAGGCAGTTCAGAGCTTGTATGATATCAGCCTAATTATCAATTGTCTAAGCCTCAGGTTTGTTCTCTATCCCCGCTCTTTTCTCCCTGGGGTATGGTCCCCAACTTTATTTTCCAAGATAAAGCTCTATCCACCATATCCATGTTATTATAAACAGTAATACATAAAGAAAGGAACAAAGAACATGGTCCTTTCCATTTTGAAGAACAAATCCCAGAGATTAAATATGTCATTTTTCCTTACATCTCATTGGTCAAAACTTCTTCGTGTAATTGCATCAAACTGTAGTGGTGGCTGGGATATGTAGTTTTTATGATTAGTACCCATATGCTTGATAATAATATAAGTGGTTTATTATTGAGGATCTTAAACTCATTTCTCTAGAAGAAAAGCCCAAGGCAGGGATTCTTGTGCAAGTGATCTGGAGGGAGCCAGGAAACGATGTGTTTTCAGAAGTCTAGACTCAGTCTGATCCCACAGGGAGCCATGGAACATATTGCACCACAGAATGTATCCTGCCTTGAAGCAAGGGGACGGGGTCTGACTGCGTGTACACCTCTATCCAGGTGGCTCTTGTCATGCTAATACAATACTCTAGGAAAGGGTACCGGTGTGAGCTTTCACCAGTCAGTGCTCACAGCAGCTGAGGTATGGGTACCACAGCTGGTGAGGAAATTCTGAGTGGGATACTAAAGGTATCTGTTATATTGAGGAAGAAGGGGAAACAGATATTGAGGGGAAATCAGTAGCCATTTTTGGCACAGCCAAGAAGCATCCCTCCACATATCCTGAAATGACTCAATATACTATTTTTGTTTTGCACATGGTAAACTCTCTATCCATATTTGCTGAATGAGTAATGCATATTCTTGAACAACTTTCTCTTTTTTTAATTTCCGCAGTCTGCCTTCTTCTGAAAGGATTAAGAAATATTAGTATTTGCAGTACCTACCCCTAACACATACATGTGCATCCTGCTCTCAGTAGCTACTCCCTCTGATCTGATAAGTCACACTCACAAGCAATTATAGAGTTACCTCATCAACATTCCTGAAGAAGAATTGGTTGGCCAAATCCCTGCTCTTTCATCTATTTCTAATTGTGGTTCCCAGAACATTTCTCACTACTCAGGAAACAGACAACCAACTTACTCTGATTAGGATGCATACAAACTTCTTATATTCGTCATCCCTAAATCTTAGTTGAAGGTTCAGTAAAACTTTTCACATCAGTTGCTGTGGCCTTGATTTATGCAGGTTTTACAGTGGTGTCTGGCTTTCAGGCAGGTCTCCGTAACTGTTTCATGATCTAGAATCTGAGACTATAAAACAAAAACTTAAAAGAAGGCATTGAATAGGCATTTAACTGATTTCATTATATCTCACAATTACAGATCTGGAACGATCCATTTTCTCCCACGAAAGTTATAAAAGACAATCCTGTAAAAGAGTCAGAGTTTTGGAGTGAATGAGTAGCATTTGAAGTATGATCCAGAGGTTTCAGGAAAATGTCTTGTATTGTCCTAAAAGCAAAAAAGAAAAAATAAAAAGAAATGAAAACACCATTTTAAAGCAGTATCACATCATTAATTACCCTTCATATTATAGAAAAGTGACTTAAGCAAGATCGTTTATTCTCTCATAGAAAGCAGCTATAAGATAGGCATTCCTGAACGTGTATGATAGTTTCAAGGTTTGTCAAAGCCAGGCTGCAATGCTTAGCATGTGGCTTCCATTCACAAGATCACTCCACGGTCCTAGTGCAGCAGAAGGACTGAGTTTTAAATATTATTTAATTTTAAATAGCCACATGTGGATGTTAGCCTTTGTTTTGAAATAGTAACATCAATTATTGGCTCTTTCCTATAATATGTTTATACTATGCATTTCCATTTAGCTTAGAATCATTTATTGTAGATGTGGAAAGATTAGATTACAAAACTAATATTTAAAAATCCTGAATATCAAACTGGATCCACTGATTCCATAATCACCAATGCTTATAAAAATTCATTTAAAATATTTTATTTTTAGGTGATGGATATATTAATTATCTTGACATTGGTAATCATTCCACAATGCATAGGTATGTCAGATCATCACATTGTACACTTTAAATGTATATAATTATATTTGGAAATTATTCCCCAATAAAGGGTAAGCAAGATTTTATAATTTACTTATTTTTTTTGATATTCCAGGGACACTTCTTCTATTTGCTTCAAATAAGTAAGGTTTATACACAATTATCATTTCAATTAATTTTGATGGCATTGTATTTGAAGAATGATTACGGTAATCTGGCAGCAAATTTTCACTCGATTTATCCTTATTTAGAGGCTTAGGCTGTCTTTCTGGTCTTGACCCTGTAAACTAATCCACTAAAGGGTAAACTAGCCATTAATTTACACTAAAATAAGGATATTATTTCTGTTACTGAAAAAAGTTTTGGAATTGGTTGCATCTAATTTGATATGATTGAATTGTCTGGGAACTTTTGACACTGTATTCATTCTAAATTGAATGACTTTTCTAGTAGATTGTTAAGCATCTGCTCTACAGCAGCCACTGGCCTAGCCATTGGGAGCACAACAGTGATGTAAGACAGACTAGGATCTTCCTAGACTAGACAGGAAGTCTATTTTGGAAAAGAGCCTTTCATGCAGTAATTACTTGTGCTCTGTCTTTTAAGAAGGAAAAGAGTAGGATGCCTTAAGATCAGCTAACAGGCCAACCTAGCCCATTTTGTGTATAGGCTCAACCTCAAAGGCTGCAGTCTTCTAACTGAAATCCAAATGTTTCTGGGGTTACACAGAGAATTTCCAACAGGTGTTCCACAAAGGTAGTTGGTAGGGAATTCATCTTTAGAATCTCAACTTCCGTATGTATACTCTTGTATAAAATTGCCTGATAAAATAGCCCTCCTTTCAGTTTAAAAAAGTGAAATTGCATTATGATATATTGGATGCTCAAAGGACTTAGGTGCCAAACAAAGGGATAGTCTGAAATATTAGTTTGAAAAGTCAAGGCCACTTAAAGTCAGAGATCTTTTTCTTCTGCCTGTCTTACAGTATTTCTAATATGTTTGAAGTTTAATCCAAGTTGATATACTCTTAATTCAGAATAGCCAAAGCAATATATAGTAGTGATACTGAATTAAATGTAATTGGAATGTTTTATAGAGGTAACTTATTTTCAAGATGCAATTGATAAAACCCAGGGGTAAATTTTATTTGTTTTTCTTCATATTTGATGCGCATTACTACCCCCTAAAAAGAGTTTTCTGAAAAAGTCTGTTTCATGAAGTCATGTCATAAAGCATTATTTCAATTATCTTCTTTCATATTTCTAGTATTTAATATTTTCTCCCTCCTATTAACAAACTTCTTTAAACTTACAAAAAATAGATGTCAACTTAAAACACTCAGGATTTTTCTAAAAAGTTTTAAGGGGATTCCCCCCCCCTCAAAAACCCTTGAAAACTGCTGCTCATTGTTTCTCAAATTATAATCTGATGTATAAGTAGATTTTTAAAATCACTAGAGGTGCTAGTTTAAAAAAAATCCTGGATCCTACCACATACCTATTGAATTAGAATTTCTGGGGAAACAAAAGATGGGAATCTAACAGTTCAACATGCATCCAGGTTTTTCTTACCCACATTGTTTGAGAATTTATACTCAGGTAATAGCAATCCTTTTAAGAGAATTATATCCCATACAAATTCAGGGACAAAGTGCTTTATAAAATCCTAAGAATATAAAGTTTCTTGATGGAGGATACTAAGCACCTGTCATAGCACCCAGCATGAAGTCATGATTGAATATAAAGGATGCCTCTTCCTTCTAATATGTTAAAGATGTACCCTGTAGTTAATTTTTTTACAAAGACAATTTACCTCTTCATCTAAATTTAATTTACAAATGGGATCAGAGGCAGTAAAGACACAGCAAGGTACCTTCCAGATTCCACTGCTGTGATCTTCAAATGAATGAGTTCTGCAGATTATTCAGCTTTCTGAAAACTTCTTAATTAAGGAAACCAGTAGTGTGCAGAGTAACAGCCTGTGTGTTAAACTTGTTGACATGATATAGAAATCCCATCTAGGTATCATGTACAAAAGAATGAAAATGTTCTAGCTCCTTAATTGAAATTTCCAAGTAATTGTACTTCTAATGAAAATTGCCACTGTGGATATCTATTCAAAGGCTTTGGTTTAAAAAGTAAAGATTTGAAAATATCAAACTTTTTTGATCTCTGAATGTTGTTTTCATTAATTAGGTGACTATGACAGCTCTCTTTTTACCCTAATAGCCCCCCTGGAGGAAATAACATTTTTGTTTGTCTAAACAGTACTTAATGACTACTCTAAAATTAGAATTTAAGACCTTTAATTCTAGAGTGCAAAGCTCTGTGTCCTTGACTATGATATTCATCATGAATATTAATTTCTGATCTTAAAGTCAAGCCATGAAAATTTTATATATTGTCATACCTTTCCCTTGACAATTTTGGTAATTGCCATAATTTCCTCATCAGCAAGAGTTGTTTGTGGCTTCTCTGGTTTAACGAGGCTTTAAAATTGGCAGCTCTGAATTACCACTTTTGTTTCAGTGTGAGGCCTGTAGATTTGTTTGCTCTTGGCAGTAACTAGACCTCTGATCTTAAAAGAATTATAGTTTTTATTGGTGCCTTTACAAGATAAAGGACTCAAGGTATTTTTATCATTACAGGCTTTAATCATTACCTTTGGAATTACTTTCCTGTTAGATGAGATTTATGTC
Source organism: Camelus dromedarius (assembly GCF_036321535.1). Lineage (NCBI taxonomy): Eukaryota > Metazoa > Chordata > Mammalia > Artiodactyla > Camelidae > Camelus > Camelus dromedarius. The sequence goes on along the minus strand of NC_087472.1, from coordinate 92,348,447 downwards.
CACTGCGCCAGACCCTTTCTCTGGTGCGCACATAAAAATATTATTTTCCACAGGATATCTCTCATTTTGTTTAAAATTGATTCCTTGCTTGTATCTGATCATCACATATCAGGCTAAATATGTTCTGATTGTTTATCAATATTAACATTTAAGTTATTTAGACAATATTCACACAGACATAACATATATATATATAAACACGTCCATATACTTTTTAATATATGCAATTCAACTGGAATATTGTTCTCTTTTATTTGTATTTTCAACAGTTTATTGAACATCTTCTAAGCATCAGACCTGCATTTTTGTCTGAGGGTAAAAAGAAAAAGGAACAAGACACAAATTGGCTTGAAGATACCACAGTAAACCAGGGAAGACAGACTTGTGAAGAATTACCTGTATCACTGTATGGCAAATGTTGTTAGAGATCTGGTGACCAAGTGTTATTGCCAGGAAGATTCAGGGATGGATATATAGAACAGGGTGCCTGAAGGCTACATGAAATAGATTTTTCTTGATAGAGGAATGGAAAGGGCATTTTATTTCAGACAGTGGCAGTAGCACTGTGCCAGACATGGTGATTTGGGAAAAGGTGCTGTGAGAAGGGAAGAACAACAGGTGTATGTGGCCAGAGTGAAGAGTGAACGGTGTTGCAGGGGAGGATACAGAAGAATCTCGAAAGGAAGCTTGTGGACAGATTTGAGAAGTATCTGTGGAGAGAATACCAGGCTCAGGAGTTTTATTTTTTCTTAGGAGATGAAGACAGTGATCCAGGATGGCCTAAACACCATAGAGAAAATTATTCCGGATATTTAGTCATCCATAGAATTATTGAACAGTCTTTTGAGAGCTCTTCTTGGCCACGCAATGGCTAGTAATTGAAGGCAAGTCCTTATCCTCAAAGTCTTATAGTCTTCTGAAGAATAAAATTAAGTCAACAATTGATGTCTAATATGACAAAGATTATGAGAAAGGAAAGAACAGAGTATAGTGGGTATTTAGATGAGGCATGTAATTTTGAATAAGAATCAGAGAGCCTTCATGAAGATGTAAGTGTTGAATTCTGACACAGGAGTAAAACTTGGATAAAAATGATGTTTTGAGGAGATCCTAGGTGGAAAATAGTATAAGGCTAGAATCATTATACATGCCTTCTGATTGTCTATGACTATAGCCAAGTGTGTGTGACTTGGGTTATTCTGAGATATAGCTGTGGAAGTAGGAAGTGATCAGTTCATGGACTTGGGTGCAAAACTGAAGAGGTAAAACCTATTACTAAAAGATAAGACAGCCAGTGAAGGAATATAAGCAGATGGATGACAAAATCAGATTTGAGTTTTAGGGAGTTCATTTGGCAGCAGGGTGTGAGGAAGTTTAATGGAGGGTTTAGAGCAACACCCAACTACAGGGTTGTCTCAGATTGGGCACGCCAAGAAGCAGACCCCAAGGAATATCACTAGAGAAATAGGGAAATAATATGGGGAAGAGAAGGAAGCCAATAAAATTTGTATTATAAAGCCACTTCCTCCTGT